>NC_058521.1:287940598-288590598 GCF_904849725.1 Hordeum vulgare subsp. vulgare | reverse complement strand
GGACGCGCCTACATCACATGGCCACCCAGCGCGTCTCCACTCAGCTGGACACCTCTTCATCACATGGCCGCCCTACGCATCGCCACTCTGTTGGATGCGCCTACATCACTTGGCCACCCAGCGCGTCCCCACTCAGTTGGATGCGTCTTCATCATTCGGTCGCCTCGCGCATCGTCACTCTGCTCGACGTGCCTACATCACTTGGCTACCCAACGCGTCTCCACTCAGCTGGATGCATCTTCATCATTCGGCCGCCTCACGAACCATCACTCCGCCGAGCACATCTTCATCACATGGTCGCCCCTTGCGTCACCACTCTGCTGGACACGCCTACATCACTTGGCCGCCCAGCGCATCGCCAGTCCACCACTCGGCAATCTCGCGTGCCGTAACTCTATGGAGCACGTCTTCATCCCATGGACGCCCCTCCCGTCGCCACTCACCTAGACTCATTTTCATCACCCACCCAGCCCGTGCGACATTGCTCAGCTGAAGACATCTACAACACAACCCCCGGTCGGTGACCGGCTTAGTTGTGAACCTTACTTTGCCTATGTTAAAAAATACTCCGAGTGCGGACATGGTCCACACTTGGGGACTTAGTTGCGACTCTGTATTGCCCAAGTTAAAAATTACTCCGAGTACGGACACGCTCCACACTCGGGAACTTAGCTGCGAATCCATATCGCCTTAGTTAAAAACTACTCTGAGTGCGGAAGTGCCCCACACTCAGGAACTTAGATGTGACTCCGTATCGCCTAAGTTAAAACCAATTCTGAGTGCGTACATGCTCCACACTCAGGGGCTTAGCTGTGAACCTGATTTCTCCTAAGTAAAAACCTACTCCGAATATGGACATGTTCCACTTCCGGGAAGTTAGCTACAACTCCGTATCGCCTAATTACAAACTACTCTGAGTGCGGATGTTCTCCACACTCGGGGGCTTAGCCACGAACCTGAGTTCGCCTAACTAAAAAACTACTACGAGTATGGATACGGTCCACCCTCGGGGGCTTAGCTGCGTACCTGACTTCGTATCAGTAAAAAACTACTCTGAGTATAGACACGCTCCACACTCGGGAACTTTGCTGCGACTCTGTATCGCCTAAGTTAAAAACAACTCCGAGTGCAGACAAGCTCACACACTTGGGAACTTAGTTGCGACTCTGTATCTCTTAAAGTTAAAAATTACTCTTAGTACGGACATGCTCCACACTCGGGGGATTAGTTACAAATCTGACTTCGCCTAAGTAAAAAACTACTCCGAGTATGGACACGCTCCACACTCGGGAACATCGCTGCGACTCCGCATCGCCTAAGTTAAAAACTACTTCGACTGCGGAAGTGCTCCACACTCGGGAACTTAGCTGCGACTATGTATCGCCTAAGTAAAGAACTACTCTAAGTACGGACACGCTCCACACCCGAGAACTTAGCCGCGACTCTGTATCGCCTAAGTTAAAAATAACCCCCATTACGGACATGCTCCACATTCGGGGGCTTAGCTGTGAACCAGACTTCGCCTAAGTAAAAAAACTACTCCGAGTACAAACGCACTCCACACTGGGGAACTTTGCTGCGAATCCATATCACCTTAATTAAAAACTATTCCGAGTGTGGAAGTGCTCCACACTCAGGAACTTAGCTGTGACTCCGTATCGCCTAAGTTAAAAACAAATCTGAGTGCGGACATGCTCCATACTCAGGAGCTTAGCTGCGAACCAGATTTTCCCTAAGTAAAAACCTACTCCGAATATGGACACGCTCCACTCCCGGGAACTTAGCTGCGACTTCGTATCGCCTAAGTTAAAAACTATTTTGAGTGCGGACGTTCTCCACACATGGGGGCTTACCTATGAACCTGAGTTCGCCTAACTCAAAAACTACTCTGAGTACGGACACGGTCCACACTCGGGGGATTGGCTGCGAACCTGACTTCCTCTAAGTAAAAAACTATTACGAGTAGAGACACGCTCCACACTCGGGAACTTAGCTGTGCCTCCGTATCGCCTAAGTTAAAAACAACTCTGAGTGCGAATAAGCTCACACACTCGATAACTTAGCTGCAACTCTGTATCGCTTAAAGTTAAAAACAACTCTTACTACGGACATGCTCCACACTCGGAGGCTTAGCTAAGAATCTGACTTCGCCTAAGTAAAAGACTATTCCGAGTATGGACACGCTCCACACTCAAGAACTTAGTTGCGACTCCGTATCGCCTAAGTTAAAAACTACTCCGAGTGCGGAAGTGCACCACTCTCGGGAACTTAGCTGTGACTCTATATCGCCTAAGTCAAAAACAACTCCGAGTGCGGACATGCTCCACACTCGGGAGTTTAGCCGCGAACCTAACTTCGCCTAAGTAAATAACTACTCCAAGTACGGGCACGCTCCACACCCGGGAACTTAGCTGCGACTCCGTATCGCCTAAGTGAAAAACTATTCCGAGTGCGTACGTGCTCCACACTCGGGGGCTTAGCTGGGAACCTGACTTAGCTTAAGTAAAAAACTATGTGTACGGACACACTCCACACTCGGGGACTTGGCTGAGAACATGACTTCGCATAAGTAAAAAACTACTCCGAGTAAGACACACTCCACACGGGAACTTAGCTGCGACTCCGTATCGCAAAAGTTAAAAACAACTCTGAGTGCGGAAATGCTCCAAACTCGGGAACTTAGTCGCAACTCTGTATCGCCTAAAGTTAAAAACTACACTGAGTACACACATGCTCCACACTCGGGGGCTTAGCTGCGAATCCATATCGCCTAAGTTAAAAACAGCGCTGAGTACGGACACGCTCCACAGTCGGGGGCTTAGCTGTGAACCTGACTTCGCCTAAGTAAAAAACTACTCTCAGTACGGACACGCTCCAAACTCAGGAACTTAGCTGCGACTCTGTATTGCCTAAATTAAAATCTACTCCCAGTGCGGACGTGTCCACACTCGGGAGCTTAACTGCGACTCCGTATCACCTAAGTTAAAAACAAATCCAAGTATGGACATGCTCCACACTCAGGGCTTAGCTGCGAACATTACTTCGCCTAAGTAAAAAACTACTCCGAGTACGAACACGGTCCACACTGGGGAACTTAGCTGCGACTCTATATCGCCTAAGATAAAAGCTACTCTGAGTGCACACGTCCTCCACACTCGGGGGCTTAGCTGTGGACCCGACTTTGCCAAAGTAAAAAACTACTCCGAGTAATGACACGTTCCACCTAAGTAAAAAACTACTCCGATTATGGGCACACTCCACACTCTGGAACTAAGATGAGACCCGTATCTCCTAAGTTAAAAACAACTACGAGTGCGGAAATGCTCCACACTCGGTAACTTAGTCGCGACTCCGTATCCCCTAATGTTAAAAACTACACTGAGTAAGGACATGCTCCACACTCAGGGGCTTAGCCGCGAGCCCATATCGGCTAAGTTAAAAACAACACCGAGTACATGCACGGTCCACACTCGGGGTCTTAGCTGCGAACCTGACTTCGCCTAAGTAAAAAAATCTACTCCGAGTTCGGACACACTCCAATCTCAGGAACTTAGCTGTGACTGTGTATCGCCAAAGTTAAAAACTACTCCGAGTGTGGACGTGCTCCACACTCGGGAACTTAGCTGCGACTCCGTGTCACCTAAGTTAAAATAACTCCAAGTACGGACATGCTCCACACTCAGGGCTTAGCTACAAACATGACTTCGCCTAACTAAGAAACTACTCTGTATACGAACACGCTCCACACTCGAGAACTTAGCTGTAACTCCGTATCGCCTTAGTTAAAAAACTCCTCCGAGTGCAGACGTGCTCCACACTCGGGGGCTTAGCTGCGGACTTGACTTGGCCAAAGTAAAAAAACTACTCTAAGTAAGGACACACTCCACACTCGGGGGCTTAGCTGCGAACCTGACTTCACCTAACTAAAAAACTACTCCGAGTACGGACACGCTCCACACCCGAGAACTTAGCCGCGACTCCGTATCGCCTAAGTTAAAAATAACTCCCGTTACGGACATGCTCCACATTCGGGGGCTTAGCTGTGAACCTGACTTCGCCTAAGTAAAAAACTACTCTGAGTACGGACACGCTCCACACTCGGGAACTTTGCTGCGAATCCATATCGCCTTAGTTAAAAACTATTCCCAGTGGGGAAGTGCTCCACACTCAGGAACTTAGCTGCGACTCCGTATCGCCTAAGTTAAAAACAAATCCGAGTGCGAACATGCTTCATACTCAGGAGCTTAGCTGCGAACCTGATTTTGCCTAAGTAAAAACCTACTCCGAATATGGACACGCTCCACTTCCAGGAACTTAGCTGCGACTCTGTATCGCCTAAGTTAAAAACTACTTTGAGTGCGGACGTTCTCCACACTCGGGGGCTTACCTGCGAACCTGAGTTTGCCTAACTCAAAAGCTACAATGAGTACGGACACGGTTCACACTCGGGGGCTTGGCTGCGAACCTGACTTCGTCTAACTAAAAACTACTCCGAGTACAGACACGCTCCACACTCAGGAACTTAGCTGCGACTCCGTATCACCTAAGTTAAAAACAACTCGGAGTGCGGACAAGCTCACACACTCTGTAACTTAGCTACCACTCTGTATCGCTTAAAGTTAAAAACTACTCTTAGTACGGACATGCACCACACTCGGAGGCTTAGCTGTGAATCTGACTTCGCCTAAGTAAAAGGCTATTCTGAGTACGGACACGCTCCACACTCGGGAACTTAGCTGCGAGTCCATATCGCCTAAGTGAAAAACTACTCCGAGTGCGGAAGTGCTCCACTCTCGGGAACTTAGCTGCGACTCTGTATCGCCTAAGTTAAAAACAACTCCGAGTGCGGGCATGCTCCACACTCGGGAGCTTAGCTGCGAACCTGATTTCGCCTAAGTAAATAACTACTCCGAGTACGGGCACATTCCACACCCGAGAACTTAGCTGCGACTCTGTATCGCCTAAGTTAAAAACTATTCCGAGAGCGGACGTGCTCCGTACACTGGGGCTTAGCGGGGAACCTGACTTAGCTTAAGTAAAAAAACTACGAGTACGGACACGATCCACACTCGGGGACTTGGCTGAGAACATGACTTCGCATAAGTAAAAAACTACTCCGAGTACAGACACACTCCACACGGGAACTTAGCTGCGACTCCGTATCGCCTAAGTTAAAAAGAACTCTGAGTGCGGAAATGCTCCAAACTCGGTAACTTAGTCGCAACTCTGTATCGCCTAAAGTTAAAAACTACACTGAGTACGGACATGCTCCACACTCGGGGGCTTAGCTGCGAATCCATATCGCCTAAGTTAAAAACATCACTGAGTACGGACACGCTCCACAGTCGGGGTCTTAGCTGCGAACCTGACTTTGCCTAAGTAAAAAACTACTCTCAGTACGGACACGCTCCAAACTCAGGAACTTAGCTGCGACTCCGTATTGCCTAAATAAAAATCTACTCCCAGTGCGGACATGCTCCACACTCAGGAGCTTAACTGCAACTCCGTATCACCTAAGTTAAAAACAAATCCAAGTATGGACATGCTCCACACTCAGGGCTTAGCTACGAACATTACTTCGCCTAAGTAAAAAACTACTCCGAGTACGAACACGGTCCACACTCGGGAACTTAGCTGCGACTCTATATCGCCTAAGATAAAAGCTACTCTGAGTGCACACATCCTCCACACTCGGGGGCTTAACAATGGACTTGACTTTGCCAAAGTAAAAAACTACTCCGAGTAATGACACGTTCCACACTCGGGGGCTTGGCTGCGAACATGACTTCACCTAAGTAAAAACTACTCCAATTATGGGCACACTCCACACTCTGGAACTAAGCTGAGACTCCGTATCGCCTAAGTTAAAACAACTACGAGTGCGGAAATGCTCCACACTCGGTAACTTAGCCGCGACTTCGTATCGCCTAAAGTTCAAAACTACACTGAGTAAGGACATGCTCCACACTCGGGGGCTTAGCCGCGAGTCCATATCGCCTAAGTTAAAAACAACACAGAGTACGGGCACGCTCCACACTCGGAGTCTTAGCTGCGAACCTGACTTCGCCTAAGTAAAACCTACTCCGAGTTCGGACACACTCCAAACTTAGGAACTTAGCTGCGACTGCATCTCGCCAAAGTTATAAATTACTCCAAGTGTGGACATGCTCCACACTCGGGAACTTAGCTGCGACTCCGTATCACCTAAGTTAAAATAACTCCAAGTACGGACATGCTCCACACTCAGGGCTTAGCTGGGAACATGACTTCGCCTAAGTAAGAAACTACTCTGTGTACGAACACGCTCCACACTTGAGAACTTAGCTGCAACTCTGTATCGCCTTAGTTAAAAAACTCCTCCGAGTGCAGACGTGCTCCACACTCAGGGGCTTAGCTGCGGACTTGACTTGGCCAAAGTAAAAAACTACTCTGAGTAAGGACACACTCCACACTCGGGGGCTTAGGTGCGAACCTGACTTCGCCTAACTAAAAAACTACTCCGAGTACGGACACGCTCCACACTCTGGAACTTAGCTGCGATTCCGTATTGCCTAAGTGAAAAACAACTCCGGGTGCGGACATGCTCCACACTCGCGAATTTAGCTCCAACTCCGTATCACCTAAAATTAAAAACTACTTCGAGTACGACATGCTCCACACTCCGGGGCTTATGTGCGAACCTGACTTCGCCTAACTTAAAAAACTACTCCGAGTACGGACATGCTCCACACTCAGGGGCTTAGCTGCAAAGCTGACTTTGCCTAAGTAAAAGACTACAAAAGGTATGAACACACTCCACACTCGGGAAATTAGGTGCGAACCTGACTTCGCCTAAGTCAAAACTACTCCGCGTACGGACATGCTCCACACTCGGGGGCTTAGCTGCGAACCTGACTTTGCCTAAGTTAAAAACTACTCCAAGTACAGACATCATCCATACTCGGGGGCTTAGCTGTGACCCCGTATCGCCTAAGTTAAAAAATACACTCGGGGACTCGACCTTGATCCACAAATCATATAAGGCAGACTCAACAAACATTCAGCATGACGAGCACGAGAAGACTTTAACCTCTGCCAGACTTATCTAGTCCGACAGAGGTTTGGGGACACACCCAGTGGGTGCACTGAGGGTTCCCCCACTTGAAGAGAAATACAAAAAAGAATTATTCTGCTTGGTCAGGTCCAGCAACAACATTCAAGTTCAACACACTCTACAGACTCCAACCGACTACCAGCAATCAGTCAAAGTCTCAGGGGCAACTGTTGGGGATACACAAAATGGGTAGGCCCAAGAAGGGCCGAAATACTAAAATAGCATAGGGTCGACACATGAGGTGTGTCCAGACAAATACATACATACTGTCCACTCGGACAAGTACATTCCATCCACTCACATGACAGTCAACCACTCGGCCATATGACTCACTTAGGTATGCGAAGACCAAAAGTTGACAAGGTAGTTGAAGCATAGAGAAGGTTCTGTAGTGGGCTGACATTATGGCATCAACGCCCCATCTTGTATCATAACAGGTGAGGGGGTGGCGCAATCCATATAAGCCACCCCCTCCACATAGTCGAGGGCTGCTCATTCCCCCCCCCCACCCCGGAGCTCTGGTTCTCTCTATAGTCTCAGGACTTAGCTTTGAGATCCGTTCTCCCCTTTCTCTAACACACCATGTAACTCTGTGTTCATAACAGATAAGCAAAGCATCTCCGAAGCACGAGATGTAAGGCTGTTATCTCCACCATGAGAGGCCCAAACTCGCTAAAACAGGCGTGTCACCCATTTGCATCTCGATAGATCATGCTCCTTTATCCTACCGTTTTCTATTCTTGGAATTATTACCACGTTAGTTGGTGTAACCTTTAAACTCTAATTGAGCCTTGGGCTTATGGTATTCATACTTTTCATCTGAATCAGAATGTGGTTTTATTTTCTATGGTTTCATTAGAAATTGAGTGTTTGAAGTATTTATGGATCTGTCCATCCTGATGTTCGAGTGAGGGGTATGCCTGCATTTGGAGTTGTTTTTACTGAGGAGAAAGCAGATTCGCTGCTAAGTCCCCGAGCGTGGGGGTCATCCTCACTCGGGTTAGGTTTTGACTTAGGCGAAAATAGTTTCCCAGCTAAGGAATGATTGTCATGTTCATCTTTGCATATGAGTGGAGGTCATGTCTGCACTCAGAATCATTTTTACTTAGGCGAAAGCTGGTTCACAGCTAAGCCCCGAGCATGGAGGATGTCTTTACTCGGAGCCGGTTTGATCTTAGGCGAATTCTGGTTCATAACTAAGAATTGAAGGTAGCTCTTGCGAACCAAACGATGGTCCTGCCCATCTTGGCATCCGAATGGGGATCATGTCCTCATTCAGAACCATTTTTACTTAGGCGAAAGAAGGTTCGCTACTAAGCCCCCGAGCATTTTGGTCATCCTCACTCGGGGCAGGTTTTCACTTGGGTGAAAACAGGATCGTAGCTAAGGAATGATTGTCCCGTTCATCTTGGCATCGAGTGGGGGTCGTGCCCGCACTCGGAACCGTTTTTACTTTGGCGTAAGCAAGTTTTTTGCTAAGCCCCAGAGTGTGGAGGACGTCCTCACATGAGGCAGGTTTTAGGGGCAATAGGAATGGATGTTATACCGAAGTGAAAATTTTGACAAAAAAGGTGAAGGGAGAAAACACTTTATTCGTCAAATAATTCAGATCTATTATGAGAACAAATATACATGTTCTATGTATAAAACTTGTGGAGCACATCCGTGTTCTAGATTCTGGGCTCTTCCATCTCATTTTTGAAGTTGTAAAGCCGATAGGCTCCATTGTGCAGGAATTTTGAGATTGCATAGGGACCTTGACATGGAAGAGCCAGCTTGTGGGCTTTTGCTGGACCAATCGGAGGACGATGTCGCCCTCCTAGTAGGCTCACCCTCTGAGTTGCTTATCATTGTAGCGCCTCAGATCTTGCTAATAAAGCATGGATAAGATGAGGGCTTGTTCTCTCTCTTCATTCAAGAGATCCAGATTGTCTTGATGCGCTTCCTAAGCTTCAGCTTCATTGTATTGCTCCACTCGGGGAGAGTTATGACATAAGTCACTCGACAAAATGGCTTTGAATCCATACAACATGAAGAAAGGGGCGCGCCTGGTGGAACGATTCAGGGTCATTCGCATGCCCCATAGGACGGATGGCATTTCCTCCACCCATGCTCCTGCAGTGTACTTTCAGATCCCTCAACAGTCGGGCTTCATCGCTCGCTCTATTTGTCCATTCGACCGTGGGTGAGACATGCTGGCGTAATTAACCCGAGTGCCCTGGGAATGGCAGAACTTGTCGGAATCGGGGCTCCGTAGACCCAGAAAGGTTCAAACTCTAGGGTGTGCTTGCTCTCCATCCCCATTCTACCTCTCAACTTCACGGTGACTCTCCGGTGGCTCGAGCTAAGGGAAGTGAATTAGAACACATGAGAAGTTTACCCAGGTTCGAGCCAACTTGTGGTGTAAAACCCTACTCCTGCTTGTATAGATTGCTTGAGGTGGAAGATGAGTACAAGGGCATGTTCTTGCCCTAGTCGAACACAACAAGGGATCCCCTGCTACGGAGGCTGGGCATCTCTTATATACTGGACTTGGTCCTCTTCCCCCAAAACATAGTTGGAGGAAAGGGTTGCCACAATAGCCATTTCGAAAGGGGATATGATAATGGCTCGCCCTAACAAAGGTGGTCTTCGCTTGCAAAAGCCCTTCTTCATGACACGCTGGTGGGATCGGGGGTGACATCCATCCTGCAGAACCCCCAGCCTTAGCCATCTTGCATCGATTGGGAAACTCTTGGATTTTGGGCTACGCAAAACCATAAAGATTCGAACTCGAGGGCGCATGTGGAGGCCTCCTGGTAGATTTCGTTCGCCTGACTCGCTACTCACTGGGGATTGCAGAGAACTCACTCGATGGTGAGGAAGACACAAAACATGGCAGTTTACCCAGGTTCGGGCCGCTAAGAAGCGTAATACCCTACTCCTGCTTTGGTGGGTTGCCTCTCGTGGAGGTTGGTGGATGAACTAGTACAGTATTCGAGGGCCTCCGGAGGCTGGGTGGCCTTTGTGTGGTCTTGGTGAGAGAATTAATGTATCCCCCCTCTATGAAGTAACCTACTCTCTATATATAGTGGCAGCCCCAATCCTCTTCCTTTATCGTTCTGGTGGGAAGGGATCCCACAATGGACAATTTTAAAGGGGGACATGAGAACATGCTTCCCCCGTCCAAAAGTAATCTTCGCCTGCAAAGTGGCTATCAACGCAGTAGGGACGGGTCCAGGGTGACGCCCGTCCTACTGGTGGGCGGTGGTGGCCTTGTTGCACCAGAACTAAAACCTTTGGGACATGCCTTGGAGACCTGCATGCGTCCTCGCCCCCTTTGCACTAAAGGGGGAACTGCACCGTCCTGCTGTCTGCTGCTCGCATGTCCTTCCCACGCGCCATCCTCGACTCCTGAGGCTGGGTCTCGCCTCAGAATATCCGTCGGTCCGGAGGGGTCCTGAGGAGGGCCCCTGTGGGTCTTGATGTTGTTCCACCTCGCGAGGGCCTTGCCTTGAGTGGTGTAGGGCCTGTTGGTTTTTGGTCGATGAAGTGGGCCAACCCTGGGCTGCACGCAGGCAGGTCTGGGTACCCCCATTCCCAGAACGCCGACAGTAGCCCACGGGCCCAAGGTGCGCCTGGGCTGGCTTCTTGGTGAAGCCTTGAGGGCGGTCTGAAGCGTCGCGGGCCCTAAAAGTCTCCGGACAAGGCTTCACGTGCTCCGCGCGGCCAAGTGGTAACACTCCCAGTTCCCGAGGTGCTCTGAGATGCGCCTAGTCAAACTGACGCGACGCCCGGGCGCTGCGCCGTCCATCATCGTTCCTTGGGGAAGTCACCTCTATGCACGCCACGCGGGCGCTGCCTCATGAATCGCGTGGGGCCAAGAACGCGGAGGGACGTCAGTCTTCCCTTGCCTCCGTCCTCTTCATCTTCCACCTCGAGCCCTCCACTCCCTCAGCATGGCGCCGGTGAGGAAGTATTCCGCTGTCGAGAAGGGCAAGGCTTCCGGGGTAGGTTCCGCCGCCCTGCCACCCAAGAGGGGTCGCGGCTGCCCTCGGAAGTATGCGGCGGTGTCGACAGCGGTCTCCGACGGGCGCGGTCGTGGTTCCGCTCGCCATGGAATCACCATCGGCGGCGCCAGTGGGGCGTCGATTTGCGTGAGCGTCCGCAGTGGCCGAGGTGGGTGGTCGGCGATGGCCACCAGGCCGCCACGCCAGTGGCTTCATTCAGCTGACACGTCGGTGGAGTATGTGATGTGGGTGGATAGGCCGAAAATCGCATGGTTCCAACTCCCAAACTTCTTCGCGACGCTGCTGCCAACCGGCGGGCTCCCACGCGTCTGGTTGCAGGCCGACGGCTGCTGTGGTGCGGCGTCCTGGGTGGAGGTCGAGGTCACCCCCACGGCTACGTGTACCAGAACCGCGGGTGGCAGATGTTCGCCCGCGCTCGAGGCCAGAAGGGGAGGCACTACCTCCACTTCAAGTATGACGGGGAGGCGTCGCTCTTTGTCAAGATCTTTGTGGACGAGGGCGAGCGTCTAGGTTGCTTCCCGGAGGACGCCGGCCGCGGCGATCTTGTAGCTGAGCCCGCCTCCGGCACTGGGCGCATCACCTTCGACAGCAGCGACACCCACTCTGGAGGGAGCCCGGGTGACAGCAGCGATAACAGCTACGACCGGCTGCCTAGCCATCGCGCTCGGACTATGGGGGGAGGCCCCCATGCGTGGTGCTGCTCGTCTGCTCCTGTGGCACCCATGAAGGAGGAGGAGGGCACAGAGTAAGTGTCGGCACACGAGTGTCGGACGCCTGCGGCAGCAGCCCCTTTGGGACCTCCGTCGCTAGCTATCTCCTCCTTACTTCTGACCCTGCGTCCAAGAAAACAAGGAAGGGCCCTTTGGGCATTTAATGGATTAAGGCGACCGCCCCTTTTGTTAGTACTGTTGCGTTTGGTCGGTTTGGATACTTAGCTCGGTGTGCTTGAAGTGAACCTCTTTGGTTGTGAGGCATGGTTATGGCGTACGAGGGGCTTTTTGCTCTATGTCAGCAGGCGCAGTCCCGCACATTTCGGTGTCGCCATAGGGCGTGACCTATTACCAAGGCCGTTCCTCGTGGGGCGGGGCCCTCACACCACTAATACCTACCGAATGTGCGTGGACGGCACCAACGTGGCCAAGTGACTTTGCAACCGGTAAGGCTGCTGAGGCGCGATGCTCAGGAGCCCCCTTAGACACTCAAGCGTCTCTACGTCGACAGGTCCCAGTCCCACACATTTCCCTGTCGTCGTGAGGCATGACCCGTTACCAAGGTCGTTCCTCATGGGGCAAGGCCTTGACACCCCTGATATTGACCGAATGTGCCTGGACAGCACCTAGGTGGCCAAGTGGCTTTGTGACCCATAAGGCTCCTGAGGCGCAATGATCAGGAGCCCCCTAAGACATCTGAGAGGCCCTCGGGGATTCTGCTTCCTGCTTTTGAAGAGTATGGTTTCTGCAGATCCCTATTCTGCATTCTGGAAGCTCTGCGTTGGAGGTCCCGGTCGCGCACATCTCCCTGCCGTCATGAGGCGCGACCCGTTACCAAGGTCGTTCCTCACGGGGCAAGGCCCTGACACCCCCGATGCCGACCGAATGTGCCTGGACGGCACCAGGGTGGCCAAGTGGCTTTGTGACCGGTGAGGCTACTCAGGCGCGATGCTCAGGAGCCCCCTTAGACGCTCAAGCTGTCCCAAGAGAAACAACTGTTGTAAGAAAAGACCAAATTTTCTTCCCTCTCCAGGATGGCGCGCCGAACCGTAAATGGGACTCTTGAGCGAGTATCAGATGGCCTGAGTCTGTCGACTCGTCCATGAGTGCCACACGAGGGTCTGAGCGCCATGGCCTTGGCGAGGTGTGGACACCGTGCCCCGAGCCCCCGCTCGCGAGGTACGAGCAGGCGGGGGGGGCATGCAAATGCTCGACTCAGAGGAAGAGAGTGCGCTATGAAGAACGGCCAAGAAAAGAAGTTTTCGTAAATACTTCATTTGGAAAAGCCCTGAGTTTGATTTCGAAAATATAAGAAAATCCAAGCCAAAGAAAAGAAAATGAAAGCAGTGTCCGGCGCCTAATCTATTCTCCGCCTCCGTCTCCCCCCAGCGTGGAGCATAGGGCTTCCACTAGGTGTGGGAGGGACCCCTCCACGTCCCCCCCCCCCCCCCCCGGGGGGGTGAGCGTATACAGTCGTTGCTCGTTATTACGTGTGAGTGTCACGAGGCGTGTATCTGGAGGTCGCGAGGACACTTTGTCCTAGCGAGTGTCCCTACCCCCGAGGCATAAGCACCCGATTCCTTTTGGGTCATTGGTAAACCCTGCTGACTTCTTCTTCTTCGGGAGTGAGGTAGACTGTCACGGTCTTCCCCCGAGGACAGAGCGTATGTCTTCCACTAGGTGTGGGAGGGGCCCATCCACGTCCTCGGGGGACCCCGGGTGTATACAGCCGCAACTCGTTGTTACGTGAGAGTGTCATGGGATGAAGTAGGTTCCGGAAGGATTGAAGGACGATGCAGAGGTGGTGTAGAGGTGTTACACGTAGAACTTTCGGAGATGTTGGATGTTCCACGCGTTTTGGATGGGAACTCCATCTTGAGTCTCTAGGCGCATGGCGCCAGACCTGAAGACATGGACGACCTTGAACGTGCCCTCCCACATGGGTGAAAGCTTATGCAAGCCCTCCTGGATTGAACCCGCCTCAGGACGAGGTCGCTGACTTCAAGGGTCCTCGAGCGGATGTTGCGGCAGTGATAGCGCCGTAAGGCATGTTGGTACCTCGCGGCTCGGAGTTAGGCCCGGCGGCAAGCCTCCTCTCCAAGCATGAGGTCCGTCCCCCGCGCAACCTCCTGACGCTCCTCATTGAACGGCATGACCCGTAGGGACCGGTGCTTTATCTCGTGGGGAAGGACCGTCTCGGCTCCGTTGATGAGGAAGAACAGGGTTTCGCTGGTGGGCTTAGTCGCGGTGGTGCAGATGGTCCACGGCACCGACGGGAGCTCATTGACCCAACCCCGGCAGCAAGCTTCAAGCTTCTTCTTAAAGCTCCTCACCTTCATGCCTCGCAGGACCTCTGTGTTGGCGCGCTCCGGCTGGCCATTGCTCCGTGGGTGGGCCACCGATGCGTAACATACCTCCTATCCTATGTTAGGACAGTAAACCTTGAATAGCTGACTGGTGAACTCCGAACCGTTGTCGGCGATGATGCGGTTGGTGACGCCGAAGCGGCTCATGAGGCCCTTGATGAATTTGACAGCCTACCCGGCCGGGATGGTGCGCACGGGCTCCACCTCCGACCACTTGGTGAATTTATCGATGGCGACATAGAGGTAGCGGAAGCCGCGCGCCGCCCGCGGGAAGGGCCCCAGTATGTCCAATCCCCAGACCGCGAAGGGCCGGCAAAGAGGAATGGTGTGGAGGCCCTGCGCGGGCTGGTGGATCTGCTTGGCGTGGAACTAGCACACCTCGCAAGACCGGACCAACTCGGTGGCATCGTCCAACGTTGAAGGCCAGTAGAAACTTGGCCTGAACACCTTACCTGCGACCGTGCGCAAAGAGGCGTGATGCCCGCAGTCCCCTCCGTGGAAGTCGGCTAGTAGTTCGCGCCCCTGCTCCCCGGAAATGCACCACACTGCGACGTCGTTCGGACGCCTGTGATACAAGTCGTCCTCCCTTAAGGAGTAGGTCGGGGCTTGTCATGCTACGCGCTCCGCGTCTTCCTCCCTCTCCGGCAATGTGCCGTGTTGCAGGTACACCCCGAGTTCCTGCGTCCAATCATCGGGCCGTGCCTCCAGGGCTAGGAGCAGTCGAGCCCCCGAGGCCTGGCGGCAATCCGGAGCCCCCGAGGGCAGTGCTGAGGGGAGCTCCTCTCTACGTGGTGCTTGATACATCCATTTTGCATCGTGCTTTCATGTTGATATTTATCGCTTTATGGACTGTTATTATACTTTGTAGAACCTTACTTATGCCTTTTCTCTATTATTTTGCAAGGTTTATTTGAAGAGGGAGATTACCGGCAGCTGGAATTTTGGACTGGAAAAGGAGCAACTCTGAGTCCTCTATTATGCGCAACTCCAAATGCCCTGAAAATCAACCTTGAATTTTTAGGGAATATATAAAAAATACTGGGCAAACGAAGCGTCAGAGGGGAGCAGCCAGGGACCCACAAGCCTGGTTGCCGCGGCCTACCCCCTAGCCACGACAACAGGGCTTGTGGGCACCCTGGTGGCCCACTGGCCCCCCTCTTTTGTTGTATGAAGGGTTTCGTCCGATAAAAAATCAGGGTGGAGCTTTTTCGTGGATTCACCGCCGCCACGAGGCGGAACTTGAGCAGACCCAATCTAGGGCTCCGGCAGGACGATCCTGCTGGGGAAACTTCCCTCCCGGAGGGGGAAATCATCGCCTTCGTCATCACCAACACTCCTCTCGTTGGAGGGGAGTCATCTCCATCAACATCTTCATCAGCACCATCTCCTCTGCAAACCCTAGTTCATCTCTTGTAACCAATCTCCGTCTCGCGACTCCGATTGGTACTTGTAAGGTTGCTAGTAGTGTTGATTACTCTTTGTAGTTGATGCTAGTTGGATTACTTGGTGGAAGAGTTTATGTTCAGATCCTTGATGCTATTCATTACACCTTTGATCATGATTATGATTATGCTTTGTGAGTAGTTACTTTTGTTCCTGAGGACATGGGATAAGTCATGCTGATAATAGTCATGTGAATTTGGTATTCGTTCGTTATTTTGATATGATGTATGTTGTTTTTCCTCTAGTGGTGTTATGTGAACATCGATTACAGAACACTTCACCATATTTGGGCCTAGAGGAAGGCATTGGGGAGTAGTAAGTAGATGATGGGTTGCTAGAGTGACAGAAGCTTAAACCCCAGTCTATGCGTTGCTTCGTAAGGGGCTGATTTGGATCCACTAGTTTAATGCTATGGTTAGACGTTGTCTTAATTCTTCTTTCGTAGTTGTGGATGCTTGCGAGAGGGGTTAATCATAAGTGGGATGTTTTACAAGTAAGGGCAGTACCCAAGCGCCGGTCCACCCACATATCAAACTATCAAAGTATCGAACACGAATCATATGAACATGATGAAACTAGCATGACAGAAATTCCCGTGTGTCCTCGGGAGCGTTTTTCCTCTTATAAGACTTTGTTCAGGCTTGTCCCTTGCTAGAAAAGGGATTGGGCCACTTTGCTGCACCATTGCTACTACTTGTTACTTGTTACTTCTCGCTTTCTACGTTTCACCTCAATACACCATCACTTGTTACCGCTACTTTCAGTGCTTGCAGTTATTACCTTGCTGAAAACCGTTTATCAGAACCTTCTTATCCTCGTTAGGTTCGACACTCTTACTTATGGAAAGGACTATGATTGATCCCCTATACTTGTGGGTCATCAAGAGTCTTTTATGTCGTCGTTTCCGGGGAGGGAAGCGCCTTTGGTAAGTGGAATTTGGTAAGGAAACATTTATATATTGTGCTAAAGTTTACTATCACTTGTCACTATGGAAACTGTTCCTTCGAGGAATATGTTCGGTGTATCTTCACCATGAACGGAAGCACGAGGAGTTGTTCCTCAACCTGAGGTACCTACTGAAAATATCTTTTATGAAATTCCTTTGGGTATGCTTGAGAAACTGCTGGCTAATCGTTTTACAGGAGACGGATCTTCACATCCAGACTTGCATCTAATCTATGTAGATGAAGTTTGTGGTTTATTTAAGCTTGCAGGTTTACCCGAGGATGAGGTAAATAAGAAAGTCTTTCCTTTATATTTGAAGGATAAGCCGTTGAGATGGTATAGGCTATGTGATGATACTGGATCATGGGACTACAATCCGTTAAAATTGGAATTTCATCAAAAGTTTTATCCTATGCATTTAGTACATCATGATCGGAATTATATTTATAACTTTTGGCCTCGTGGCAGGGAAAGCATAGCTCAAGCTTGGGGGAGGCTTAAATCAATGCTATATTCATGCCCCAATCATTATCTCTCGAGAGAAATTATCACTCAAAACTTTTATGCTCGGCTTTCTCATGAAGATCATACCATGCTTGACATTTCTTGTACCTGTTCTTTTAAGAAGGATATTGACCACAAGTGGCATTTATTGGACAGAATCAAACGTAACTCTAAAGATTGGGAGCTTGAAGAAGGTAAGGAGTCAGGTAAGAATATCCAGTTTGATTGCGTTAAATCTTTTGTTGAAACAAACACTTCTAGGGATTTTAGCGCTAAGTATGGACTTGACTGTGAGATAGTAGCTTCTTTGTGTGAATCTTTTGCTGCTCATGTTGATCTTCCCAAAGAAAAGTGGTTTAAGTATCATCCGCCTGTAGAAGTCAACATAGTTAAACCCAATCTAGTTGAAGAGAAAGTCATTGCCTTTAGTGATCATATTGTTCCTTGTGCCTATGCTGAGAAACCACCTTACCCTGCTAGGAAAAAGGATTATTCTAAAGCTCCAACTGTGATACGTAGGGGTTACATTAGACCACTTGCACCCCCTGAGGAAATTAGAGTTGAACCTAGTGTTGCTATTATCAAATATCTCTTAGCCGAAGACATAGACGGGCATGTTATCAAATTCTGTCAGGACTCCGCTAGAATTGCTAAACCTCACGCGAAAAACAAATACGGACCTTTAGTTGGCTTGCCTGTTGTTTCTGTCAAGATAGGAGATCACTGTTATCATGGTTTATATGATATGGGTGCTAGTGTTAGTGCAATACCCCGGTCCCTATATGATGAAATCAAAGATGAGATTGCACCTGCTGAGTTAGAACCCACTGATGTCACTATTACGCTAGCTAATAGAGACACTATCTGCCCTGTGGGAATTGTGAGAGACGTAGAAGTCCTGTGTGGTAAGACGAAGTATCCTACTGATTTCCTCGTCCTTGCTACTGCACAAGATAGCTTTTGTCCCATCATATTTGGTAGACCCTTTCTCAACACTGTCAATGCTCACATTGATTGCATTAAACAGACTGTCACTGTTAGTTTTGAGGGTGTGTCTCATGAATTTAACTTCTCCAAGTTTGGAAGACAACCCCATGAAAAGAGTCGTCTGGTAGGGATGAAATCATTGCTCTTGCCTCTATTGCCGTACCTCCTACGGATCCTTTCGAGCGATATCTACTTGAGCATGAAAATGATATGCATATGGATGAAAGAGATGAGATAGATAAAATTGTTTTAGAACAATATCCTATTCTCAAGAATAATCTGCCTGCTGAACTGCTTGGGGATCCTCCCCCACCAAAGGGTGATCATGTGTTCGAGCTAAAACAGTTACTAGATACTCTTAAGTATGGCTATCTTGATGAGAAGGAGATATATCGTGTTATTATTAGTGCTCACCTCTCGAATCACGAAGAGAAGAAGTTATTAAAAACTTTGAGGAAGCACCGTACTGCTATTGGATATACTCTTGATGATCTAAAGGGTATTAGTCCCACTCTATGTCAGCACAAGATTAAAACCGATCCTGATTTTAAACCAGTTGCTGATCATCAACGGGGACTAAATCCGAGGATGAAAGAGGTCATGAGAAAAGAAATATTAAAGCTTCTGGAAGCAGGAATCATTTATCCTGTTGCTCATAGTGATTGGGTAAGTCCAGTACATTGCGCACCTAAGAAGGGAGGTATCACCGTTGTTCCTAATGATAAGAATGAACTAATCCCATAGAGGATTATTACTGGCTATAGGATGGTGATAGACTTCCGGAAACTGAACAAGGCAACTAGGAAAGACCATTATCCTTTGTCGTTTATCGACCAAATGCTAGAAAGGCTATCTAAACACACACACTTCTGCTTTCTAGACGGTTATTCAGGTTTCTCGCAAATACATGTTGCACAATCTGATCAGGAGAAAACCACTTTCACCTGCCCCTTCGGTACCTTTGGTTATAGACGTATGCCTTTTGGCTTGTGCAATGCACCTGCCACCTTTCAAAGATGTATGATGGCTATATCCTCTGACTTTTGTGAAAAGATAGTTGAGGTTTTCATGCATGATTTCTCCGTTTACGGTTCTTCCTTTGACGATTGCCTAAGCAACCTTGATCGAGTCTTACAGAGTTGCAAAGATACCAACCTCGTCTTGAACTGGGAGAAGTGCCACTTCATGGTTAATGAAGGCATCGTCTTAGGACACAAAATCTCTGAGAAAGGCATTGAAGTTGATAAGGCTAAGGTTGATGCAATTGAGAAAATGCCTTGCCCCACAGATATTAGAGGTATACAAAGTTTCCT
The DNA here is from genome assembly GCF_904849725.1 of Hordeum vulgare subsp. vulgare. NCBI lineage: Eukaryota > Viridiplantae > Streptophyta > Magnoliopsida > Poales > Poaceae > Hordeum > Hordeum vulgare. The sequence continues at coordinate 288,571,227 of NC_058521.1, read as the reverse complement.
AGGTCATGCTAGTTTCTATAGAAGGTTCATTAAAGACTTCTCTAAGATTTCTAGGCCTCTTACCAACCTCTTGCAGAAGGATATTCCTTTTGTTTTGGATGAGGATTGCGAGGAAGCTTTCGAAATACTTAAGAAGGCCTTGATAACCGCACCTATTGTTCAACCACCTAATTGGAACTTGCCCTTTGAAATCATGTGCGTTTCTAGTGATTATGCAGCTGGTGCTGTTCTAGGACAAAGAGTTGACAATAAGTTGAATGTCATTCACTACGCTAGTAAAACTCTAGACAGTGCCCAAAGAAACTATGCCACTACGGAGAAGGAGTTTTTAGAAGTCGTGTTTGCATGTGAAAAGTTCAGATCTTAAATAGTTGACTCCAAAGTCACTATTCACTCTGATGATGCTGCTATTAAGTACCTTATGGAGAAGAAGGGTGCTAAGCCTAGGCTAATCAGATGGGTTCTCCTGCTACAGGAATTTGATTTGCATGTTCTTGACCGAAAGGGTGCCGATAACCTTGTAGGAGATAACTTGTCTAGGCTAGAGAATGTCCTTGATGACCCACGACCGATTGATGACAGCTTTCCTGATGAGCAATTGAATGTCATGCACACTTCACATAGGGCACCTTGGTATGCTGATTACGCAAACTATATCGTAGCCAAATACATACCACCCAGTTTCACCTACCAGCAAAAGAAGAAATTCTTCTTTGATTTGAGACACTACTTTTGGGATGATCCTCACCTTTATAAGAAAGGAGTAGATGGTGTTATTAGATGTTGTGTGCCTGAACATGAATAGGGACAAATCCTGCAGAAGTGTCATTCCGAGGCCTACGGAGGACACCATGCTGGAGACAGAACTGCTCATAAGGTATTGCAATCAGGTTTCTATTGGCCCACTCTCTTCAAGGATGCCCGTAAGTTTGTCTTGTCTTGTGACGAATGCCAAAGAATAGGGAATATCAGTAAGGGTCAAGAAATGCCTATGAGCTATTCACTTGTCATTGAACCATTTGATGTCTGGGGCTTTGATTATATGGGACCTTTCCCGAGTTCCAATGGGTATACTAACATCTTAGTTGTTGTGGATTATGTCACTAAGTGGGCAGAGGCTATCCCTACTAAAAATGATGATCACCACACCTCTATTAAGATGCTTAAAGAAGTCATTTTCCCAAGATTTGGAGTCCCTAGATATGTGATGACTGATGGCGGTTCACACTTCATTCATGGTGTTTTCCGTAAGATGCTCGCTAAGTATGATGTTAACCATGGAGTTGCATCTCCTTATCATACTCAGTCTAGTGGTCAAGTGGAGTTGAGTAATAGGGAGATCAAATTGATCTTACAAAAGACCGTCAATAGATCTCTAAAGAATTGGTCTAGCAAACTTGACGATGCACTATGGGCTTATAGGACTGCTTATAAGAATCCCATGGGCATGACGCCATATAAAATGGTTTACAGTAAGGCCTGTCATTTACCTCTTGAGCTAGAACACAAAGCTTATTGGGCAATCAAAGAGCTCAACTTCGATTTCAAACTTGCCGGTGAGAAGCGGTCGTTTGATATCAGCTCATTAGATAAATGGAGGGGCCAGGCATATGAGAATGCCAAGTTGTTCAAGGAAAAGGTTAAGAGATGGAACGATAAAAGAATACAAAAACGAGAGTTCAATGTAGCTGATTATGTCCTGCTATACAATTGTCGTTTAAGATTCTTTGCAGGCAAGCTTCTCTCTAAATGGGAAGGTCCCGACGTTGTCGAGGAAGTATATCGTTCCAGTGCCATCAAAATCAATAACATAGAAGGTATTTTTCCTAGAGTGGTAAATGGGCAAAGAATCAAGCTTTACCGTTGATATGATTGATACTTTCCCTAGAGTGGTAAATGGGCACACCGTTGGTCCCCGCATGGATGATACTTTCCAGAGTTGGTGCTCGTAAGACATACATCATGTGGGCTGGGTACCAATCGAGTGGAACTCTTTGCCTAGTGTTGTTAGGGGAAAGGCAATGATCGGGTACGTACCTCGGGTATGTTATATACCGCGACTCGTGGATGACACAAAAGTTTCCCAGATCTTGTGGGTACATCATACAACCTTTGCAGAATGTAAAACTATTCGAATAGCCGTGTCCACGGTCAAGGACAGTTGGGTATTCCTGCTTAAACTATGTCCAGTCGTTTCGGCAAAAACCAAGTGTGTGTGTGTGTTCAAGGAGTTATGTGAAGGAGTTTATATGACCAAGTTTGGCATATCGCGTGAACCCGAAGTGTTCAACCTTCAACAGATATGTTCATATCCGTTACTTGTTCTATGAATATCATCTAGATTATGATGCAGATCCATAACAGTCTATGACCATGTTTATTTACATTCAAAGCTTGCTTTCCACCAATGCTGCATAACACTTATTATCATATCAACTGCATTATCCATATCATGGGTTGTTTGCGAGTACATTCAAAGTATTCACTAACTTGCCACTTGTTATGTTATTGACCAGACATGGAAGAACCGGAGTTTGGAGAAGAATTCGCCATCAGAGACGGACAGGCGAACTAGGACGCTTCCCAATTAGAATGCTTGTTGGTGAAGGCTGATGGCATGGGCTCCTACTTATTCCCGAGGTTTCCGCTAGGAGCTGTATCGGTGTGATTGGCCTTCTAGGCCCTAACTATGTGATACTTGACCATGATGGTCATGTGTTGTATTAAACGGTATGTTGGATGTAAGACTATTAATACTCAGTATTTGTGTGTCCTGTGAGCATTGATCTCTGGGATCACTGAGCATGTTCATTCAGTGATCCCAACTCATAAGTCGGGGTCCCCACAGCTTGCGACCTTGATCTCGGCCACTGGACCCTTCGCCTTGGTGGAGCCAGAGGCGGGCAGCGACTGCTTCTTCCTCACAGGTGCGGCCTCACGAGGGACATCGCCTCCAGCATCGTCTTAGCACTCTACGGCAGCGACCGTGTATTCCCGCTCCAGGGACCAGACTGCTTCCCTCTATTGCATGCGATGGTTATGACGCCACTTTAACCCGGTATCTTGTGGATATTGTAGCCATGGTGGGTCGTCGGCATGAACATGGCCAGCACTGGGTAGCCCAAGATGGCATTGTAGGAAGACCAATGTGCACTACATCAAAGTCGATGTGCTTGATGTGATAGTGGGCGTGTGTGCCGAAGGTGACCGGAAGGCAGACCTACACCAGCGGGGTGGTGGAGCCGTTGGTCACCCCGAGAATGGCCTGGTCAGCATCAGCTGGTCTTAAGGCACCTAGAGCATGTCAAGGGTTTTGGCAAAGAGCATGTTGAGGCCCGCACATCCATCGATGAGAGTCTTGGTGACTATCACGTTGCTGATGGTGGGAGTGCACATCAAGAGGAGCATGACCGCGACTTCCATAGACTTCAGACTATCCTTGGCGTTGAAGGTGATGGCGTACTGGAGCACTTGAGGGGCTTCGCAGCCCACAGATTTAGGAGGATACCATTCACCTCGCGTGGGAGTTGCTTGAACTAGTGGTCTGACGAGGGGGTCTGGGCGCCGCCTAGAATGGAGGACACCGTACAAGGCTCGTGATAGGCCCCGACCTCCTTATCACATTGGTTGTACTCATTCCTCCTCGGAGGTGGTAGAGGCAGCGGAGGAAGCAGCAAGTTATCCCGAGGTTACATCTCGCGAAGCCTGGTCGCAGCAGCCGTTGTCGCGAGGCTGCTTGTTCCAGCCTTGGTGAGGGTTGCCGTTGCGGCTATCCCATCTGCTGCAGCCGCAGCCGCCACCCCGACTAGCACTACGGTCGTTATGCTCGAGGCACAGGCCAACCCCCTCATCCCAGAGGACCCTGAGCTCCTGGCAATCTTTGGTGTTGTTGGTGTGCACGTCATGGTAGATGCAGAACGAGCGGCTTTCCTTCTCGGGCACGCTTCACTCATGGTCGCGCTTCTCCTCGGGTTCAGCTACAAGCACGGCGGGTCCCTTGCGCTTGACCTCCTTGTCCTTGGCCTTGGCGTCTTCGGGAGCGTCGTCAGGGTTGTCGCAGGCGAACACGCGGACTTCTTCAGCCTTGGCGCCCTTGTCGGCCAGGTTCAACAACCCCATGGCCGTGCTCAGGGTATTGGTGAACGCCATGATGACCGCCTCTTCCGTGGCTCGTGGGATCTAGTTGCGCACTTGGCTGAACATCTAGATGTACTTGCGGAGGGTCTCGCTAGGGTGCTGCTTCACGTCGCGCAGTTGTTCACGGACAGGGGCGGTAGTGCATGCCTTTTAAGTTGGCGATGAACAGCTCACAAAGGTTGCTCCATGAACAGACCGAGTCCTCATGCAAGTTGAGGTGACAGGACCGTGTGCCGTCTTTGAGCGCCACAAGGAGCCGGTTTGTCATGACCTTGTCGTCACCATCCACCGCTATAATGCTCATGGCGTAGAGCTGGAGGAACTCTGCAGGGTCGAGGCAGCCTGCCGTAGCGCGAGGGCAGGTCGGGCTTGAACTTAGACGGCCAAACCACCCTACATAGTTCGCCAGTGAAGGCCTGAGAATGCACGGTGCTTTAGTGGCTGCCATACGCGAGGGCGGCCTGGTTCAGAAGCCCGGTCACTACAACGTCCTGGACGACCCGGTCGAGGCGCTAACGTTGCTGCTCGAGGACCACACACGCATATTGCGGAGCATCGCGCTGGACGATGCGAGAACTATCTTTTTCTTCTTGGGGAGCGCAGTGGTGGTTCATGAGGTGGGTACCCCAGGCACGTGTTGCACCAAGGTTCAGCCTGGTCGGCACGCTCGGGAGGAGGCGGCGGTGCTCCCTGAGCCTCCTCTTCATCGTGGGATGATGGGGGCGAAGGGAGCCTGGGCCTCTCCGGCGTTAGTGACGAGTTGGGTGATGCGAGCAAGCCATGCATCGTAGCCGGCGTCACCGGGCGATAGCGAAGCAGCTCGCACGCCATGAGTAGTACAACATGTGAGTTAACCTGCTCAAGACAGGTGTGGGAGGAAGAAGCGAGGGCGGTGTGGCATTCCCGCTGCACGGAAGGATGTACGGATGAGGCCTGCTACTCGCAAGCTGCAGGGTCGGTGGACGCGGCCTCAACCTCGGTGGAGTGACGGCGAGTGCTAGGGCCCGCGGGCTTAGTCATCACGACCCGCGCAACTCTGCCCTCAGCGTGCACATGGCGAAAATCGGCCATGGGGTTGGTGAAGCCGGGAGCGAAACTAGTGTTGAAGAGCGGTTGCGCACCCCTACCTAGCATGCTAAATGTCAGAATTGGGGATCCATAGATCCTAAAAAGGTTCGAACTCTGGGTGCGCTCGCTCTCCAACCGTGTTCTTTCTCTAAACTTCAGGGCGACTCTTTGGTGGCTTGATCTAAGGGAAGCGAATTAGAACACACGGGCAGTTTACCCCTGTTCGGGCCACCTTGTGGTGTAAAACCCTACTCCTGCTTGTATATATTGCTCGAGGTCGAGGATGAGTACAAAGGCGGGTTCTTCCCCTAGTCGAACACAATGAAGGATCCCGTGTTATGGAGGACGGGCCTCTCTTTTATACTGGCCTTGGTCCTCTTCCCCCAAAACACAGTTGGCGGGAAGGGTTGCCACAACGAACATTTTGAAAGGGGACAGGAATGTAGCCTGCCCTAACAAAGATGGTCTTCATGTGCAAAAGCCCTTCTTCGTGATGCGCTCGTGGGCTTGGGATGACCTCCATCCTGCCGAGCGCCTAGCCTTAATCCTATTCCACTGATTGGGAAACCTTTGAGGGATTGCTTTGGGATCCTGCAACTGGCTTGGCTCCCTTAGCACCAAAGGGGAAAGATTCTCTGTCTGTGCCTTCTGGCACTGACCCTGGTGTCGTGCAGTATAGCTCACGTCACCCACATGAGGAGGTTGGACTGTGCGATCTTGGCATGTCGCCCTCGGTAAGTTCAGCCCTCAGGGAAGGAGCGTCAGGAAGCCTCCTTCTTGTGAGCCTCGCAGGAAATGGCCTAGGGAGAACTCCATGATTGTCCCCTTGCAAGGAGGGGCCGAACCCCTGGACTTTAACGGGGGCATCCTGTGGCCCACAGCGGGCACTCAGCCGTGGGTCGCAGGTAGGCGTGCCTGGGTACCCCCGGTACCAGAGCCCCAACAAAACTCGTGAAACTCGTTTGAGTCAAAATTCGACATGCTTTGAGTGATGATATCATGAGGAACTCTGAATCTGGAGAAAATTTGCCGAATGAAGATCATGGCAGTTGTTGAATCCAGGCTTTTGATGGGCTTTGCTTCGACCCACCTAGTGAACTTATCCACCGCTACTAGAAGGTGGGTATATCCACTTGACCCGGTCCATAGAGAGTCGACCATGTTGAGACCCCACATGGCGAATGGCTAGGTGAGTGGAATTGTTTTCACGCGAATGGAGTCTTGTGTGACTGATTCTTGTAGAATTGACATCCGACACATAGCTCAACCAGGTCTCTTGCTGCCTCGTTCGCTCAGGGACAAAAATACATGCTCGGAAGACTTTGGCCACTAGTGTCCGACAGGACGCATGGTATCCACAGGTTCCCGAGTGAATCTCGTGTAAGATTTGCAACCCTTCCTCTCGGGGAAATGCACTTTTGACTGACTCCTCTATCACTTTTCTTGTATAGTTTGTGGGAGTGATTACCAGCATCTCGTGGACTACGTCGATAACAGTCGGGATGTCAATCTGAGCCAGATTTGTAGGACCAACTACCTATGGGGGTTCCTTAGTGAAAGAATCTTCTTTAACTGAGGGGGCGCACAAGTGTTCGAGGAACACACCCTTTTGAACGGCTCGCTGAGTGGAACTGATCTTGGCCAAGTCATCCGCTTCCTCGTTCTTGGCTCGGGGCACATGGTGCAGCTCCAAACCTTCAAAATTCGTTTCCAGCTTCCTGACCGCATTGCATTAAACGGTCATTGCTAGACTCCGAATGTCCCACTCCTTCATCACATGACTAACGACAAGGCTAGAGTCACCGTAGACCATCAAACATCGAATACCGAGTGAGATGACCATATGGAGCCCGTACAGGAGGGCTTCGTACTCAGCGTCATTGTTAAATGAATCCAAATGAATCTGGAGTACATAGCCGAGTCGGTCTCCCGTGTGGGAGACCAGAACCACTCGAGCCCTTGAGCAATGGAGCATCTTGGATCCATCGAGGAACATGGCCTAATGCTCGGGACACTCAGAGCCGGTTGCTCTTGGTCTATCCTTTTGGCCAGGAAGTCCACCAGGGCATGAGACTTAATCGTTTTTTCGGATTCAAACTTGATCTCCAACGGGAGGATCTCAATCGCCCACTTGGCCACTCAGCCTGTGGCGTCTCTATTGTGCAATATTTATGATAAGGTAGCATCGCTGGTAACTGCGACCGAGTGATCTTGGAAGTAGTGATCCACCTTGTTTGTGGTCAGGTAGATACCATAGACCAGCTTTAGGCAATGCAGGCACCCTTGTTTGGAGGGTGGCAAAACTTTTGAGGTGTAATAGATGCGCCTGTGAACCTTGGATGCTTTGCGTGCCTCCTCACGTTCTATGGTGACAACGGTGCTAACCACTTGCCTAGTGGCTACAATGTACAAGAGCAAGGGGTCCCGGCTGCTCGGAGCATCTAACACCAGCTGGGTGGAAAGCAAAGCTTTGTGTTGATCGAACGTGATTTCGCTTCATTGGTCCACTCAAACATGTCTAATTTTTCCATCACTCAGTAAGGAGGCAATGCCTTCCTTGCCGAGTCTTGAGATTAAATGGCTCAGGGCCGTGAGGCAACCTATAAGCCTCTACACATCATGTATGCACTCTGGTCGTCACATTTGGACTATAGCACCGATCTTGTCCGGGATGGCATCGATGCCTCGCTTAGAAACGAGGAAATCAAGTGTATTGCCGGCTGGCACACAGAAGGTACACTTGGATGGGTTGAGTTTCATCCTATAGAGTCATAGGTTCACGAAGGTTTCGGTGAGGTCAGTCAGGAGGTTGGAACCTTTCCAGGACTTGACCGCGATGTCATCCATATAAGCCTCCATGTTCTGACTGATCTGTTCTTGCAAACACTTTTGGATCATATGCTGGAAGGTAGCCCTCGTGTTCTTGAGACCGAATGGCATAGTGATGTAGCAAAAACACCTTAATGGGGTGATGAAGGCCATTTTTATTTCATCGGGTCCATACATTCAGATCTGGTGGTACTCGGAGTACGCATACAGGAACTACAGGCGTTCACATCTAAGAGTAGAGTCTACAATCTGATCTATGTGAGGCAAGGGGAATGGTCTTTTGGGTAGGACCGATTGAGGTGCTTGAAGTCAATACACATTCGGAGTGAATTATTCTTCTTAGGCACCATGACTACATTCATGAGCCACTCGGAGTGGTAAACCTCACGGATGTACTCGGCAGCTAGGAGCCGAGTGATCTCCTCGCCTATCGCCTTGCGTTTTTCCACAGAGGAACGACGCAAGTGTTCCTTCAGAGGCGGTGCTCAACCAGCTCCGTCGGAACACCCAACGTGTCAGACAACTTCCATGCGAAGATGTCCTAGTTCCCACAGAGAACTCAATGAGATTGGCTTCCTATTTGTCATCGGGTAATGTGGAGATGTTCGTTGCAGAGGCACTTGGGTCGCGGGGATGTACATGCAGCTACTTGGTCTCCCGACCTACTGAAAGGAGGACTCAGTAGTCGGCCGCTTAGACTTGAGAAAATCGTTGGTGTCCACCGACTTCTTGTACATGTCGAGCTCGACGGCAAGGACTAGCTCATTGGCGATCTTCGAGCCCTGCTACAGGCACTCTACAGCGATCTTCCGACTGCCGATCACCGTGATTACGCCTTTTGGTCCTAGGATCTTGAGTTTAAGATACACGTAACATGGTCAGGCCATGAAAACTACGTTGGTGGGCCTACCCAGGATGGCATGATAAGCGCATCGGAAGTCCACCACCTTGAGGGTCTATCGCTCCTTGTAATTTTTCCGCCGCCGACTACGATGTTCAGGCACACCTGGCCAAGTGACTGAGACTTCTTATCATGGATTACCCCGTGTAAATGCATGTTGATTTTGCTCAGTTGGGACAACATGATGTACATGGCCTTGAGCATGTTAGTGTATATGATGTTGAGTCCACTACCGCCATCCATAAGGAACTTACGCAATCGGGCCCCATTGACAACCGGGTCCACAACCAGCACTTGCTGCCCATGGGTGGCAATATGGGCTCGATGGTCGGACTAGTCCAACGTGATGGGAGTCTTCGCCCAATCAAGATACTTCGTGACAGTCGGAACTGTCATGTCTACCTCCCGATTGATGACCTTCAATCGGCTCTTGCTCTCGACATCGGTGAAGATCATGAGGACCTTCTTGACATTCAGATACCCACGGGAATCCTCTCTGCCTTCGTCATCATCGTCATTATCATCGGAGGGTTCTGTGCCCATCTCTTGCCGGAGTAGGAAACAATCTCGAGCCGAGTGCTTGGGGTATATGGGTTTGACATCATCGTTCGTCTTGGTGTGGATCTAGCATGGACGGTCCAACAGGTCGCTCTTGGGCTTAGTTTTCTTATTAGCCACCCAGTCCGTCTTTTTCTTCTACTTTGATTTATTTTGGCCTTGCCCTGGGACAACAACAACTTTGGCCTTTCATGATATGTCAGCCTTCCACTTCTGCTTCTTCCCAGAGTTACCCCCCCCCCCCTGAATGAGGGGCATCATTGGCTCAGCCTTTCCCACTGTGGAAGCGATCTTCTCCTTTGTTGTTCGCATACCGATTGGCGATCTCCATGGAACGACTGAGGGACAGGTCCCCCGCTCGGCCTAACTCGAGTATGAGCTCCCTATACCGAGAGCTTGTCTCGAAGGCACACACAGTCTGATGCTCGGTGCCGTTCTCCATGGTGTTGTGCGGCGTGGTCCATCCCTGGATGTACTCTCGAAGAGTCTCATTACTCTTATAGATGCAATGTTGTAACTCCATCAGGCCACTCAGGCGCTTGTAAGTTCCCTCGAATGTTTTAATGAACACTCGAGCAAGGTCCCCCTAGGTGTGGATGCTACTAGAGGGCAACTGATTGAGCCACGCTGTCGCTAACCCCTCCAACATGAGTGGTAGGTGCTTCATCGCGATGAAGTTGCCGTCGCCGCCTATCTGAACGACCACTCCGTAATCATCATGCCACATTTCTGGCTTGGACTCACCATTGAATTTTCCGAACTTCGTGGCCAACTAGTAGTTGGAAGGGATTTTCGCTTCGCGAATGTGTGTGCTGAAACAGTCAAGACTAGATACTCCCCGGCCCGCTTGCGATCGGTTAACCATGTTTTGCGTGATTATGGACCTTGCGTTGAACAGTGGAGCACGATAGACATCGTCTCCATAACCCTTGTGTCGATTGGGGCCTGGCATGCGGTCGTGGGATCGGTGTCTAAGTGAACCACTCCTCGAAATAGGTGTCCTATGATATGTCCCAAACGTATCTATAATTTATGTTTGTTCCATGCTCTTTTGGGTGACATTGTTATATGTTTTGCTACACATTTATACCTTGTTACATTATTTGGACTAACCTACTAACTCAGTGCACCAAGTGCCAGTTTGTATTTGCTGATGTTATATTTGTACACCCATAGAGATTATCATTCATATTTGAAAGATCCACACTCATACTCCATTGTTATATTTGTACTCCATAGAGATATCATTCATGCATAACTATGTGGGGACCCTTACACCATAGAACTTGGCTTGTATATTCCAATGATGATCCTCCTCAAATGAGCTCTAGGTATTCATGAGCAACCAAGTTGGATGCACCCCCACTAGTTCCATTGGAGAGCTTACCTTAGCTCATATGTGCATCCGTTGCATGGCAATCCCTACTCCTCACAACATATCTATCATTTGGCTTTCTCTTGCCTATGATTGTCCTCATTAATGTGAGTCTTTCACACCTTTTTTGTCTTCCTTCCCCATCATTATTCTCTTTGCCATCATAAGTGCCAACATATCATGCTTGCGCTCATCCATTGCATGAGTGCTCAAAGTCGAAAAGGAGAGGATCATTTTGACTTGTGCCTGACTAATGGTCTGGGGATGAGTCAAAATAACATTCCGAAGGAGACCAATTTTGAAGTTTTAGTATATTGAGTTCTCAATTAAACTATATAATATTTTGATGCTCTAAACCCTTCTCCCACTTCTTGCACGGAAAACACCATTTGGAGACATTCGAGTCACGGACAACGAGAGCTCTTGCACCTTTATGTTCTTACTTTGCTAATTACAATACTAGATATAGACCCTCGCTTGTTATTGTCTTGACTTGAATTGCATATATTACTTGCTTTACCTTGAAGTTCTTATATGTGTGTTAGCATGTCACCGCAGAAATTATTTGTGTTATCATTTACCCACTCGAGGACGAGCAGGAATTAAGCTTGGGGATGTTGATACGTCCCAAACGTATCTATTATTTCTGTTTGTTCCATGCTCTTTTGGGTGACATTGTTATATGTTTTGCTACACTTATATACCTTTTTACACATATTTTGATTAACCTACTAACCCAGTGCACCCAGTGCCACTTTCTGTCTGCTGATGTCTTTTTTGCAGGGATTTTTACCCTAATTTACAAAGCCCCAAAAATCCCGAGAAAAATATATAAAAATCAGTGTGACGGAAGCTTCAAGAGGCATCAAGGTGGGCTAGAGGGGAGCCAGTGCTTGCCCAGGCAGCCTCCCTGCGCGGCTCCCCTCCTGGCTGCGCTACCAGGCAGCCTGGGTGGAGCAAATGCCATCTGGTGCCCTACCTTGGCTCCTATTTTTACCCCCGTGGAGGAAACCCTGATTCCGGAACCATTTTCTCTAGAAGCAATTCCGATCTCCGCTGCCATCGCCAACAAGTTTTGGGGGACCAAAATTCCTGTGTCGGCACCCTGCCGGGAAGGGGAAGTGCTCTTGGATTCATCTCCATCGATGATGCTTCCTCCCTCCATGAAGCGGGAGTAGTTCCTCCTCGGGGCTGAGGTCTTCTACAGTAGCTATATGGTTAATTCTCTCTCCCATGATGTGCTCTTGATTGTGATCATAGGCTATGTTAACCTAGGGTGATCCCATGATGTTTCCCCTTCTTCTATGTATTGGATTGATGTACTCACTTGATCTTATCTAGTATAATCCCCGAGACCATGGTGACAGCGGTCTATTGGACATGGAATAGAAGAATATTTTCATGAGTGATTTCCTCTTTTGTGAATTGATTGAAGATTGAGAGTCTCTTGGTGCTTTTCTTTGACTATCCTTGAGATACGTTGTGGTGATTGTGGTACTCTCTTTGGATGGCCGAGGTGACATTGGGAAATCCATAGATGAGAACTACGAACTCTGAGGTGTGCTTTTGTAGCCCTACATAATTCTGGTCCTCTCTTGATCACAAAGGAATGACCTCCGAGTACGTCACCATTGCATGTTTTAGTGGAAATATCATATGATTAAACTATGTTAATGTTGTTGGGAGTTGCCACTAGTGAAAGTATGAAGCCTAGGCCTTGTTTCTCACCATTGTTACACCGTTTATGCTCATGTTTTTCACTTGCTACCTTGCTGTATTTTTTACTACTCATTTACATTACCTTGCTTTGCCACGCCTATCACCCATATTTTACCATCTCTTCGCTGAACTAGTGCACCTATACAATTTACCATTGTATTAGGTGTGTTGGGGACCCAAGAGACTTCTTGTTTCTTAATTGCAGGGTTGCTTGAGAGAGACCATCTTCAACCTCTACTTCCCTGAGTTCGATAAACCTTAGGTCATCCACTTGAGGGAAATTGTTGTTCTCCTACAAACCTCTGTGCTTGGAGGCCCAACATAGTCCACAAGAATAGAAGCATGTGTAGACATCAACCTATTTCTGGCGCCGTTGCCGGGGAGGTGAGTGCTTGAAGGTATACCTTTAGATCTTGCAATAAAATCTTTTCGTTTATTATTTTTATTTTCACTAGTTAGGCTTAATGGAAAAATAAAATGAGAGAGTTTATAAACTTTATCTTGAACTAGGACATAAAGTGTTTGAGGAGAAAATTAAAAAACCTATGGAACTTTATTATTTGGATAACAATTATGATGGTGGCAATGTTATTAGTATGCTTTCTTTGAATACCAATATTGCTAATGACATGGAAGGCTCCAAGCTTGGGGATGACGGGTTTGATGAACATGACATTTTTAGTCCCCCAACTTTTGAGGAGAAAATTTTCTTTGATGATACTATGCTTCCTAAACATGATGATAATTATTGCTTTACTCTCACTATTCCTAATAAGAAAGATTTTGCTTAAAAGAAAAGTAATGATACTTTTATGCTTTGGGATCATCGAAATAATGCATTATGTGATAGTTATATTGTTAAGTTCATCCATGAAGCCACTGAAATTTATAATGAGAGGGGCAGACATGGTTCTAAATATCTAAAAAATAAGAAGTTTCCCCTCTTTATGTCGAAGGTTTTGAAGTTGCACTTGTTTTGCCTTCCTATGCTTATTGCTTTGTGCTTCAATGAAATATTTTATTGCAATATTCCTATGCATAGGAAGCATGTTAGACTTAAATGTGTTTGGTACTTGCTTCTTGATGCTCTCTTTTGTTCTACAACTCTTATTCCTACGAGAGCATCATTAAAATCTTAAGCCTGTCTTTATGGCTATAAAGAAAGAGCTCTAGGGAGACAACCCTTGTTATCTTTACTTTGAGTTTTTACTTTCAGTATTTAGTGGTCTTGATGTGTGATACTATTGTAGAACCATCATTGTATCTTTATTTTTAAGCTTTGTGCCAAGTTTCGTCCTCCGATTGCAAGAAAGTTCAAAAGTTGTGACATGCTGTTCAGAAACAGATTCTGTCTGCTTGACCGAAAAATTCACCAAAAATCACCAGATCCTCTTTTTGATCTGATTTGTTTTGAATGTATGCTCTATACAATTGGCTTTCTTGCATATCTTCTGAGTTTTTTGATTTGAGTTGCAGAAGTGCCTTGAAAAATTATTTACTACCTGCTGGTCTGTTTTTCAAAGATTCTGCCACGTTTTGCGTTTTCATCGTCTTGCAAATCTTAAGCTTGATTTTTCTTTGCAAAATTTTTTTGGCAATATTGAGAAACAGTAGCTCTTCATTAAAATCTTTATTTCCAGCGGAGAAAAATTATTTTATTATGGATACTAACCAGTCTAATCAGCTTATGATGAGTTCCATATGAAGGGAGTTGTCAAGTATGCGATGGAAGATGATGAAAGAAGATCCAGGAGTGTCAAACGCTCAATCTGGGGGATGCCCCCATGCACCCCCAAGAAATATCCAAGGAGACTCAAGTGTATAAGCTTGGGCATGCCCCCATGCATCCCCTTCTCCATCAACAATCATCAGTTCGTCCTTCTCCATGCTATATTTTTATCACTTCATATGTTATGTGCGATGCTTGGAGCGTCCTGCTCTTTAATTTTTAGTTTTTCTAGTTTTGCTTGCTTTTCATAACAATTTGTACCCTAGCCTTATTTGTTTGGGGGAGAAACACGCTCCACTCCACCATAGAACACAACATAGGTTTTCATGCTTATCTTTTTGTGTGTTCTTTATCTTTTCATAGTTGTTGTCATGCTTAGCTCTTAGTTTTCACGCTTTATCTTTTTAAGAGATTTTATTTAGAACCTTTTGGAACTCTCTTGATTTATCATGCTTATAATTTTTAGAGAGTTGGCTTGTTGCACTGAGTTGTGTGTCTTGCATGAGTAGGTAATTGAGGATGCTATTTATGTAAGTAGTAACTTGCAATAGTATTGAGGTATTGATTTGAGTAATGTTTAGACTTTTGGTGTCAAGAGCATGAGCCTATTAGTGATAGGTGCGTATTTTGGGAAATCCGAGTGTATTTTCAAAAACAAAAAAAAATTAGTTGATAACTCTAGCTACTAGATCGATCGCTAACCTCTGGAGGGGTTGGAATATATAGAGTACCCTCGCGTTATCATGGGTCGAGGATGTGCAAGGATAACCAAACCCCCAAACACTCCTCCTTGGGTTACTTGTCTCTTTGTGAATCTCGTGACTAGATAGAGAGTTACCGATAATAAGTGCATGAGTTCTTCGGACTAATGCGAGTATTCGATTGTTGGCACTTCCACCATCCATATTTTGCTAGCCTCTTCGGAACCGTGCATTGTCCTTTCTCATCTTGAGAGTTGGTGCAAACTTCGCTGGTGCATCCAAACCCTTGGCATGATACGCTCTGTCATCATAAGCCTTATTATATCCTTCCTCGAAACATCCACCATACCTACCTACTAAGGCATTTCCATAGCCTTCCTGAGATACATTGCCATGCAACATCCACCATCTCATGACTTGATCTTCATGTCATACATGGTTTTGCTTGATCGAGGAGCCGCATGCTAGTTGGGCCTTGCCCTTATTATTGCTACATGACGCGCTAGTATCATTGCATATCCTGCTACACTCGCAGAGGCATACATTTGCATACATCATGATAGTTTTCATTTGTCTTTACGTTGAGTACTTCTTATAAAGTGTGAAGATCTTATTTTTATTCTTGTAAAACATAGAGTGTTGCCCTTAAGTGAGGAAAAGATCCCAAAGAGGACAAATTAAAAGATCCCAAAAGAGGACACATGAAAAGATCCCAAAGAGGAAAAATAGAAAGAGCCAAAGAGACCACAAAAAATAAAAATAAAAAGAGAAAGAAATAAAAAGAAAAAGAAAAAAGAAAAGAGAGAAGGGGGCAACACTACTATTCCTTTTGAAATATCCACACTCGTACTCCATTGTTATATTTGCACTCCATAGAGATTATCGTTCATGCATAACTATGTGGGGACCCTTACACTGTAGAACTTGGCTTGTATATTCCAATGATGAGACTCCTCAAATGAGCTCTAGGTATTCATGAGCAAGCAAGTTGGATGCACCCCCGCTAGTTCCATTGGAGAGCTCAATTTAGCTCATATGTGCATCCGTTGCATGGCAATCCCTACTCCTCACATCATATCTATCATTTGGCTTTCTCTTGCCTATGATTGTCCTCATTGATGTGAGTCTTTCACACATTTTTTGTCTTCCTTCCCCATCATTATTCTCTTTGCCATCCTAAGTGCCAACATATCTTGCATGCGCTCATCCATTGCATGAATGCTCAAAGTCGAAAAGGAGAGGATCATTTTGACTTGTGCCTGACTAGTGGTCTGGGGATGAGTAAAAATAAGATTCCGAAGGAGACCAAGTGTGAAGTTTTAGTAGATTGAGTTATCAATTAAACTATATAATAATTTTATGCTCTAAACCCTTCTCCCACTTCTTGCACTCCAAAACCATTTGGAGGCATTCGAGTCACAGACAGCGAGAGCTCTTGCACCTTTATGTTCTTACTTTGCAAATTACAATACTAGATATAGACTCCTTCTTGTTATTGTCTTAGGTGTGTTGGGGACACAAGAGACTTCTTGTTTCTTAATTGCAGGGTTGATTGAGAGAGACCATCGTCAACCTCTACTTCCCTGAGTTCGATAAACCTTAGGTCATCCACTTGAGGGAAATTGTTGTTGTCCTACAAACCTCTGCGCTTGGAGGACCAACATAGTATACAAGAATAGAAACGTCATAGACATCATCCTGCGAAGAACCCAAAAATCATGCGTTCGATCTTCATACTGACCTCCCGGAAGAGGAAAAGATCTTCGGTGTCTTCCAGATGCATGAGGGCTGTGTGGCGAGTGCACCGTGTCTACTCGGATGGACTTGCTGTGGATGCGATACTGCGATTGTGACGCCGTAGAGTTCTACTACAGTGTGGTCTTCAATAGAGTCTGGATCTGTCGAATGACCTCCTGAGCCGCAGAATCACTCGTCTGAATGGAATCACCTCGATGTTTTGCTGGAGGTCGTTCCAAAACAACTGACGGCGGTTGCGAATGGAGTTGGGTTGATCCCTCATGGCTCGAGAAACTAGTGAGTGTTGAATCCGCTCAAGCCGCTCGCGTTCGGCCAGAGTGGCCTGGCGCACGTTCTCCATGGCTATTTCCTTTGTGGTGTTCCCAATGATGGGGGTATATAGAGCATGTTCATTCCTCCACTTGATTTCCTCCCGCTCCTGCTGATTGAGAGGTTGGGGAACGTAATGGCCAAAGTTGGCATGACGATGCTCGCCTCCTATGTGTCGGCCAAGGGCTCTTCCCCTAGCCGTGCTAGCCATCAAGACCTCCGAAGCGTCCCCGCTGCTCTCGCAATCGGAATTGTCGAATGAGTCATCGCCTCATGAAGCTAAAAGGCTGATGGTGGGCTCATCTAAGTTGAGCATGGCCACCTACCGTGATGTGGCTTGAAGAGCCACCACATACTTGATCTAACCCAGCAGTCGTGAGCACCCGATAACGCCCAACATGTGATCCTATCCTTATTTTGGCACGAGGGCGTCGACAGGCATAGAAGTGCATCTCGTCATTTCGCAAGAATGGATACTGTTACAAGTACATGTACAGAAGAGATGAGTATATGGAATTGGCTTACACTTACCACAAGCTACCGTATGAACAACACAACACAACAATATATTCAATCACCATGTAGAAGAGTAGGGCCCGACTATGGACGAAACCAAACGATCAAAGGAAACAATTTTGAACATCCTCCGTCCTCATATACTAAGGAAACTTAGCGATAGAGAGTGTGACAAGAATCCCCCGGAGCTCAACTTCCCGGAAGAAATCAAGTCAAACAAGAGGCACCAAGTCAGAACTCCGTCACATCAACATCATAGATGTTCCAAAATACCCCCGTGATCCTAAAATAAAATTGAGTGAGAAGAGGAGTAGAATTAAAATTCCTAAGTCGTAAACAACATGAGAGCAGGGAAGAGGAGTAAAAAGAATCGTACTCTCTAATATATAACGAGACTCAAAGTAGTTTTTCACTAGACTCGACTCGCCCAAGTTCGATCAATCAATGGGGCTCCTACGTCGGTCTACTCCGATACTGACTTGTAACGACCAAGATGCGATCCTATCCTTATTTTGGCACGAGGGCCTCAACGGGGATAGAAGCACATCTTGTCATTTTGCAAGAATGGATACTGTTGCAAGTACATGTACATAAAAGATGAGTATATGGAATTGTCTTGCACTCACCACAAGCTACATCATGAACAACACAATACAACAATATATTCAATCACCATGTAGAAGAGAAGGGTCCGACTACGGACGAAATCAAACGATAAAAGAATGACGTCCATCCTTGCTATCCTTGGCTACCATCCTGGAACCCATCCTAGATCAACGAATAAGAAGAAACTCCAAATAGAACAATCATCGCGCTCACGTCATAGTAACTCTTTACTTGTACCTGCAACTGTTGTTGTAGTAATATCTGAGCCACGTGGACTCAACAATCTCATTTCCAAAGGTATCAAGACTAGCAAAGCTTCTAGGGTGAGGTATGGTTAAGTGGTGAGGCTGAACCAAGCAACTAAGCATTTATTTGAGTGTCTAACTTACGAGTACAAGAATAAGAGGGGGTGATCTACACATAAACAAACGTGAAATAATTATGATCAGATGAATGATCCTGAACACCTACTTACGTCAAACATAACCCCACCGTGTCCTCTTCCGAATGCAGAACTCACGAGAAGAGACAATCACGGTTACGCACATAGTTGGCATATTTTAATTAAGTTTACTACAAGTTATCTAGAACCGTATGTTAAACAAAGTTTCAATCTTGCTACATAACTGCTGGCACGGCTTTTCGAAAGTTTTAACCCTGCAGGGGTGCTCCAACTAGTCCATCATAAACTACCACATGTTGCGTCAGAAACCTCGACTATGAAAAACACGTGATCTCCTCGGATTCCTGGTGGAAAACCTCAACCTAGAGATAGCCCAAAGTATCCTGGGAATCCCTTGCACAAGACGTTCGAGAAAGGTAAAAATCCAGCAAGGTTGTCCTGCGTGTCGACGATCCCGATAGGATCCGCGTATCTCGTTCTCAGGACACGGCGAATTGTCCAAACTTCCGGTAGACCAATCACAGTGTTGCCCCTAGTAACCATCGGTGGTTGACAGGTTGGACCAACACTCATGAAGAGCACTGGCCCGGGGCTGATTAATTATACATGGGTTAATTACTCCCTATGTGATTCATTAGTTATTAGGCAAATGTAGTACCAATGTTGGGCCTTGCGAGAAGAGTTTTATCCGAAAACGAAATCTAGGGGGTCTCCATAATAACCCCAAGCATGTTAGGAGCGCTCAATTATAGAACATAACACAAGTAGCCAAAACTAAGGCGACAAAGATGGAATAAAACACCAGGCTAGAAGGTGTAATAGCCCAGATGTTTTCTTTCCTTATTTCTAACCCCTTTCCTTTTGTGGAGACCTTGTTGGACCCATGCTATGAAAGTGATGAGGTGCTTGTCATTTCATGTGTTGTCATTTCATGTGTATCTCATGAATCATATCATCATCATCTGGTGTTTGTCTTCTTCTTGTCTACTTTGGTGTGGTGCACTCTTGTGGCTTGTTGGTGTTGTGGAGTGTGGTGTGGGTGCAACAAAGACCTCAAACATTAAGTTGCACCATAGCCCAAAAACCCCTCTCTTTCTATATTTCTCTGAGGCATAATTATGTTGTTGTTTTCGGGCTTTAAAAATGTTCCTCTTCTTTGAAAATTCTTTCAAATATTTGTGGATGAAAAACCTCACTGATTTGAAATGATTTTTCTTTTGATTTATTTAAAAACAGGGGCTGATTCATAACAAAAATCAATTATTTTTCTTTGCTCTAAAATGCCACTTCTATTTTTACAAATAGGAGCATCATTTTAGAGACTTGTAAATATTTCTCCCTTTTTTCTTATATTTTTCTTTTAACTTCTCTCTTAATTTTTTTTCCCACAGTCGGTTTGGTTTATTTTTTGAAGAGAGAGCCAAGTTGGGCCGGCTCCCTCCTTTCCTCCTTGGCCCATCTCCGTGTGCCGCCAGAGAGGCCCGCGACGCGTCCCTCTTCTTCCACCGGTTCCCAATGCGCATCCCGAGGGCCATAAGAGCCTCCCAAGCCCTTCTCCACCTCGCGCCTCTCCTAGGGTTCCCTCGCCCCACCGTAATCTCCTTCTTCTCCATCTTCTTCCCCTCTCTCAGGTAAGCCTCTGAAGTTCAGTAGTTTAGGTTTAGAGAGACAGCGCCTCTGGCCGCCGCCCTTCCCCCTCGTCCCTGGCAGCTCCTCCGGGAGGATGAAGAGCGCAGGGAGGATGCTGGATCGATGCTGGATCCTCCCCCGTTCCATTTTCGTTGCTAGGAGGAGGGATCCTCCTCCCTGGCATCGGTCCCGCGTCATCATCGCCGGAGCAGAGCAACGGGTCTCTGGCTCCAACTTCCCTCTTCTTCCTCTACGTTAGGCCGGTCCTCCTCTTCGTCGTGCTTGGGTGAGCGCAGCCCCTTCTCCTCCGCCTTTCCCCTCCCTCTTCAGCCCCGCTCGCGCCGTGTAGCGACACCGGCGCTGCTCGTTCTCGAGCAGCAGCAACCGGACCAGAGTAGTAGCGCAGCGGCAGTAGGAGCAGCAGCGTATGCATGGTACGAGTGCAGCGGGCTCCCTTCTCGCGTGTGTGCGATGAGAATGGGTTCCCCTCGGAGTCCCGCAGCCTCGCCGGTGCCCCACCTCGCCAGGAGTGTCCTCGCTTGCTTCTGCCAACGTCCTTCTTCGGTGAGTCGTCATGTAGAAGAACACCCGAGGGGTGAGGCTTAGTGACCTAGATCCCCTGTTCTAGCAGATCCTGCCTGCTAGCCGAGTGGTAACACGTTCGGGGTTGCAACCGTGAGGTTGAGGGTTCGATCACTCCAATCCCCCTCTTTTCCCTTTGTTTTCTTTCGCCTGGTGGATTAGTTGCAGCGTTACCTTACCTAGCGTGTTGTCTCTGTTTGTACAGCTACCCGTGAGTAGTCCAGTGGTTAGCATGTGTGTGTGATGCAGTGAGGTAGTGGGTTCAACCCCCACTACTCTCAATTCATTTTTTGCCTCTCCATCTTAAGTAGTAGTTCATTTAAGAAAAGGCCAGTTTTGGCATGTTCATAATAGGTAGAGTGATGATCTTTTGGGCTACTTCATAGGTTAGTATGGTAGTGGGTGAACCCCTCTACAACATGGGATATATATCTTGTTCATATATTTTTGCATGTTACTATTACACCTTGACAAAGTGGGCACTTGACTGTAAATGACAGTTTTGAGAAAAACTATGAAGTTCACTAAGTGTGGGAATCTGGGGTTATTTTCTTCCCCTGTTCTGTTGCTCATATTTTCTCCTGTGTTGGGAATTAGCCCAAGCAACAAACTAAAGTTTGTTTGTTGTTATGTTTGTCTAGCTCCCTGTAAAAATTTCATGCTTAGAAACCTCCTGTAGATACAATTTTGGAGGCTGTCAAAATGCTTCAGAGCATATGCAGCTGGTGAAAATCTGTAATTTTCACTAAGTCCCAATCTGTGATATTTTGTCCAAGTTAGAGGATGTCGATTTGCTCATGGGTGATTACTTTGCCTTGGCGTTTCGTTAGGGGTTGTAATGCCATTGGATGGCTTCACTTGCATGTCTTGTTTGATTTATTTAGAGGGTTGTAGCTGTTGTAGATCTTGTAGTCAAACTGCTATGTTGTTGTTAAAAACGGATTGTATGCTTATATGGTTCTAGAGCTTGTGAGAGCATTGGTTGATGGTGTGGTGTGTTCTTCGGCACCATTCCTCTTGTATATTTTTGCTTGATCATGTGGCAACCTGGTTACACCAGCGAGTGCCCATTTAGTTGTGTTTGTGGCTGTGTTGAACCCGTAGGCCTTGTAACTTGTTTCGTAGTTTCTGGTTGATCCGAGACTCCGTTCACTATGTTCTTTATATGTTTTTGGTTCGTTTTATCGTGATGCACATGATTATGCCATGTCCATGCATTTCAAGAGAAATTAACATGAGGTTTTGTCTAGAATTGAATTAACTCAACTAATGCATGTGAAAGTGACTAGAATAGTGGTGCATGTTTCCTTCTTCACACATGCATCATATTGGTTGTTGCATTATGCTTTGCCGGTGTTGATTTTCTGTTATCTTGTCTTTTGGTAGCATCGGGAACGGAGAGTGATTACGTGGATTCTGGAGAGTTCGCGCAGGAAGAACAAGAGCAGTTACAGTCTGAAGAAATCACAGGCAAGATGACCGTGACCTTGACACCGTTTCTAGCTTTGTTATGCTTAGAATCACGATTCCATCGTTACATGCTCGCTGCCTACCACATGATATAAATGCGTCCTATTTTTTCCACGAACCCCAAAACACTTCCCTGTCCTAGCAAATATTGTTTTGCTAAGTAGGCTTGCTCAACCTCTAATGGATAGCTTTGCTAGTTGCAGGTGCCAGCTGGTCCATGTGATAACATGGGCATTTTGATATCATTATGTTTAACTTCTATTTAATTAATGCACCTATATACTTGGTAAATAACAGAAGGCCTGGCCTTTTGCCGGGTGATTTGTTTCGTTGTTTCCTCCTTAGTTTCGGCTACCGGTGTTTTATTCCATAATTGAGCGCTCCTAACACGTTCGGGGTTGTTATGGGGACCCCCTTGATAAATCATGTAGTGTTAAGGCTTGTGTGGCAGGACCCTACTTTGGTTTTAATTGCTAATAAATTAATAATAAAAATGCATAGGGAATAGCTACCCCGCGGATTTAATCCACCACCCGGGCCAGTGCTCCTCATGAGTGTTGGTCCAACCCCGAGCAGTTTATTAACGTTCCCTGGGGCAACTCGGTGTTTTGGTGTGGTAACCATCGCTCATTCTTCGTGTCCTAACAACGAGATACGCGGCTCCTATCGGGTTCATCGACACGTCGGGAGGTCTTGCCAGATTTGTCTTACCTTAGCGATATATCTTGCGCATTGGAATTCCGGTGAAACTTTGGGTCTCCTCAAAGTTGAGGTCTTCCTCTTAGGAATCCGACGAGATCACGAGTTTCGTGATAGAGGATTACTATGCGGCCTATGGTAATTTATAATGGACTAGTTGGAGCACCCCTGCAGGGTTTAATCTTTTGGAAAGTCGTGCCCGCGGTTATGGATATTTTGTTTACATCCGGTTCTCGACAACTTAAAGTAATTCTAATAAAACTGCCAACTGTGTGCATAACCGTGACTGTCTCGTCCGGAGATCCTTCTCTGATCGAGAACACGGTGAGGTTATGTCTGACGTAAGAAGGTGTTCAGGATCACTCAGTGATCAATCTAGTATTCGATCGACTTGCGTAGACCACCATAAGTTTACTGTGATCATTGTAAGGTAGCCACCATATATATGCTCAGGTTTCTGCAAACCCATACACTTAACCTTCCTCACCCATTAACTCGGCTAGATTCGATACCAAGGTCATTCGATTGCTCAGTCCTCGTGGCTCACGGTTTACTACAAACACCCACAGGTATAGGTACGCCCGAGTCAGTTGAAGTGGGAGTTCGATGAGGACTCTGGCAGACTGTACGTGACTTATCCCGAGGACTAGAGGCCGTGGTCGTGATCGTGGGGCCAGCATGCGGGATTTCATAGCTTTATCTGTTTTCATGTTGTCCGTAGCTGGACTAAACCATGCTTTGAATAATGTGTGCGTGTAAGCTATATGCCATATTCTTATCAAATGGCAAGTGTATTCCCTACTTGTCACTCTTTCAGTTATGTAATGTTATGATTATCTCGCTTGCGAAACGTTTAGATGCGCCCCTTTCCCTTTTGAGGCCTCGCCCCCAAATAAGGACAGGGCCGCATCTTAGTCGTTACAAGTTGGTAATCATAGCCTTACGACCATAGGAGCCTTTGTGTGATCGAACTTGGCCGTGTCGAGTCTAGTAAAACTATTTGAGTCTTAGTTATATCGGAGAGTAGGTTTCTTTTTTCTCCTCTTCTATGCTCTGGTGAGGTTCATGACTTAGGAAATCTTAATTCTACTGCTCTTTTTGCTCAAAAAAATTTAGGATCACGCGGATATTTTGGAATCCATATGATGTCGATGTGATGGAGTTCTGTCTTGGTGTCTCCTGTCTGACTTGATTTCTTCCGGGGAGTTGAGCTCCACGGGATTCTTGAGCACATCGCTATCATTCAGATCTCTTAGTATCTCCGGACGGAGGATGTTCGTAATTGCTTCAATACTAGTAGTGACGAGAGGAGTCCGCCTTCCCCAGTACTAGTGTAGAGAGTTCCGGATGTATCGCCACACTTTGTATCGTTGTGATTACGAAGGTCTATGTTAGATGAAGTTCCGAGATTCTGGTTATGCGTTGACGGATGTGATACACTCGACAGGTTAGTATAGGAGTTGTGTGACATATTACTCCTTGTATCCGTGGACCAGATTGCATGACCAGATATTTCGGGAATTCATAGGTGGGATATCAGGTAGTGACTTACAAGGAAATCTTCCTATAGATGCATGATGTGAGGTTGGGATTCGACATTCAGTGGGTACGTTTGTTCACGGTCGTCTAACAACGGTTCTCGTTGTGTCTTATGAGTCCTTGTAGCTTTCTACGACTCGGGGACGCTTCGTATGTCGTGTGCACTGCCTTGCATAGGATGGCTACTGTAAGCTTGAGCCCGTGCGATCATATCCACGAAGATATCGGATGGAATCTCTGTCATACGTTTGTTCCCAGCAGTTCTAGTTCATACTTGGTTTGCAGTGGTCTTTAATCAGATGTTGTCAGCAGTCACTTTGAGGAAGCATTCTTACTATTTATTGTTCGAATGCAGTTGCTAAATATTCATGTTCATATTTTTCTCCCTATTGATTCAGCTTTACCTTGAATGTTATTCTCTCGGCTAATGTGTTGTCCGTCTTCAGTATGGCTCCACCAACTCGCTAGAATCCGGGTCGCGAGGGTGCTGATGCTCCGTCACCGCCTCCTCCGCTGCCTCCGCCGCCGCCGCCTCCTCCTGCAGAGGCATGGCAAGTGGTGATGGCTGCAACAAATGCTAACACCCAGATGTTAATTCAACTGTTGCAAAAGAGAAACAATGAGCAGCAGGGCAATTTCAACCATGGTGCTCATTAGTTTGCATCTCTGAATCAATTCCTGGCGAACGAGCCGAAGTCCTTCACGTCTTGTGATCACCCATTCGACACTGAGGACTGGATTCGGGACATTATTAAACACTTTGAGTGCAGCAATGTCCGTCCAGAGGACTTCGTCAAGTTTGCAACGTTTCAGCTCAAGGGGGAGGCAGCAGTTTGGTGGCAATAGTTGAAGGACTCCAGGGGAGGCAGAATGATCAGTTGGGACGATTTCTTCAAAGATTTCAGGTCTCACTATATCCCTTCTAGCTTTGTGGAAAACATGCGTGAGAAGTTCAGACGCTTGAAGCAAGGAGGATCATCTGTGTACAAGTACAACATTGAGCTCCACGAGCTGGCTCGATATGATTTGCAGGACATTCCAGATCAGAAGAGCAGGATCTATCAGTTCAGCGGTGGTCTGAGAGAGGATTTGCAGTTGGCCCTTGCCTTGCACGATCTCGATGAGTTTGATAAGTTCTATAACTTGGCTCTTAGGGCTGAGGCATCTTTGCTCAGAGTCGAGAATTCGAGGAAGCATTTCAGGGATTCCATCTCATCGCCCTCAACTCAGATGGTCCATAAGCAGCAGAAATATTGGGTGTCTCCTCCTCCTCCTCGGCAGACTCAGCAGTTCAAGCAGTCAGGTGGTCGTGGTTCTTCCCACCCACCCAACTCAGCTTTCCAACAGAGGTTTCAGCAGCATAAGCAAGGGAATCCTCAAGTGCAATTCCATCCGCTGTCAGATGTTACTTGTCACAAGTGTCACTACTCCAAGGGTCACTACTCCAACAAGTACACCTCTCAACAGCGTCTTCCGCCCCCTCCTCCAGGGAAGCCTCCAAGCAATGCTATGGTTAAGTTCAACCCCAGGTCTGTGAGAATCAATATGGTGAATGCAGCTGAAGCAGAGAACTCCTCAGACGTGTTTATAGGTAATCTCTCAGTTAATGATATTCCTGCAAAGGTTTTATTTGATTCTAGTGCATCGGATTCATTCATTTCAAGGCCTTTTATTGCTAAGCATGACATTCCCACAATTCACTTGGATAGTCCTTTTCGTGTGGTTTCTCCGGGAATGCGTATGAGTTCTCATATGATGGTTCCGGATGTCTCTTTCAAGATGGGTGATTATGCCTTTCTGGCTTCTCCAATTGTCCATGGCAACTCTGATATTGATTTGATCCTTGGGATGGATTGGTTGGCTATGAACAAGGTGTGTATTGATTGTGAAGCTAAATAAGTGAAGCTAACTCATTCTTCGGAGGACGTGATTATCTTCGCGGCGCGTGATGACACGGTCCGTCTGTTTTCCTTGAATGAGAAGGGTGAGAAATCTCCAGTTTCTCAAGTTCAAGTGGACTGCGAGTATGAAGATGTTTTTCCGGAAGAGCTGCCAGGAATGCCTTCGCACCGAGCGGTTGAGTTCGTAATTGAGCTTGAACCGGGTACTGAACCAGTGTGCAAGCGGCCGTACAAACTGGCTCCAGAAGAGCTTAAGGAGCTGAAGAAACAACTTGATGAGCAAGAGCGTCTGGGTCTGATCAGACCAAGCTCATCTCCTTGGGGTTGTGGAGTTCTTTTCGTCAAGAAGAAGGAAGGCACGGACCGACTCTGTGTCGATTACCACCCATTGAATAAGAAGACGATCAAAAACAAGTATCCACTTCCACCCATCAATGAGTTGTTCGAGCAATTGAATGGGGCTAAGATCTTCTCGAAGCTTGATCTCAGGATGGGCTATCATCAGACTGCCTTTAGGACAAGCTTTGGCTCGTATGAGTACACAGTGATGTCTATCGGTCTCGCCAATGCTCCACTGACCTTCTGTCGGATGATGAATTATATCTTCTCCCCATTCAAGAATGAATTTGTCTTGTTGTGTCTTGATGACATTTTGGTCTTTTCTCAAACTGAGGAAGAGCATGAAGAACATCGCCGGCTTGTGCTTGATAAGCTAAGAGAGCATAAGTTATATGCTAAGTTTTCCAAATGTGAGTTCTGGTTGAAAGAAGTTGTGTACCTTGGGCACATCATCTTGGCCGAGGGCACCAAAGTTGATCCATCAAAGGTGCAGGCCATTGTTGAGTGGGAACCTCCGTAGAATGTGAAGGAGCTTCGAAGCTTTCTCGGGCCTGCGAGCTATTGAAGAAGATTCGTTGAGAATTTCTCCAAGATTTCTAAGCCTGTCTCAAGTCTTCTTCAGAAGGGTGTGAAGTATGTCTCGTCTCCAGAGTGTTAGTTGGCCTTCGACACACTCAAAGAGAAGCTCACTTCTACTCCAGTCTTGATTCCTCCTGATGATTCCAAACCATATCAATTGTTCTGCGATGCCTCTCTTCAAGGCCTTGGTGCAGTTCTGATGCAAGAGAAAAAAGTGGTAGCTTATACCTCGAGGCAGTTGAAGCCAAGTGAGAACAATTACCCCACTCATGATCTTTAGTTGGTGGTAGTGGTTTATCCTCTCATGACTTGGAGACATCTCTTGTTGGGCAGACGAGTTGACGTCTACACCGATCACAAGAGTCTCAAATACATCTTCACCCAACCTAACTTCAATCTTCGGCAAACTCGTTGGGTGGAAATGCTCCAAGATTACAATCCGAGCATTGACTACACTCCAGGCAAAGCTAATGTCATTGCAGATGCTTTGAGCAGAAAGGCTTACTGCAACAGTCTCATTTTGAAGCCTCTCCAGCCTGATCTTTGTGATTCTTTCAGAAAGCTCAACTTCAGTTAGTACCTCAGGGGTTTCTTGCTAATCTCCAGATTTCTCCTACCCTGGAAGACCAAGTCCGGCAAGCTCAACTTCTTGATGCAATGGTGAAGAAAGTTAAGATTGGCTTGGCAAAGAGCATTCCCAAATATAAGTGCTTCAGTGTTGATGACAGAGATACCTTGTTCTTTGAGGATCGCCTTGTCGTTCCGAAAGGGGATCTCAGGAAGGTTATCATGGAAGAAGCTCATAATTCTCTTCTCTCGATACATCCAGGAAGTTCCAAAATGTATCAGGATCTGAAACAGACCTTCTGGTGGACTCGCGTGAAGCGTGAAATTGCTCAGTTCGTAAATGAATGTGATGTCTGTCGAAGAGTGAAAGCAGAGCATCAACGTCCAGCAGGTATCTTGCATCCCTTGCCCATTCCAGAGTGGAAATTCGACCATGTTGACATGGATTTCGTCACCGGGTTTCCGAAGTCCAAGAAAGGTAACGATGCCATCTTCGTCGTCATCGACAAGTTGAGAAAAGTCGCTCATTTCCTTCCAGACAAGGAGTCTATCTTGGCAGATCAGCTTGCAGAGCTGTATACGTCAAGGGTAGTCTCATTGCATGGTGTTCCAATGCTGATATCTTCGGATCGCGGAAGCATCTTTACTTCCAAGTCCTGGGATTCATTTCAGTCTGCGGTCGGTACTAAGATTAAGTTTAGTACAACCTTCCATCCTCAGACTAGTGGGGAAGTTGAGAGAGTCAATGAGATCCTCGAGGATATGCTAAGAGCCTATGTGATTTCCTTTGGCATGAAGTGGGAAGACTGCCTTCCTTTTGCTGAGTTTTCTTACAACAACAGCTATCAGGCTAGCTCAGGCAAGGCTCCATTCGAGATTCTTTATGGCAGGAAGTGTCGTACCCCGCTCAATTGGTCAGAGACTGGTGAGCGTCAGATTCTTGGGAATGACATGATTGCAGAAGCACAAGAAATGTGTCATGTCATTCGGGATAATCTCAAAGCAGCGCAATCACGTCAGAAGAGCTACTACGATAGCAAGCATCGTGACATGACTTTTCAGCTCGATGATTTCGTCTATCTCAAAGTGTCTCCCATGAAGGGCACTCAGCGCTTCGGCATCAAAGGAAAGCTTTCTCCTTGTTTTGTTGGGCCTTTCAGAATTGTTGGCAAGAGAGGTGACCTTGCATATCAGTTAGAGCTCCCTTCCAACTTCTCAAATGTGCATGACGTGTGTCATGTCTCTCAGCTCCGGAGATGCTTCAAGACTCCCGAGCGCATAGTTGATCTTCAGGATATCGACCTACAACCCGACCTATCCTACCGTGAGCATCTAGTTGCAGTTCTTGAAGTGACTGAGCGCAAGACCCGCAATAAGTCAATCAAGTTTCTCAAAGTGCAGTGGTCACATAATTCCGACAAAGAGACCACTTGGGAGCGCAAGGATCACCTCCGTTCCGAATATCCAGAGTTCTTCCAGACCTAGATCTTGGGTCGAGATCCTCTTATAGTGTGGGTGAGTTGTAACAGCACAGATGTTTTATTTCCTTATTTGTAACCCCTTTCCTTTTGTGGAGACCTTGTTGGACCTATGCTATGAAAGTGATGAGGTGTTTGTCATTTCATGTGTTGTCATTTCATATGCATCTCATGCATCACATCATCATCATCTGGTGTTTGTATTCTTCTTGTCTACTTTGGTGTGGTGAACTCTTGTGGCTTGTGTGGTTTTGTGGAGTGTGGTGTGGCTGCAACAAAGACCTCAAACATTAAGTTGCACCATAGCCCAAAAACCCCTCTCTTTCTATATTTCTTTGAGGCATAATTATGTTGTTGTTTTGGGGTTTTAAAAATGTTCCTATTCTTTGAAAATTATTTCAAATATTTGTAGACGAAAAACCTCACTGATTTGAAATTATTTTTCTTTTCATTTTTTAAAAACAGGGGCTCATTCATAACAAAAATCAATTATTTTGCTTTGCTCTAAAATGCCACTTCTATTTTTACAAATAGGAGCAGTATTTTAGAGACTTGTAAATATTTTTTCCTTTTTTCTTATATTTTGCTTTTAACTTCTCTCTTTTATTTTTTTTTCCAAAGTCTGTTTGGTTTTTTTTAAGAGAAATCCAAGTTGGGTCGGCTCCCTCCTTTCCTCTGCTGCCACAGAGGCCCGCGACGCGCCCCTCTTCTTCCACCTCGCGACGTCACCCCGTAAGACGCCTCTACATCCACCGATTCCCTCCCCTCCTCGATCCGGCGGCTCCCAGCGCGCATCCCGAGGGCCATAAGAGCCTCTCCAGCCCTTCTCCACCTCGCGCCTCTCCTAGGGTTCCCTCTCCCCTTCGTAATCTCCTTCCTCTCCATCTTCTTCCCCTCTCTCAGGTAAGCCTCTGAAGTTCAGTAGTTTAGGTTCAGAGAGACAGCGCCTCTGGCCGCCGCCCTTCCCCCTCGTCCCTGGCAGCTCCTCCGGGAGGATCAAGAGCGCAGGGAGGATGCCGGATCCTCCCCCGTTCCATTTTCGTCGCTAGGAGGAGGGATCCTCTTCCCTGGCATCGGCCCCACGTCATCATCGTCGAAGCAGAGCAGCAGGTCTCTGGCTCCGCCTTGCCCCTTCTTCCTCTACATCGGGTTGGTCCTCCTCTTCGTCGTGCTTGGGTGAGCGCATCCCCTTCTCCTCGGCCTTTCCCCTCCCTCCTCAACCCCGCTCGCGCCATGTAGCGACGCCGACGCTGCTCGTGCTCGAGCAGCAGCAGCCGGACCAGAGTAGTAGCGCAGCGGCAGTAGGAGCAGCAGCGTACACATGGTATGAGTGTAGTGGGCTCCCTTCTCGCGTGCGTGCGACGGGAATGGGTTCCCCTCGGAGTCCCGTAGCCCCGTCGGTGCCCCACCTCGCCGGGAGTGGCCTCGTTTGCTTCTGCCGGCATCCTTCTTTGCTTAGTCGTCAGGTAGAAGAAGACCCGAGGGGTGAGGTAACTGACCTCGATCCCCTTTTCTAGCAGATCATGCGTGCTAGCCCAGTGGTAACACGTTCGGGGTTGCAATCGTGAGGTTGAGGGTTCGATCCCTGCAACCCCTCTGTCCCCTTTGTTTTCTTTTCGCCTCGTGGATTAGTTGCAGCGTTACCTTACCTAGCGTGTTGTCTCTGTTTGTACAAGCTACCCGCGAGTAGCCAAGTGGTTAGCATGTGTGTGTGATGTAGTGAGGCAGTTGGTTCGACACCCACTACTCTCAATTCATTTTTTTTGCCTCTCCATCTTAGGTACTAGTTAATTTAGGAAAAGGTCAGTTTTGGCATATTCATAATAGGTAGAGTGATGATCTTTTGGGCAGTTTTATACGTTAGTATGGTAGTGGGTGAACCCCTCTACAACATGCGATATATACCTTGTTCGTAGGTTTTTGCAAGTTACTATTACACCTTGTCAAAGTAGGCACTTGACTGAAAATGACAGTTTTGAGAAAAACTATGAAGTACACTAAGACTGGGACTCTGGGTTATTTTCTTCCCCTGTTGTGTTGCTCAAATTTTCTCCTGTGTTGGGAATTATCCCAAGCAACAAACTAAAGTTTGTTTGCTGTTATGTTTGCCTAGCTTCCTGTAAAATTTCATGATTAAACACCTCCTGTAGATATCATTTTGGAGGCTGTTAAAATGCTTCAGAGCATATGCAGCTGGTGAAAATATGTAATTTTCACTAAGTCCCAATCTGTGATATTTTGTCCATGTTAGAGGTTGTAGATCTGCTCATGGGTGATTCCTTTGCCTTGGCGTTTTGCTAGGGGTTGTAATGCAGTTGCATGGCTTCAGTTTCATGTCTTGTTTGGTTTATTTAGAGGGTTGTAGCTACTGTAGATCTTGTAGTCAAACTGCTATGTTGCTGTTAAAAACAGATTGTATGCTTATATGTTTCTAGAGCTTGTGAGAGCATTGGTTGGCTAAGTAGGCTACTGTAGATCTTGTAGTCAAATATTGTTTGGCCAAGTAGGCTTGCTCAACCTCTAATGGATAGCTTTGCTAGTTGCAGGTGTGAGCTTGTCCATGTGATAACAAGGGCATTTTGATATCATTATGTTTAACTGCTATTTAATTAATGCACCTATATACTTGGTAAATAACGGAAGGCCTGGCTTTTTGTCGGTTGATTTGTTCCGTTGTTTCCGCCTTAGTTTCGGCTACCGGTATTTTATTCCATAACTGAGCGCTCCTAACACGTTCGTGGTTGTTATGGGGACCCCCTTGATAAATCATGTAGTGTTAAGGCTTGTCTGGCAGGACCCAACTTTGGTTTGAACTGCTAATAACTTAATAATAAAAATGCATAGGGAATAGCTACCCCGAGGATTTAATCAACCACCCGGGCCAGTGCTCCTCATGAGTGTTGGTCCAACCCAGAGCAGCTTATTAACGCTCCTCGGGGCAACTCGGTGTTTTGGCGTGGTAACCATCGCTCATCTTTCGTGTCCTGAGAACGAGATACGCGGCTCCTATCGGGTTCGTCGAAACGTCGGGAGGTCTTGCCAGATTTGTCTTACCTTAGCGATATATCTTGCGCATTGGAATTTCGGTGAAACTTTGGGTCTCCTTAAAGTTGAGGTCTTCTCCTTGGGAATCCGACGAGATCATGAGTTTCGTGATAGAGGATTACTATGCGGCCTGTGGTAATTTGTAATGGACTAGTTGGAGCACCCCTGCAGGGTTTAATCTTTCGGAAAGCCGTGCCCGCGGTTATGTGGCAAATATGGATATTTTGTTGACATCCGGTTCTAGACAACTTCAAGTAGTTCTAACAAAACTGCCAACTGTGTGCGTAACCGTGACTGTCACGTCCGGAGATCCTTCTCTGATCGAGAACACGGTGGGGTTATGTCCGACGTAAGCAGGTGTTCAGGATCACTTAGTGATTAATCTAGTATTCGATCGGCTTGTGTAGGCCACCATATGTTTACTCTGATCATCGTAAGGTAGCCACCATATATATGCTTAGGTTGCTGCAAACCCATACACTTAAACTTCCTCACCCATTAACTCGGCTAGATTCGATAACAAGGTCATTCGATTGTTGAATCCTCGTGGCTCGCGGTTTACTACAAACACCCACAGGTACAGGTACGCCCGATGCAGGAGATCCTGATGACAGTCAGTTGAAGTATGAGTTCAATGAGGCCTCTGGCAGACTGTACGTGACTTGTCCGGAGGACTAGAGGCCGTGGTCGTGATCGTTGGGCCAGCATGCGGGATTTCATAGCTTAATCTGTTTTCATGTTGTCCGTAGCTGGACTAAACCATGCTTTGAATAATGTGTGCCTGTAATCTATATGCTATATTCTAATCAGATGGCAAGTGTATGCCCTACTTGTCACTCTTTCACTTATGTAATGTTATGATTATCTCGCTTGCGAAACATTAAGATGCGCCCCTTTCCCTTTTGAGGCCTCGCCCCCAAATAAGGAAAGGGTCACATCTTAGTCGTTACATAAGGCCAAGCCTTCCACCTTTTACCAAATATATAGGTGCATTAAATTAATTAGCAATAATATGAATATATAACAAGGAACCCATGTGCTCACATGAAAGCAACCGCACCTGCAACTAACAATGCTATAAGAAGGCTGAGCAAGCGGTAACAGAGCCAAACAGTGGTTCGCTAGGTTGTTGTAAGTTTAAAGGTTTTTAATGGCAATGTTGGGAGGCTTATTAAAGAGATGGTAGGCAGCAAGACATAGCGAAATAAACGAGTCAACTAGCATGGCAATGATAGTGATGGTATCTAGGGAAATGGTCATCTGGCCTGTGATCCCGCTTTGAAGAAGAACGATTCCGTGAAGAGGAGGAACCAACGTAGTCGAACGGATACTCACACTCCGAAGCGGTTCGAAACTCTACTAAGAAGAAACAATTCGAAACAACAATCAACACACGATAACACCACACATATTAATGCCAAGATGCACAATTAAATATGACACATGTCCATTTAATTATGCACGACACAACAACGCACAACAATTTATTACTACACATTAAATGAAGCTCAATATGCAACGAGTTGCATATTGATGAAACTCCATATTTAATTACTTAGTTCACTTACATTTAGGTACAGTGTAATATTAAATGTTGTTAAACTTGGCAAGAGGTTAAGCACAAATAAACTACCTATCTAGTCATATTAAATGTGGTCGGAAACAACATATAACATTTTCGAAATGACCCCGTATGTTAAGTTCGAAATTAGTCTAGATCTGTCCTAAACACATTTTACATTTATTAAACATATAAATAAAGTGGAACATGTGATTCTACATGTCATTCTAGTTGGTCTACTAATATAGATCGTCTGAAACGAAGCTCCGGTCCAAAAGATATGAGCAACAAAAGATGATATACCATGAATGCAGAATGGATGCAAATCACAGCCACAAACATGTCAAATCATGGGTGCACAAGATTTTATGAAACTACATGAGATTTTAAGCAAGTTTAAATGAGGTCGTACAACGAACAACAATTCTGAAAAATCCCCATATGTAATTTTTAAATTTGCTATAGATCTGCCCAGAACATAATTTTAAAGTTGTTAAACAGGAAATTAAATGTCACCATGTTATTCTATACATTTTACTAACCAAATAACATATACAAAACATTTTAATCAGAGCTACGGTTATTTAGTTATGATGAAAACTGTTTTAGCATGGCATTTGAGCAAATTAAATTAAAACAGAAAGTTAAACATTTTAAACATGGATGTAAGTTGGATATTGTTTTAAGCAATTTACATGTTGAAATTATTTTAATCTGGTGCACGGTTATTTGCTACGAGCATTTCAAAACAATAGTGTTTACTCTAAATACGCAAGATTACATATGCTGCAACAAAAGTGCAAAAAACATACGAATAAGTTGGGCTCGTTGTGGTGTATAACGAGTGGACCTGTGGGTTGGTCAACGAGTCAATAAGGACTGGTCAACACAACACTCGGAGCCCACATGTTAGTGTCTCACGAAAATAAATATAAATGGCCAAAGATAAAAAATGGGAAACGTTTCTGGCCGGTGCGCCGGTTAAACCATTCGGTAGGCCGCACGCGACCCGCGCGCTGAGCTTTGACTGGGCATGCAATATTTTTTCGTCTAAAATGTTGCAACGAGCATCATATTTGCTACAATCGTTTTTATTTGCTACATTTGTCTAGTAAAAAAGCTGCATATATGTTTGGATGCAACTCCAGTTCGTCGAATTTTTCGTTACAATCGATGTTTTTTACTTTTGCTACAACCGTGTTAATTTTTGCTACAACCGACATCATTTTTTGGTGCAGCCGTTCACTAAAAAAGTTGCATACACGTTTACATAGATATTTGTTACAACCGACGTTTGACTTTTACTACCATGCACCATCAGCTTTGTTTTTTTGCTACGATCACGTAGATATTTTTTTGCTACAAATTTTATTTTTTATTACAACCGTTGAAAAAATTGCTGCATCGCGTCGAATTTTTGCTGCATCAAAGAAAAAATATTGCATGAAGATTCAACGGTGCGGACGCTCGGGGTTGATGAATCGTGCGGCCCGCGCGCGGCCGGAAGTTTCTGCCGGCGCAGGGCACTGTCCAAAAAAATGTATGTAGCCAGGGATGTGAACCCTAGTCTACTCGGTGAGACATAGCAGGGTTAACCAGCTGCGCTAACCAAGGAGTTGTGTCATGAATCGGCCTTGAGCTAACAAGAGCTGACGTGCATACGGAGGCTCACCTCGTCCAAATAGGGTTGGCTCTGGCTCTCCTGGTCCACACGAGCTGGATCTGTTCTCGAGGCGCTGGTTCTGCACTCGCCAGGAGCAGAGCGCGGCGGCGCAGCTCGATGCGGTCAGCCAGGGGCGGCGCGCGGGCGGGGTACGGGGCCGAGCGAGACTCGGGCGGATCCGGCTGAGGGAGCCAATTCCCGGCGGCGCATGCAAGGAACTTAGATGACGACGGAGCTTGGGGAGGCATCCATGGCGCCGGCCCTCTTCCTGTGGACGAGGGAGAGAGAGAGAAACACCGACAGAGAGAGAGAAACGCTGAGAGAGAGAGAAAGAGAGCCGAACGGGAGATAGGAGGTGGAGGTCCGGCGGGGCATGATCTCTACGGCGGCTCGGCAAGGGGCGGAGATAGCTTGGTCGCGGGGGCGTGGTCGCAAAAACTGCGGGCGCGCGGAGCTGCAGCAGGCGGGCTCCACATTGACCAAGGGGAGAATCGGCTGGCTGATGCGGGTTGGGTCGGCGAGCGATGCTGGGATCGAGGACCATGGTCACTTCGAAGCTGCATGGGGATCTACGACTGCTGGACATGTCCATTGGACAGAGTGGAGCAAGTTTGGGATGAGACCCCGAGGTGGGAGAAGACCAGGTGGAGGCTGCGGCAGCTAGGAGGATTCCTAAAATTAGGGATATTAGATGTAGGAATGGACATATATATATATATATATATATATATATATATATATATATATGGGTTTTTGGTAGGGGCTATCTCGTCCCTGCGATCGCAATCGTACGGTCGAGAAATATAGGCTAGGAAGCCTAGTTGCAAAACCGTTGACGGTTTATGGTATTACGGGGTTGATCCGGACCCAACGGTTACGGTCGTATGTTTCAGATTCCGGGAGATTTTTGGGCTAAGTTGCGTGCAGGGTGTGTGCACCGTGTAGAGTGTCTAGGCGGGGATGGGAGGGAAAACGGGCAGCCCGACATCAGATTTTTAAACACCAAAATGAGTGACGTTTGACCAGCTAGTGCCGCTATATATTTATTTGTTAAGGTATCAAACGACCTCTGATTGCGAGGAAATTTGACAGACGGTCTATCTACACTATAATAAGACCGCACACCAACTTTTAACCTAATCCGAGTTTTATACACACTTTTAAAAACAAAATATTTTAACTATGTCGCTGGCGCGTGCGTGTGTGGTTGGTCTCGAAACGATCAACGACAAAAACAAAGAGAACCGACAACGCACAACTGATGCTAGTTTTGAAAATTGACGGGAACGTAGTGCCGACGCAATGCGGATGATGCGATGATGAATGCGACAACCAAATAAATCATACAACGACAACAAAATAAACCGGGAATCTTCTCGAGCGTCGGTTCCGGGCTGTTACAACTCTCCTACACTAACAAGAGATCTCGCCCCGAGATCTAAGAATTAAAATGGGAAGAGAAAGAGCAAGAGCAATAGGTAAAACTTAGTCGCTTCTTTGACAAACGAGTAAAACCAATGAATCTTGAAGGTTGCAAAAATATGAAGAATCACATGTGGCACAAGAAAGAATTCAAAAGAAATTTCGACAGCACTTCGGCGGGAAAGAGGACAAAATTTGATAAGATGGAATATCTTGAAAAGATTTCACAACACTCTGGTTAAAGAGGAAAGCAAGGGAAGAACTTGATCTTGACAAACAAAATGATGGGACAAAGAGAGCAACATCACAATACATCCGGAACAAAGGAATAGAAACTAGATCTTTGGAAGGAAATGCACCGGGAAGAAAATGACAACTTGCATCACCATAGAATTTAAAGTACCCTAACGAAGAAGAATTGAACTGAGTTGTTGGAAAATCAACAACGAAAGAAAAGCTTGTAGTGGACTTATGAAAACCATCCCACAATTAGCATGTGATAACCAGACACTAACAGAAACAAAGATTGATTGGGAGCAACAAGAGAGCAAACTTTTTATACCAAGAGGATATATTGAGAACTTGAATCAATGATAATGACCATAATAGCAACAATCCATAGAAAAGCTTTAGGTGAAATCTAAACCAAGATAGCTCCACGGAAGAAAAGATGGGTTGAAAATATCTCATGATTGAAGGAATTGGTGGGTTTAATTATATCATCCTTTGAAACAAATTCTCTTCGAGACTCCTCCACTAAGAAGAATGCTATAACACCCCCTCAAAGAATTATGGAGGAAGAATTGCACTTTGAAAAGCAAGATAAGAATACTTGAGGTACCACCACAAGAATCTTGAAGAACACCTTGAGAATGAATTGAACCCTTGAAGAAACACCATGAAAACCACTTGAGAACACCCAAATGAATGGATGATAGAAAATAATTGAAGTTCAAAAGAGTAAGATTATGACCTCGCAAGATTTAGGTGGAGGTACACAAAGAGATAATTGAGAAAACTTGAACTACGGGAAAAAAGATGAATCACTTGGAATAAAGAATTGGATATCATGCGCCACTCCGGAAGAAGAATTGAAATCACCTTGATGAATCAAGAATGATAATTATGTTATGCTTATCCTTCATCAAGTTAAATTGATGACAATTACGGATTTAGCATACTACTTATTCTTCTTGAAAGGATTGAGGAGAGAGAGCACAAACTTAAAGAAGTTTTTGAAGAAACACCGGTTAGAATTTGGAATGAAAGAGGATAATACAGATGAACTAGGCTACATGAGGACAAACAGAGCATGATTCGATTAGAGAATGCTTGAACAAGCCATCAGAAAGAATTTCAAAAGAATGTGATACCAAGAATGAATGGAGATACATGAGAACGAAGAGATCATGATCGACCTGAGAGAAAAACTTGAATGAGGCCCGGGAATAATTGAGAGACGAACATAGGAACAACAATTGAGAAGAATTTGAGAACGAAAGCTGAAAGCTGAGAACGAAGAAATCTTCTGAAATGATGGCCTTCGGAGGATCAAGAAATGAACACAACACTGAAATGCACCGGTTAGATATGAAAAGAATTACACACAATCGAAAACAATTGAGAGGATAACACAAAGCTGAAATGATGAATCTTCAAGAGAATGGACCAAGATTTAAGAGGGACACTTCTTCGGTTCCAAGCTGAGAATGATGTCGAGAAACAACACCATGAATTACTAAGACATTATGGAATAATGAATGAGGAAAAGGGTGAGCCAACGATGAAAATTAATAGAGAACGATCTTTGAGAAGGAATATGACAGATGGAATCCATACTTATGTCACACTTGAAAAGAATTAGAGATCTCCGGAAAATATTAGAAGAGCGAGATAAGATCCTCGGAAAACCTATGGGTTATGGGCCCCCTCAAAAGAAACCACCGTTGAAAAGATTGCTTAGGAAGAGAGATTGTAGCGGTATAATTGCAAACTTGATGAGGTGAGAACCTCGAAATAATTGAAGCATTTGAATGAAAACATGAAACTTCTCAGATATCTTGAGCACTTCGGATAGAACGGGAATAATGAATAAATAAGAGAGGCTTGAATAAGAATTATAACACGACAAGCATTGAACAAATGAAAAAGGACATGATGAACCCCGAAAGATTGACTTGAATCCTTCGGCGAAGAAAACAAGAATGAAGTATGATGAACTTGAACCCCTCAGAAGCTTCAGAATGAATCACACGGTACCATACGGAAGAAAAGATAGCGGAAGAAACAATGAAAAGAATGGCACTTGGATGAAAATTGAATTACTGAAAAAAGGTGGGTGTAACACCCTATGTTTTAACTCTCCTCACTAATTAACTTTTCTCAAAAATTAGGACCAATTAATTTTTTTTATGACTGATTGTGATGCTTGATATGTGTGCTGCTTGCTTGCTTGTTTGCTTATGTTTAATCCCAATGTCCCTGCTACTCTCCACACTTACTCACCACACCCAAAACCTTGCCTAATGATCATGTCATGTGTATAGGACCAGAAACTATTTTACCAAATATTATTTTCACCAAAAAGCATTTCCTTGATTTAAGCTTTCAAAAACCCCTAAGTTGGGATTTGTACTACAAGTCCTGAAATTAAGGAATTTATTTTGCAACAAATGTTTTATTTAAAGCCCATTATCACAATTACTTCCCAAAACCACAATATTATTATTTAAAAGTAATTTTACTATTTTATTTAAATACCTTTCTCTGAGGCCACAAATGGTCCCTTATGGAGGAAAGTTATTTTTATTGCTTTCAAAATATTTGAGAAAAATTTGGGAAACTCATTGGATATATATTTCATCTATAAGAGTTGGTCATGTTCAAAATTTTAGGCAAAACACTTCAAAACCCTTCCTGCCTATTTCAAGCTTTTGGAATATTTCTATAAAAAATATCCTCAATAAATTCCTGTAAAATTCTATCATGTCACATATGATATATGTGATGATCTTGCCAAGTTTCATCTCAATCCAAGTTGATTTGATTCACTTAATTATTCTAAAACCCTATCTATCCAGATCCAAATTTGAGCAACTCTACATTGCCAAGTATCTCCAATTGTGCTCAAAATTGTTGCACATGTTTTGATACTCCAATAATGCATCCACACCAAGTGGTGCATCAAGGAGAATAGAAGAACATGTCCCAAAGCCCTCAAAACCTTCTCTGTAGATTTCTACCTTTCGGGAACTTTACATTATAAAGTTTCTCCAATTGATATTAAACTTTTTGGGCATGCTTTAATGCTCAAATAATGCCCCCACACGAAGTTGTGGATTTGTGGGAATTGATTTGCATGGTTTCATGAGATGAAAGGCATTTCTGCCCATTTCGTGGGTTTTTCAAGTATACAGTGGAAACATTCTCCACCAAATCTCAAATTTGGTGTCCAGGCTTATTTTCACCTATTATGTGATCTTATTAAGTTTCATAACAAATGGAGTCCATTTGCTAGCCCTAACATCCATCAAACACCTTGTGTGCATTTACAAAAGTTGCTGCTTTGGCCCCTTCCACTATTTCCCTTGAGCTTAAGTTATTACGACAACTTCACCTAGTCCCCTTTTTACCTCCAGTAACCTTGACATGGCCACTGGTCAATTATTGGGGGTGACTCCATGTTTCCACCCCTCATTTTTACCTCGACAATACTATTTTACACCTCTTGCTATACTTCTGCTTAAGCTAAAGCCCCCACCTCTTTCGAGAGATCCCCTAGCATGCTAATGCATCATTTCAAACCAAGATATGGCATGCTCATGTAGGGAAAATGAGAAGCACATCTGAAACTTGATTTATGGCAAAATTGTAGCCTTCGACTACAACTGCTAGCTAAACTCATCCCCTTGAGCTGAAAGTTGGCAATCTTGTAGTCCTTCCATGCCTAAGCCTCTTAGACATGGTTTCATCCCAAGATTCCCCCGCAGCAAACCACTTTTGCTAGCCCCAAGTTTGCTGCTGCAAACTTAATCAGGGTAGAAACCAATACAAGCCAGCCCCATATAAAACCAAACTCCTGAGTCATGTTCCTGCATGCATGCCTTGCACGAGGTAAAACTTGACTGGCCAGAAAGGCATTGTAGACATGGGTGGCCATGGTGACCACGCTAGCAGCATGCAATAACGGTGCTCTGCACCTTGTCCTCTTGTTGCAGCTCGTGTCTGGCCATGGGAGCATGTCTCAGAGTGCCAGGGCATATCCCTTTCCATCTTTGACCCCTTCCACGACACCAGCTCGCCCCCAAACACCACTGGCACGCATGCATCTCCCATGCCCAGAGCATATGAGGGTGCCTGAGCTCCACCTCGTCGCCCCTCCCTTTTTGGCTCTCCCCGAGTGCCCTGAACCTCCAGATCAAACCCCCTCCTCCATAGCAGTCACCTACCCCTCCCCTGCTCTCCTCCCGAGCTCTCTCCTCCCCCCATGGCCGCCATGGCATCGCCTCGGCCTCCCCTACAATCGGGCTCGCCAATCCCCCCTTTCCTTGGCTCTCCTCTCTAGAGGGACCCCCTGGACTCCCTCAACGTCCTGGACATGCAAGGGGCCCTTCCTCATGGCCAAGCCAAGCTTGCAAGTGGAGCCACGTTGTCGTTTTCCCTTGCCGTCGTCCGGCTTGCTCGGGGTGTCCCCGCGGCCTCTCAGCCGTCCCTAGGTGCGGCGCGCAGTGGAGTGTCCGCCCGGACCTCCAGCTCACCGGTCGGTGCTGCTGAGCGGCCGGAGATCCCCTGCTCCTGGCGAGAGGAGGAAGAAGACGGAAGGAGGGGGTGAGGGTGTGACAGCCCGAGACCGACGCTCCACAAGATTCCCCTTTTATTCCGTTGCCCTGTGCGATTATTTTGTCTATCGCATTCATCATCACATCATGTGCATCATCTACATTGCATCGGCACTCCGTTGCCACCAGTTTTCAAACTTGCATTCGTTAGTAGTTGCCGGTTCTCTCCGTTTTCGTCGATGACCGTTTCGAGGCCAACCACACACGCACGCGCCCGCGTCATCAATAAAAAATATTTTTTTTAAAAGTGTGTATAAAATATTCTCAGATTGGGTTGAAACTTGGCGTGCGGTATTTATATGTTGTAGGTAGGACGTCTGCCAAATTTCATTGCAATTGGAGTCCGTTTGATACCTGAACGGTCGATCGTAGCGGCACCGTCGTCGGTTATTATCGGACATTTTTTGGTGTTTTAAAAATGTGTGTCACGGGTGTCCATTGTCCCTCTCATCTCCGCCTAGCCCCCTCTACACAGCCCACCATAGCCATCCTAGCCAACCACGCGATCGGAGCCATCCGATCGAGATCGAACGCTCCAAAAACGGGGAAAACCCCAACCCTAGCCCTTTTTCTATAAAAAGACAATCATTCTCTTCCCTCGGGGTTCATGCCCACTAGAACCCTAACCCTAGCCGCCTCCTCCTCCCAGACGCCGCCGGCCCGTGAGACCCAGTTCAGGCCCGCCCGGCCAGAAACGCCCCAGATCCCCCGCTCCTCCAACCTGCAACTCGATCCAGCCACGTCCAGCAACTCCCGCGGGTAGAGCTTCGCAACCGTGCGCCGGCACCGTGCATCCTCCCTGGAGCCCTGCCAGGCCGCATCGCCGCAGTCAGGCGCCAAGCACCGCCACTCGACAGTCTTTCTCCACGGACCGGAGTCCCGACGCTGCCGGACCCCGCCGCCATCGTCGCACGGAGCCGTCGGCAGATCTGCCCGTAGCGGGCCGCCTCAAGCTGCCATCGCCGAGAAAGGGGTGCCTCGCCCCTGATCTACGTGGGCGCGGCCTCCTCGGCTCCTCCAGTGTCCCCATGGCAGACCCCTCGCCGGAGCCCTGTAGCCGCCGTCGTTGACCGTGCTGGTTTTGTCATGCTCGTCTAGAGGACGGTCGCCCAGCATCCAACAGCGGCCAGGCCTTGTGCGCCGCCAGCCGGCCCAGCATCGCCCAGGCCGAGGCCTAGCCACATCGCCCCAGCGCGGCCTCCTCCGACTCCAAGGCCCAACGTGGCCCAGCTTCGCCGTCCGGCCTGCTCCACCTCCTCCCGAATGCGCTCGGCTCACTAGGTGAGCTGCCACCCGAAACTATATCCCGCCCCGTTCAGTTTTTAACTAGATTGCGCCCATGTCATGTTTTGGGCCAGATCTAGTTTCGGCCCGTTACTACTTTTTTTAGGTCCTCGGATTTAATTCATTTTCAGAGAAATGCATAATTTTGAGACGGGCTTAACTTGTAATCCGTGCGTCGGATTGCGACAAGTTATATATGCAAAGTGATTAGCATTTCGCGTAGATTAATATTTTCCAACTTCCATGCATGTTTAAGGTTGTTAGCTGTGGTGTTTGCATCGGTTTGCGTATTGATGTGATTAAAAAGGTTTAGGTCGTAGTTATTTAACCATAGCTCCGTTGGAGATGAGCCATATATGTAAATGGACCAGATGGACGTGTAGTTTCACGTGAACCAATTTGTTTTGACATTTAACAAACATAAAATGTGATTAGGAAAAATCTCGATAGATTTACAATTTAACGCGTGGGGTCATTTCGGAGATGCTATATGTCGTTTTCCGGCGTTATTTAAAATGCCTAGATAGGTAGTTCAATTTGTGTTTCACCGCTTGCCATGTTAACAACATTTTAATATTGTCGTGTTAATAAACGGGAGTGAACTAAATAATTAAACATGGAGTTTCGTTAAGTTGTTGTGAATTGCCATGCCATGCCTTGCATATTTAAAACTGATCATGCATCGTATTAGGTTGTGCATCATATTGTGCATGTGCCGTGGTTAATATCGTGTGTTGATGCTTGTTTCAGGTTTCTTCGTCTCGATAGAGTTTCGCAAGCGTGTCGGAATGTGAGGACCTGTTCGACTACGTCGGTTCATCTACTTCATGGAGTCGTTCTTCTTCCAAGCGGGATCTCAGGCAAGATGACCATTTCCCTAGATACCATTACTATCATTGCCATGCTAGGTGTCTCGTTTCTTTTGTTATGTCTCGTTGCCTACCACATGTTATATGTCAGCCTCTCAACATTGCCATGAAACCTACAACATGTTCACAACCTAGCAAACCATTAATTGACTATGTTACCGCTTTCTTAACCATTGGTAGCGTTGCTAGTTGCAGGTGCAGTTGCTTCCATGTGTTAACATGGGTTCCTTGTTATATCACCCTGTTTAATGCTAGCTAAATTAATGCACCTATATACTTGGTAAAAGGTGGAAGGCTCGGCCTTTCTATCCTGGTGTTTTGTTCCACCTTTGCCACCTCAGTTTCGGATACCGGTGTTATGTTCCATAAATGAGCGCTCCTAACATGCTTGGGGTTGTTATAGGGTCCCCCTAGATTCTCGTTTTGGGTTAAAGCACGTCTGGGAAGGCCCAACTTTGGTACTATATTTACCTAATAACAAATAAAGAGCATAGGGACAGGCCAGCACCCGCGGACAATTAATCAACCCCCGGGTCAGTGCTCCTCATGAGTGTTGGTCCAACCTGTCAACCGTCGGTGGCTACCAGGGGCAACAATGTGATTGGCTTACCGGAAGTTTGGACAATCCGTCGTGTCTTGAGAACGGGATACGCGGCTCCTATCGGGATCGTCGACACGTCGGGCGGCCTTGCTGGACTTGTTTTACCTTTCTGAAGCGTCTTGTGCGAGGGATTCCGAGGATGCTTTGGGTTATTTCGAGGTTGAGGTTTTCCAATAGGAACCCGAGGAGATCACGGGTTTCCCTGATCGAGGTCATTCCATCGCAGTGTGTGGTAGTTTGTGATGGACTAGTTGGAGCATCC
The DNA here is from genome assembly GCF_904849725.1 of Hordeum vulgare subsp. vulgare. NCBI lineage: Eukaryota > Viridiplantae > Streptophyta > Magnoliopsida > Poales > Poaceae > Hordeum > Hordeum vulgare. The sequence continues at coordinate 288,526,290 of NC_058521.1, read as the reverse complement.
GTGTAGGGTTAAATCTTTCGGAAAGCCGTGCCCGCGGTTATGTGGCAACGTGGAAACTTTGTTTAACATCCGGTTCTAGATAACTTGAAGAAATCTTAATTAAAATATGCCAACTGAGTGCGTGACCGTGACTGTCTCTTTCGTGAGCTCCTTCTCCGATCGAGGACAAGGTGGGGTTATGTCTGATGTAACTAGGTGTTCAGGACCATCCATTTGATCATCAGTAGTTCACGTCCATTATGCGCAGCTCATCCCCCTCTTTTGTTCTTGTACCCGTAAGTTAGCCACCTCAAATAAATGCTTAGTTGAATGCTACAACCTCACCACTTAACCATACTCACCCATTAAGCTTTGCTAGTCTTGATACCTTTCGAAATAAGATTGTTGAGTCTCTGTGGCTTACAGATTACTACAGCACCAGTTGCAGGTACAGTAAAGGTTTACTTGACGTGAGCGCGTTGATTGTTCGTTTGGAGTTTCTTTTTCTTCATCATCGATCTTGGATGGGTTCCAGGCGAGCAGCCTTGGATAGCAAGGATGGACGTCGTTCTTTTATTGTTTGTTTTTGTCCGTAGACGGACCCTGCTCTTCTTCATGATGATTGTATGAAATGTACTGATGTGACTCTGATGTAGCTTTTGGCGAGTGTAAGCCAATTCCATATACTCATCTTTTCAGTACATGTACTTGTAACAATATCCATTCTTGCCAAACAACAAGATGCGTTTCTATCCCTGTCAAGGCCCTCGAGCCAAAATAAGGATAGAGCCGCATCTTGGGCGTTACAAGTTGGTATCAGAGCAGTACCGACCTTGGAGCCCCCTTGATTGATCGAACTTGGACGAGTCGAGTCTAGTAAAAAACTACATTGAGTCTAGTTATATATCGGGGAGTAGGATTATTTTTTGTCGTCTTCTATGCTCTGGTGAGGAATATTTACGTAATAATTTTAATTCTACTCCTCTTCTCACTCAAAAACAATTAGGATCACGCGGATATTTTTGAAATCTATATGATGTCGATGTGACAGAGTTTTGACTTGGTGCCTCTTGTTGTGTTGATTTTATTCCGGGGAGTTGAGCTCCAGGGAATTCTTGAGCACGTCGTTATCTTAGGACAGAGGATGTTTGAAATTGCTTCAATACTGGTAGTGGCGAGATAACACCCGCATCCCCAGTACTAGTGCAGAGAGTTCGGGGATAGTTCCATACATAGTATCATTGTGATTACGAGGATTTGAGATAGATGAGTTTTCGAGATCTCTGGTTATGTGTTGACGGATGTGATACACTGGTCGAGTAGTTTTATTGCTAGGAGTTGAGTGATGGATTTTACTCCTTGTATTCGTGGACCCGATTGCATGACCAGAAATTTCGGGAGTTCTTAGGTGGGAATTCAAGTAGTTACTTATAGGACAATCTTCCAAGAGATGCATGATGTGAGGTTGGGGTTTGACATCTAGTGGATTTGTTTGTTCACGGACGTATTACAACGGTTCTCGTTGTGTCTTAAAGAGTCCTTGTAGCTTGCTACGACTCGGGGACGCTTCGTATGTCGTGTGCACTGCCTTGTACATGATGGCTACTGTAGGATCGAGCCCGTGTGATCCTATCCACGAAAATATCGGACGAAATCTTTGTCATGAATTTGTTCTGGTTTGTAAGACTCATCAGTTGTTTTGCTGGAGTATGGTCATTCGAGTTGCTTCGATGTCAAATTGTGATTCCATATCTTTCCAAGAGTTGTTCTCATATATCTATGGTAAAGCTAATTAATTCTTTTTCTCAATCAAGTTGTCTTTTCAATTCTTCTCAACGGGACTCGTCATGTTAATTATTTTTCAACTAGTGTGCTTCTCATCAAGTCAATTATATCCTTTAAAAAAATTGCAAGATCAATCTCTCATTTCTTTCCAGAGTTCATCTCATCTGTCCCAAGTTGTCTTTGTTTTTCCCCGCCCTCCCTCCCTTTTCTTCAGTGATTCAATTGTCATCCAAGTGCCTTTCTTTTCATTATTGCTTTTGCTATCTTCTCTTCCATGTCGTATCAGGTTATTCTTGTGAAGGTTCTCACGAGTTGCTAGTTCATCATTTTTCATTCTTGTTCTCTTTTCCGGTGAATTCAGTTGAAGCTCTCTGTGTTCATCATATCTTTTTCATCCTTTAAATTATTTCCCATGTTCAAGCCTCCCGTGCTATTCTTCCATCTTTGTTCTATCCGGAATGCTGGAGATATCTCAGAGTTTCTTGTTTTCAATCCTTTCAATTATTCGAGGTGATAACCTCATCAAGTTTTCTTTGTACCGGTGTAGTATCTCTCTTTGTGAGCAATCTTTTCATCCGGTGTTTTTCTTTCAGTGGGCCCATAACCCACACGTTCTTTCCCAGTATCTTATCTGGCTCTTCTAATCTTTTCCGGAGATCCCTAATTCTTTTCAAATATGACGTAAGTATGCATTCCATCAGTCGTATTCCTTCTCCAAGATCGCTTCAAATTAATTCTCTTCATTGGCTCAACCTTTCATTCTTCATTATTTCGGAGTGTCTCAGTAATTTTGGTGGTGTTCCTTCTCGTCATTCTGTCCATTGAAGAACGAAGAGTTGTTTTTCTTCAATCTTGCTCCATTCTTGTGAAGTTGTCATTTCAGCTTGGTGCTATTCTTTCCAATTGTTTCCATTCATGAGTTATCCCTTTCTTTCTATCCGGTGCATTTCAGATTTGTTTTGATTCTCGATCTCCGAAGGCCATCATTTTAGAAGATTTCTTTGTTCTCAGCTTTCAGCTTTCATCCTCAAATTCTTCTCAATTATTGTCTCTTCGTTCGTCTCTCAATTATTTCGGTGCCTTGTTCAACTTTTTCTCTCAAGTGGCTCATGATTTCTTTGTTCTCATGTATCTCCATTCATTCTTGTTATCCCCATTCATTCCAATTCTTACCGGTGTTTCTTTCAGGATTTTTTCCCTAGTTTGTGCTCATATCTCTCCTCAATCATTTCAAGAACAACACGTGGTATGCCAAATCCGTTGCTTGTTGTCAATTTAACTTGATGAAGGATAAGCATAACATAATTCTTATTCTTGATTCATAGTGATTTCAATTCTTCTTCTGGAGTGGCTCATGATATCAATTTTTTCCCAACTGCTCCATCTTTTCTTCTCTGTTATCCTTTGAGGTGGTGTTATAGCGTACTTATTAGTGGAGGAGTCTCAAAGAGAAGTTGTTTCAAGAATTGATTATGTAAACCCACCAAACCCTTTGATCATGACATATTTTGAACATGGTTTCTTCAATGATTTATCTTAGATTAGATTTCACCTAAAGCTTTTCCTAAAGATTGCTGCTATTATGGTGATTATCGTTGATCCAAGTTCTCAATATATCCACTTGGTGTAAGAAGTTTTGCCTTTCTTGTTGCATCCATTCAATCCTTGGTTCTGTTAGTGGTTAGTTGTCACCTCATAATTGTTGAGATGGTTTTCATAAGTCCATTACAATATTGTTCTTTTCGTTGTTGTTTTTCCAACAACTCTATTCTATTCTTATTGTCACGACACTCTTCAATTCAATAGTGGTAGAAGTTGTCATTCTCCTTTCAATCTTTTCTCCCCAATGATATAGTTCCTATTCTCTAGTTCCGTAGGCATTCTTATGTTGCTCTATTGGGTCAATCATCTTGTGTTATCAAGATCATGTTCTCTCATGGTTTATTCAATTTAGTTAGTTTGTTGTGAATCTTCTCAAGATCTTTCTATTTAATCTAATTTTGTCCCCTTTTTTCTACCAAAGTGCTGCCGAAATTTTGTGTGAATTCTTGCTTGTTTCTCATATCATTCCTCATCTAATTGCAACCTTCAAAGATCGTTGGTTTCACTTGTTTGTCAAAGAAGAAATTAAGTTTTACCTCTTGCTCCTTCTCTTCCTCTTCCACTTCCATTTTGGGATCTCGGGTCGAGATCCTCTTGAAGTGTAGGAGAGTTGTGACAGCCCGATACCAACGCTCCAGAAGATTCCCCTTTTATTTCGTTGTCTCCGTGCGATTAGTTTGTCTGTTGCACTCATCATCGCATCATGTGCATCATCTACATTGCATCGCACTCTGTTGCCGCCAAGTTTCAAACTTGCATTCGTTAGTAGTTACCGGTTCTCTCTGTTTTCGTCGTTGACCGTTTCGAGGCCAACCACACACGCACGCACCCACGTCATCGATAAAAATATTATATTTAGAAGTGTGTATAAAATATTCTCGGATTGGGTTGAAACTTGGTGTGCGGTCTTTATATGTTGTAGGTAGGCCGCCTACCCAGTTTCATCACAATCGGAGTCTGTTTGATACCCGAACGGTTGACCGTAGCGGCACCGTGGTCGGTTATTATCGGATGTTTTTTGGTGTTTTAAAAATGCGTGTCACGGGTGCCCGTTGTCCCTCTCGTCTCCACCTAGCCCCCTCTACACAGCCCACCATAGCCATCCTAGCCAACCCCGCAACCGGAGCCGTCCGATCGAGATCGAACGCTCCAAAAACGGGCAAAACCCCCAACCCTAGCACTTTTTTCTATAAATAGACAACCATTCTCTTGCCTCCGGATCCGTACCCACCAGAACCCTAACCCTAGCCGACTCGTCCTCCCAACCGCCGCCGGCCCGCGAGACCCAGTTCGGGCCCGCCCGACCCGAATCACCCCAAGTCCCCTGCTCCTCCAACCTTCAACTCGATCCAGCCGCGGGCAGAGCTTTGCAGCCGCGCTCCGGCGTTGTGCAGCCTTGCCGGAGCCCTTCCAGGCCGCATCGCCGCTGCCACGCCCCAAGCACAGCCCCTCGCCTATCTCGCTCCACGGACCGGAGTCCCGACGTTGCCGAACCCCGCCGCCAGCGTCGTCCCGGAGCCGCCGTCTGATCTGTCGTAGCGGCCCGCCTCGAGCTGCCATTGTCGGGAATGGGGTTCCCCGCCCCTGATCTACCTGGGCACGGGCTCCTCGGCTCCTTCGCCGGCCGGCCTACTCCACCTGCTCCTGGATGGGCTCGGCCCACTAGGTGACCTGCCACCCGAACCTATATCCCATGTTAACAACATTTTCATATTGCCATGTTATTAAACAGGAGTGAACTAAATAATTAAACGTGGAGTTTCGTCAATATGCAACTCGTTGCATATTGAGCTGCACTTAACTAGTAGTGTTTGGTTGTGATGAATTGCCATGCCATCCCTTGCATATTTAAAACTGACCATGCATCATATTATGTTGTGTGTCATATTGTGCATGTGTCGTGGTGAGTATCGTGTGTTGATGCTTGTTCCCGGTTGCTTCGTCTCGATAGAGTTCCAAAAGCGTGTCGGAATGTGAGGACCCGTTCGAGTACGTCGGTTCGTCTACATCACGGAGTTGTTCTTCTTCCAAGCGGGATCTCAGGCAAGATGATCATTTCCCTAGATACCATTACTATCATTGTCATGCTAGGTGTCTCGTTTCTTTCGTTATGTCTCGTTACCTACCACCTGTTATATGTCAGCCTCTCAACATTGCCATGAAACCTTCAGCCTGTTCACAACCTACCAAACCACTCATTGGCTATGTTACGCTTTCTTAACCATTCGATAGCGTTGCTAGTTGCAGGTGCAGTTGCTTCCACGTGTTAACATGGGTTCCTTGTTATATCACCCTATTTAATGCTAGTTAAATTAATGCACCTATATACTTGGTAAAAGTTGTAAGGCTTGGCCTTTCTAGCCTGGTGTTTTGTTCCACCTTTGTCGCCTTAGTTTCGGCTACCGGTGTTATCTTCCATAAATGAGCGCTCCTAACATGCTTGGGGTTGTTATGGGGACCCCCTTGATTCTCGTTTTGGGATAAAGCTCGGCTTGCAAGGACCAACTTTGGTACTACATTTGCCTAATAACTAATAAATAGCATAGGGACCCGCCGGCACCCGCGGATAATTAATCAACCCCTGGGCCAGTGCTCCTCATGCGTTTGGTCCAACTTGTCAACCGCCGGTGGCTACCAGGGAAAACTCTGTGATTGGCCTACCGGAAGTATGGACAATCCGTCGTGTCTTGAGAATGCGATATGCGACTCCCATCGGGATCATCGACACGTAGGACGGCCTTGCTGGACTTGTTTTAACTTCACGAGCGTCTTGTGCGAGGGATTCCGAGGATTCTTTGGGTTATCTTGAGGTTGAGGTTTTCCAATAGGTACCCGAGGAGATCACGGGTTTCCCAGATCAAGGTCATTCCATCGCTGCATGTGGTAGTTTGTGATGGACTAGTTGGAGCACCCCAGCAGGGTTAAATCTTTTCAAAAGTCATGCCCGCTATTATGTGGCAACGTGGAAACTTTGTTTAACATCCGGTTCTAGATAAATTGAAGAAATCTTAATTAAAATATGCCAACTGAGTGCGTGACCATAAGTGTCTCTTTCCTGAGCTCCTTCTCTGATCGAGGACACGGTGGGGTTATGTCTGACATAAGTAGGTGTTCAGGATCATTTATTTGATCATCAGTAGTTCACGTCCGTTATGCGTAGCTCATCCCCCTCTTTTGTTCTTGTACTCGTAAGTTAGCCACCTCAAATAAATGCTTAGTCGTGTGCTGCAGCCTCACCACTTAACCATACCTCACCCATTAAGCTTTGCTAGTCTTGATACCTTTGGAAATGAGATTGCTGAGTCCCTGTGGCTCACAGATTACTACAACACCAGTTGCATGTACAGGTAAAGGGTTACTTGACGTGAGCGCGTTGATTATTCGTTTGGAGTTTCTTCTTCTTCATCATCGAGCTAGGATGGGTTCCAGGCCGGCAGCGTGGGATAACAAGGATGGACGTCGTTCTTTTATCGCTGTTTTTCGTCCGTAGATGGACCCTGCTCTTCTTCATGATGATTGTATGAAATGTACTGATATGACTCTGATGTAGCTCGTGGCGAGTGTAAGCCAATTCCATATACTCATATTTTCACTACATGTACTTGTATGATATCCATTCTTGAGAAACGACGAGATGCGTTTCTATCCTTGTCGAGGCCCTCAAGCCAAAATAAGGATAGAGCCGCATCTTGGACGTTACACAGGGCCAGCGCGCCCCGCGTGTGAGCTGGCCGGTGAGGCAACCAGGTGGGCCGCATCACTTCAGTGGAGTCGCCCCCGCCGTAACCGCCTGCCCCACAGCGAAAGCGCCCCGGCGCGAATACGCCTCCGGCGTGGCCTCTCGCGCTCCCAGTCGCTCTGTTGGACGGCCCGAGGCTTATCCTGCGCCCTGTGCACACTATAAGCCACCCTTGTATAAGCTTATTTTTTCCTTTCTTTTTGTAGAAGCTTCCAAATTCCATAACAAATCCATTTGGACTCCAAATCGGATGATTCAAATTTCTACATGTTCCTAAATTCAGGATATATCCAAATATGTGCATTGCATAATTTTTCAAAAGACTTCCTGTGGGGTTAATATCCAAGTGCCCATTTGAATATTTTAAACACCACCTTACTAAAATCCTAGAGGGTTCAAATCAACTCCAAATGGAGTGATTCCAATTTCCTGATTCTTCAAATATCATGCACATTTTTGAAGCAGTAGTCAACATTTTTGTGTGGCATGTTTCTGTTGCATTAAATAAATAGCTCCTTTTTGCCATTTATCCAATGTTAGAAAATCCCTAGAATATTCATATCCACTCCAAATCTAGTGAAACAACTTCCTAAATGTTTCTACAATCATGCTATGTTAAATGAGTGCCTCCACTCATTTTGAGCAGAAAGTTTTGTGTAGGTTTTTTAAAGGATCACCTAATCCTCCTTTCGTCCATTCAAAAATCCCTGATGGTCCAAATCTCTTGGAGCAAGCTTCACATATTTTTCTTATGACCAAAGAGGTCCAAGAAAAATAGAAGTCCTATTTATATAGAACTTTTGTTTCTGCTTGATGTGTGGCTTACTCTGATTGTTTCTCATGATAGTTGATGGCTTAGACAGAGTACTTGGAGTTCGACCAGAAGACCTCGAAGACCCCGAGGACTTATGTGAGCAAAGGCAAGCATCCCTTTGACCATGTCTGAGAAAATGTTTTATGCATGACATATTGATTACTTTATTCCGATGCATGTAGTCAGAATTAATAGGTACACCCTCGTATGGTGATACCGATGGCTCCTCGTGAGCACTTGCACTGAGCATGACCTTACCATTGATAACCCACAAGTATAGGGGATCAATTGTAGCCTTTCTAGATAAGTAAGAGTGTCGAACCCAACGAGGAGCTATCGACCACCGATACAACTCTACGCACACTTTACGTTCGCTTTACCTAGAACAATTATGAAACTAGAAGTACTTTGTAGGAGGGATAGGATAGGCTTGCAAGAAAGTAAAGAACACGTAAATAAAACTAGGGGCTGGTTAGAAAAAGAAACAAATACGTTAGTCTAACGAGTGTGGAAAAGTGGTGGTAGGAGTTGCGGAATTGTCCCTAAGCAATTGACTACGTTACTAGATCGATAGCAAGTATCATGTGGGAGAGGCCTCTGCTAGCATGTCATCCCTTACTTGGAATTCTATGCACTTATGATTGGAACTATTAGCAAGCATCCGCAACTACTAACGTTCATTAAGGTAAAACCCAACCATAGCAATAAGATATATTGGTCCCCCTTCAATCCCATATGCATCAATTTCTATGCTAGGTTTGAAGCTTCTGTCACTCTAGCCTGCCAATACATAGTCCTATCAACATACAACTTACCCTATGTTGTGATCCACGCGTGCTATCATATGATGGGCACCAAAGGAAAGCAACATAACCACAAGCAAATTAAACCAACCATAGCAATTCATCAATCACCGATAGGACAATGATAATCTACTCATACATCATAGGATAGCAACACATCATTGGATAATAATATGTTGCATAAAGCACCATGTTGAAGTAGAGGGTACAGCGGGTTGCGGAGAGTGAACCGCTGAATATAGATGGGGGAAGATGAGGGAGATGTTGGTGAAGATGACGGAGGTGTTCGTGTAGATCGCCGTCACACGATGATGTCCCGGGCGGCGTTCTGACGCCGCCGGGAGAGAGGGGGAGAGAGCCCCCCTCCTTCTTCTTCTTCCTTGACCTCCTCCCTAGATGGGAGAAGGGTTTCCCCTCTGGTCCATGGTCACCATGGCGGCGAAGGGGCGAGAGCCCCTCCGAGATTGTATCTCTCTCTCTGTGTCCTTCTGTTTCTGCGCTCCGAGATTCTGCGTTTCACCGCTTCTTAAATTCCCGGAGATCCATAACTCCGATTGGGCTGAAATTTTAGCACGATTTTCTTTCGGATATTATATTTCTTGCGGCGAAAGAAGGGCACCAACCGCCTTAAGGAGTGACCACAAGCCTGCCAGCCGCCACCGTACCTCCTGGTGGCGGCTACCGGGCTTGTGGGCCCTCCGTGCATCGCCTCGTCTTGATTCTTCTTCCCAAAAATCATAAGTATTCCAAAAAAATCCCCGTAAGTTTTTACTACGTTTGGACTTCGTTTGGTATGGATATTCTGCGAAACAAAAACATGCAACAAACAGGATCTGGCACTGGGCACTGGATCAATATGTTAGTCCCAAAAATACTATAAAAAGTTGCCAAAAGTATATGAAAGTTGTAGAATATTGCCATGAAACAATCAAAAATTATAGATACAACGGAGACGTATCAGCATCCCCAAGCTTAATTCCTGCTCGTTCTCGAGTAGGTAAATGATAAACAAGATATTTTTTATGTGGAATGCTACCTAGCATAATCTTGATCATATAATCTAATCATGGCATGAATACTAAAACACGAGTGATTCGAAGCAATAGTCTATCATTTGACATAAAGACAATAATATTTCAAGCATACTAACAAAGCTATCATGTCTTCTCAAAATATCATGGCCAAAGAAAGTTATCCCTACAAAATCATATAGTCTGGCTATGCTCCATCTTCCCCACATAACGTATTTAAATCATGCACAACCCCGGTTTTAGCCAAGCAATTGTTTCATACTTTAGTGTTCTCAAACCTTTTCAACTTCACGCAATACATGAGCATGAGCCATGGACATAGCACTATAGGTGGAATAGAATATGGTGGTCGTGGAGAAGACAAAAAAGGAGGAGATAGTCTCACATCAACTAGGCGTATCAACGGCCTATGGAGATGCCCATCAATAGATATCAATGTGAGTGAGTAGGGATTGCCACGCAACGGATGCACTAGAGCTTATAAGTGTATGAAAGCTCACAAAAGAAACTAGTGGGTGTGCACCCAACTTGCTTGCTCACGAAGATCTAGGGCAATTTTGAGGAAGCCCATCATTGGAATATAGAAGCCAAGTTATATAATGAAAATTTCCCACTAGTATATGGAAGTGACAACATAGGAGACTCTGTGTCATGAAGATCATAGTGCTATTTGAAGCCAAGTTATATAATGAAAATCCCCGTAAGTTTTTATTACGTTTGGACTTCGTTTGGTATGGATATTCTGTGAAACAAAAAACATGCAACAAACAGGAACTGGCACTGGGCACTGGATCAATATGTTAGTCCCAAAAATAGTATAAAAAGTTGCCAAAGTATATGAAAGTTGTAGAATATTGGCATGAAACAATCAAAAATTATAGATACGACGGAGACGTATCAACCATCTATGAGGGTCACGTTGATAAAATTTTGACAAGTAGACAGTAGTGCTACGCATAGGATGAGCACATGCATGGTGATGGTAACACGAAGGTGATATCAAATGTTTTTTGAAAACCCCGTCGGGTGCCACTAATGCCCAAGGGTGATGGTGTTGAGCTGGGTGACCACTTGAGAAAGAAGTGGTGTGCCAGGAAATGTTTTGTGTGAGTGGTTTCGAAAATGGGATTAGATTTATGGTGTGTCGACCGTCCCAACCTTACATGTGCGACCACGATACCCCTTTATGGGACGAGGCTTTGTTGATTACTTTGGTCGGTGCTAGCAAAGAGCTCGCATTACTAGTGGCGGGAGTGATATGGTCACTCTCCTGATGGGGTCGTACCAGGTTGGTCGACTATGTCGTTTTTACGTGTTTCGGGCACACCGTTGGTCCCTGCATGGATGGTATGGTCCATAGTTGGTGCTCGTAAGACGTACATCATGTGGGCTCGGAACCAATCGAGTGGACTCTTTGTCAAGTGTCGTCAGGGGAAAGGCATTGATCGGGTACTTACCTCGGGTATGTTTTATACAGCGAGTCATGGATGACATGGAAGTTTCATGAATCTTGTGGGTACAGCGTACAACCTCTGTAGAGTGTAAAACTATTTGAATAGCAGTGTCCACGGTCAAGGATAGTTGGGTGGTGCTTCTTAAACTACGTCCAGTCGTTTCCGCATAAACCAAGTGTGTGTGTGTGTGTGTGTGTGGTTGAGGAAGATGATATTGTCAAGTCCGGTGACTTGGCATATAGGGTGAACCTGAGGTGTTCAGCCCTCAGCAGATATGTTGATATCTGTAACCTGTTCTTATGATTACCATCTACCTTACGATGCATGATTATACCTACACTTGACCACGTTACTGCAATTAAAGAAAAACCTGCGTTCCGCAAAGGTTGCATTCTTATGCTAGTTCATGTTCCTTTATTACCTTGTTCCACATCATGGGTTGTTTGCGAGTACATTCAAAGTACTCATTGGCTTGCCACTGGTTATTTCATTGACCAGGTATGAGAGAACAGTAAATGGTGAAGAGTAACTTGGTTATGTTCCTGTGAGCTAGGACGCTTCCCAGTCAGAATGTGTGTAGGTCAAGGCTGATGGCATGGGTTCACGCTTTCGACCAATATATCCGCTATTGGTCACATTTGGTGTGCTGGCCTTCAAGGATCTATATATGTAAGACTTGACCGCAATGGTCATTTATTGTATCAAATGGTATATATGGATGTAAGACTCTTGTTATTTAGTTTCTGTGTGTTCGATTAGCATTGATCTCTGGGATCACTGAGCACGTTTATTCGGCGATCTCGACTCGTAAGTCGGGGTCCCCACAGTGGGAGGGTGGGGAAAAAATAAATACAAATTAGGACAGATGAGACGAACTCTGGAAAGAAATGAGAGATTGATCTTGCAAAATTTTGAGAGGATTAAATTATCTTGAAGAGAAGCACACCGGTTCGAAAGAATTGACATGACAACTCTGGTTTGAAAACAATTGATAAGACAATCTGATTGAGGAAAATAATTGATTAGCATTCCCATAGAAATATGAGAACACCCCTTCGTCAAGATATTAAATCACCACTTGACATCGAAGCAACTCGAATTACAATAGTCCAACAAAACAAAGGATGAGGCTTACTAAACAAGACGAAACAAATCCATGACACAGATTTCGTTCAATATTTTCATGGTAAAGTTCGCACGGGCTCGATCATACATCGGATTATCATATTGAAATGACGCTCGAATATGCTCCCTAGGCGTACCGAAATGCAAGGCTTGACAAAGCATATGTGATGAAATATATCGAGACTGTCCTCTGTAAGAAAGACCGTGAACAAAGGAATCCAATAGATGTCGAACCCCAACCTCACATCATACATCTGTTGGAAGATATCCTAGGTAACTACTAGAATTCCCACCTAACAACTTCCAAAAATTTCTGGTTATGCAATCGGGTCCACGGATACAACGAATAAAATCCACCACTCAACTCCTAGCAATAACACTAGCCGTCCGGTGTATCACATCCGACAACACATAACCAAAAATCTTGGAAACTCATCTACTGCAGTGCAACGACCAGTTGTCCCCTCTTTCCTTGGTACGTGTCGATCCTCCAGGATACGTGTTGAGTGCCATCTCGGGTGAACATCACTGGTGGAACGCGTCCCTGTTCCATGCCAGGGGCGCCTAGCGAAGCATTTAATGTGTTTGTCTTAAGACGCCAGCAACACTGTACTAGTCGTACGCCCCGTGGGTGCAATGTATCACTGTGCACCCCGTGGGTGCCCTATTGCGCCACTGTTGGTGACCCCTTTACCTATAAAAGGAGGCCCAAGGTGTAGCGGGAAAGGGATCAACGATCCAGACAATCACTCCCTAGGGTTTAGACGCTCAGTACGTTGCTTCTTTGCATGCATAGCGCTCCTGTAGCTTGAACCCTAGATCACACTCAATATACACAAAGGAGGAGTAGGGAATTACGCTTCCAAGCGGACCGAACCTGGGTAAATCTCCCGTTTGCGCATGATTGTTAGCTATGTTCTTGGTGCAACCCTCTCCCCTCATCGAACCGTAAGGGATCCTCTCGGTCGCATATGTGTCTTATGCTTCATTGTCGCGACATCTTTAGCGCGCCAGGTAGGGGAATCGAGGGTGCGCTAATCGGAACTAGCAGTCAGCACTCAAGTGTCATCATCATCCACACCACCATGGCTCCCAAGAGAAGGGGTGCAACGGCGGCTGACCCACCAGCATCTGATATGCCTGCGGCCATGCAGGCAGGCGACGGTGCCGGCATGGCCGGAGGAAGCAGATGTCATGAGCCTCCACGACACTTCAGCAAGCAAACCCAAGCAAGCGGCGCTGTTCACAGCCACAGCAGCGGCCTGTGCACCGGTGGGTCCAGGGACGGAGCTGCGCGGCATACGGGCGGCATGGCGAACTCCAGGGACGGGCGGGCGCCTTCTTAGGCACCCACGCCGGCGCAAACACCGCGGCCCTCCCAGACCAGACGCGATGAATGGCGCCGCCGAGGAAAATCTCTTGAGCATCACTCTCAGGATGCCCACTACCACCATGCACGTCAAGAAGCTGGTGGAAGCGCCATGGAGTCATGGGACCATGATGGTCCTCCTTCTAACATGATTATAAGTAAGAGCACCTCACGCTCCTCACATCTCACGTTGATGCCTACGCCAGCAGTAGCACTGGCGCGGGCGCATATGCTCCTAGACTATCCTCCTGTAGCGGAGAAGCAGGAGGAATGGAGGGATGTGATTCACAACCTCATCGCCCATGCTAACGGCGATGGACCAAATTAAGTGAGGCCCTCGAAGCAACCATCTGCCGGGCCAAATCACACCCATGGCAAGAAGGCTGGGGGCGGTGCAACCACGATGCACTCTCCACCACGACGACAACAACGGTCACCGCCACGACGAATTAACGTCTTCGACGATTCGACGGCGTCGTCTGACCCTCGGACTCGCGGCTATCAGCATCAAGTTCTCAAGGAACGACGCCATGAAGACGCCCAGACGAGGATCGAACGACGGCAGGAAGCGCGTAATCAATCTGTTAAGCGCGCAGGGCCCACTATCAATGCACCCGCGCAGGGTATCATGGCGGCATGCCTTACGAGGGGGGTTGTCCAGTGTTTACCCGTGAGCTGCGGCGAGTGATACGTCTCCAACGTATCTATAATTTTTGACCGTTCCATGCTATTATACTATCAACTTTGGATGTTTTATATGCATGAATATGCTATATTTCATTATTTTTGGGACTAACCTATTGACCTAGAGCCCAGTGCCAGTTCCTGTTTTTTCCTTGTTTTTGACCTTTTTCAGATAGGAATATCAAACGGAGTCCAAACAGAATAAAACTTTCGCCGTGATTTTTTATGGAAAATATCAAAATACCAGAAGGAAAAGATACCGGAGAGGAGTGTCGAGGAAGCCACGAGCCAGGGAGGCGCGCCCACCCCCCTGGGCGCGCCTGGGGGCCTCGTGACTCCCTCGTGGGTCCCCCTGACTTGTTCTCGATGCCATCTGGTCTTATAAATATAGAAACCTCTAGAAATAAACCTAGATCGGGAGTTCCGCGGCCGCAAGCCTCTGTAACCACCAAAAACCAATCGGGAGCCCGTTCCGGCACCCTGTCGGAGGGGGAATCCATCTCCGGTGGCCATCTTCATCATCCCGGCGATCTCCATGACGAGGAGGAAGTAGTTGTCCCTCGGGGCTGATGGTATTTACCAGTAGCTATGTGTTTGATCTCTCTCTCTCGTGTTCTTGAGATGTCATGATCTCGATGTACCGCGGGCTTTGATACTATAGTTGGATCCTATGATGTTCTTCCCCCTCTCCCTTCTTGTAATGAATTGAGTTTCCCCTTTAAGTTATCTTATCGGATTGAGTCTTTAAGAACACTTGATATATGTCTTGCACGTGTCTATCTGTGGTGACAATGGGATATTCATGTGTGTACTTGATGTATGTTTTGGTGATCAACTTACGGGTTTCCTGACATCGGGAACCTATGCATATGGGTTGGTACACGTTTCGACTCTCCGGTAGAAACTTTGGGGCACTCTTTGAAGTTCTATGTGTTGGTTGAATAGATGATTCTGAGATTGTGTGATGCATATCGTATAATCATGCCCACGGATACTTGAGGTGACAATGGAGTATCTAGGTGACATTAGGGTCTTGATTGATGTGTGTCTTAAGGTGTTATTCTAGTACGAACTCTAGGATAGATTGATCAGAAAGAATACCTTTGTGGTGGTTTCGTACCTGACAGTAATCTCTTCATTTGTTCTCCGCTATTAGTGACTTTGGGAGTGACTCTTTGTTGCATCTTGAGGGCTAGTTATATGATCAGATTATGTTATCATTGTTGAGAGAACTTCACTAGTGAAAGTATGAACCCTAGACCTTGTTTCCACGCATTGCAATACCATTCGTGCTCACTCTTATTATTAATTACCTTGCTGTTTTTATAATTTCAGATTACAAAAACCTATATCTACTATCCATATTGCACTTGTATCACCATCTCTTCGCCGAACTAGTGCACCTATAGAACTTACCATTGTATAGGGTGTGTTGGGGACAAAAGAGACTCTTTGTTATTTGGTTGCAGGGTTGCTTGAGATAGACCATCTTCATCCTACGCCTCCCACGGATTGATAAACCTTAGGTCACCCACTTGAGGGAAAATTGATAATGTCCTACAAACCTCTGCACTTGGAGGCCCAACAACGTCTACAAGGAGAAGGTTGCGTAGTAGACGTCAAGCTCTTTTCTGGCGCCGTTGCCGGGGAGGTTAGCGCTTGAAGGTATATTTTTAGATCTTGCAATCGAATCTTTTAGTTTCTTGTTTTATCACTAGTTTAGTCCATAAAATAAAACTACAAAAAAGTGGAATTATGGTTGCCTCATATGCTTCATCTTTTTAATGTCTTTCGTGAAAATGATGGGAAGAAAAATTGTGCTCAAGTGCTAAAAGAAGAATTACATAGAATGCTTGACATAAAATATGTGAATGATGAGCATGATTGCAATGTTGTTAGTATGAATTCTTTGAATACCCATGATGCTAATTATATGCAAAGGCACAAGCTTGGGGATGCTATGTTTGATAAAGATTATCGTTTTAGTTCCCCCACTTTGAATGATCAAAATTATTATGATGAAAGTATGCCCCCTATCTATGATGATTATTGTGATGATACTTATGCTATAAAGAAGAATGATAATAAAACTTGTCACAATTATGAGTACCCTCTTACTGAACATTACTCTTTTAATGTGGAAACAATTCGTAGTGTTCAAGTCTTTTACGATACTCCCACTACTATTGATGAGAATAAATTTCCTTATGTGGAGAGTAGTAAAATTTCTATGCTTGTAGATCATCAAAAGAATGCTTTCGGTGCTAGTTATATTGTTGAATTCATTCATGATGCTACTGAAAATTATTATGAGAGAGGATCATATGCTTCTACATATTGCAATAATATCAAGCTTCCTCTCCATATGTTAAAACTTTTGAAGTCATGCTTGTTTTATCTTCCTATGCTAGTTTATTCTTGCTCCAATAAATTGTTTGATCAAAAAATACCTATGCATAGGAAGTTGGTTATACTTAAATGTGCTAGTCATATGCTCCATGATGCTTCCATTATGTTTCAATCCTTATCTTTTATGTGAGCATCATTGAAATCATCATGCCTAGCTTGAAAGGCATTAAAGAAAAGTGCTTGTTGGGAGACAACCCAATATGTATCCTTACTGTTTTTGTGTGTTCACATGATTAAGCTATTGTATTAATCATGTTTTATTGCCTTAGTTTCAATAAAGTGCCAAGTAAATCCTTTATGATTAGTTTGGGTGATAGTTGTTTGATCATGCTGAAAAAGACAGAAACTTTGCGCTCGCGAAATCATTTATAATTTCTATACTGAGAGTGATTTTAGGTTGATTCTTTTTTCTTCTGATTGATATACAAATTGCCTTAATTTTCATAAATTTTTCAGAATTTTTGGAAGTGCAGAAGTATGGTTATCATTCAGATCATTACAGACTGTTCTGTTTTTGACAGATTCTGTTTCCAATGCATAGTTTGCTTGTTTTGGTGTTTTCATAGATTATATTGAGTAATATAAATTGTGGAAATAGTAAGATACAGTAGGCATTGTGTGAAAATAATTATGAGTCTTGTTTTGACAATACCCAACTAATTGATTTGCTCGTTATCATACTAACCCATCTCACGAAGTTCCGTTAAGTTTTGTGTTGTGAAGTTTTTAAGTTTTGGGTAGAGTTTCGATGGACCATGGAACAAGGAGTGGCAAGAGGCAAAGATTGGGGATGCCCAAGGCACCCCAAAGCCATATTAAAGGACACCAAAGAGCCTAAGCTTGGGGATGCCCCGGGAAGGCATCCCCTCTTTCGTCTTCAATCCATCGCTAACTTTACTTGGGGCTATATTTTTATTCACCACATGATATGTGTTTTTCTTGGAGCGTCATTTTATTTTATTAGTACTTTCTTTCTGTTATTTATATTAACGTTTTGCATCATTTAGTTCAATAAAAATGTCAAGGATAGGCTTTACCATGCTTAATTTGCAAGTTTAGGAGTTGCTGTTCCAAAACAGAAAATTTGCTTGTAGTGCAAAAATTCCCTAGAATTTTCTGTACGTCAGAATAACTTGAAATTTGGACACAATATGCTATTATAAATTCTCTATAGCGTGGAACGCTTTCAGATTTTTTGGAATTAATTAAGTATGGATCTTTCTGCATTCTTCACAGACTGTTCTGTTTAGGCAGATTGCTGTTATGTTCTGTTTAGGCAGATTGCTGTTATGTTTGCATTGTTCGCATATGTTTGCTTGTTTAATGATTCCATTTGAATATGGGAGTTTTAAATATGCAGAGGCATTTAGTATGCAATGTCAAATAATTATTTTAGTGATTTGCTATAGTAGAGGATGATAAAGTTTTGCATTGATTCATACAAACCTATCTCACGAGGTCTTGTTAAGTTTTGTGTGGATGAAGTTTTTAAGATTTCGGAAACCATCATATGAGAGGAATTAAGGAGACACAAAATCTCAAGCTTGGGGATGCCCAAGGAACCCCCAATACATATTTCAAGAATTCTCAAGAACCTAAGCTTGGGGATGCCCTGGTTGGCATCCCACCTTTCTTCTTCAACAATTACCGGTTAGTATCGGTTGAACCTAAATTTTTGCTTCTTTACACGATTCGTTCTATCCTTGGAGTGTCAATTTATTTTGTTCAATAAAGTACTTAAGATATGAAATTCTTAGAGGGGGGAGTCTTCACATAGACAAATAATTATTCAACTACTCATTGAGCTTCACTTATATCCTGTGGAGTAGTTTGCCTTTTGCTCTAGTGATTCACTTATATCTTTGTAGAGCATTGAAATGGTTTTATTTTATAGAAATAGTTGAACTCTCATGCTTCACTTATATTATTTTGAGAGTCTTAAACAGCATGGTAATTTGCTTAGGTTATGAATCTAGTCCTAATATGATGGGCATCCAAGAGGGATATAATAAAAACTTTCATATAAAGTGCATCGAATACTATGAGAAGTTTGATTCTTTGCATATAGTTTTGAGATATAAAGATGGTGATATTAGAGTCATGCTAGTGAATAATTATGGATTGGTAGAAATGCTTGTGTTAGAGTTTGTGATTCCCGTAGCATGCACGTATGGTGAACCGCTATGCTAAGAAGTCGGAGCATGATGTTTTTATTGATTGTCATCCTTTGTGTGGAAGTCAGGATCACGCGATGGTTAACTCCTACCAACCCTTCCCCTAGGAGCATGCGTCTAGCACTTTGTTTTGATTACTAATATAACTTCCGCAACAAGTATGTGATTTCCCTCTGACTAATGTGAGTCCATGGTATATATGCACTCTCACCCTTCCACCATTGCTAGCCTCTAGTGCCGCGCAATTTTTGTCAGTGTATAAACCCACCATAGACCTTCCTCAAAACAGCCACCATACCTACCCATCATGGCATTTCCATACCCATTCCGAGATATATTGCCATGCAACTTCCACCGTTCCGTTTATTATGACATGCATCATCATTGTCATATTGCTTTAAATGATCATGTAGTTGACATCGTATTTGTGGCAAATCCACCGTTACCTTTCATACATGTCACTCATGAGTCACTTCACATCCCGGTACACTGCCGGAGGCATTCATATAGGGTCATATCTTTGTTCTAAGTATCGAGTTGTAAGTAAATAAAAGTGTGATGATCATCATTATTAGAGCATTCTACCATGTGAGGAAAGGACGGAAGCTATGATTCCCTCACAAGTTGGGATGAGACTCCGGACTTAAAATAAAAAGAAAATAAAAGAGGCCAAAGAGCCCACCAAAAAAATGAATGAAAAAAATGAAAAAAAGAGGCCAAAGATCCCAAACAAAAAAAAGAGAAAAAGAGAGAAGGGACAATGCTACTATCCTTTACCACACTTGTGCTTCAAAGTAGCACCAAGATCTTCATGATAGAGAGTCTCATATATTATCACTTTCATATACTAGTGGGAATTTTTGTTATAGAACTTGGCTTGTATATTCCAATGATGGGCATCCTTAATTGCCCTAGGTCTTCGTGAGCAAGCGAGTTGGATGCACACCCACTTAGTTTCTTTTTGAGCTTTCATAAACTTATAGCTCTTGTGCATCTCTTGCATGGCAATCCCTACTCACTCACATTGATATCTATTGATGGGCATCTACATAGCCCGTTGATACGCCTAGTTGATGTGACCATCTCCTCCTTTTTGCCTCACAACCACCACCATATTCTATTCCACCTATAGTGATATGTCCATGGCTCACGATCATGTATTGCGTGAGAGTTGAAAAGGTTTGAGAAAGTAAAAGTGTGAAAACAATTGCTTGACTAATACCGAGGTTGTGCATGATTTAAATACGTTGTGTGGGGAAGATGGAGCATAACCAGACTATATGATATTGTAGAGATAACTCTCTTTGGCCATGTTATTTTGAGAAGACATGATTGCTTTGTTAGTATGCTTGAAGTATTATTGTTCTTATGTCAACATTAAACTTTTTGTCTTGAATCATATGGATCTGAATATTCATGCCACAATATATGTTAGGTAGCATTCCACATCAAAAAAATTGTTTTTATCATTTACCCACTCGAGGACGAGCAGGAATTAAGCTTGGGGATGCTTGATACGTCTCCAACATATCTATAATTTTTTATCGTTCCATGCTATTATATTATCAACTTTGGATGTTTTATATGCATGAATATGGTATTTTATATTATTTTTGGGACTAACCTATTGACCTAGAGCCCAGTGCCAGTTCCTGTTTTTTCCTTGTTTTTGACCTTTTTAAGATAGCAATATCAACTGGAGTCCAAACGGAATAAAACTTTCGCCGTGATTTATTATGGAAAATATCAAAAATACGAGAACGAAAAGATACCAGAGAGGAGTCCCGAGGAAGCCACGAGCCAGGGAGGCGCGCCCACCCCCCTGGGCGCGCCTGGGGGCTCGTGAGTCCCTCGTGGGTCCCCCTGACTTGTTCTCGATGCCATTTGGTCTTATAAATACAGAAACCTCTAGAAATAAACCTAGATCAGGAGTTCCGCCGCCGCAAGCCTCTGTGGCCACCAAAAACCAATCGGGAGCCCGTTCCGGCACCCTGTCGGAGGGGGAATCCATCTCCGGTGGCCATCTTCATCATCCCAGCGATATCCATGACGAGGAGGGAGTAGTTCTCCCTCGGGGCTGAGGGTATGTACCAGTAGCTATGTGTTTGATCTCTCTCTCTCTCGTGTTCTTGAGATGTCATGATCTCGATGTACCGCGGGCTTTGCTACTATAGTTGGATCCGATAATGTTCTTCCCCCTGTCCTTTCTTGTAATGAATTGAGTTTCCCCTTTGAAGTTATCTTATCGGATTGAGTCTTTAAGAACACTTGATGTATGTCTTGCACGTGTCTATCTGTGATGACAATGGGATATTCATGTGAGTACTTGATTTATGTTTTGGTGATCAACTTGCGGGTTTCGTGACATCGGGAACCTATGCATATGGGTTGGCACATGTTTTGACTCTTCGATAGAAACTTAGGGGCGCTCTTTGAAGTTCTATGTGTTGGTTGAATAGATGATTTTGAGATTGTGTGATGCATATCGTATAATCATGCCCACGGATACTTGAGGTGACAATGGAGTATCTAGGAGACATTAGGGTCTTGGTTGATGTGTGTCTTAAGGTGTTATTGTAGTACGAACCCTAGGATAGATTGATCAGAAAGAATAACTTTGTGGTGGTTTCGTACCCGACAATAATCTCTTCGTTTGTTCTCCGCTAGTGGTGACTTTGGGAGTGACTCTTTGTTGCATGTTGAGGGCTAGTTACATGATCCAATTATGTTATCATTGCTGAGAGAACTTCACTAGTGAAAGTATGAACCCTAGGCCTTGTTTCCACGCATTTTAATACCGTTCGTGCTCACTTTTATTATTAATTACCTTGTTGTTTTTATAATTTTAGATTACAAAAACCTATATATACTATCCATATTGCACTTGTATCACCATCTCTTTGCCGAACTAGTGCACCTATACAACTTACCATTGTATAGGGTGTGTTGGGGACACAAGAGACTCTTTGTTATTTGGTTGCAGGGTTGCTTGAGAGAGACCATCTTCATCCTACGCCTCCCACGGATTGATAAACCTTAGGTCAACCACTTGAGGGAAAATTGCTACTGTCCTACAAACCTCTACACTTGGAGGCCCGACAACGTCTACAAGGAGAAGGTTGCGTAGTAGACATCAGCGAGTCCAGTGGCCCAGTTCCCGCATGTTCAAGCCGGAGATTCTGGAGAAGTGTGACGGCAAGACCCACCCGTCAAAGTGCCTGAGCATCTACGCCATTGCGGCGCAGGCTGCTGGGGGCCGCGACGACAAGATACTCGCCAACTACTTTCCATTGGTGCTGAAGCCCAACGTCAGGTCGTGGTTGATGCATCTGCCCAAGGACTCCATTTCTTCTTGGGCAGACTTGTGCCATGAATTTGTTGGCGCCTTTACCGGTGGCCACCGAGCTCGTGGCCAGGAAAGTGATCTCCATCTCATCCCCCAGAAGGAGGGTGAGACCTTGCGCAAGTACATCCAAAGGTTCAGCTGCATACAACACAATGATACGTCTCAAATGTATCTATAATTTTTGATGGTTTCATGCTGTTATCTTGTCATCTTTGGATGTTTTATGTACCTTTTATATCTCTTTTGGGACTAACTTATTAATTCAGTGCCAAGTGACAGTTCCTGTTTTTTCTGTGTTTTTTGCTCTTTTCAGATCTGATTTTGGAACGGAGTCCAAACGGAATAAAATCCCCGAATTAAATTTTTCCCGAACGGAAGAAGATCAGGGGGCTTGTGGGCCAAGCCACGAGGGCTACACGGAGCCCACAAGCCCCCCATCCCCACCAGGGGGGCGGCGGATGACAGGCTTGTGGCCTCCCTGGCGCCCCCTTGACCTAGATCCTTCGCCTATATATTCCCTAAAATCCAGAAAAAAATCAAGGGATCCACGAAAATACTTTTCCCCCGCCGCAAGCTTCCGTTTCCGCGAGATCTCATCTGGAGACCCTTCCCGGTGCTCTGCCGGAGGGGACTTTGGAGTTGGAGGGCTTCTACATCAACATCATCGCCCCTCCAATGACTCATGAGTAGTTCACTTCAGACCTACGGGTCCGTAATTAGTAGCTAGATGGCTTCTTCTCTCTCTTGGATCTTCAATACAAAGTTCTCCATGATCTTCATGGAGATCTATCCGATGTAATCCTCTTTGGCGGTGTGTTTGTCGAGATCCGATGAATTGTGGATTTGTGATCAGATTATCAATGATATATATTTGAGTCATTGCTGATTTCTCATATGCATGATTTGATATCCTTGTAAGTCTCTCCGAGTCTTGGGTTTTGTCTGGCCAACTAGATATATGATTCTTCCAATGGGAGAAGTGCTTGGTTTTGGGTTCTTACCGTGTGGTGACCTTTCCCAGTGACAGTAGGGGCAGCAAGGCACACATCGTGTAGTTGCCATCAAGGGTAACAAGGTGGGCTCTGTCGTAGATATGAGATTGTCCATCTACATCATGTCATCTTGCTTAAGGCGTTACTCTGTACTTTTGGACTTAATACACTAGATGCATGCTGGATAGCGGTCGACGTGTGGAGTAATAGTAGTAGATGCAGAAAGTATCGGTCTACTTGTTCTGGATGTAGCCATGTGCGCCCCCTGCCAGGCCTTGGCGGATGCCGACAAGCCAGAGGGCTCCGACAAACAATACTCCAAGATCCATCGCACCAAGGGCCATGATCTCCAAAACTGTCGCAAGTTGAGCAGCTTGCCGAGAAGCAGAAAGCTGAGTACTAGCGATGGGACAAGGAGAAGGCCCAGGAAGTTGCTGGGGGGTCCGACAAGAAACGCGATGGTCGCTGCGGCAAGGCCAAGGATAAGAAGGAGAAACCCGCCCGAGGCCGCGACAAGGAAGAGGGCGAAGAAGACGATGGTAGCCAGGAGGACGACGGGTCTAGCGACCAAGAGTTCAAGAAGGCTACAAACATGATGCGCGTTGACGGGGGCGCCTTGCTGCATTCTTCCCACAGTCGGCTTAAAAAGTGGGCGCGTGAAGTGAATGCGCCAAAGCCATCTGTCGATGCCTGCAAGCAAGTGAAGTGGTCCCACAAGCCCATCATCTTTGACGTGGAGGATCACATTGATCGCATAACTGCGGTCGAGTGTCTGTTATTGTTGCTCTCACCAAGAACCCGCAACCTCAAGGTGACAAAGATGTTGGTTGACGGTTGGGCCGTCATGAACATGATCTCGCCTAACGTGATCAACAGGCTGCAAATCCCTGATGAGGATCTTGAAGAAACATGCACGTTTCAAGGGATCGGACCACGGAAGATCCAGCCAAAAGGAAAGATTACGCTGCCGGTGACGTTGTTGGAATTATGCCCTACAGGCAATGATAAATAAGTTACTATTATAATTCCTGTATCAAGATAATCGTTTATTATCCATGCTATAATTCTATTGAATGAAGACTTAGATATATTTGTGGATACATAGAAAAAACACTGTCCCTAGCAAGCCTCTAGTTAGCTAGCCAGTTGATCAAGGATAGTGAGGGTCTTCTGACTATGTACAAGGTGTTGTTGCTTGATAACTGGATCACATCATTGGGTGAATAATGTGATGGACTAGACCCAAACTAATAGACGTAGCATGTTGATCGTGTCATTTTGTTGCTACTGTTTTATGCGTGTCAAGTATTTGTTCCTATGACAATGAGATCATATAACTCACTGACACCGGAGGAATGCTTTGTGTGTATCAAACGTCGCAACGTAACTGGGTGACTATAAAGATGCTCTACAGGTATCTCCAAAGATATTCGTTGAGTTAGTATGGATCGAGACGGGATTTGTCACTCTGTGTGACGGAGAGGTATCTCAGGGCCCACTCGGTAATACAACATCACACACAAGCCTTGCAAGCAATGTGACTTAGTGTAAGTCACGGGATCTTGTATTACGGAACGAGTAAACAGACTTTCCGGTAAACGAGATTAAAATAGGCATGCGGATACTGACGATCGAATCTCGGGCAAGTAACATACCGAGGAGTCTCTCGGGTCATGTCTACATAGTTCTCGAACCCGCAGCGTCTGCACACTTAAGGTTCGACATTGTTTTATGCGTATTTCAGTTATATGCTTGGTTACCGTATGTTGTTAGGATTCCCGGATGAGATCACAGACGTCACGAGGGTTTCTGGAATGGTCCGGAGACGAAGATTGATATATAGGATGACCTCATTTGATTTCCGGAAGGTTTTCGGAATTACCGAGAATGTACCGGGAGTGACAATTGGGTTCCGGATGTTCACCGGGGGGCAGCCCACCCCGGGGAAGCCCATAGGCCTTAGGGGTGCCGCAGCAGCACTTAGTGGGCTGGTGGGCAAGCCCAAGAAGGCCCCTGCGCAGGAATAAAAGAAAATCAAAGAGAAAAAAAAGTGGAAGTGGGAAGGAAGGGAAGGACTCCACCTTCCAATCCTAGTTGGACTAGGATTGGAGGAGGATTCCTCCTCCCCCCCTTCGGCCGACCCCCTTGGGGCTCCTTGAGCCTAGAGGCAAGGACCCTCCGCTCCCACCTATATATACAGAGGTATTAGGGCTGATTTGAGACAACTTGGCCACGGCAGCCCGACCACATACCTCCACGGTTTTTCCTCTAGATCGCGTTTCTGCGGACCTCGGGCGGAGCCCTGCTAAGATTAGATCACCACCAACCTCCGGAGCGTCGTCACGCTGCCGGAGAACTCATCTACCTCTCCGTCTCTCTTGCTGGATCAAGAAGGCTGAGATCATCGTCGAGCTGTACGTGTGCTGAACGTGGAGGTGCCGTCCGTTCGGCACTAGATCGGAGCGGATCGTGGGATGGATCGCGGGACGGTTCGTGGGACGGTTCGCGGGGCGGATCGAAGGACGTGAGGACGTTCCACTACATCAACCGCGTTTATTAACGCTTCTGTTGTGCAATCTACAAGGGTACGTAGATCTGAAATTCCCCTCGTAGATGGACATCACCACGATAGGTCTTCGTGCGCATAGGAAAAAAATTGTTTCCCATGCGACGTTCCACAACAGTGGCATCATGAGCTAGGTTCATGCGTAGATGTCTTCTCGAGTAGAACACAAAAGTTTTTGTGGGCGGTGATGTGCGATTTGCTGCCCTCCTTAGTATTTTCTTGATTCTGCGGTATTGTTGGATCGAAGCGGCTCGGACCGACATTACTCGTACGCTTACGAGAGATTGGTTTGAACGCTACGAGCAACTCCGTTGCTGAAAGATGACTCGTGAGCGTCGGTTTCTCCAACTTTAGTCGAATCGGATTTGACCGAGGAGGTCCTTTTGATGAGGTTAAATAGCAATTCATATATCTCCGTTGTGGTGTTTGCGTAAGTAAGATGCGATCCTACTAGATACCCATGGTCACCACGTAAAACATGCAACAACAATTAGAGGACGTCAAACTTGTTTTTGCAGGGTATGCTTGTGATGTGATATGGTCGACGATGTGATGTGATATATTGGATGTATGAGATGATCATGTTGTAATAGTTAATATCGACTTGCACGTCGATGGTATGGCAACCGGCAGGAGCCATAGGGTTGTCTTTATACTAATGTTTGTGCTTGCAGATGCGTTTACTATATTGCTAGGATGTAGCTTCAGTAGTAATAGCATGAGTAGCACGACAACCCTGATGGCGACACGTTGATGGAGATCATGGTGTGGCGCCGGTGAAAAGAAGATCGTGTCGGTGCTTTGGTGATGGAGATCAAGAAGCACGTGATGATGGCCAAATCATGTCACTTATGAATTGCATGTGATGTTAATCCTTTTATGCACCTTATTTTTCTTAGAACGACGGTAGCATTATGAGGTGATCTCTCACAGAAATTTCAAGACGAAATTGTGTTCTACCCGACTGTGCACCGTTGCTATAGTTCGTCGTTTCGAGACACCACGTGATGATCGGGTGTGATAGACTCAACGTTCACATACAACGGGTGCAAAACAGTTGCACACGCGGAACACTCGGGTTAAGCTTGACGAGCCTAGCATGTGCAGACATGGCCTCGGAACACGTGAGACCGAAAGGTCGATCATGAATCATATAGTTGATATGATTAGCATAGGGATGCTTACCAAGGAAACAATCCTCAACTCACGTGATGATCAGACTTGAGCTAGTGCAATTGGATCATGAACCACTCAAATGACTAGAGAGATGTACTTTTTGAGTGGGAGTTTAGCAAGTAATTTGATTAAGTTAAACTCTAATTATCTTGAACATAGTCTAAGTCCACTTTGAATATATTTGTGTTGTAGATCATGGCTCACGCGACAGTCACCTTGAATTTTAATACGTTCCTAGAGAAAGCTAAGTTGAAAGATGATGGAAGCAACTTTGTAGACTGGGCTCGTAATCTTAAGTTGCTCCTGCAAGCTAGGAAGAAGGATTATGTCCTTAATGCTGCGCTAGGAGATGAACCACCCGCTACGGCTGACCAATATGTTAAGAACGCTTGGTTAACACGTAAGGAGGACTACTCAGTAGTTCAATGTGCAGTCTTGTATGGCTTAGAGCCGGGACTTCAACGTCGCTTTGAGCGTCATGGAGCATATGAGATGTTCCAGGAGTTGAAGTTTATTTTCAGAAGAACGCCTAGATCAAGAGGTATGAGACCTCCCATAAATTCTATGCTTGCAAGATGGAGGAGAATTCATCTGTCAGTGAACATGTGCTCAAAATGTCTGTGTACTCAAACCGTCTAGCTGAAATGGGGATTGAACTCCCGCAAGAGGCTATCACTGACAGAATTCTTCAATCACTACCGCCAAGCTATAAGGGCTTTGTGTTGAACTACAACATGCAAGTGATGAACAAGTCACCCGACGAGTTGTTTGCGATGCTGAAACTCGCAGAGTCAGAACTCCGTAAAGAGCATCAAGTGTTGATGGTGAATAAGACCACTAGTTTCAAGAGAAACGGCAAAGGAAAGAAGGGTAATTCGAAGAAGAGTGGCAAGACTGTTGTCAATCCGATGAAGAAACCCAAAGCTGGACCTAAGCCTGAAACGGAGTGCTATTATTGCAAGGGTATGGGTCACTGGAAGCGCAACTGCCCCAAGTATCTGGCTGATAAGAAGGCGGCCAAAGAAAAATCAGGTATATTCGATATACATGTTATTAATGTGTACTTAACCAGCTCTCGTAGTAGTGCCTGGGTATTCGATACCGGTTCTGTTGCTCATATTTGCAACTCGAAATAGGAACTGCGGAATAAGCGAAGGCTGGCGAAAGATGAAGTGACGATGCGCGTGGAAAATGGTTCCAAGGTTGATGCAATCGTCGCCGGGACAGTTTCACTTCAGTTACCATCAGGATTAGTTATGAACTTAAATAATTGTTATTTAGTGCCTGCGTTAAGCATGAACATTATATCTAGATCTTGTTTATTGCGAGACGGTTACTCGTTTAAGTCAGAGAATAATGGTTGTTCTATTTCTATGAGTAATATCATTTATGGTCATGCACCCAATGTGAGAGGTTTGTTCATATTGAATCTTGATAGTGATAATACACATATACATAACATTGAGACCAAAAGAGTTAGAGTTAACAATGATAGCGCCATGTTTTTATGGCACTGCCGCTTAGGTCATATTGGTGTAAAGCGCATGAAGAAACTCCATACCGATGGACTTTTGGAGTCACTTGACTTTGATTCACTTGACACGTGCAAACCATGCCTCATGGGCAAGATAACTAAAACTTCGTTCTCTGGAACAATGGAGCGTGCAAGTGACTTGTTGGAAATCATACATACCGATGTGTGTGGTCCGATGAGTGTGGAGGCACGCGGCGGATATCATTATTTTCTCACCTTCACTAACGATTTGAGTAGATATGGTTATGTCTACTTGATGAAGCACAAGTCTGAAACATTTGAAAAGTTCAAGCAATTTCAGAGTGAAGTTGAAAATCATCGTAACAAGAAGATCAAGTTCCTACGGTCTGATCGTGGGGGTGAATATCTGAGTTTCGAGTTTGGTGCTCACTTAAGACAATGTGGAATTATTTCACAGTTGACACCACCTGGAACACCACAGCGTAATGGTGTGTCCGAACGTCGTAATCATACTTTATTAGAGATGGTGCGATCTATGATGTCTCTTACCGATTTGCCGTTATCGTTTTGGGGTTATGCATTAGAAACAGTTGCATTCACTTTAGATAGGGCACCATCGAAATCCGTTGAGACGACACCATACGAAATGTGGTATGGCAAAAGACCAAAGTTGTCGTTTCTTAAAGTTTGCGGATGTGATGCTTATGTCAAAAAGCTTCAGCCTGAAAAGTTGGAACCCAAAGCGGAAAAGTGCGTCTTCATAGGTTACCCAAAAGAGACAGTTGGGTACACCTTCTATCTCAAATCCGAGGGCAAAGTGTTTGTTGCTAAGAACGGAGCTTTTCTTGAGAAGGAGTTTCTCTCGAGAGAATGGAGTGGGAGGAAGATAGAACTTGATGAGGTTGTTGAACCTCTCATCCCTCTGGATGGTGGCGCAGGGCAAGGGGAAACCCCTGTCGTTGCAACACCGGTTGAGGAGGAAGTTAATGATGATGATCATATAACTCCGGATCAAGTTCCTATCGAACCTCGCGGGCCGATGAGACCGCGTACTACTCCAGAGTGGTACGGTAATCCCGTCTTATCAATTATGTTGTTAGACAACAATGAGCCTGCGAATTATGAGGAAGCAATGGTGGGCCATGAAGTCCGAGATAGGATCTATGTATGAAAACAAAGTGTGGACTTTGGAAGTACTACCTGAAGGCCGGAAGGCTATTCAAAACAAATGGATCTTTAAGAAGAAGATGGACGCTGACGGTAATGTGACCGTTTATAAAGCTCGACTTGTGGCAAAGGGTTTTTCACAAGTTCAAGGAGTTGACTACGATGAGACGTTCTCACCCGTAGCGATGCTTAAGTCCGTCAGAATCATGTTAGCAATAGCTGCATTTTTCGATTATGAAATCTGGCAGATGGATGTCAAAACGGCGTTCCTTAACGGTTTCCTTAAGGAAGAGTTGTATATGATGCAACCCGAAGGTTTCGTCGATCCTAAAAATGCTAACAAAGTGTGCAAGCTCCAACGATCCATTTATGGACTGGTGCAAGCATCTCGGAGTTGGAATAAACGCTTTGCTGAGGTGATCAAAGCATTCGGGTTTATACAAGTCGTTGGAGAATCTTGTATTTACAAGAAAGTGAGTGGGAGCTCTGTGGCGTTTCTAATATTATATGTGGATGACATATTGCTGATTGGAAACAACGTGGAGTTTTTGGAGAGCATAAAGGATTACTTGAATAAAAGTTTCTCTATGAAGGACCTAGGAGAAGCTGCTTACATTCTAGGCATTAAGATCTCTAGGGATAGATCGAAACGCCTGATAGGACTTTCACAAAGAACATACCTTGATAAAGTTTTGAAGAGGTTCAAAATGGAATAGTCCAAGAAGGGGTTCTTGCCAGTTTTACAAGGTACGAGATTGAGTAAGACTCAGTGCCCAGCAACTGATAAAGATAGAGAGCATATGAGCACCGTCCCCTATGCTTCAGCCATATGTTCTATCATGTATGCAATGTTGTGCACTAGACCGAACGTTAGCCTGGCCATAAGTATGGCAGGCAGGTTCCAGAGTAATCCAGGAGTGGATCACTGGAAGGCGGTCAAGAATATCCTGAAGTACCTGAAAAGGACTAAGGAGATGTTTCTCGTGTATGGAGGTGACGAAGAGCTCGCCGTAAAAGGTTACGCCAATGCAAGCTTTGACACAGATCCGGACGACTCTAAGTGGCAGACCGGATACGTATTTATTCTTAATGGGGGTGCGGTAAGCTGGTGCAGTTCCAAGCAAAGCGTCGTAGCTGATTCTACATGTGAAGCAGAGTACATGGCTGCCTCGGAGGCGGCTAAGGAGGGTGTTTGGATGAAGCAGTTCATGACGGATCTTGGAAGTGGTGCCGAGCGCACTGAATCCAATAACCCTGTTTTGTGATAACACAGGTGCCATTGCATTATCAAAGGAACCACGGTTTCACAAGAAGACCAGACACATCAAACGACGCTTCAACCTCATCCGCGACTACGTCGAAGGGGAGGACGTAAATATATGCAAAGTGCACACGGATTTGAATGTGGCAGACCCGCTGACTAAACCTCTTCCACGGGCAAAGCATGATCAACACCAGAACTGTATGGGTGTTAGATTTATTACAATATATTTCGCATGGCATGTGAGGGCTAGATTATTGACTCTAGTGCAAGTGGGAGACTGTTGGAATTATGCCCTAGAGGCAATGATAAATAAGTTATTATTATAATTCATGTATCAAGATAATCGTTTATTATCCTTGCTATAATTGTATTGAATGAAGAATTAGATACATGTGTGAATACATAGACAAAAACACTGTCCCTAGCAAGCCTCTAGTTGGCTAGCTAGTTGATCAAGGATAGTCAGGGTCTTCTGACTATGTACAAGGTGTTGTTGCTTGATAACTGGATCACATCATTGGGTGAATCATGTGATGGACTAGACCCAAACTAATAGACGTAGCATGTTGATCATGTCATTTTGTTGCTACTGTTTTCTGCATGTCAAGTATTTGTTCCTATGACCATGAGATCATATAACTTACTGACACCGGAGGAATGCTTTGTGTGTATCAAACGTCGCAACGTAACTAGGTGACTATAAAGATGCTCTACAGGTATCTCCGAAGGTGTTCGTTGAGTTAGTATGGATCGAGACTGGGATTTGTCACTCCGTGTGACGGAGAGGTATCTCGGGGCACACTCGGTAATACAACATCACACACAAGCCTTACAAGCAATGTGACTTAGTGTAAGTCACGGGATCTTGTATTACGGAACGAGTAAAGAGACTTGCCGGTAAACGAGATTGAAATAGGTATGCGGGTACTGACGATCGAATCTTGGGCAAGTAACATACCGAAGGACAAAGGGAATGACATACGGGATTATATGAATCCTTGGCACTGAGGTTCAAACGATATGATCTTCGTAGAATATGTAGGATCCAATATGGGCATCTAGGTACCACTATTGGATATTGACCGAGGAGTCTCTCGGGTCATGTCTACATAGTTCTCGAACCCACAGGGTGTGCACACTTAAGGTTCGACGTTGTTTTCTGCGTAGTTGAGTTATATGGTTGGTTACCGAATGTTGTTCGGAGTCCCGTATGAGATCATGGACATCACGAGGGTTTTCGGAATGGTCCGGAGACGAAGATTGATATATAGGATGACCTCATTTGATTACCGGAAGGTTTTCGGAATTACCGGGAATATAACGGCAGTGACGAATGGGTTCCGGATGTTCACCGGGGGGGCAGCCCACCCCGGGGAAGCCCATAGGCCTTAGGGGTGCTGCACCAGCCCTTAGTGTGTTGCTGGGCAAGCCCAAGAAGGCCCCTGCGCAGGCATAAAAGAAAATCAAAGAAAAGAAAAAAAAGGGGAAGTGGGAAGGAAGGGAAGGACTCCACCTTCCAATCCTAGTTGGACTAGGATTGGAGGAGGATTCCTCCTCCCCCCCCCCCTTCGGACGACCTCCTTGAGCCTCAAGGCAAGGCCCCTCCCCTCCCACCTATATATACAGAGGTATTAGGGCTGATTTTAGACAACTTGGCCACGGCAGCCCGACCACATACCTCCACGGGTTTTCCTCTAGATCGCGTTTCTGCGGAGCTCGGGCGGAGCCCTGCTGAGATTAGATCACCACCAACCCCCGGAGCACCGACACGCTGCCGGAGAACTCATCTACCTCTCCGTCTCTCTTGCTGGATCAAGAAGGCCGAGATCATCTTCGAGCTGTATGTGTGCTGAACGCGGAGGTGCCGTCCGTTCGGCACTAGATCAGAGCGGATCGTGGGACGGTTCGTGGGACGGTTCGCAGGGCAGATCGAGGGATGTGAG
Organism: Hordeum vulgare subsp. vulgare; assembly: GCF_904849725.1. Lineage (NCBI taxonomy): Eukaryota > Viridiplantae > Streptophyta > Magnoliopsida > Poales > Poaceae > Hordeum > Hordeum vulgare. The sequence goes on along the minus strand of NC_058521.1, from coordinate 288,493,373 downwards.
GACGTTCCACTACATCAACCGCGTTTATTAATGCTTCTACTGTGCGATCTACAAGGGTACGTAGATCTGAAATCCCCCTCGTAGATGGACATCACCATGATAGGTCTTCGTGCGTGTAGGAAATTTTTTGTTTCCCATGCGACGTTCCCCAACACACGTTTGGCACATACGTGAACTATAGGACGGAGAAGGTTGTCTTTCATGTTGCCGAGATACCATTGGGATATAATGGGATCCTTGGCCGCCCAGCGCTGGCCAAGTTTATGGCGGCATCACACTATGCATACATCACGTTGAAGATGCCCGGACCGATGAGCGTCATAGTCATCAACTCCGGCAAGAAGAACACACTCATCTGTGCCAACCAGCTCTACCGGGAAGCAATTGAAGCGCCTGCCGCCAAGGCACCCGCTCCTGCGGCTGCAGCTGGGGGGAGAAGACCGGCAAGAAGACCGACAAGAAGACCTCTGGCGCACACTCCGGCAAGCGCACCTCCTCGGAGTGCTACGCTGATGTTGATGATGTGCCAGAGAGATCCAACGCGAGGAGCAAGAAGCCCGAGGCAGCTCCGCTAGAGACCAAGAAGGTGCCCGTCAAGGCGGATGGCACGGGTGGAACTTTCACCATAAGTTCCACCCTCGACAGCAAATAGGAAAGCATACTCATTGCCTTCCTGCGTGTGAATCTCGATGTGTTTGCGTGGCAACCATCTGATATCCCCGGAGTTCCCAGGAAGGTGATTGAGCACCACCTTGCCGTCTGCCCTCATGCGCGGCCGTCAAGCAGAAGGTCGGGAAGCAAGCTTTGGAGAGGCAAGAGTTGTTTGCCGAAGAGATCAAGAAGTTGGAGGCGACAGCCTTGGTTAGAGGAGTCATCCATCCTACATGGTTGGCCAATAAATTTGTAGTGCGCAAGGAGAATGGAAAATGGAGGCTGTGTATTGACTTTACCGATATCAATAAAGCTTGTCCAAAAGATTCTTTTCCCTTGTCGCGCATCGACCAGATTGTGGACTCTACTGCCGGCTGGGACCTGTTGTCGTTCCGTGATGCCTATTCACGGTATCATCAGATCTTCATGGCCAAGGAAGATGAAGAAAATACCGAGTTTATCACCACCAGCGGCACGTACTGCTTCGTACGTATGCCTTTCGGCTTGAAGAATGCCGGTTCAACATTTGCTAGAGCAATCCAGATTGGTTTTGAGCCACAGCTCCATAGAAGCATGTAAGCTTACATGGATGACATAGTGGACTAAACCAAGGACAAAGCAACACTCATACAAGATCTGGAGGAGACGTTTGCCAACCTACGCAAGATCAACTTGAAACTCAACCCTGAGAAGTGTGTGTTTGGTGTTCCATCCGGCAAGCTTCTCGGGTTCTTTGTGTCTCGGCTGGTGCCGGCGTACTGCTTGTCGCACCCACCGGAGAGCACCTCAAGCACGTAATCCAGATGCACTTTCGCCGGGAGAAGTCAACAAACAACACTACCAAATATGAAGGGCTTCTTGCGGGTCTCAGGATCGCGGCAGACCTCAAAATCAAGAAGCTCATCGTCAGAGGCGATTCGCAGCTTGTTGTCCGACAAGTTATCAAAGAGTACCAGAGCCCGTTTATGGAGGCCTACGTAGATGATGTGAGAAAGATGGAGGAGCGCTTTGATGGTCTGCAAATAGAGCAAGTCCCATGTGCTGAAAATACCATTGTCGACGACCTATCGAAGCGTGCTGCCCTCAAGTTACGTGTGGAACCAAGGACTTTTGTGCTCCGTCTGACCCAACCATCCGTAGCACCACCAACAAAGCGAGACAAGAGAAGCAAGTTGAACTCCAGCCAATACTTTCCTGTAGAGCTGCCGACAAGAAGTTGTCGGGGACAGTGCCAAGCCTGCTGGGGAGCAGGAGGCTCCGGTAGGACCTGAGTCCTTGTCGTCAAGGAAAATGCTCCCGCGGCAAAGGAACACCTTTAGTCATTGTCGTCGAGCCTCAGTCTCCGGCATGGGCACAACGCATTATCCAGTTCCTCCAAACACGGGAACTCCCCGAAGAGCAGGAAGAAGCGGAAGGGTAGCCCGTCAGTCCAACAAGTACCAGTTTGTGGATAACATCATGTACAGAAGAAGACCCAATGGTGTGAAGTTGAAGTGTATTCCCCAGGAAGATGGACTGGAGCTGTTGGCACGGATACATGGAGGAATATGTGGCTCCCACATAGGGTCAAGGGCTCTTGTTGGAAAGGCATTCCGGCAAGGTTTCTTTTGGCCCACAATCCTCCAGGATGCAACAACACTAGTAACCAAGTGTGAAGCGTGCCAGTTTCATTCAAAGAAAGCACATCAACCAGCCCAAGCTCTTCAAACAATCCCTCTCTCCTGGCCATTCTCGGTCCCGGGCCTCGACATCCTCGGCCCCTTCCCCCACGCTGTCGGGGGCTTTGAGTACTTGTACGTTGCAATCGACAAGTTCACAAAGTGGCCAGAAGTGGAACCAGTGAGAAAGGTGAAAGCACAGTCAACCATTAAGTTCTTCAAAGGACTAGTTTGCCGCTTTGGTGTTCCAAACATGATCATCACCGACAACGACACATAGTTCATGAGCTGCACCTTCATGCAATACGTCCAAGACCTTGGCGGCAAGATCTGTTTTGCCTCTTTTCTCACCCAAGGAGCAACGACCAGGCAGAAAGGGCAAACGCTGAAGTGCTGCGAGGCCTCAAGACAACAAATTTTGACAAGCTGCACAAGTGCGGAAGACGCTAGATTGATGAGCTGCCAGCGGTTCTTTGGTCACTCAGAACGACACCAAATCAAGCCACCAGCCAGACACCCTTCTCCCTACTATATGGAGCAGAGGCATTTCTCCTCACAGAACTCATATATGGGTCACCTCGAGTGCTCGCTTATGATGAGATTCAGCAAGAGCAGCTGTGGCAAGATGACACAACTCTCCTCAAGGAAGATCGTCTTTAGGCTGTTGTGCGAGTTGGTCGCTACCAGCAAGCCTTGCGCCGCTACCGTAACCGCAAGGTCCAAGCCCAAAGTCTTGAGGAAGGTGACCTTGTTCTTCGGCACGTCCAGTCGCCAAGAATTCAAACAAGTTGACGCCGACGTAGTCCGCCTAGAGACCGGGGATGGCATTCCGGTGAGCAACTCCGGGAACATCGAGCATCTTCGTAAGTTCAACCCATAAGGTGTGGTTGCCGGGGGCCCCCGACAACCATCTTTTGTACAAGTCTTGCTGACAAGGCATGTAATCCTTTCTACAAAGTCAGGCGCAGACCCTGTGCATACTTCAATAAAGCTTAGCGTTTCACAATTCTTGTCAATTTCCATGTCTATTTATGTGCATGTTTGTTATGTGCATGTTTGTCAAAGGTTTTGTGTTACGCATATTCCCAGCAAAAACTAATGACCCACCAAGGTTCCATGCCTCTTTTTCTCTTCTTTCTTTTCTTAAAGGATAGAAGGTTCCCTCGCCCACAAGTTTGTCGGGGGGATGAGGGTGTGGACACCAACAGGCGATGATTCAAGTAGTGTATGTTCAAATGGAAAAGAGTGCAGCAACGAAAAGCTCATTTGCAAATGCTATGAGTAAATTTTGAACTATGAAGTTACTTTCCTTAGATGATTTCGACTATTGTATGGAAAACCTACACGCGAAGGAACCTTGTCATGGTAAGTAGTGCCCTTGCTTTGTTTCGAGTCCGCTCAACAACTTAAGTGGCCACGCTGATTGCGCCAAGATGCCTTGCCAATAGTTACACCTCGAGCGGGCTGCTAAGGACCTGCTCCTCCAAGCGCTCGCGGCAGGGCTGTAATCACCGGCAAGGTTGATTGAGCTAAGGTATCTTGCCGGCAGCGGAACCTCCAGCAGGCTCCTAAGGACCCGTTCCTCAAAGCGCTCGTGGCAGAGTTGCGCGCACTGACAAGTTTCCAACACAGCATATGGTATATACCATATGGAAAGAAGTCAGACAAGGGAAATAAAATACATTCGTCGAATACATAAAAATTTATATTACATAGATAGTTGCTTACCGCGATCCTAACTTGAGACAAAACTGTCTTTTACATGGATAAGCAGCGGCAAGAAGAAATGGAGCAACTAGTCCCTCCGTTGGCCCTCGACTCTCTTGACTTGGCCCACCTTGTCGACGATGGGCATGACCAGCTCCTCAAGCGCCTTGAGGTCCACGTCCTTCGGCAAGCGCTCAAATATGTTGGTGAGGTTGAGGCCAGAATTCTTGTGCGCCACCTTGGTGAGAACCTTGAGCAGGATAGCCCGACAAAGCTTGCGGGACTCGTCGGCTAGAGGGGTCGCTTCGCGAGAATGGAGATGTCCAGAGTCTTGACCAAGGTGTCGAAGAACAGAGTTATCCTCGCACTCTGGGACATACCTGCATCAAAAGAGTACCAGAAGCCCGGCAGGCCCATGGTGGACAATTGTGTCGTGAGCCTTCCCTCAACGTCGACAAAGCGCTCGGTCCAGGTTTGCATGTCTACCACGTAATCGTCGTGAACAATGGAAGCACCCTCGAGCTTGGACTTCTCGTCGTGGAGATCCTTGGTCAAGGCCCTCTCATGGTCCTTGGCAGCCTCAAGGGCCTCCTGCAGCGTGGCCAGCTTCAGCTGCAAATCGGCGAGGGAGGCGCTGGGTGGTCTTGTAGGAGACGGCAGTCTGCATCTCCACCAAGCTGGAGAGAGTTTTCTCTCTCTCAACCCTGAGCGTCGAGATCTTCTTGCCGAAGCCTTCAAAGTCCATCTCCAGCCTTGCCACCTTGCTGGCAAGATCATTCCTCGCGGCCTCCGCGGCAACGGCGGCATTGGTGGCAGCCTTTAGCTTGCCGGCGTGGTCTGCGACCCGAGCCGCGAGGGCCTCCTAATGCTTCGGCTCCAACTCCTGGGTTCGCTGGCGACGAGCCTCTTGACTTCTTCGTCTTTGCGACAAAGCTTTCCAGTGAGTGCCTCCTCACGGGCGGGGAGATCCTCTTCCTGGGCATCCAGCACGACACGAAGCTGCGTCAGGCGAGCTTTCTCTGGAACAACCTGCTTCGAGGCTTCCTCCTGCGCCTGCTCCACATCAGATCGCTTCAAGAGGAGCTCGTCCCTCTCCTCATTCAGTTGCGCCCAGCTAGCCTGCAGCTCTTGATGGGCTTCGGTGAACCAGGCATGGGTCTCCTCGAAGCGCCTCTGGAAGTCCGCCTCCGCTGCGTTGATGATCGCTTGCCTGGAGTCCAGCTTCTCCTTCAGGGCAAGGTGGAGCCCCTGGAGCTAGCGGAAGTTGTCACTCATGACCTGGAGGAGCTGCTCTTCCTTAGACCTACTGTTGCTGGCTCCTGAGTCGCCGACGACCTTGAGCCCGGCGCCGGTGGTGATCTCGCCATCAACTGTCTCTCCTTCGATGGGCTCCCTGGTGCTTATCACCCCCGACATGCTGACAAACTCGTCCGGGCCAACATCGAGGTACCTAGGTGGAGAGGGAGGGTGGGGTGTGGGTGGTTGATCCTCCGCATCAGCTCCTCCGACAACCGAGGGCTCAGTGGTTGGCGTAGCGCCTGGCGCTCCTGTGGCAGGAATGCCGTCAGTACGGCCACTGGGCTCCTCGTCGGTCCTCTCCCCAGCCTCCTTGGCGGTCTCTTCCTGTGTGGCCTTGGCAGCCTCCTCCTGGGTAGCCTTGGCGGCCTCGCCAGTGGTGACCTTGTCGGCCTCGGCGACAGCACCCTTGGTGATCTCCTCGATGATGAAGTGGTGGATATAAAAGCCAGAAGGAGGAAAACGAGATAAGAACAAGATAGAAGTTCAAGAAGACAAAAAGATAAAGATAAAATAACAAGTACTCTCGGGAAAGCGCCTTACCTGTGCCAGGCTGCCGGGAGCTCGTCGCTTCTTCCCCGGCAATGTTGCTTGGCGGTGTGGGGCTTCCGGCCCCTGCGCTTGCCAGATCGTCCCAGGCAAGGATGATCTCATCGAGAGTAGCCCTTGCCGGAGAACCATCCCTGGGCGGCCTGGTCGATGGAGGTGGTGCGTCGGGAGAAGTCACTGATGGCTCTTCTTGCCGCCGATCCTCTCATGCAAGCGTGGTGATCTCAGTGGTGAAGATTACTGCCCCAACACCCGCCACACGGAAATGAGTAGTGGACCCACGTTGGGGCTGCGTTGGGGGCTGCGTCGAGGGCTCCATCATGGGCTGATCTCCGGACTGGTGGAAGTGGAGTATGTAGCACCTGAGGTGCTTGCCGGGGGTTCATCACCCGTCGAGATCATCGCCTTCTTCGACGACTTCCACACCAGTGGCTCCGGATCCCTACAGATACAAGCCGGAGCAAGATAAGCAAACCAAACAAAATCAGCGTTGCAGAAGTTAAAATATACGGCATGGCTCTTACTCTTCTTCTTCTTACGAACTGAAGGCGGAGAGGTGGAAGTCGACCTCCGCCACAGTGCTCCCGGGAGGAGGCAGAGGGGTGGTCCTGCGGCGCTTGGTTGTGGTAGGAGCGGAAGGTCCCTGGACTGGGGCACTGGAGGCTGCCTTACAAAGAGCCCATTTGTTCCTAGTAGCCGGGGGCTGCTCGTGCGGCTCCTCCTCGGCTGTACCTTCGGCAGAAGGGTCCCCGGCAGCCGCGCCACTGTGCTCCCCGACAACCTCCTCCGGCCCAGCAAGCTCTCCCTCCGGTACCGTCTCGTCTTCGCTGGACTCCCCCGCCATGAAGCCGACGCTGTCGGCCGCCTCGGCAAGAGCCGCCTCTTCGACCCTGCTGGGGATGTACGCCACTTCCTCATCAATGGTGGGGCGGTAGAAGTGTGTCTCTTCCCGGATGGCGATCTCCATTAGGTTGTCAAAGAAATGTTGCGCCTGCTTTGCATCCCGCTCTGCCCAAGTCGGATCGAGGCCGTGGGCGTTGCACACCGGCATCATGGCGATAATTGAGCTCGCGACGGAGTTATTACACAACGGGACTATTCCTGTCGGCAGCTTCGACTTCCCCTCGGGCTTGAACAGCTTGTGGCAGAGGCCTGCGTGCTGCATGAACGTCGGGATGCCGTTCAGCCCAGGACGCAGCCTCATGATGTCTGCTGCATTCTTGTAGTTCCAGGCCGGCGTCCCTTTGTTCTGCACAGGGGTGATGCGGCGGCGGAGGAAGTTTGCGGCCACCATCTCTATTGTGAGCCCAGCAGCCTTGAGGCGCATGACCCTCGTGATTGCGACTATGAGCTTCCCGTCTTCAGGATCGAGATTGCTCCAGTCGTCGCTATGCGTCATTTTGGCTGTCCGGGGCTCGCAGAAAGACTAGGGGTCATCCTCCACAATCCAGCACCACTTCCCGTGCCACTCCTCCCACTTCTCGTGGTAGGTCCCATCCAGGTAAATCTCCTTGAGCCCTGTCCTCGGGATCCAGGTGATGGAACCAGAGAGGGCATCTCCTTTCAAGATTCGGGGGGTGAAGTAGTGGCGGAACATGGCTAAGTTGGGGGTGATTCCTACGAATTTCTTGTAGAGGTGGGCAAAGACAGCCATACACGTAATCGCGTTCGGCGTAAAATCTAGGAGCCGGAGGCGGTAGGTGTACATGATCTCTACGAAGAAGTCGGAGAAGGGATGATAGAGGCTGCAGTAAAAGTAATCTGCGAATAAAGGGTATTTGTTTGGGACATCACCAGCATGGCCTGGACAGACGCGGGTAGCACGATGCGCCTTTGTCTTCCTCGCCCACATGAGCAAGTACCGGTCCATCAGGGTCGCCGCATCAAGCCCTGGTGGGAAGTACGACAGCTTCTTCCACATATTTCTCTCCGTGACGACGCTTTTCCCCTTGCTTGGCTTCGGTGCCATGGCTACAAGGGGGGAGGGTGGAGGGCGGGGGGGGGGGGTACGGGATTGGAGGCGGCGGAGAAGTGGAGGAGCTCTGCTTCGCGCTCAAATGAGGAAGGCGACGATAGTTCCGAGATTGGACAAGAGCAAGGTGTAATGGGCGAGTGCCCTTGCAATTTCCCCTTTTATGTGGAGGACGTAGGGCCACCTCTTCGCAAACCAGAAACCGCCCCTGCACGCACACGAGCGTTTCGGTCACTCCACCCACGTCCCCCAGATAGCGCATTTAACGTGTGTCGTGGGGAGGCAGGGGCGCAGTAACGCTAAAATTTCCACCCGCCGATCCCGACCACGACTGCCCGTGCACTGTTTGGGCCTAGCCCAACAATGCCTCGCACTCGCGTATGGCCTAGGCCCGGGGGCTCCTGTCGGTGCACTAAAGTTTGGGCCTTTAGTGCTCCTTACTTGTGCACGGGAAGTTGCATCCACACCCGCGGCAAGGCTTGCCGGGAGACTGCGAAAGACCACCACGAAGACGACCAAGTCCACAACATGAAGACCGAAGGCTGAAGCCCTGGCAAGACGCGTTCCCCGCAAGGTCCCAGACCGTTGCCACTTCAGCGTAGCGACCATATGTCCCCTCTTTCATTGGTACATGTCGATCCTCCAGGATACGTGTCGAGCGCCATCTTGGGTGAACAACGCTGAAGGAGCGCGTCCCCGTTCCATGTCAGGGGCGTCTGGCGAAGCATTTAATGCATTTGTCTTAAGACGCCAACAACACTGTACTAGCCGTACGCCCCGTGGGTGCACTGTATCATTGTGCACCCCGTGGGTGCCCTGTTGTGCCACTGTTGGTGAGCCCTTTACCTATAAAAGAAGGCCAAAGGCGTAGCGGGAAAGGGATCGACGGTTCAAACTATCACTCCCTAGGGTTTAGATGCTCAGTATGTAGCTGCTTTGCATCCATAGCGCTCCTGTAGCTTGAACCCTAGATCACACTCAATATACACAAAGCAAGATTAGGATATTACGCTTCCAAGCGGCCTATACCTGGGTAAATCTCCCCTTTGCGCTTGATTGTTAGCTCTGCTCTTGGTGCAATCCTCTCCCCCCGTCGAACCGGAAGGGATCCTCTCGGTCCCATAGGTGTCTTGTGCTTCGTTCCCCCGACAGAAGCTCTCCACCAGTACTGGGGATGACGGACTCCTCTCACCACTACTAGTATTGAAGCAATTTCGAACATCCTCCGTCCTGAGATACTAAGGAAACTGAAAGATAGCGAGTGTGACAAGAATCCCTTGGAGCTCAACTCCCTAGAAGAAATCAAGTCAGACGGGAGGCACCAAGTCAGACCTCGGTCACATCAACATCATGGAGGTTCGAAAATACCCACGTGATCCTAAAAAAAATGAGTGAGAAGAGGAATAGAATTAAAATTCCTAAGTCGTAAACCGCACGAGAGCAGGGAAGAGGAGTAAAAACAATCCTACTCTCTGACATATAACTAGACTCAAAGTAGTTTTTCACTAGACTAGATTCAGCAAAGTTTGATCAATCAAGGGGGCTCCTAGGTTGGTCCTGCTCTCATACCAACTTGTCATGCCCAAGGTGTGATCCTGTCCTTATTTTGGCATGAGGGCCTCGACGGGGATAAAAGTGCATCTTGTCGTTTTGCAAGAATGGATACTGTTATAAGTACATGTACAGAAAAGAAGAGTATATGGAACTGGCTTACACTCGTCACAAGCTACATCATGAACAACACAATACAACAATATATTTAATCACCATGTAGAAGAGCAGGGTCCAACTATGGACGAAATCAAACGATAAAAGAACGGCGTCCATCCTTGCTATCCCAGGCTGCTGGCCTGGAACCTGTAACGACCAAACCTCGAAGGATTTGAGTCTCTGTGCTTTACTGTGCTAGTCCCTGGATCGACTCGCTAGCACACACAGTATAGATGAAAACCAGATATAGCAAGTGCATCATTTATAATAACGTATGATCCAGAATTTATGAAATATAACAATCTGCATAGCACTTAGCTAGCTTTATTCTAATAAACAGCGGAAAAGTAGCAGAATAATAACGATGAGTCCCATCATAGCCCACTGGCGATGTTGAGTGAAGACTCGCGACCCTAACGGTACCTTACTCCTCGTCTGAATATCCTGCAACATGATACGTTGCAGCCATATAGGTCAATACTTTGAATGTATTGGCAAGTTACACAAGAAAAGATAATATAACAGACCTACATGTATATGCATAGTATAACAAAAGAAAGGCTGATGGTTATTTTGCAGAAAGCTGATTTTATCCTCATAGCTACCTAATAGTCAAGTTTTAATTAGTTTGCTACAATACTCACATATGGTTGAATTGGCATCTCCAACTCCAACCTATTACCATCATTAAGTTTCCCATCAAGTTTTATTAAGTGTGTCATCTGTCAAGATCATCCAACAACTGTAATGGCCTAGCTGCTCAAAATTGTCCATAACCGGGGACACGACTAATCATGATAAGTTTATACACTCTGCAGAGGTTAGTACGTTGTACCCACTGGACCCAACCCGAAGATTGAGACGAAGTCTTTCAGAAGCAGTCACCTAGTCCCACAGGAGGCCCATCCCACCTATCATAGCTACATCAGCTGGCACATCCGGGTAAGGTTTCCACGACTGATCAACTAAGCCAGAGCCCATAATGGCCAGTGGTCGCACAAGGAAGCTACTAGTCACTAAGTCTGTTTGATCTTTTTTGAGCCTGGGCGGCATCCACTTACATTCAGAGGGTAGATACCATGATGTTCTTGAAACCACCCAGCAGTACCATATCCGCCCAGAGGTGTATTATATCCTGAATTACTACTCAAATTTATTTTGTAGTAATCCTCACATAATCTCAATGAATACAGGAACCAATCCCCGTCTACATAGCATAGCAAAAATATATCTAGCACGATCTTTCAATGACGAGGGGATATAGCTCAATAGCATACCAATAATACTAATATTCCTGTACATGCATAATTTTCATAGGGTGATATAATACTACATGCATATAAAATAATAGGTAAAGGATGATCAACATGTAACTTGCCTTGATTCTGATTCAGAAGGTCACACTCCTGACAATAGTTTGCGTCGCACTCCGCACAATCTACACGTTGCAAACAACCACACCAATCAATCACCACAATCACATAACACCAAATAAGATCATCGGCAATAAAACAACTTGTTTAAAACCAAAGCATAAATAGCATGGCAGCAGGTATAAAATCATCTACATGCTGATACAATGACAATGCAAAAAGAATCAACTAAACCGGATGAACGGTTTGCAAAATATGGCCTCCGGTAGGTGTAAAATAATCTGTTTTAACAAAAAAAATAATTTTCGTAAAACTGAAAACTACTGGTTCTAACATGTTCTCCTCATCGATACGAGATCACAGGAAAAAGAATTTCCTGAATCGGAGTTACGAGTAAAAAGATAAACGCGTTTCAAAATTATACCGAGAATCTGACAAAGATAAAAACAGATTAAAAAGAGATTTTATTTCGTCCTGAAGCTGTTCATCAGGACTTGATGAATCCGTCGTGCGTGCGTTCTCACCACGAACAGCGGGGAAAAACGGAACCGTCTCGGTGTGGCTCCTCCGATGGTGCTCCGGTGGCGGTCGAACGGACTCCGGTGACGGCGGCTCCGCAAACTCCGACGAACACGGACGAACTCGGACGTGCGCGTCGTTGCTCCGCGGTGCTCGAGGCTGCTGCGTGTGCGTGCGAGACGGCGGCGCTGTGCGAATCGGGAGCAGGAAAATCGGGTTGCAGAAGAAAGAATCGGGACGGGAGGCTTAGTTCCTGGGACTTTATGCCATCGCAAGAGGAGTCCACCTCGGTCTCGGTCTCGGGACAGGAGATCCCTGGCGAGGCAAGTGGGGTCGGTCCCGTGGGGCGAGCTGGCTGGTGCATGCTAGCCTGGCTCGGTGGAGCCTGGCCGGCTAGCTAGCTAGCATGGCAGGAGCCTGGGATGCATGCGGTGCTGGCTCCCTGGGAGTCCCGTGGTGCACATGGTGCATGCACGTGGTGCTGGGCACGTATTGCTGGCTCGGCTGAGCTTTGGCTCGGCCTGGCCAGCTAGTTTTTTTTTTTTAAAACCACAAAAGAAAAGTATTAAAATAATATATAATATATATATATTTTTTTAAAGAAAAACAAAATAATAGCGATAATATACGTATACAAAATACATACATATGTATATTAAAAACAAACGCATATAGTAATATATATTTATAGGTATATATAGATACATATATTAAAATCTAATATAGATATATATATGTATATATATATAAGTATAAGATAAATATCCTAATAAATACTAAAGGAAACCTAGTTCCACCTAATGCAAAATTTTAAAATAAGTTTTATGCAATAGGCCACACAAAAAGCATTTAAAAACTTAACTAAAAACAAATTCAGAGATTATAAAATTCGCAAAACCAAATCGGACAACTTCAAATAACATTTTAACATCATGAACTTTTTATTTCACACGGGAGAAGTCATATTATCTCCACTCTAATAAATTTCTCGAAGTTGCCAACTGAACAAAATTTACAAAAGGACAAATAATGCATAAAAATATGAGATGCATATGAATGATCTATTAACATCCGAATTTAAGAAAATTGGGATGTTACAAACCTACCCCCCTTAAGATGAATCTCGCCCTCGAGATTCGGGTTGGCCAGCAAATAGGTGTGGGTGTTCCTGCTTGAGATCCTCCTCTCGTTCCCAAGTAGCCTCTTCTTCGGTATGATGATCCCACTGAACTTTGCATAACCTGATTGTCTTGGTGCGAGTAACTCTCTCTGCTGTCTCCAGAATCTTAACAGGCTTCTCCTCATATGTCAAGTCAGTCTCCAACTGAATTGCCTCAAGTGGCACTGTATCTCTCAAAGGAACATCTGCCATCTCGGCATGACACTTCTTTAGCTGGGATACGTGAAACACATTATGAACTCCTGACAAAGCTTCTGGCAACTCCAGCTGATAAGCTACTTCTCCTCGACGCTCCAAGATCCTGTAAGGCCCCACAAACCGTGGTGCTAACTTACCTTTGATCCCAAACCTCTTAATTCCACGAAGTGGTGAAACTCTAAGGTATGCACGGTCTCCTACCTCATATGTCACCTCCTTACGCTTTGCATCTGCATAACTCTTCTGTCTAGACTGTGCTACTTTCAGCCTGTCACGAACCAACCTGACTTTCTCCTCGGCATCTCTAATCAAGTCTGGTCCAAAGAACTGACGCTCTCCAACCTCATCCCACATCAATGGTGTCCTGCACTTCCTACCATACAAAAACTCAAACGGTGCCATCTGCAAACTAGCCTGATAACTGTTATTATATGAGAACTCTGCATATGGTAAATTATCATCCCAACTGGACCCGTAGTCCAAAGCACAAGCTCTCAACATATCCTCCAATATCTGATTCACCCTCTCAGTCTGCCCATCTGTCTGTGGATGGAATGCTGTACTGAACTCCAGTCTAGTACCCAATGATTCATGCAACTGACGCCAAAATTTAGAAGTGAACTGAGTACCTCTATCAGACACTACCTTCTTTGGAACTCCATGCAGACAGACAATTCTGGACATATAAATCTTAGCTAGCTTAGCACTGGTATAGGTAGTCTTTACCGGGATGAAGTGAGCGACTTTAGTCAAACGATCAACAACTACCCAAATAGAATCATAACCTGATCGAGTCCTGGGTAATCCAGTGATGAAATCCATACCAATCTGATCCCACTTCCAATCAGGTATAGGCAATGGTTGTAACAAACCTGCTGGTTTCTGATGCTCTGCTTTAACTCTCTGGCACACATCACATACTGCAATATACTCAGCAATTTCCCTCTTCAGGCTAGGCCACCAAAATCTCTCCCTCAAATCCAAATACATCTTAGTATTACCTGGGTGGATAGAATAAGGTGAATCATGCGCCTCCTGAAGAATCAATTTCCTTATATCTGCATCCTGAGGTACACAAATACGCTTCTCAAACCATATGGCTCCATGTTCATCCTCATGGAAATCCTTTGCTTTCCCTTTTAGCATATTCTCCTTTATCTCGGCAATATACTTATCATCCTTTTGAGCTTCTCTAATTCTGTCAAGCAAAGTAGGCCTTACCTCAAGTGTAGCCAAATAGCCTCTAGGGACCATATCCAATCTCAGATTTCTGAACTGCTCACATAACTCCGGTGGCATATCCTCAATATCAATTGCATTAGCATGGCTCCTACGACTCAATGCATCAGCAACAACATTAGCCTTACCAGGATGATACTGTACATTCAAATCATAATCCTTAATAAGCTCCAACCATCTCCTCTGTCTAAGGTTCAACTCCCTCTGAGTAAATATGTACTTCAGGCTCTTATGATCAGTAAATATATCACAATGATTACCAACGAGATAATGCCTCCAAGTTTTCAATGCATGCACAACTGAGGCTAACTCCAAATCATGTGTAGGATAATTATGCTCATGATTCTTAAGCTGACGTGAAGCATAAGAAACAACTTTACCTTCCTGCATCAAAACACTCCCAAGTCCCTGACGAGAAGCATCACAATATACCTGGAAGTCTTTATGTATGTCTGGCAGAGTTAAAACTGGTGATGTGACTAAACGTTGCTTCAACTCCTGAAAGCTAGCTTCACAATCATCAGTCCAAACAAACTTACTTCCCTTCTTCAACAATTCAGTCATAGGCTTTGCAATCTTTGAGAAATTCTCAATAAACCTCCTGTAATAACCTGCTAAGCCCAAAAAGCTGCGAATCTCACCAACTGACGTGGGTGTCTCCCACTCTGTAACAGCAGCAACCTTGGATGGATCAACTGCCACTCCATTACCTGATATAACATGGCCAAGGAATGCTACCTCATCCAGCCAAAACTCACATTTGCTGAACTTGGCATACAACTGGTGCTCCCTCAGTTTCTCCAACACCAAACGCAAATGCACTTCATGCTCTTGCTTATTCTTGGAGAACACCAATATATCATCAATGAAAACAACCACAAATTTATCCAAGAACTCCATAAACACCTTGTTCATCATATTCATGAAGTATGCTGGGGCATTAGTCAATCCAAATGACATAACAGTATACTCATACAGCCCATACCTCGTAGTGAAAGCAGTCTTTGGAATATCTTGCTCACGAATCTTTAATTGATGATAACCAGAGCGAAGATCAATCTTAGAAAACACAGTAGCTCCCTCCAACTGGTCAAACAGATCATTTATCATAGGCAAAGGATACTTATTCTTAATGGTTACCTCATTCAGAGAACGATAATCAACACACATCCTCAAGGTTCCATCCTTCTTCTCCACAAACAAAACAGGGGCTCCCCAAGGTGATGAACTTGGGCGAATAAATCCTTGTGCCTGTAACTCCCTCAACTGCTTCTTCAATTCCTCCAACTCTTGAGGAGGCATTCTGTATGGTCTCTTTGCAATAGGTCCGGTACCAGGAATCAAATCAATGAGAAACTCAATATCTCTATCTGGTGGCATACCTGGCAACTCCTCCGGAAACACATCTGGATAATCCTTCACAACTAGCACCTCTTCCAGGCTACCCCCCTTAAGAGAGTTCACCTGCATCCTCTTATGCTGGTACTTACATACATATTTGATTCTCTTCCCTCCTGGTGCACTGAGAGAAATAGATCGACTAGC
The DNA here is from genome assembly GCF_904849725.1 of Hordeum vulgare subsp. vulgare. Classification (NCBI taxonomy): domain Eukaryota; kingdom Viridiplantae; phylum Streptophyta; class Magnoliopsida; order Poales; family Poaceae; genus Hordeum; species Hordeum vulgare. The sequence continues at coordinate 288,477,776 of NC_058521.1, read as the reverse complement.
ACAATCGATAACTCCTTCATATAATTGTAACCAGTCCATACCCAAAATAATATCCAGACCTTGTGACTTCAATATGATCAAATCTGTAGGGAACTCATGCTTCCCAATAGACAAGTTTAACTGATGACAACCAACACCTGCTATCATCTTAGCTCCTGGGGAACTAACTCTAATAGGCATACTAAGGGTTTTGGTTGGCAATCCATGTTTATCAACGAATACCCTCGAAATAAATGAATGCGATGCACCAGTATCAAAAAGAACAAGAGCGGGTACTGAATTGATCAAAAACTTACCAATCACTGCCTCTGGCTCATTATAGACCTCCTCCACATTAACGTGGTTGACATGACCCTTTTGAAAGGGGTTTGGCTTGATGACTCCAGAATTACCATTACCATTATTGCTCTCTGGGCATGCATTGGAATAGTGGCCCATCTTTCTGCACTTGAAGCACTGGACCTGTTTAAGGTCTCTCTGCACTGGCACATTCTGGCGGTTCTGGTTATTATTACCTCCATTACCATTACCATTGCCATTGTTGCCCTTGTGTCCATTATGATGATGGTGGCCATTATGATTGTGGCCATTACCTCCATGATGATGATGTCCATTACCTCCGTGATTATGATATGAAGTGCGTGGCTTCTGCTGTGGTCCTGAATTAAACTTGTTGTTGCTATACTTCCTCTTGCGATTCTCTATTGCCTGATGCTTTCCCTCAAGCACAATAGCCTTATCAACAAGCTCCTGATAATTACCAAAAGTGGCCACAGTCAACTGAACTCCCAAATCATCATTCAGGCCCTCCAAGAACTTCTCTTGTCTAGCTGCATCAGTGTTAACATCATTAGGAGCATAACGTGCAAGTTTGTTGAACTCCTCCACATACTCATTAACTGAGCGACCTCCCTGACGCAAGCTGCGAAACTCCTTCCTCTTTAGACTCATGGCGCCAGCAGACACATGTGCGGCGCGGAAAGCTGCCTCAAACTGCGCCCACGTGATAGTATCAATGGGATATGTGACCAAGTAGTTGTCCCACCAAGCTGCGGCAGGACCCTCCAATAGATGTGAGGCAAACCTCACCCTCTCTGCATCTGTGCATCCAACGGTCTGCAGGTTCCTACCAATAGAACGAAGCCAATCATCCGCCATAATAGGTTCAGGGCTGCTGGAGAACCTCTAAGGATTCAACCTCAAGAACCTAGTAAGCATATCCATAGGTGGCGGAGGCGGTGGGTTGTTGTTGTTATTGTTGGCCAAACTCTGGGCAAGCAACTGGATCAACTGGCCTTGTCCCTCAAGTATCTGCCGCACATATTGCGGTGCATCATTGCCATTGCCATCATTGTTGCCTCCTCCTGCATTCCCGTCCCTAGGCTCACGTCTCGGCCGCATCTGGTGGGCAAGAATAGATAAGAAAATAGATAGAATAGGTCTAAAGGAATATAGATATTCTACCCATATGCATATTATGATCAAGGTAATATATATGAGGCAACAAAACATCATAACAAATAACACAAACAAGCATAACAATAATCAAGCATATCTACATATATAGTCGAATAATTCCAACAAGATCCTAACTTAACAAACAAGCAAGATAACAATCAAGCAAGCAACCTAGTATCGTCATGCCACAAAGCGGGCATAATCAGATACGCTAACACGTTAATAGCGCAAATAAAACAAGATAAGTGGTGGTCTCAACACTAGTTCCTACTTAAGCTGGTCAAGATACTAGGGTGGTTGTCTAATGAAAGAGTAAGATGTAGACAGAGTGTATAGAATAAATTTAGACTCCTATGGCTTTTCTAATCCATTTTCTAGGGTCACAACCTACAGTCAACGCATTGCTCTAATGCCATCTGTAACGACCAAACCTCGAAGGATTTGAGTCTCTGTGCTTTACTGTGCTAGTCCCTGGATCGACTCGCTAGCACACACAGTATAGATGAAAACCAGATATAGCAAGTGCATCATTTATAATAACGTATGATCCAGAATTTATGAAATATAACAATCTGCATAGCACTTAGCTAGCTTTATTCTAATAAACAGCGGAAAAGTAGCAGAATAATAACGATGAGTCCCATCATAGCCCACTGGCGATGTTGAGTGAAGACTCGCGACCCTAACGGTACCTTACTCCTCGTCTGAATATCCTGCAACATGATACGTTGCAGCCATATAGGTCAATACTTTGAATGTATTGGCAAGTTACACAAGAAAAGATAATATAACAGACCTACATGTATATGCATAGTATAACAAAAGAAAGGCTGATGGTTATTTTGCAGAAAGCTGATTTTATCCTCATAGCTACCTAATAGTCAAGTTTTAATTAGTTTGCTACAATACTCACATATGGTTGAATTGGCATCTCCAACTCCAACCTATTACCATCATTAAGTTTCCCATCAAGTTTTATTAAGTGTGTCATCTGTCAAGATCATCCAACAACTGTAATGGCCTAGCTGCTCAAAATTGTCCATAACCGGGGACACGACTAATCATGATAAGTTTATACACTCTGCAGAGGTTAGTACGTTGTACCCACTGGACCCAACCCGAAGATTGAGACGAAGTCTTTCAGAAGCAGTCACCTAGTCCCACAGGAGGCCCATCCCACCTATCATAGCTACATCAGCTGGCACATCCGGGTAAGGTTTCCACGACTGATCAACTAAGCCAGAGCCCATAATGGCCAGTGGTCGCACAAGGAAGCTACTAGTCACTAAGTCTGTTTGATCTTTTTTGAGCCTGGGCGGCATCCACTTACATTCAGAGGGTAGATACCATGATGTTCTTGAAACCACCCAGCAGTACCATATCCGCCCAGAGGTGTATTATATCCTGAATTACTACTCAAATTTATTTTGTAGTAATCCTCACATAATCTCAATGAATACAGGAACCAATCCCCGTCTACATAGCATAGCAAAAATATATCTAGCACGATCTTTCAATGACGAGGGGATATAGCTCAATAGCATACCAATAATACTAATATTCCTGTACATGCATAATTTTCATAGGGTGATATAATACTACATGCATATAAAATAATAGGTAAAGGATGATCAACATGTAACTTGCCTTGATTCTGATTCAGAAGGTCACACTCCTGACAATAGTTTGCGTCGCACTCCGCACAATCTACACGTTGCAAACAACCACACCAATCAATCACCACAATCACATAACACCAAATAAGATCATCGGCAATAAAACAACTTGTTTAAAACCAAAGCATAAATAGCATGGCAGCAGGTATAAAATCATCTACATGCTGATACAATGACAATGCAAAAAGAATCAACTAAACCGGATGAACGGTTTGCAAAATATGGCCTCCGGTAGGTGTAAAATAATCTGTTTTAACAAAAAAAATAATTTTCGTAAAACTAAAAACTACTGGTTCTAACATGTTCTCCTCATCGATACGAGATCACAGGAAAAAGAATTTCCTGAATCGGAGTTACGAGTAAAAAGATAAACGCGTTTCAAAATTATACCGAGAATCTGACAAAGATAAAAACAGATTAAAAAGAGATTTTATTTCGTCCTGAAGCTGTTCATCAGGACTTGATGAATCCGTCGTGCGTGCGTTCTCACCACGAACAGCGGGGAAAAACGGAACCGTCTCGGTGTGGCTCCTCCGATGGTGCTCCGGTGGCGGTCGAACGGACTCCGGTGACGGCGGCTCCGCAAACTCCGACGAACACGGACGAACTCGGACGTGCGCGTCGTTGCTCCGCGGTGCTCGAGGCTGCTGCGTGTGCGTGCGAGACGGCGGCGCTGTGCGAATCGGGAGCAGGAAAATCGGGTTGCAGAAGAAAGAATCGGGACGGGAGGCTTAGTTCCTGGGACTTTATGCCATCGCAAGAGGAGTCCACCTCGGTCTCGGTCTCGGGACAGGAGATCCCTGGCGAGGCAAGTGGGGTCGGTCCCGTGGGGCGAGCTGGCTGGTGCATGCTAGCCTGGCTCGGTGGAGCCTGGCCGGCTAGCTAGCTAGCATGGCAGGAGCCTGGGATGCATGCGGTGCTGGCTCCCTGGGAGTCCCGTGGTGCACATGGTGCATGCACGTGGTGCTGGGCACGTATTGCTGGCTCGGCTGAGCTTTGGCTCGGCCTGGCCAGCTAGTTTTTTTTTTTTAAAACCACAAAAGAAAAGTATTAAAATAATATATAATATATATATATTTTTTTAAAGAAAAACAAAATAATAGCGATAATATACGTATACAAAATACATACATATGTATATTAAAAACAAACGCATATAGTAATATATATTTATAGGTATATATAGATACATATATTAAAATCTAATATAGATATATATATATGTATATATATATATAAGTATAAGATAAATATCCTAATAAATACTAAAGGAAACCTAGTTCCACCTAATGCAAAATTTTAAAATAAGTTTTATGCAATAGGCCACACAAAAAGCATTTAAAAACTTAACTAAAAACAAATTCAGAGATTATAAAATTCGCAAAACCAAATCGGACAACTTCAAATAACATTTTAACATCATGAACTTTTTATTTCACACGGGAGAAGTCATATTATCTCCACTCTAATAAATTTCTCGAAGTTGCCAACTGAATAAAATTTACAAAAGGACAAATAATGCATAAAAATATGAGATGCATATGAATGATCTATTAACATCCGAATTTAAGAAAATTGGGATGTTACAGAACCCATACTAGATCGATGAAGAAGAAAAAACTCCAAATAGAACAGTCATCGCGCTCATGTCAAAGTAAATCTTTACCTGTATCTGCAACTCTTGTTGTGGTAATCTGTGAGCCACGGGGACTCAGCAATCTCATTTCCAAAGGTACCAAAACTAGCAAAGTTTCTAGGGTGAGGTATGGTTGGGTGGTGAGGTTGCACCAAGCAACTAAGCATTTATTTGAGTGGCTAACTTACAAGTACAATAATAAGAGGGGGGGGATACACACATAAACGGACGTGAACTAATTATGATCAAATGAATGATCCTGAATACCTACTTACATCAGACATAACCCCACCATGTCCTCTTACGGATGCAGAACTCGCGAGAAGAGACACTCACAGTTATGCAAATAGTTGGCATATTTTAATTAGTTTACTTCAAATTATCTAGAACCAGATGTTAAAAAAGTTTCAAATTTGCTACATAACCGCGGGACGGCTTTCCGAAATATTTAACCCTGCAGGGGTGCTCCAACTAGTCCATCACAAACTACCACACGCTGCGTCGGAAACCTCAATTACGGGAAACCCGTGATTTCCTCGGATTCCTGGTGGAAAAGCTCAACCTTGAGGTAGCCCAAAGTATCCTCAGAATCCCTTGCACAAGACGTTAGAGAAAGGTAAAAAAATCCAGCAAGGTCGCCCTGCGTGTCAACAATCCCGATAGGAGCCGGGTATCTCGTTCTCATGACACGACGAATTGTCCAAACTTCCGGTAGGCCAAGGACAGTGTTGCCCCTGGTAGCCACCGAAACTTGACAGGGTGAACGGACACTAATGAGGAGCACTTGCCCGGGGGCTGATTAATTATCCACGGGTTAATTACTCCCTATGCGGTTCATTAGTTATTAGGCAAATGTTGTACCAATGTTGGGCCTTGTCAGAAAAGTTGCATCCCAAAATGAAAATCTAGAGGGTCCCCATAACAACCCCAACCATATTAGGAGCGCTCAATTATGGAACATAAAACCACTAGAAACTAAGGCGGCAAAGATGGAACAAAACACCAGGCTAGAAGGCCAGGCCTTCCACCTTTTACCAAATATATAGGTGCATTAAATTAATTAGCAATAATATGATGATATAACAAGAAACTCATGTGCTCACATGAAAGCAACTGCACCGGCAACTAGCAACGCTATAAAGAAGACTGAGCAAGCGGCAACATAGCCAAATAGTGGTTTGCTGGGTTGTGAAAAGGTTAGAGGTTTTTCATGGCAATGTTGGAAGGCTTATTAAACAGGTGGTAGGTAGCGAGACATAGCGAAAGAAATGAGTCAACTAGCATGGCAATGATAGTAATGGTATCTAGAGAAATAGTCATCTTGCCTGTGATCCCGCTTGGAAGAAGAACAATTCCATGAAAAGGACGAACCAACGTAGTCGAACGGATCCTCACACTTCGAAGAAGTTCAGAACTTTATCAAGAAGAAACAATCCGGGACAACAATCAACACACGATAACACCACACATATTAATGTCAAGATGCATAATCAAATATGATGCATGTCCATTTAATTATGAACAACACAACAAAAGCACAACAATTTATTAGTACACATTAAATGAAGCTCAATATGCAACTCGTTGCATATTGACGAAACTCCAAATTTAATTACTTAGTTCACTGCCGTTTAGGTATATAGCGATATTAAATATTGTTAAACATGACAAGGGGTGAAGCATAACTAAACTACATGTCTAGTCATAATAAATGGGGTCGGAAAAAACATATAGCATTTTCGAAATGATACCATATGATAAATTCGAAATTAGTCTAGATCTGTCATAAACACATTTTATATTTTATTAAACAAAGAAATAAAGTGAAACATGTGATTCTACACGTCATTCTTGTTGTTTATATATATAGGTCATATGAAACGAAACTAGGTCTAAAAGATATGAGCAACACAAGATGATATGTCATGGATGCAAAACAGATGCAAATGCAGCCACAACATGTCAAATCACCAATGAGCAAGATGTTTTGAAACTACGTGAGATTCTAAGCAAGTTTAAATGAGGCTGGACAATGAACAACAATTCTGGAAAGTCCATATATGTAATTTTTAAATTTGCCACAGATCTGCCTAGAACATAATTCTAGAGTTGTTAAATAGGAAAATAAACATCGCCATGTTATTGTACACATTTCCTAACCAAGTTATATATATATAACATTTTAATCGAAGCTACGGCTATTTAGTTACGATGAAAACTGTTTTAGCATGACATTTCAGCAAATTAAATTAAAACAACAAGTTAGACATTTTAAACATGGATGCAAGTTGGATATTTAGAAATTACACATAATTTAAGAGTTATTAAATAAGAAAATAAATGTCGCCATGTTACTGTACACATTTCCTAACCAAGTTATATATATAAAACATTTTAATCGGAGCTACGACTATTTAGTTACGATGAAAACTGTTTTAGCATGACATTTCAGCAAATTAAATTAAAACAACAAGTTAAACATTTTAAACATGGATGCAAGTTGGATATTTAGAAATTACACAAAATTCTAAGAAATTTACATTTTTAAATCATCTTAATCCGGTGCATGGTTATTTGCTACCGGATTTTAAAACAATGGCATTTACTCTAAATATGCAAGATTACATATGCTTCAACAAAAGTGCAGAAAACATACTAATATGTTGGGCTCACTGTGGTGTATGACCAGTGGGCCGTGGGTTGGTCAAGGAGTCAATAAGGACCGGTCAACATGGCACTCAGACCAAGCTCTGAGTGTCTCATGAAAATAAAAATAAATGTCCAAGCATCAAAAATGTGAGTAGCCGGGATGTGAACCATGGTCAACTGGGTGAGGCAAAGCAGGGCTAACCATCTATATGCTAGCTAAACAGTTCTGCCACGAATCGGCCTTGAACGAAGAAGAGCTGACGGACAGACGGAGGCTCACCTCTCCAGATCGGGTCGGCTGTGGCTCTCGTGGTCCACACAAGCTAGAGCTGTCCTCGCTCGGTCAACGCGCAGGGAGCAGAGCACGGTGGCAAAGCTCGATGCTGTCAGCCAAGGGCGGCGCGCAGGCAGGGGACGGGGGCGAGCGGAGCTCCGGCGCATCCGGCCGAAGGAACCGATGCCCGGCGGCGCAGGCAACGAACTTCGATGGCGGCGGAGCTTGGGTAGGCATCCATGGTGTCGGCCCTGTTCCTGCGAACGAGAGAGAGAGAGAAACGCTGGGAGGGAGAAAGAGAGCCAAACGGGAGAGAGGAGGACGTGGTCCGGTGGGGCATGAGCTCTACGGCGGCTCGACAAGGGGCGGCAACAGGTTGGCCGCGGGGCTGCTAGCGAGCGGGAGGCGTGGAGGAGCGGGGGCGCGGTCACCGGCACTGCGGGCGCGCGGAACTGAGGCACAGGCGGGCTCTGCATTGACCAAGGCGAGGCTCGACTGGGTCTGCGGGTTGACTCGGGGGAGCGACGCTGGGATCGAAGCCCCTGGTAGTTGCGAAGGTTCACGGCTTGTTCGGTTCTTTTAAAATTAAAGGGGGTTTGAATAGGATTGTAAGGGATTAAATTACATGCAAGTTAAATTTCACCTCAATCCTGTCCAATCTTTTCGAATCTCCTTCTCGGTGGGATTAACCGAACAAGCCTGGGATCTGTGGCTGCTGGACATGTCCATTGGACAGAGTGGAGCAAGATTGGGATGAGACCCCGAGGTGGGAGAAGACCAGGTGGAGGCAGCGACGACTAGGAGGATCCCTAGAAATTTGGGATTAGGGATTATATATATTTTGGATAATGGATGCATTTTTGATAGGGCTATCTCTTCCTTACGGTCGCAATCGTACAATCAAGAAATATAGACTAGAAAGCCCGATTGCAAAACCGATGACGATTTGCGGTATTACGGGGTTGATCCGGACCCAACGGTCATGGTCGTATGTTTTGGATTCCGGGGAATTTTCAGGCTAGGTTGCGCGTAGGTCTGTGCACTCTGTAGAGGGGTTAGGCGGGGATGCGAGAGAAAACCGGCACCCTGGCATCACAATTTAAAACACCAAAACGTGTGATGTTTGCCCGGCTAGTGCCACTATATATTTATTCCTTAAGGTATCAAACGACCTCCGATTATGAAGAAATTTGACTTGCGGTCTACCTACACTATAATAACACCGCACACCAACTTTCAACCTAATCCGAGGAAGCTTTATACACACTTTTAAAAACAAAATGTTTTAACTATGTTGCGGGCGTGGGCGTGTGTGGTTTGTCTCGAAATGGTCAACCAAAAAAATGAAGAGAACCGTCAACTAACAACGGATGCAAGTTTTGAAAATTGATGGCAACGGAGTGCCGATGCAATGCTCATGATGCATATGATGCAATGATGAATGCAACAACAAAATAAATCACATGACGACAACGTAATAAAACGTGAATCTTCTGAAGCGTCGGTTTCGGGCTGTTACATGCCTCAAGCGCTTGCGACGATCCGCAGTAGGACGTGGGTGTGCCGAATGATACGACAATGATGGTTGTCAAATAAGGGCACCGTGCGCCACCGTGCTAAAGTGCAAAGCACCTCGAGTGGGCAGAGCGTCATTGTCCAACGGCTCGTCCTACAGCCACGCTGAGTTATCAACGGTGAAGCTGAGGGAACCGAAGAGGATCTCGCTGCTGAGTGTCATCATCATGACGGAAAGGATGGAAAGTCCAACCGCACTGGATTTTGCTAGACACGCAGCCCCAAGGTGGGCGTCAACTGTCGAGGGAATGAACCTGACAATAGTATCGAGGGTACAAACGCGGGGAAAAGCCTAGCTACGGCGCAGTGGTCACACTCACATGTACTAGTTCGGGCCCCACTTGGGAAGGAATATGTAGGATTTACGTCTCGAGCCCGGTGGCTAGTGTTTGCTTATGGGGCATGTGAGAATACAGATGCTCAACACTTGTCCAAGAGCTGGGGTGCGGCTTATATAGAGTGTACCACGACCGGCCAAGCGCCATTACAAGGGCGAGTTAATGTTAATAACTATGGAACTTACTAGTAATAGCATCTCTAACTACGGTGTTATTGGTAACGCCGGTCTTCACTGTACGTTATGTGGTATTTCAAGTTTCTTGCCGTTGTAGTCTCTTTATCATCCACACCTTGGTTTAGTTCGAGTGTCGGAGCACACCTGACTGACAAAGACAACCTGAGTGACCTTGTGTATCCGAGTGAGGATATATTCGCCCGAGTGAGATCGAGACTGCACCAATAGCTTTCACGACATTGACAATTGTGTGGGGGCCTAGGTGGGCCCTCGAATGCAGGTCCATGGCCATATCCCTAATTGAAAACCCCGTCAACATTCAATACTCATCTAGTTGTGAAACATTCCTTGTAAGATCACTATGAAAAATTCTTGAAAACCACTTGAATACTTTCTGAGAGCTTCGTCCAAATTATTTGACAATTTTATTGACAAAATGTCCATGAAGGATTTACGTGTGTTTTGAAGTGATCCCTTGTTTTCTTGTAGCTAAGGTTCTATTTGCAAGTCAGTCTCTCCGAATTGGGAAAATCAGCCATACCGATTTCTTCTAGAGGCCAAAGCTCATTCTCGGTTCTACCGAACCAACTTACCTCGTAGACACCGAGTCTTGATCCTATGTGAGGTCTTAGTGATATTTCTGATTTTTGCTAAAGAGGAATTTCTTCGTCAAAGTTCTCAAAAATTTCAAAAGGGTAGAAAGATCTAGGATCCCAACAAAAGGGGGAGAAATTTCAAGGAGCCCTTATCTACACTCAAGGGGGAGAAATTTCAAGGAACCTTACCTACTCCAATGGGGAGATTAATCAAGGAACCCTTATGTATATCAAAGGAGGAAGAATCGAGGATCCCTTACTCTCAAGGAACCCTTGCCCTCTGACCTTTTTGGAAATTAATGTCAAAGGGGGAGAAATATATCAAAGCGTCTAAGCTTATCCAAGGGGGAGAGATGTCAAAGGAAGAAATCCTTACGGGGAAGAGTTATCTAAGTCCTATATAAGAAGGAAACTTGTCTCACCCTACCTACTCCCAATATCTACATGCTATGATTTAAGGGGAGAGTAAATCCTACATATTCCTAATTCGAGGAGAAAGTTCTAAAATATTCTTGGAGACATATCGATCATCAAATCATATTTTTAGTAGGTCTTCCATCTCTTGGTATTATTGAAGATCTTTGCGTCTTTACAATAGAATTCTCTTGTGTTATCTAACAATTGTTTCCTCAAGGGTATTCCTACTGCTAAGATGCTCAAGAACCTCAAGGTAAGTATATGCATCATATCCTTGTTCAAGATGACCTCTTGTCACTGGCACATATTGTTTGCAAGAGTGAGTCTTGAACATGGAAATCTTTCATTCACATATGTTTGATGCATATATCCTAGATTCACATGACTCGTCTTGTTCCTTCTACCATGTGTGTGCCCATGTAGTCCAAAGAAAACATCTCTTAAAAAGGGATGGCACGCATTTATGGGGAGCTTGTATTAGCCATGTATCATTCAAAGCTGTCATATTCTAATGCCTATCTCTAGTTGAAGCTTTTATTGTATGTTTTCATCAATTATAAAAAAGGAGAATGAAAGCACGTATACAACCTTGGTGGTTTTGATAATTCCTGACAACATACATTCTCTATTGGACTAAGGATTGTGAGAATAAGCCCCAAGGAAGGAAATGGATAGGATTGGACAAGCTTCGAGCTTCAAGACTATACGTTTTATATTTTGTAACAAATCTCATTTGAGTCCATAGGAAAGCCAATACTATTAAAAGGGGGTGAGGAGAATATGATGATCTGGTTGCTCAAGTGCTTAGAGATAGCCACCAAAATACTCATGAAATTCTACCACAAATATTCTTTCAAAATCCACAAAGTCCAAAATTCGGTGCCACCAACTTTTTCCATTCGGCCCTACCGAGTTTTACCTCAGACAGATCCCATGCGGAACTATAACATCTCGGTGACACCAAGTGCCATTTTGGTGCAACCAAAATCAGTGCTCCCGGCTCGGGTGACCAACATCTTAAAATCAGAATTTATGAGTTTTGAGAATCGGTCTCACGAAGTTGTGGAAACTGACCAGGCCGGCCAAAATTGGTACCATCAAGATTCGTATATCGGTCTGACCGAAAAGACAAAAGTTGCCATATTTTGCACTAATGGGTGCCGCTAAGTTTTACTTTGGTTTCACTGAGTTGAGCAATAATGTTGTAAAGGTTGGATTTTTGGAAATGACTATACATACCCCTCCACCACCTCACATTCGTAGAGGAAACACTCAAAATGACCCATCACTTGTCATATCTATTTTTCAGAGAGAGAGCCACCTACTCATGTGTTGATATCAAGATATTCCAATCCTACCATTTGAATCTTGATTTCTAGCCTCCCCGTTTTGATTTCCATCCAATCAATATCTTTTACCCAAGCCAAATGCTTGAGAGAGTGATTGAGTGTTCAGGAGACTATCTTTTGAATCACAAGAGCAAGGAGTTCATCGTACTACCGCATCTATTACCTTTTGGAGAGTGGTGTCTCCTAGATTGGTTACGTGTCGCTTTGGAGCCTCCTACTTCGTGTTGTGGAGTTGAACGAAGAAGTTTGTAAGGGCAAGGAGATCGCCTACTTTGTGAAGGTCTACCCCGAGTGAGGCTAGTCCTTCGTCGACGTAATCCATGATGGAGTAGACAAGGTTGCTTCTCTATGGACCCTTCGTGGGTTGAGACCTTCATGGACTCGAACGACCGTTAGCCTCCATTGGTTGAAGTCTTCATCAACGTGCCAAAAATCACCATGTCAATTTTTATGTTTCATCTTCCTAAACTCCACTCCTTACTTTGCATGTGCATGTCTTTACTTTCCGCTCCTATACTCATAGACTTGCATGTGTAGGGCGTGTTTGACTTGCTATAAATGCTAAAATTTGTGAACTATCAAAATTGGAAAAAGGCTTGGTTTTAATTTGTCAAGTAGTCTATTCACCCCCTCTAGATATCCCTTCTAGTGATACCACAGACATGTGTGGTCCATCACTTAAAGCGGCGGATACTACGGGTAATTTGACCAAGGTAGATAAAGTCTTGTCGTTATTTGTTACAATACAGTTCATGGTCAGATCTGAGACCGTAGTTTGAGTGCATACATACATATACATATATACATAGATGAATCATCGACCCTCACATTTTAACTGGCGCATACTATATGGCGTTTATGTCTGTACTTGTACTTTTTGGTTTGCGAGGATGTATTTGTGCATGTGTCACATCAAAGTTGTGTATATTTTGTATTTAAACATCCCACACCACTTTGATACATACGCCCTCTGGATAGCTTGAAGTGGAAATGATGTGTTGTTATGGATGACACACACTATCTACATGCCCATATGGCATATCACTTTAGTTGGCATGAAGAGGGTAATGTACTATACATCACATATACATGCCCTCTCGATCGATGACTCCAAGTCGGTGGGGGAAGTGGGCGGGTAATTTGACCAAACTAGCTAGCTAGGTGTGAATTCGTCTTTGTTAGTATATAGTATATAGGTTGTGCTGATGATATGCCATCTCGGTAGCTCAAAGCATGTGTGTGCGTCGGGTAGGGTGGGAGATGGGGGAGGGGCAACACAATAGTACATATACATGAAACCTATTCGTGAAGTCAGGTATTACTTAATGTTCAACTTTTGAGAGGCATATATGGCACATCAAATTGTTATGCATGTATGGTATTAAATATCACACCACCTTAGTTGGGCCACATGCAAGTAGTCGTGGTATCACCCATCTCATGAAATTTTCAAGACGCGCCCATCAGTGGGCCCACATAGTATACCCTTAGAACTAAAACACATGCGGGGAGGGGTGATTATGATGTAATTCTATTAGTTTTGTGTTATGGTTGGGTGAAATTGCAGTCCTAGTATAAGTGCATATGTTCATATATTGTAGCTACCATTCCCTCCCATTGTCTCAAAGTGGGCGGGGCATAAGCCAACATTATCTTGCACACCGTGAGGCATTGTGTGTCACACGAAACTTGTGCATTCCGTATTGGAACACCACAACAACATTTCCATACATACATTTGGCCCACATGAAAGTGTCTTTGTGCTATGACACTAGATTTATCACGTTTATTTTCCAATGTTGTTATATAAATGGTAGAAGAGTCTTTTTTTTTAAAATTAAATAGCACACGAGTTGAACAAGATAACCGTGTGCGATTGTGTAGGCAGTAGACAGGGTTCCCTAATGCTAACAGTGTAACACTCCCATGGTTTTCACGTAACTATAGTCCACCTTTGCGTCAACCCGCCTAGAGTAATCTTAATAATAGCTACCCGCCTTGATGAATTTCAAAATTGATGGTTCCACAAGGTTTTCTCATTGAATTGCACGCATGTATTATGTTCGGTCCGCGTGCGACATTTTTTCCTTCGGCACCACGTCAAACCCTTCATACAAATTTCCGCTGTCCCAACTTTTCACTCCATCCAAGTAAAATTTACAGTAGCTAAGACATTTCCTCAAACACCACCTAGGGCCCTCCTACCTCCTCCCCCCCACATAACTCACCCCTGCACTCCCCCTGCTCCACTTCCATGGCCAACCTCTCCTACTCTACCCGTGTAGGTTACCAACCCATCTTCGTACCCTCGCCACCCTGAATTTCTTAGATGGCGCCTTCTAAACACCCCTTCCTGATATATCCACATCACCCACCATAGACCATTGCACTCTAATCCCCTCTACACTTCCAGGGGATCTCGAGGAGCGAATGACCAAAAGGAGGACCAAAAGGAGGCATATCACGTCCTATCCGCTTGACTATGCCGAGGTGGCCGTCGAGGCTACTGGGGAAGCTGACTACGATGACGAGGTGACCATCGAGACCGTCGGGGAAGTTTACTATGATGAGGAGGTGGCCGTGAGGGCCGCTGGGGTAGTTGACTACAATGATGAGGTGGCCTTCAAGACCATTGGGGAATCTGAAGACGTCGAGGTTACAAGACATCGGGTTCCCATATGGATGCATATCCATGTCGGCAACTATGATATCGAGCTCGTCGAGAGTGACACCTTGAAGCGAGCTATGTTAGAGGTTATGTGGCCAACCCCCAACCCCTTGGGTTCAACCCCCATCAACCTCATGCCAGGCCCAACCTCATATCTCCTCGCTTCATTGTCAAGAATTTTCCTTCCTTCATCGCCATTGAGCCCCTTGTGTCATTTCTGAAGGACACTTCTATGATTGTGGCTTGGCATTGTCAGGTGCCAAGTCAGACCTCATCAACGATGCCGACACCGACAAGGGAACCCTATCCGTCTCTTCCAAGGGGAAGGATCCCATCCATGACATCAGGGAGGGCACCCTCCACCCATGCTCTTCCAAGGGGAAGGAACCTGTCCATGACAACACGGAGCACACCTATAATCTGTGATCTTTTAATGGGAAGGAGCCCATCTGTAATACCTGTGGAAATCCATGTCATGTTTTATTATTTCACTCTTGTTAAATGTATGGATTGTGAAGTTGAATTTCATCAATACCTGTTTCAACAGCCATATATGGTTCCTATTAAAAGTGGTGTAGTTAACACATGTACTGTTTATTTCAGTTCTTTCGCATGTGATATTCAGTCATACAATTTGATTCTTAAGGACCAGCTATGTACTATGTAATTTCGACATCACACTATGGATGACTATTTTTTGTTGCTATTCAGCCTGTTGTAGTGAGCATATGCCTTGTTTAACTGATTTTCCTTGCTCGGTTGTTCATATTGGGCATATGTCCAGATTCAATTTCTATATAGTATGCCTTGAATTTCAGTTATTCACATTGTGAATTATGTGCAAGTATGTACTTTTCAGTTTAATTTCATCATACCACTTTCAACGTCCATATGTGGTTCTTGTTAAGCCTGGTGTAGTTAGCACGCCCACTGTTTATTTCGGTGTTTTCACAATGCGATGTTTAGTTATATAATTTGATGTTCAAGCACCAG
This sequence comes from Hordeum vulgare subsp. vulgare, assembly GCF_904849725.1. Taxonomy (NCBI): domain Eukaryota; kingdom Viridiplantae; phylum Streptophyta; class Magnoliopsida; order Poales; family Poaceae; genus Hordeum; species Hordeum vulgare. The sequence continues at coordinate 288,461,971 of NC_058521.1, read as the reverse complement.
CTACATTCCATGCAATTTCAACAGTACCATTGAGAATGACTTATTTGGTTGATGTTAATCCCGTTGTAGTGAGCACATGCCTTTCCATATTTATGTAATAATAACTAGTGTGCTTAAACATGAAGTCATGCACCATACTAGTTTGAATAACTATATTTTATTGTTGTTAAATGTTAAGCCTATTCCAATAAGCACACCTCCACTTCTTATTTGCTTAGCTAGCGTGCTTAAACCTGCACACTGAAGCTATCATTTTGTGATCATGTTGTTTACCATGCATATGTTTTGTTGGTTTAACATGTCAGCACTTAACATGCCTTTCAATGTACTTACCCAGGACAATATTGGGAACGACTGTTGTTTTCCATCGAGGTTAGTTTCATCACATGGCTTATATATACTCCATCTACCCCATAGTATAAGATGTTAATACATCAAATATGTGAGTATTTTGCATGTAATAAGATCTTATATAATGGGACAGTGAATACTATACTACGTCATTGTGCAATTTTAGTTTACCTTCTAGTACTTAATTTTTGTTGTAGGTACATATGTCACTGTTAGAGGTCTGCACGTCGACCCTTTTTGCGTATGGGGCAATGTGATATTCATGAAAACATCAAGTGAGGAAAGTACTAAATATTTTAAATAAAATGGGACAAAATATGGCAATTAAACTATTTCTTTAGACCTTATTCAAGACAACAGTGAACTGCAAGACGGTAACTAGAAACTTTGTACCCTTATTTTTACTGTCTAAATCTTACAAATTTACAATGTCTAAATCTTTTTGGTTTGTAGTGGTTCCCAAAAAAGTTTAATCAAGATTACCTCTCAAACTACATGATTGGTGGATGTGCAAAGGTTAAAGTATATCTACCAGGCCACGATGACTACCTATATGTCCTCATGAAGACAGAGAAAGATGGGCAGTCCGCCATCACATGGGGCTAGCGTAGAGTCATGCGTGCATTATTCATGAGGAGGACACAATATGGGCATTCCGCTTCATCTTGTATAGATACCATAATGTATTTTGCCTCTTTATTTACCGTATTTAATACAAGTATGCAACAGTGGTTCATCATTCTTTTTCTGGTCCTCATGTAATTATTATTTCTTGATGTAATTCTTGAACATATGTACCTGTGAATGGAATGATGCATTTGGTTGTTGAACCTATGTCTATATAAGATGGATATGAAAAATTTTATAGGCTACTTAAAAATTCAAATCCTACAAAATTTTTAATTATGGAAATTAAAATAGTGGAAAAATATGCTATGTATGTCATTAAACCACACACGGTTTGTAAAGAAGAACATGTGCGATATACCCCATGATTTGACATGTTTTCGAGAGAAAAACCGTGTGTGACAAATGCGCACAATTGTCATTTAAAAACCGTGTGTGATGTTAGAAAATATCAGAAACGGTTAAGAAGACCTAAATGTTTGTGATAGTCTCCTGAGCATACATGATTTATAATGTTTAAGTTTCGATATACATGATTTATACTGTTTAACTTTTTATTACATCGTCCGGATTCGACACGAGTACGGCAGTTTGAGCATTTGGGAATCTTGGTATATTGCAAATGATGTAGTATTACCAAATGCGTGTGATTGTCTCCTTATCATACATGCTTTACAATTATGAACTGTTTGCGCTTCAGCGCACATCATGGACGGTGCACCATAGAATAGCGTGTGCGATGTTAGTGTGATCTAACACGAGTTGCAAGGACGGGCCGTATGGGAAGTATGCCACATCTCAAACGATTAACCGGTAACTCTTAGTTTTGACAAACGTTTGCGTTCATTGACCATTATCACCAGTGGGTTTTCCGTGTCGTGTGGGATGGACCACCCCTATCGCAGACACAGGCTAGGAGATGTTAAAAATGTGTTGCGGATAGGTGTTAAAACCATTTGTATAGCACATCGCTACACCAGTGAAACTCCACGGCAAGGAGAATGAGGTCTAATCTTAGTTCGACCTACAAGTCCATGAGTTGGAGCACAATCATAAATATGCGATCGATGCTCTAGCTCAGGATGATGCCCGCAAACTCCAGGAGGTCGTCAAAGCTACCTAAGCCGCCAAGGCTAAGCTGGAGTCCAAGGTGAAGAAGCTTGAAGACGAGCTCGCTGCTAGCAGCCTCAAGATCTTGACATTCAAGGAGGACGTATAGAACAGAGCCCACCTCTTGGGATAGCTACAAACATCCACATCCACCAAGACCCAAGAGATCTCCACCATCGTCGATGTGAAGGCTGATCTCAACGTGTAGCGGGCCACTTTGGAAGGTACTCTTGAGGTTGCCAAAAGTAAGGACGAGAGCTTGTCAGCGGAGCTCGGTGCAGAGTCAAACAAAGTTATTGAAGCATTTGAATCCTTTGATACATTAAAAGACAACTTGTGAAATTGGACTTCCAACCTTGTGGCTGCTGCGGAAAAGAACACCTCACAACTGACAGCCATGGACTTGGGTGGCCAGGGCTTCTCGGCCAACACCTGGGACGCGACAACCGCAAGGCTAACTCTTTTCTTCGAGGGCCTTGTCATCGCGTTGGAGGCGTACCATGGGGAACGGGTATGCATGTTCGCGAACATATCCGGTGCGCTATGTGGCAATGCCCTCAACAAGCCCCTCATCAAGATTGTCCTCAGCAACCCCAGCACCCGCCACTCCAAGGCCTTCAACAAGCTTCCAAAGGGGAACGATACCGATAGGGTTGGCGGGCTCGTCCAGACAGAAGTCCAGATTAGGAACTAGCTCCTTATTTCGTTGACGGTGTAGTGAGAACTAGGGCCTCACAAACCTTCTAGGCATGCACTCATGGCAATCTAGGGCTGTTTCGCGGAAGTCCCGACAAGAAACCAATCTTGCCAGCACACAATGCATCCGGCAAGCACAACATCAACTAGAAAGAACAAGAGCTCACTGGAGGGGATCTTTCCCCTGGCGGCACACATTCCCGGCAAGGCAGAGAAGGCAAGACAAGACCCAGCGAGGCAAAACAGTCAAACCAAGACTTCCATGCGGGCTGGTAGGCCCAAATGGCAAGCTCCCTACCACCATCGCACACACACCTTGACCAATAGGTGGTCCACACGGAGAACAATACCGAGAAGTTGCACACGCGAATGCGGTTGGGTAGAGCTTGTCGATTATGTGGCGGACCAATGGCCCAAAATCAACTTTATCGACACCCGTACCTGCACGTGTCGTTACCAACATTCACCCCATGTAATTACCATTTTAGCAATTATGGTGACCCCTTGATCAATAAAAGGAGGCACATGGCAACATTTACGGGGGTTGAAACCTTGTCCATTTGCACGCGTAGAGCAGCACTCTCAAGCACTCTTACTTGTTTGTTGCGCTCCCTGTACTCTGGACATAAATCATACAAAAACACCACACAAGACATAGAGTATTACACCGCCGAGGGGCCTGAACCTATATTGTAATGCCCCAAGTGTGTATCTTTCCCTTTGTGGAACCTTGCCTATGTGGGTCCAACTTGTCATTGACATGAGAGCTTTCAATGCATACGATTTCATGTGATGTCACTTGTTTACTCTTCCTTTGCATGCATGCATGCCATATCATTTCATGTCCTTGTCTTGGTTTGTGCCTTGTAATCATATGTGGGATGTGTTGAGATGAGTTGTCATGTGTTGATGTGTGTGATTATTGGAGTGGAATAGATGTGTTATATATGTGAGTAGGAACCATGTTGGTTTGCACTAGGGTTTTGGAAAGCTTCCCCCCTCTCTATTTAATCTCAAGGTCAAGTTTTACTTGGTCCTTTTCTGTTTTAAAAATGTCCTTGCTTTAGCTTATTTTGTGGTGGAGATGAACATGTGTTTGTGCTGTTTTGAAGCTTTGTTGAGAGGGTGCAAATATTCACAAAACAGCCCAACATATTCTGTTTTGTAAATATTTAGTTGCTCCTAAAACTCCTTTTCTATTTTTCTTAAATAGGGCATATTTTCTTATGACCAGGGGTGTGCTAGTTTTATTTTTAGCATCTTTAGATTTGGTTGTCATTTCTTTTCTTCTCTGGTTATTTTTGTAAATGGAAATAACCCCGAGGAGTTATTTCTTCTTATGTGGCACCATAGGTGGGCTCCCTCCCCCCTGGCGGCCCATCTCTCCTCTCCCCGCGCGGCAGCCCACGCGCACGTCCCTCTCCTCCTACCTGACGCCGTTCCACCCGCGCCTCCTTTCCGTCAGGCTTCAGAGAGAGGAATGAGACGCCGTGAGGGCTCAGACGTCGAGGCCCTCCCCATAAAGCGTTGGCGTCCGTGCCTCCCTTCATTAGGGTTCCTCCTTTCCCCCATCTGCCGCCGCCACTCCATCTCCGTCCACTTCTTCCTTCCCCTCAGGTAAGCCTGTGTAGCTAGGTTCCAAAGAGGATAGAAGAGCCCCGCCGACGTCTACCCCTCCATCCGTCGTCGTCCGGCGCCGCCACCATGTCCAAGGGCTCGGGGGAGTACCCCGCGCTCCATTCCCGTCGTCGCTCAGGTCGAGGAGCGACCTCACCGACGAGCAGGTCTTCGTCACCGACGCGCTCCCGGCGGTCTGCTTCCCGTGCGACGGTTCTGCGTCGAGGACTTCTCCGTCTTCGTCAGATCGCGTCGATCCTCCCCAAGTTCCTCCTCCAAGAAGATCGGCGCATCTCCTTCCTTTCCTAGGTAAGGGCAAGCCTTCTTCCACCCTTCCCCATGGTAGTTGCGCAGCAGGGCTCGTCGCCGTGCCTCTGTGCACAGATGAGATCGGTAGCTAGAGGCATGTGTGCTTTGTGCAGGTGGTGTGCTGATGTTGTGCAGGTAGGGGTAGTGTAGTAGTAGCCGTAGGTGCTCGTTTATCTGGCGCGGCGCAGGAGCAGAGCATGCCCCGACGGCCTCCCTCTCACCGGCGTCTATCTATGGGCAGAGCAGAGAGGCCTGATGGTATACCTAGTAATACCCCTCTCTTGTGTCAACTCCCGAAGCGTAGTGTAGTGGTCAGTAGTGTGTGCTTGTTGTGGTCAGGTCATGGGTTCGATTCCCCCTCGACCCCCCTTTTGCAATTATTTCGGTTTAGTAGCGTTTGCAGCGGCAGAGCAGTTTTACCTGCTTAGATGCCCTTCTGTGTCGAACCAGAGCACCTCTAGCAGGGTGGTAGTGTAGCAGTGTTGTGTAGCAGGAGGTGCAGGGTTCGATTCCTGCCCCCTCCTTTTATTTTTTTTTGTCTTTTGCATTTTTGTGATATAGACCTTTGGCTTGTGTAGTTCTTGCTGTGGTGTGACTCACACCATGAGGGTATTTTATCTCCCCTCAAAACAACATTATATGCATAATGGTTTTGTTAGATGTGAGTAGTTGCTCATGTATAGGTGATGTGCTTTGTGCATATGTGTTCTAGATGCTAAGTGTGCTTGTGATCTAGCTTTAGGGTGTGCCCTAGTACTTTCATGCAAGTGTGTGCATGTGAGGTTTGTGATGTTGTGGTGTTGTTGTGCTTGTAGCCCTTTGATGCACAAGTGTGTGAGTGTGTGTGTGGATGGGTTTCCCCCCTCCCACATACCTTGTGTGAGTGTGTGTGTAGTTAGTTGATCATGTGCTATTGTGTGTGTGTGTGTGTGTGCATGTGTGTGTGTGTCACACACATGCCCAAGTTATGTTGGCCTTGATAAGCTCATGAGCATGTTTATAAGGTAGGGGTGTAGAAGATATGGTGTCAACTAGGTGTGTGCCCTCAATATCATGTGTAGGTGTTTTATGTTGATGTGCTTGATACATGTGATGGTGTGGTGGTGTGCCAAGGCACATGAGCATGAGGTCTACCCCTCATGTGCACCATTGTTGATGTGGACACATGCATATGCTAGTGTAGGTGTTGTTCTAGTGAATAGCACATGTGATGATGCACCATTCACTATATGTGATTCTATGCAAGATTTCTTTCCTAGTTTGTGCCCATTTGGTCTATACATGTGCGTAGGTATTATATATGGTTTTGGGGTAGAATCATCCCAGGAATCCATTGGTGAAGTCAGTTTTGCCTTTGGGATACTTTCTAGAAATGACATATTTCAGATTTGTTCTATGTTTGGAGCTTGGTTCCATGAGATGTGGTGGGCCCAAGAGTTTGATTCTTGGTTGTGGCAGTAGAGGGTGACCCTCTCTACCACATGTTGGTTTCATTTCATGCTTAGGAATTCATATGTGCAAGTTGTTCCTAGTCAAAGTAGGCACGTGGCTGAAGTTCCAGATTAGAGAAAATCTGTGATTTTCATTGTGTGAGAATCTGCTTATATATACTTCTCGTGTTGGTGAGCTTGTGCAGGTCCATGTGTTCTGACTCAGCCTTAGCTTTCAACTCGGATGTTGTAGCTTTTGTGGTTGTCTAGCGCCCTATAAATTTTCATTCCATTTGGAGTCCTGTAGATATTGTTTTGGGTGCTGTCAAAATGCTTCAGAGCATAAACAGCTAGTGAGAATCTGGAATTTTTACTAAGTCCCTGAAAACTGATATTTTTGGCCAAATTAGCAGCTGTGTAACTTTCTGTGTGAAACTCCTTTGTGTGATCTTTTTGCTTGTGCTTGTAGTACTCTTGCATAGCTACTACCACATATCTTATTTGGCATACTTGGGTGGTTGTAGGTGCTTTGCATGTAGCCCTCAAAAGGCTATGATGCTGTTGATGGCAGATTGTGTAGTTTTGGTGTTTTGATGTTTGTGAGTGCATAGATGATGGGGTGGTGTTCTTCTTTGCACCACCCCATCCATGTTGGTTTGTTTCATGTCTTGGCAACCTGGAAATACCAGAGTTATGCCATAGGAGTGTGTGGTGATGTATTTGGCACGTAGCACTTCATTTCTTGTTTCGTTGTTTCCCGTTCATTCGTAGCTCTGTTTGTAATGTTCTTTATATGCTTTTGCATTGTTTTCACGTGACGCATCTGATCATGTTATTCTCATGCATGTCAAGATAGCTTAGGGTGCAGTTCTGTCCAGGAACATGTATTTACTTCTCATGCTTGTGCTAGTGATAGAAATAGAGATGCATGTTCATATTCATCTCATGCATCATGTGCTTGTTGCATCTTGAGGTGTTGTTGTTCATTGGATGTTATTTTTATGTTGGGTAGCACCGTGATCGGAGAACGAGTACGTGGATCCGGGAGAGTACGCGCAGGACGAACAAGAGCAGTTCCAAGCTGAGGATATCATAGGCAAGATGATATGACGTTGATTCCATCTCTAGACTTGTTATGCTAGATTACGTTTCCTTGTCATATGTTCGTTGCCTACCACTGAAATAATTGCCTCCTGAATTTCCATGAAACCCAAACACTTATCCCTTCCAAGCAAATCTTGAATGCCTAAGTAGGCTTTGCTCAGCTACTATTGTTACCTTTGCTAGTTGCAGGTGCTTTGTCTCATGTGATAATATGAGTTTGATATCATTATGCTAAATCTGTTATTGAATTAATGCACCTATATACTTGGTAAATAATGGAAGGCCTAGCCTTTTTCCGGGTGTTTTGTTCCGTTATTGCTGCCTTAGTTACCGGCTACCGGTGTTTGATTCCATATTGATCGCTCCTAACAGGTTTGGGGTTGTTATGGGGACACCCTTGATAAATCGTGTAGTGTTAAGACTTGTCCAGCAGGACCCAAAATTGGTGTTAATTTGCTAATAAGTTATTAATAATCTGCATAGGGAATTGCTACCCCGAGGAATTTAATCAACAACCCGGGCCAGTGCTCCTCATGAGTGTTGGTCCAAAGTGAGCACTGTTTAGGGCCAACTCAGGGCAACTTGAGTGATTTCTATCACGCATCGTGCGCGTAGCTCATCCGTCATGTCCTGAGACTGAGATACGCGGCTCTTATCGGGGTCGTCGACACGACGGGAGGTCCTGCTAGTCTCGTCTTACCTTAGCGATATATCTTGCGTATAGGAATCCCGGTGAAGCTTTGGTTCTCCCCAGAGTGGAGGTTTTCCTCTAAGTAATCCGACGAGATCACGAGCTTCGTGATAGAGGATTACTTTGCGGCCCGTGTACGTTTGTGATGAACTAGTTGGAGCACCCCTGCAGGGTTTAATCTTTCGGAAAGTCGTGCCCGCGGTTATGTGGCAACTTGGAATATTTGTTAACATCCAGTTATAGATAACTTAAACATAACTCTAATAAAATTCCCAACTGTGTGCATAACCGTGACTGTCCCCTTCGAAGATCTCTCTTCGTTCGGGAACATGGTGGGGTTATGATTGACGTAAGTAGGTGTTCAGGATCACTTAGTGATCAGTTATTCATCGACCGCTAGAATAGACCACCTTCATACAAGTTCTACGTAAGTTAGCCACTATAAACCTTAGGATGCTGCAACCTAAATATTCCACCTTTCCAACCTAATAACTTTGCTAGTTCTGGCACCGAGTTCATAGAATGTTGAGTCCCCGTGGCTCACAGATTCCTTCACAATACCAACAGGTTCAGGTACCCCCGAGACAGGTGATCCCGACGGGACGCAGCTGGCGTGGAAGTACGATGAGGAGAACGACCGCCTGTACGTGAACTATCTAGAAGACTAAGGCGTGGTCGTGATCATGGGCAAGCATGCAGGGTAGCATAGTCATTTTTCATGTTTTGTAGTCCATAGCGGAACTACCTTGTTTGGATGCGTGATGTAAGTCTGATATATTTATGATATGGCAGTTGAATCCCTTATTGTCATTCTTCTATTATTATGTATGTGCTATGTTACCGTGCTTGCGAAACGCTTAGATGCGCTTCTTCCCAATTCGGGGCCTCGTTCCCCAAATCGGAAAGGACCGCATCTTAGTCGTTTTCCAGAAGAGCTGCCAGGCATGCCTCCACACCGAGAAGTTGAATTTGTGATTGAGCTTGAGCCAGGTACCGAGCCGCTGTGCAAACGGCCGTACAAGTTGGGTCCAGAAGAGTTGAAGGAACTTAAGAGGCAACTCGATGGGCAGGAGCGTTTGGGTCTGATCAGACCGAGCTCGTCTTCGTGGGGCTGTGGAGTTCTGTTTGTCAAGAAGAAGGATGGCACAGACCGGGTGTGTGTCGATTACCGTCCATTGAACAAGAAGACAATCAGAAACAAATATCCACTTCCGAACATAACTGAGTTGTTCGAATAGTTGAAAGGGGCTAAAATCTTCTCCAAGCTTGATCTCAGAATGGGCTATCATCAAATTCGCATTCGCGAAGAAGATATTCCGAAGACTGCCTTCTGGACTAGTTTTGGCTCATATGAGTATACGGTCATGTCTTTTGGTCTCGCAAATGCTCCTCCGACATTTTGTTGATTGATGAACTACATATTCTCTCCGTTCAAGAATGACGTTGTCTTGCTCTATCTCGACGACATTCTGGTCTTTTCTGAAACTGAGGAAGAACATGAAGAACATCTCAGGTTGGTGCTTGATAAGCTGAGGGCATACAAATTGTATGCCAAATTTTCCAAGTGTGAGTTCTGGCTGAAAGAAGTCGTCTATCTTGGTCACATTATCTCTGCCGAGGGCATCAAGGTTGATCCGTCGAAGGTGCAGGCCATTGTTGAATGGGAGCCTCCGCAGAATGTGAAGCAGCTTCGAAGCTTTCTCGGGCTCGCAAGCTATTGCAGAAGGTTTGTTGAGAACTTCTCCAAGATTGCGAAGCCGCTCTCAAGTCTTCTTAAAAAATGTGTGAAGTATGCTTGGTCTCCAAAGTGTCAGTTGGCCTTCGACACACTCAAAGAGAAGCTCACCTCCCCTCCAGTCTTGGTTCCTCCGGATGATTCCAGGCCTTACCAGGTGTTCTGCGACGCTTCTCTCTAGGGTCTTGGTGCAATTCTAATGCAAGAGAAGAAAGTGGTTTCTTATACCTCCACGCAGTTGAAGCCAACGGAGAAGAATTATCCTGTGCATGATCTTGAGCTAGCAGCTGTGGTACACACTCTGATGACTTGGAGACACCTCTTGTTGGAACGTAAGGTTGAAGTGTTCACCGATCACAAGAGTCTCAAGTACATCTTCACTCAGCCTAGCCTGAATCTTCGGCAAACACGTTGGGTGGAAATTCTCCAAGATTTTAATCCGAGTGTTGAGTACACGCCACGCAAAGCTAATGTCGTGGCAGATGCCTTGAGCAGGAAGGCCTACTGCAAGAGTCTTATTCTGCAACCTCTCCAGCCTGACCTTTGTGAGTCTTTCAGGAAGCTCAACCTTCAGTTAGTACCTCAGAGATTTCTTGCAAACCTTCAGATCTCTCCTACCTTGGAAGATCAGGTCCGAGCAGCACAACTTCTTGATGCAATGGTGAAGAAAGTCAAGATTGGCGTGGCAAAGAGTCTTGCCAAGTATAAGTGCTTCAGTGTTGATGCCAGAGACATGTTGTTCTTTGAGGATCGTCTTGTCGTTCCGAAAGGTGATCTCAGAAAGGTAATCATGGAAGAAGCTCATAACTCTCTGCTCTCTATTCATCCTGGAAGCTCCAAGATGTACCAGGACTTGAAACAGACCTTCTGGTGGACTCGCATGAAGCGTGAGATTGCTCAGTTCATAAATGAATGTGATGTATGTCGAAGGGTGAAAGCAGAGCATTAATGTCCAGCAGGTCTATTGCATCCATTGCCCATTCCCGAGTGGAAGTTCGATCACATTGAGATGGATTTTGTCACCGGGTTTCCGAAGTCCAAGAAGGGTAATGATGCCATCTTTGTCGTCATCGACAAGTTGAGTAAAGTGTCTCATTTTCTTCCAATCAAGGAATCCATTTTAGCAGCTCTGCTTGCAGAGCTGTACACTTCCAGGATTGTGTCTTTGCACGGCGTGCCTATGATGATTGCTTCACATCGCGGAAGTATCTTCAGTTCCAAGTTCTGGGACTCTTTTCAGTCTGTGATGGGCACGAAGATCCGCTTCAGCACAACTTTTCATCCTCAGACTAGTGGTCAGGTGGAGCGAGTTAATCAAGTTCTTGAGGACATGCTGAGAGCCTGTGTTATCTCTTTTGGCATGAAGTGGGAGGATTGCCTGCCTTTTGCAGAGTTCTCGTATAACAACAGTTATCAAGCTAGTTCTGGCAAAGCTCCGTTTGAAATTCTCTATGGGAGGAAGTGTCGTACCCCGCTCAACTGGTTCGAGACCGGCGAGCGTCAGATCCTTGGGAATGACTTGATATAAGAAGTTGAGGAGATGTGTCGGGTGTTTCACGACAACCTCAGAGCAGCTCAGTCCCGTCAGAAGACCTATTATGATAGCAAGCATCGTGACATGTCTTATGAGCTTGATGACTTCGTCTACCTCAAGGTGTCGCCTATGAAGGGTATGCAGCGCTTTGGCATCAAAGGCAAGCTTGCGCATCATTTCGAGGGCCCGCTCAGAGTTGTTGGCAAGAGAGGCAACATTGCGTACCAGCTTGAGCTCCCGTCAAACTTTGCAAATGTGCACGATGTGTTCCATGTTTCTCAGCTCCGGAGGCGCTTCAAGACCCCCGAGCGCACTGTTCATCTTCAAGACATCGACCTTTAGCCTGACCTTTCTTATCGTGAACATCTAGTTGCGGTTCTTGAGGCAACTGAGCGCAAGACCCGCAACAAGACTGTCAAATTTCTCAAAGTGCAATGGCACACCATTCCGATAAAGAGGCTACTTGGGAACGCGAGGATCACCTCCGTTTTGAATTTCCGGAGTTCTTTCAGGCGTAGATCTCGGGGCGAGATCTTTTTGTAGTGTGGGAGAGTTTGTAATGCCCCAAGTATGTATCTTTCCCTTTGTGCAACCTTGCCTATGTGGGTCCAACTTGTCATTGACATGAGAGCTTTCAATGCATACGATTTCATGTGATGTCACTTGTTTACTCTTCCTTTGCATGCATGCATGCCATATCATTTCATGTCCTTGTCTTGGTTTGTGCCTTGTGATCATATGTGGGATGTGTTGAGATGAGTTGTCATGTGTTGATGTGTGTGATTATTGGAGTGGAATAGATGTGTTATGTGTGTGAGTAGGAACCATGTTGGTTTGCACTAGGGTTTTGGAAAGCTTCCCCCATCTCTATTTCATCTCAAGGTCAATTTTCACTTGGTCCTTTTCTGTTTTAAAAATGTCCTTGCTTTAGCTTATTTTGTGGTGGAGATGAACATGTGTTTGTGCTGTTTTGAAGCTTTGTTGAGAGGGTGCAAATATTCACAAAACAGCCCAACATATTCTGTTTAGTAAATATTTAGTTGCTCCTAAAACTCCTTTTCTATTTTTCTTAAATAGGGCATATTTTCTTATGACCAAGGGTGTGCTAGTTTTATTTTTAGCATCTTTAGATTTGGTTGTCATTTCTTTTCTTCTCTGGTTATTTTTGTAAATAGAAATAACCCCGAGGAGTTATTTCTTCTTATGTGGCGCCACAGGTGGGCTCCCTCCCCCCTGGCGGCCCATCTCTCCTCTCCCCGTGCGGCAGCCCAGGCGCATGTCCCTCTCCTCCTACCTGACGCCGTTCCACCCCACGCCTCCTTTCCGTCAGGCTTCAGAGAGAGGAACGAGCCACCGTGAGGGCTCAGACGTCGAGGCCCCCCCATAAAGTGTTGGCGTCCGTGCCTCCCTTCATTAGGGTTCCTCCTTTCCCCCATCTGCCGCCGCCACTCCATCTCCCTCCAGTTCTTCCTTCCCCTCAGGTAAGCCTCTGTAGCTAGGTTGTAGAGAGGATAGAAGATCCCCGCCGGCGTCTACCCCTGCATCCGTCGTCGTCCGACGCCGCCACCATGTCCAAGGGCTCGGGAGATTACCCCGTGTTCCATTCCCGTCGTCGCTGAGGTCGAGGAGCGACCTCACCGACGGGTAGGTCTTCGTCACCGACACGCTCCCGGCGGTCTGCTTCCCCTGCGACGGTTCTGCGTCCAGGACTTCTTCGTCTTCGTCAGATCGCGTCGATCCTCCCCAAGTTCCTCCTCCAAGCAGATCGGTGCCTCTCCTTCCTTTCCTAAGTGAGGGCAAGCCTTCTTCCTCCCTTCCGAGTGGTAGTTGCGCTGCAAGGCTCGTCGTCGTGCCTCTGTGCAGAGATGAGATTGGTAGCTAGAGGCATGTGTGCTATGTGCAGGTGGTGTGCTGATGTTCTGAAGGTAGGGGTAGTGTAGTAGTAGCCATAGGTGCTCGTTTCTCTGGCACGGCGCAGCATTAGCAGCAGAGCATGCCCCGGCGGCCTCCCTGTCGCCGGCGTCTATCTGTGGGCAGAGCAGAGAGGCCTGATGGTATACGTAGTAATACCCCTCTGTTCTGTCAACTCCCGAAGCGTAGTGTAGTGGTCAGTAGCGTGTGCTTGTTGTGGTCAGGTCGTGGGTTCGATTCCCCTCGACCCCCCTTTTTGCAATTATTTCAGTTCAGAAGTTGCAGCGGCAGAGCAGTTTAACCTGCTTAGATGCCCTTCTTTGTCGATCCAGAGCACCTCTAGCATGGTGGTAGTGTAGCAGTGTTGTGTAGCAGGAGGTGCAGGGTTCGATTCGTGCCCCCTCCTTTTTTTTCCTTTTGCATTTTTGTGCTATAGACCTTTGGCTTGTGTAGTTGTTGCTGTGGTGTGCCTCACACCATGAGGGTATTTTATCTCCCCTCAAAACAGCATTATATTCATAATGTTTTTGTTAGATGTGAGTAGTTGCTCATGTGTAGGTGATGTGCTTTGTGCATATGTGTTCTAGATGCTAAGTGTGCTTGTGATCTAGCTTGAGGGTGTGCCCTAGTACTTTCATGCAAGTGTTTGCATGTGAGGTTTGTGATGTTATGGTGTTGTTGTGATTGTACCCCTTTGATGCACAAGTGTGTGAGGGTGTGTGTGTATGGGTTTCCCCCCTCCCACATACCTTGTGTGAGTGTGTGTGTAGTTAGTTGATCATGTGCTATTGTGTGTGTGTGTGTGCATGTGTGTGTGTGTCACACACATGCCCAAGTTATGTTGGCCTTGATAAGCTCATGAGCATGTTTATAAGGTAGGGGTGTAGAAGATATGGTGTCAACTAGGTGTGTGTCCTCAGTATCATGTGTAGGTGTTTTATGTTGCTGTGCTTGATACATGTGATGGTGTGGTGGTGTGTCAAGGCACATGAGCATGAGGTATACCCCTCATGTGCACCATTGTTATTGTGGACACATGTATATGCTAGTGTAGGTGTTGTTCTAGTGAATAGCACATGTGATGATGCACCATTCACTATATGTGATTCTATGCAAGATTTCTTTCCTAGTTTGTGCCCATTTGTTCTATACATGTGCATAGGTATTATATATGGTTTTGGGGTAGAATCATCCCAAGAATTCATTGGTGAAGTCAGTTTGGCCTTTGGGATACTTTCTGGAAATGACATATTTTAGATTTGTTCAATGTTTGGAGCTTCGTTCCATGAGATGTGGTGGTCCCAAGAGTTTGATTCTTGGTTGTCGGAGTAGAGGGTGACCCCCTCTACCACATGTTGGTTTCATTTCATGCTTAGGAATTCATATGTGCAAGTTGTGCCTAGTAAAAGTAGGCATGTGGCTGAAATTCCAGATTAGTGAAAATCTGTGATTTTCACTAAGTCTAAGAATCTGCTTATATTTTCTTCTCTTGTTGATGAGCTTGTGCAGGTCCATGTGTTGTGATTCAGCCTTAGCTTTCAAGTGGGATGTTGTAGTTTTTGTGGTTTTCTAGCTCCTTGTAAATTTTCATTCCATTTGGAGTCCTGTAGATATTGTTTTGGGTGTTGTCAAAATTCTTCACAGCATAAACACCTAGTGAGAATCTGGAATTTTCACTAAGTCCCTGAAAACTGGTATTTTTGGCCAAATTAACAGATGTGTAACTTTGTGTGTGAAACTCCTTTGTGTGCTATTTTTGCTTGTGCTTGTAGTACTCTTGGATAGCTACTGCCACATATCTTATTTGGCATATTTGGGTGGCTGTCGGTGCTTTGCATGTAGCCCTGAAAAGGCTATGATGCTGTTTATGGCAGATTGTGTAGTTTTGGTGTTTTGATGTTTGTGAGTGCATAGATGATGGGGTAGTGTTCTTCTTTGCACCACCCCATCCATCTTGGTTTGTTTTATGTCTTGGCAACATGGAAATACCAGAGTTATGCCATTGGAGTGTGTGGTGATGTATTTGGCATGTAGCACTTCATTTCTTGTTTCGTTGTTCCCCGTTGTAGCACTTCATTTCTTGTTTCGTTGTTTCCCGTTGATCCGTAGCTCCGTTTGTAATGTTCTTTATATGATTTTGCATCGTTTTGACGTGACACATCTGATCATGTCATTCTCATGCATGTCAAGATAGCTTAGGGTGCAGTTCTGTACAGGAACATGTATTTACTTCTCATGGTTGTGCTAGTGATAGAAATAGAGATGCATGTTCATATTCATCTCATGCATCATGTGCTTGTTGCATCTTGAGGTGCTGTTGTTCATTGGATGTTATTTTTATGTTGGGTAGCAACATGATCGGAGAACGAGTACGTGGATCTGGGAGAGTACGTGCAGGACGAACAAGAGCAGTTCCAAGCTGAGGATATCACATGCAAGATGATATGACCTTGATTCGATCTCTAGACTTGTTATTCTAGATTACGTTTCCTTGTCATATGCTTGCTGCCTACGAGTGAAATAATTGCCTCCTGAATTTCCATGAAACCCAGACACTTATCCCTTCCTAGCAAATCTTGAATGGCTAAGTAGGCTTTGCTCAGCTACTAATGTTAGCGTTGCTAGTTGCAGGTGCTTTGTCTCATGTGATAACATGAGTTTGATATCATTATGCTAAATCTGTTATTTAATTAATGCACCTATATACTTGGTAAATAACGGAAGGCCTAGCCTTTTGCCGGGTGTTTTGTTCTGTTATTGCTGCCTTAGTTACCCGCTACCGGTGTTTGATTCCATATTGATCGCTCCTAACACATTCGGGGTTGTTATGGGGACCCCTTGATAAATTGTGTAGTGTTAAGACTTGTCCGGCAGGACCCAACATTGGTGTTAATTTGCTAATCACTTATTAATAATCTGCATAGGAAATAACTACCCCGAGGAATTTAATCAACAACCCGGGCCAGTGCTCCTCATGAGTGTTGGTCCAAACTGAGCACTGTTCGGGGCTAACTCAGGGCAACTTGAGTGATTTCTATGAGGCATCATGCGCATAGCTCATCCGTCATGTCCTAAGACTGAGATACGCGGCTCTTATCGGGGTCGTCGACACGACGGGAGGTCCTGCTAGTCTTGTCTTACCTTAGCGATATATCTTGCATATAGGAATCCCGGTGAAGCTTTGGTTCTCCCCAGAGTGGAGGTTTTCCTCTAAGGAATCCGACGAGATCACGAGCTTCGTGATAGAGGATTACTTTGCGGCCCGTGTACGTTTGTGATGGACTAGTTGGAGCACCCCTATAGGGTTTAATCTTTCGGAAAGCCGTGCCCGCGGTTATGTGGCAACTTGGAATATTTGTTAACATCCGGTTATAGATAACTTAAACATAACTCTAATAAAATTCCCAACTGTGTGCGTAACCGTGACTGTCCCCTTCGAAGATCTCTCTTCGTTCGGAAACACGGTGGGGTTATGATTGACGTAAGTAGGTGTTGAGGATCACTTAGTGATCAGTTATGCATCGACCGCTAGAATAGACCACCTTTATACAAGTTCTACGTAAGTTAGCCACTATAAAGCTTAGGATGCTGCAACCTAAATACTCCACCTTTCCAACCTAATAACTTGACTAGTTCTGGCACTGAGGTCATAGATTGCTGAGTCCCCGTGGCTCACAGATTCCTTCACAACACCAACAGGTTCAGGTACCCCCGAGACAGGTGATCCCGATGACACGCAGCTGGCGTGGCAGTACGATGAGGAGAACGACCGCCTGTACGTGAACTATCCAAAAGACCGAGGCGTGGTCGTGATCATGGGCAAGCATGCAGGGTAGCATAGTCATTTCTCATGTTTTGTAGTCCGTAGCGGAACTACCTTGTTTGGATGCGTGATGTAACTCTGATATATTTATGAGATGGCAGTTGAATCCCTTATTGTCATTCTTCTATTATTATGTATGTGCTATGTTACCGTGCTTGCGAAACACTTAGATGCGCTTCTTTCCAATTCGGGGCCTCGTTCCCCAAATCGGAAAGGACCACATCTTAGTCGTTACATATATAGACCCTTCTTGTGTTGATTGTTGGTTCCCCTCTTTGTACATCCCCGGAGTTGAACAGCAAAGGGGCCTTGCCAGTCCCATAGATTTTCATACCCTGATAGTCGACTCTTACTACGAGTGCAATACGTGTACAAGTTTTTATTTCATGTTAGAACTGCACTTGCTTTTGATGTAATATGCTTTACCCTTTTGGTTTAATGTGTGCTATTTCTCTAGTTTAATGCTTCTCTTGTATGTCTTTGTGCCCCATGCTTGCGAGAAACTTGTCGGTGTGCGCACTTGCCATGAGTGCTTGAGGAACGGGTCCTGAGCAGCCTACCAGTGGTATCGCTGCCGGCAAGGTTACGCTTGACGGTCGTGATCCAAGTACTTAAATTGTCGAGCGGTCTCAAAGCAAAGTAAGCATGGAATAGTTCCCGCCAAGATTCCGTCGCCCGTAGGTTTTTCACACAATAACTTTGATTGTTCAAGGAAGTAAAACAAGTACAAGAAAGATTTTTTGAAGGTTTTTCAACTTAGCTTTTCTATATTGTACTTCTTGTCATGAGAAGACAACTTGAACATCACTTGGCTATACACACCATCACTCCATGTCCGCAGCGAATCCCACACACTTCGCGGCAATGGCCTCAACAAGCCACACATCAAGATTTTCCTCAGCAACCCCATCACCGACCAATCTGAGGCCTTCAGCAAGCTGCCGAAGGACAACGACACCATTGCCGTGGAAGAACTTGTCACTCCTCTCGCTGACAGGGTTGGCGGACTCATCCAGACGGAAGTCCATATTAGGAACTTTCTCCTTCTTTGGTTGACGTGTAGTGAGAACCAGGGCCTCAGAAACCGTCTAGGCATGCGGTCTTCTCCATCTAGGGTTGTTGCAAGGCAGTCCCAGCAAGAAGCCAGTCTTGCTGTGTGACAGCCCGATGCCGACGCTCCAGAAGATCCTCCCCTTTTTATTCGTTGTCGCAGTGTGTTTTATTTTTGTTTGTTGCATTCTTCACACATCATGCATCATCTCCATCGTCTCTGGTGTGATTGTTTCCCGTGTTGTGTTCATTTGTTTTTTCCTCTTCTCCTAGCCACTCCTTGATCCTCTCTGATTACCCTTTGCTTTCATTTATTTGAGCTGCATATGTAGATGCTCAAATATATGTTTCTATTGAGCCCATAAATTATATCTATCGTATAGGGTCGCCACCTAAAATCTCAGTTCAATTAGGGTTGGTTTGGTTATGTATTGAAGTTAGGCAAGTTTGATTTAATTCAAAACTTGTCCGAATTTAAATACTGTAGAACTCCCCAAACCAATTTTGTCAAATCCTCCTTACTCTGGCTCCAAGAAAATATATCTCTTATTGTTATTCCAACGACTCCCATTGTTTTATTTCTTTGCAAGTTGCTGTAAAGAAATAAAGATAATTAATAAAGGGTAAAGAGGTGGGAAGATTTGAAGCCCAGGTGTGCCGAGCCGGCCCAAGGCCTAGTCGGCCGCCTAAACCTAGCGCCAGGGGAGAGCTCCTCACTCGTTCCCGCAGCGCCGTCAACCTCCCCAGCAGCCTCCCGATCCCACCTCTCCTCGTCCCTATGTTGCCTTGATCTCCCGTCACCGGCCCACCTCCTCTCGCCGGAGCCTCCCCCTCGTCTCGTGCCTCCTCCTTCTCTCCTCGAGGCCCCTAGCCTCCAGTCCCCGTGCTCCTCCCTCCCTCGTCCCATGCGCGCGCCGCCTCGCGAGCTCGCCGCAGTCGCCGCGCCCGCCTCCCTGCTCGCCAGCCGCCGCTCCACCCCGCGCGTCCTCTCGCGCCTTGGCCCCGTGCCTCGTCAGCAGCCCTCCAGGCCTCGCCTTCTCTTGCCGGACGCCGTGGTCGCCGCACTGCCGATGCCAGACCTCGCCCCATGCCGAGCAAGCCGCCGCCGGCCTTGCTGCGTCGCCGGGTGCTTGCCGTAGCCGCTGCTGCCGCTTGTTCCCCTCGTCATCGCCTGCCGCTGTTCTGCTTGTGTTGCTGCTGGCCGATACATGCTGGTGCTATTGCTGCTGCCGAGCTAGCTATCGCTGTGCTTGCTGCTTGTGTTGCTTAGCTGCTTTGTTGCTAGTGTTGTTGCATAGCTGGCTGCTGCTGGTGATGTTAGCTGTTGCTGCTAGCGTGGTCTGAGGTATGTGCTTGCTGCTTGCCTTGCTAGTTTGCTGATTGCTGAAACTAGTAGTTGTAGGTTGCTTGCTTGCTAGTTGCTGCTAGGTAGTTTTTGCTCCTGCTCGCTAGCTGTGCTGCTCTATGTAGTTGCTTAGCCGCCGTATTGCTTTGCTGCTCTTGCCATTTGCTGCTAGGCTTGTAGCTGTTGCCGCTGTCGATATGTTGCTGCTGTGGCTTGCCGAGGTGTTGCTGCCAGCTTGCCTGCTTGCCGTAGTGTGCCGATGTAGTTCGCTGTAGTTGCTGTTGTGTTGCGTGCCGTCGCCGCATGCACCATCCCCGCCCCCGTGGGTCGTCGACAAGATCGGCGAGTACCACGACGTCCTCGACGACCCTCGGAAACGAGTTCGACTTCCTCGATGTCGCCGAAGACCCGTGTTCGACTACCGAGGTGAAGACCGTAACCGACGCCGAAGACCGTCTACCGACGACAAGAGAACGACTACCGTCGACAAGACCCGAGTACCACGATGACCACGACCTCCACGACGTCCTCTTCGAACCGAACCCCTCCGACTCCCACGCTTCGAAGGTATACCGATGAGACGTTGTCGTGACCGTGTGCATGTGATGTATGAGATGAAATTATGTTTGTGTCGTATGTTTCCCATTGCACGTGTACCTCTTTTGTTGTGCCCCGACACATGGGAACCCGGTAACCGGGGTCACCCCATCTTTATGTAGCGTTCCCGCACATGCTCCCTATATGTTGGCACGATATCTCGACGAGTTATCGGGATAGGAACGTTGCCATGGCATCGTTTCCGTCTTGCCGCCATGGTTCCCTCTCGCTCGCCGTGGCGACACCTGTTTCTTTCTCTTCTTGCCCGTGAAGTTAGAACTTGCATGCATGACACATTCATGGCATAAGTTCCTGTGTTGCATGCCTCTTGTGCCGTAGCTCCGTTCTATATTCCGCGTGTTACCCGACTAGGAGCACATGTAGGATCACCGCTTGCCATGTTAACCACATTTAATTTTGTCGTGTAAATAACCGGGAGCGAACTAAATAATTAACGTGGAGTTTCATCGATATGCAACTCGTTGCATATCGAGCTTCACTTAATGTGTAATGTTTGCGTGAGGTGAATTGCCATGCCATCCCTTGCATGTTGACCTGATCATGCATCATAGAAGCCTGTGCAGCATGTTGTGCATTGTGTGGTGAATATCTGTGTTGATGTTTGTTTCCGGTTTGCTCTGTCTCGATAGAGTTCCGCAAGCGTGTCGGAATGTGAGGACCCGTTCAACTACGTTGGTTCGCCGACTTCTCGGAGTTGTTCTTCTTCCAAGCGGGATCTCAGGCAAGATGACCATTTCCCCAGATACAATTACTATCATTGTCATGCTAGTTTTATCGCTTCTATCGTTTATGTCTTGTTGCCTACCACATGTTATATTCAGCCTATCAACAATGCCATGATAACCTTCAACCTGTTCGACCTAGCAAACCACTGATTGGCTATGTTAGTGCTTGCTTAACCATGTTATAAGCATTGCTAGTTGCAGGTGCAGTTGCTTCCATGTGATAACATGGGTTCCTTGTCATATCACCATATTAAATGATATTTAATTTAATGCACCTATATACTTGGTAAAAGGTGGAAGGCACGGCCTTTCTAGCCTGGTATTTTGTTCCACCTTTGCCCCCTTAGTTTCGGCTACCGGTGTTATGTTCCATAAATGAGCGCTCCTAACACGATCGGGTTTGTTTTGGGGACCCCCTTGATAATTCGTTTTAGATTAAAGCTGGTCTGGAAAGGCCCAACTTTGGTACTACATTTTCCTAATAACTAATGAACTGCATAGGGAGCAATTAACCCGAGGAAATTTAATCAACCCCCGGGCGAGTGCTCCTCATGAGTGTTGGTCCAACCCAGAGCACTGTGCGGGGCCAACCCAGGGCAACTTGGGTTATTTCTATCAGGCCACCGTATGCGTGCTTATCCGTCGTGTCCTGAGAACGAGATACGCGGCTCCTATCGGGATCGTCGACACGTCGGGTGGCCTTGCTGGGTTAGTTTTACCTTTGACAAAATATCTTGTGCATCGGGATTCCGGTGATGCTTTGGGTAATCTTAGAGTTGAGGTTTTCCACTAGGGAATCCGACAGATCGCGAGATTCATGATTGAGGATTTCTATGCGGCTTGTGGTAATTTGTGATGGACTAGTTGGAGCACCCCTGCAAGGTTAAATATTTTCGGAAAGCCGTGCCCATGGTTATGTGGCAACTTGGAAAGTTTGTTTAACACTGGTTCTAGATAACTTGAAGTTAACTTAATTAAAATATGCCAACTGTGTGCTTAACCATGATTGTCTCTTTCATGAGTTCTTTCTCTGATCGAGGACACGGTGGGGTTATGTCTGACGTAGGTAGGTGTTCAGGATCATTCGGTTGATCAATCGTAGTCCACGTCCGCTATGCGTAGAAGTTCCCCCTCTTATTTCTTGTACTCGTAAGTTTAGCCACCTCATACATGCTTAGCCGCTGCTGCAACCTCACCACTTAACCTTACCTCACCCACTAAGCTTTGCTAATATTGATACCTTTGGAAATGAGATTGCTGAGTCCCCTGTGGCTCACAAATTACTACAACACCAGTTGCAGGTACATGTAAAGGTTACTTGATGCGAGCGCGTTGATTGTTCATTTGGAGTTGCTTCATCTTCTTCTTCTTCATCGATCTAGGATGGGTTCCAGGCCAGCAGCCTGGGATAGCAAGGATGGACGTCGTTCTTCTTTTCTCGTTTGTTTTCATCCATAGACGGACCGTGCTCTTCTTCATGAGGTTTATGTATTGTACTGCTATGACTCTGATGTAGCTTGTGGCGAGTGTAAGCCAACTCTATTTATATATCTCTTCTTTTCAGTACATGTACTTGTAACGATATCCATTCTTGCGACACGACGAGATGCACTTTTATCCCTGACGAGGCCCTCGAGCCAAATTGAGGATAGGGTCACATCTTGGGCATGACAAGTTGGTATGAGAGCAGTACCGACCTAGGAGCCCCCTTGATTGATCGAACTTGGTCGAGTCGAGTCTAGTGAAAAACTGCTTTGAGTCTAGTTATATATCGGAGAGTAGGATTCTTTTTTTCTCCTCTTCTATGCTCTGGTGAGGAATCCTGACTTAATAATTTATTCTAATCCTCTTCTCACTCAATTTTTTTAGGATCACACGGATATTCTTGGGATCTATATGATGCCGATGTGACGGAGTTCTATCTTGGTGCCTCCTGTCTGACTTGATTTTCTTCCGGTGAGTTGAGCTCCAGGGGATTCTTGAGCACATCGTTATCATTCAGGTTTCTTAGTATCTCAGAACGAAGGATGTTCGTAATTGCTTCAATACTAGTAGTGGCAAGATAACCCCGAGGTCCCCAGTACTGGTGCAGATTGTTCGGGTGTACTGTCATACTTTGTATCGTTGTGATCACGAGGGTCTGTTGTGGATGAAGGTCCGAGACTCTGGTTGTGTGTTGATGGATGTGATACAGGTGACGGGTTAGTATAGGAGTTGTGTGATTATTACTCCTTGTATCCGTGTACCAGATTGCATGACCAGATATTTCGGGAATTCTTAGGTGGGAATTCAAGTAGTTGCTTATAGGACAATCTTCCAACAAATGCATTATGTTAGGTTGGGGTTCGACATCTAGTGGATTCGTTTGTTGACGGTCAACTTACAGCGGTTCTCGTTGTGTCTTAAAGAGTCCTTGTAGCTTGCTACGACTCGGGGACGCTTCGTATGTCGGGTGCACTGCCTTGCACTTGATGGCTACTGTAAAATCGAGCCCGTGCGATCTTATCCATGAAAATATCGAACGGAAATCTTTCTCATGAGTTTGTTCTGGCTTGTTTCATAAGCCTCATCCCTTTGTTTTGTTGAATATGGTAATTCAAGTTGCTTCGATGTTAAGTGGTGATTTCAGATCTTTCCTAAGTGGTGTTCTCATATTTTTTATTAGAGTACTAATCCTTTTGCTCAAATTAGATTGTCATATCAATTCTTGTCAATCGGAGTTGTCATGTCATTTCCTTTTCAACCGGAGTCATCGTGTCTATTCCATTCAACCGGTGTGCTTCTC
The DNA here is from genome assembly GCF_904849725.1 of Hordeum vulgare subsp. vulgare. NCBI lineage: Eukaryota > Viridiplantae > Streptophyta > Magnoliopsida > Poales > Poaceae > Hordeum > Hordeum vulgare. Next base: position 288,438,510 of record NC_058521.1, on the reverse strand, counting down.
TGCAACTGAATTCAATCCTCTCCAATTTTTGCAACATCATTCTCTCTTTTATTCCAGAGTTCATCTCATCTGTCCCAAGTCGTCTTTGTTTTTTCCCACCCTCCCACCCTTTTTCTCAGTGATTCAATTTTCATCCAAGAGTTTTCTTTTCATGTGCTTCCGTTGTTTGTTCTTTTCTCTCTTACCCGGTGATCCATTGTGAAGATTCTCAGGAACTTCGTGTTCATATTTGTTCATTCTTGTCATCTTTTGCCGTGAATTTAATTCAGTTGCCCGTGCTCATCATATCCTTTTCATCCTTGTTAATTCTTTCCTATGTTGGGAATTCTTATTAGCCTATGTTGTTATCATTTCTCTCTATTCTATCCGGAGCGTTGAAGTTATCTCAGTAGTTTCGTGTTTTCAGTTCTTTTAGTTATTTCGAGGTGCTAATCTCATCTAGTTCTCTTTGTACCGGCGCAATATCTCTCTTCTAAGCAATCTTTTCTAACGATGGTTTCTTTGAGTGGCCCCATAACCCACAGGTTTTCCCATGATCTTTCCTGGCTCTTTTAATCTTTTCCCGGAGATCATTAAATCTTTTCAACTATGACGTAAGTATGATTTCCATCAGTCATTTTACTTCTTCAAGATCTATTTGAATTAATTCTCTTATTTGGTTCAACCTTTCATTCTTCATTATTCCGGAGTGTCTCAGTTAATTCTTGGTGGTGTTCTTCTCATCATTCTCTTCTTTCAAGACCGAAGGAGTGTTTCTCTCGAATCTTGGTCCATTCTCTTGTAGATTCATCATTTCAGCTTTGTGTCGTCATCTTATTTGTTCCAATCATGAGTAATCCCTTTCTTGCTATCCGGTACTTCTCTCAGTTGTTTTTATTTTTCGTTCCTCCGAAGGCCATCATTTTAGAAGATTCTTCGTTCTCAGCTTTCAGCTTTCATCCTCAATTCTTCTCCATTGTTGTCTCTTCGTTCGATTCTCGATTAGCCAGTGCCTTGTTCAAGTTTTCTCTCAGGTGGCTCGTGAGCTCTTTATTCTCATGTTTCTCCATTAATTCGTGGTGTTCCCATTCAATTGTGAATTCTTACCGTTGTTTCTTGCAACATTTATTCTAGTTTATGCTTTATCTATCTCTCTTTAATCTTTTCAAGAAGATTAAGTCATTTGCTAAATCCGTTGATTGTCATCAATTAAACTTGGTGAAGGATAAGCATAACATAATTCTTATTCTTGTTCATAGTAATATGAATTCTTCTTCTGGAGTAGCTCATGATATCGATGCTTTTCTCAGGTGCTTATCTTTCTTTTCCGGAGTTCCAAGTCTATCAGTATCTCTTTGTGAAGCTTCATCTAAATCATTGCAAGGTCATAATCTTATTCTTTTCTACCTTCTTATCTTGCATCATCCTTTTGTTACGGAGGCTCGTCATATTGTTTCTTCAAGGATGTGATTTTTTTCTCAAAGTGTTCTTCAAGATTTTTGTTGGAGAACCTCAAGTATCCTTTCTCTTGCATTTATATGTGCAATTCTTCTTCCTTTATCCTTTGAGGTGGTATTATAGCATTCTTGTTAGTGTAGGAGCCTCGAAGAGTTTCCCTTTCAAGAGTGAGATAATTAAATCCACCAATTCTTTGATCATGAGATATTTCAACCCATGATTTCTTCATTGGGCTAGCTTGGTTTGGATTTCACCTAAAGCCTTTCCTATGGATTATGCTATCATGGTGCTTGTCATTTGTCCAATTTCTCAATGTATCCTCTTGGTGAAAGAATTGTTCATATCTTGTTGCCCCCAATCTATCCTTGTTTCTTTTAGTGGTTGGTTGTCACCTCATAAATGTTGAGATGATTTTCATAAGCCCACTACTGTCTTGTTCTTTTCGTTGTAGGTTTTCCAACTACTACGTCAATTCTCTGTCCGGAGGCTCTTCAATTCTATTGTGATGATAGTTGTCATTCTTTTCTTCATTCTCTTCTTCTACTTGAGCTAGTTCATATTCTCTTGTTCCGGAGGCATTGTGATGTTGCTCTTTTGGGTTTATCTTGTTGTCTATCAAGATCGTGGTGTTCCCTCGTTCTATTTAGCTGTTTGTTATGTACATTGTCTAATTCTCTCTTCTTATCGAATTTTTTGTCCCATTTTCCTACCGAAGTGCTACCGAAATTTTCCGCGAATTCTTGCTTCTTTATCTTATCATTCCTAATCGCTTTGCAACCTTCAAGGATCGTTGGTGTCACTCGTTTGTCCAAGAAGCGAGTAAGTTTTTACCTCGTGTTCTTTCTCACCCTCTCCCCCCTTTCATTCTTGGATCTCGGGGCGAGATCCTCTTGTAGTGTAGGAGAGTTGTGACAGCCCGATGCCGACGCTCCAGAGGATCCTCCCCTTTTTATTCGTTGTCGCAGTGTGTTTTATTTCTGTTTGTTGCATTCTTCACGCATCATGCATCATCTCCATCATCTCTGGTGTGATTGTTTCCCGTGTTGTGTTCATTTGTTTTTCCCTCTTCTCCTAGCCACTCCTTGATCCTCTCTGATTTCCCTTTGCTTTCATTTATTTGAGCTGCAGATGTACATGCTCAAATATATGTTTCTATTGAGCCCGTAAATTATATCTATTGTATAGGGTCGCCATCTAAAATCTCAGTCCAATTGGGGTTGGTTTGGTTATGTATTGAATTTAGGCAAGTTTGATTTAATTCAAAACTTGTCCGAATTTAAGTACTGTAAAAATCCCCAAACCAATTTTGTTAAATCCTCCTTATTTTTCTAGCTCCAGGAAAATATATCTCTTATTGTTATTCCAACGACTCCCATTGTTTTATTTCTTTGCAAATTGCTGTAAAGAAATAAAGATAATTAATAAAGGGTAAAGAGGTGGGAAGATTTGAAGCCGAGCTGTGCCCGAGCCGGCCCAAGGCCCAGTGGGCCGCCTAAACATAGCGCCAGGGGAGAGCTCCTCGCTCGTTCCCGCAGCACCGTCAACCTCCCCAGCAGCCTCCCGATCCGAGGCTTGACCTCCCGTCGCCGACACACTTCCTCTCGCCAGAGCCTCCCACCTCGTCTCGTGCCTCCTCCTTCCCTCCTCGAGGCCCCTAGCCTCCAGTCCCCGTGCTCCTCCCTCCCTCGTCCTGTGCGTGCGCCGCCTCGCGAGCTCGCCGCAGTCGCCGCGCCCGCCTCCCTGCTTGCCAGCCGCCGCTCCACCCCGCGCCGCCTCCCGCGCCTTGGCCCCGTGCGTCGTCCGCAGCCCTCCAGGGCTTGCCTCCTCTTGCCGCACGCCGTGGTCGCCGCGCTGCCGATTCCCGACCTCGCCCCATGCCGAGCAAGCTGCCGCCGGCCTGGCTGCGTCGCCGAGTTCTCGCCGTAGCCGCTGCTGCCGCTTGTTCCCCTCGCCATTGCTTGTTGCTGTTCTGCTTGTGTTGCTGCTGGCCAATACATGCTGGTGGTGTTGCTGCTGCCGAGCTAGGTACCGATGTGCTTGTTGCTCGTGATGCTTAGCTGCTTTGTTGCTAGTGCTGTTGCATAGCTGGCTGCTACTGGTGATGTTAGTTGTTGCTGCTAGCGTGGTCTGAGGTAGGTGCTTGCTGCTTGCCTTGCTAGTTTGCTGGTTGCTGAAACTAGTAGTTGTAGGTTGCTTGCTTGCTAGTTGCTACTAGGTAGTTTTTGCTCCTGCTAGCTAGCTGTGCTGCTGTATTTAGTTGCTTAGCCGCCGTATTGCTTTGCTGCTCTTGCCGTTTGCTGCTAGGCTACTAGCTGCTGCCGCTGCCGATATGTTGTTTTTGTGCCTTGCCGAGGTGTTGCTGCCAGCTTGCCTGCTTGCCGTAGTGTGCCGATGTAGTTTGTTGTAGTTGCTATTGTGTCGTGTGCCGTCGCCGCGTGCACCATCCCCACTGCCGTGGGTCGTCGACATGATCGGCGAGTACCACGACGTCCTCGACGACCCCCGGAAATGAGTAAGACTTCCTCGACGTCGCCGAAGACCCGTGTTCGACTACCGAGGTGAAGACCGTAACCGACGCCGAAGACCGTGTACAGACGACAAGAGAACGACTACCATCGACGAGACCCGAGTACCACGACGACCACGGCCTCCATGACGTCCGCTTCGAACCGAACCCCTCCGACTCCCACGCTTCGAAGGTATACCGATGAGACGTTGTCGTGACCATGTGCATGTGATGTATGAGATGAATGTATGTTTGCATTGTATGTTGCCCGTTGCACGTGTACCTCTTTTGTTGTGCCCCGACACATGGCAACCCGGTAACCGGGGTCACCCCATCTTTATGTAGCGTTCCCGCACACGCTCCCTATACGTTGGCACGATATCTCGACGAGTTATCGGGATAGGAACGTTGCCGTGACATCGTTTCCGTCTTGCCGCAATGGTTCCCTCTCGCAAGTCGTGGCGACACTTGTTTCTTCCTCTTCTTGCCCGTGATGTTTGAACTTGCATGCATGACGCATTCATAGCATAAGTTCCTGTGTTGCATGCCTCTTGTGCCGTAGCTCCGTTCTATGTTCCGCGTGTTACCCGACTAGGAGGACATGTAGGATCACCGCTTCACCCCTTGCCATGTTAACCACATTTAATTTTGTCATGTAAATAACCGGGAGCGAACTAAATAATTAAAGTGGACTTTCATCGATATGCAACTCGTTGCATATCGAGCTTCACTTAATCTCTAATGTTTGCGTGAGGTGAATTGCCATGCCATCCCTTGCATGTTAACCTGATCATGCATCATAGAAGGCTGTGCATCATGTTGTGCATCGTGTGATGAATATCTGTGTTGATGTTTGTTTCCGGTTTGCTCCGTCTCGATAGATTTCCGCAAGAGTGTCGGAATGTGAGGACCCGTTCGACTACGTTGGTCGCTGATTTCTCGGAGTTGTTCTTCTTCCAAGCGGGATCTCAGGCAAGATGACCATTTCCCCACATACCATTACTATCATTGCCATGCTAGTTTTATCGCTTCTATCGTTTATGTCTCGTTGCCTACCACATGTTATATTCAGCCTCTCAACAATGCCATGATAACCTTCAACCTGTTCGACCTAGCAAACCACTGATTGGCTATGTTACTGCTTGCTTAACCATGTTGTTAGCGTTGCTAGTTGTAGGTGAAGTTGCTTCCATGTGATAACATGGGTTCCTTGTCATATCACCATATTAAATGATATTTAATTTAATGCACATATATACTTGGTAAAAGGTGGAAGGCTCGGCCTTTCTAGCCCGGTATTTTGTTCCACCTTTGCCCCCTTAGTTTCGGCTACCGGTGTTATGTTCCATAAATGAGCGCTCCTAACAGGATCAGGGTTGTTATGGGGACCCCCTTGATATTTTTTTTTAGATTAAAGCTAGTCTGGCAAGGCCCAACTTTGGTACTACATTTGCCTAATAACTAATGAACTACATAGGGAGTAATTAACCCGAGGAAATTTAATCAACCCCCGGGCCAGTGCTCCTCATGAGTGTTGGTCCAACCTAGAGCACTGTGCGGGGCCAACCCATGGAAACTTGGGTGATTTCTATCAGGCCACAGTACGCGTCGCTTATCCGTCGTGTCCTGGGAACGAGATACGCGGCTCCTATTGGGATCCTCGACACGTCGGGTGGCCTTGCTGGATTAGTTTTAGCTTTGACGAAATATCTTGTGCATCGGGATTCCGGTGATGCTTTGGGTAATCTTAGAGTTGAGGTTTCCACTAGGGAATCCGACGGGATCGCGAGCTTCGTGATTGAGGATTTCTATGCGGCTTGTGGTAATTTGTGATGGACTAGTTGGAGCACCCCTGCAGGGTTAAATATTTTCGGAAAGTCGTGCCCACGGTTATGTGGCAACGTGGAAACTTTGTTTAACACTGGTTCTAGATAACTTGAAGTTAACTTAATTAAAATATGCCAACTGTGTGCGTAACCGTGACTGTCTCTTTCGTGAGTTCTTTCTCCGATCGAGGACACGGTGGGGTTATGTCTCACGTAGGTAGGTGTTCAGGATCATTCGTTTGATCAATCGTAGTCCACGTCCGCTATGCGTAGAAGTTCCCCCTCTTATTTCTTGTACTCGTAAGTTTAGCCACCTCATATATGCTTAGCTGCTGCTGCAACCTCACCACTTAACCTTACCTCACCCATTAAGCTTTGCTAGTCTTGATACCTTTGGAAATGAGATTGCTGAGTCCCCTGTGGCTCACAGATTACTACAACACCAGTTGAAGGTACAAGTAAAGGTTACTTGACGCGAGCGCGTTGATTGTTCATTTGGAGTTGCTTCTTCTTCTTCTTCATCGATCTAGGATGGGTTCTAGGCCGGCAGCCTGGGATGGCAAGGATGGACATCGTTCTTCTTTTCTCGTTTGTTTTCGTCCTTAGACGGACCCTGCTCTTCTTCATGATGTTTATGTATTGTATTGCTATGACTCTGATGTAGCTTGTGGCGAGTGTAAGCCAACTCTATTTATATATCTATTCTTTTCAGTACATGTACTTGTAACGATATCCATTCTTGCGACATGACGAGATGCGCTTCTATCCCTGACGAGGCCCTCGAGCCAAATTGAGTATAGGGTCGCATCTTGGGAGTGACATGCTGGCATGGAATGCATTCAACAAGCACACCATCAACTAGCAAGAGCAAGAGCTCGCTAGATGGGAGCTTTCCCGTGGTAGAAAATCTTCCCGGAAAGACAGAGCTGGAAAGACAAGACCTGGCAAGGCAAGCCATCAAAACAAGACTTACAGGCAAGCCGGTAGGCTCGAAACCGGCAAGCTCCCTACCACCACCGCACACACCGTCCCTCGATAGGTGGTACGCGCGGAGAACTCTAGGCGTTCATGCGGTTAGGTAGAGCTTGTTGGCTACGTGGTCGTCCAGTGGCCCATAATAACCTTTATCGACACCCGTACCTACACATGTCGTTACTAGCATTCACCCCATGTAATTACCATTTTAACCATTATGATGACCCCTTGATCAATAAAAGGAGGCACATGGACACATTTAGAGGGGTCGAAATCGTGTCCATATGCACGTGTAGAGTAGCACTCTCGAGCACTCGTGTCGGGTTGTTGTGCTCCCTATGCTTGGGATAGAAATCATACAAAACCACCACACAAGACATGGTATTACGCTGCCGAGCGGCCTGAACCAATATAAAACCTTCTTGTGCTGATTATTGGTTCCGCTCTTTGTGCACATACATCCGCGAAGTTGAACCGCAAAGGGGCCTTGCCGATCCCATAGATTATCGTACCCCGACAGTCGACTCTAACTAGGAGTGCAATACATGTACAACTTTTTTATTTCATGATAGAACTGCACTTGCTTTTGATGTAATATACGTTATCTTTTTGGTTCAATGTACGTTATTTCTCTTATTCAATGCTGCTCTTGTATGGTTTTGTTCCCCATGCTTGCGAGCAACTTCTAGGTATGTGCACTTGCTATGAGCGCTTGAGGAACTAGTCCTTATTATCATGTTGATGGTGTCGCTAGCTGCAAGGTTACGCTTGATGGTCCTGATGCAAGTACTTAAATTGTTGAGCGGTCTCTAAGCAAAGTAAGCGTGCAAGAAATCCCGCAAGATTCCTTCCCGTGTAGGTTTTTCATACAAGGACTATGATTGTTCCAGGAAATTTAATAACTACAACAAAGATTTTTTGAAAGTTGTTCAACTTAGCTTTTATGTATTGTACTTCTTTTCATGACATGACAACTTGAACGTCACTTGGATATCCACACTGTCACTTCATGTTCGCGAGCTTATCTCGCATTCTCGGTGGCAGTGCCCTCAACAACCCCTCATCAAGATCGTCCTCAGTAACCCCAGCACCCGCCACTCTGAGGCCAGCAGCAAGCTGTCGAAGGGGAACAACACCGCGACAGCAGAAGAACTTGTCGCTCACCTCGCCGATAGGGTTTGTGGGCTCGTCCGGATGGAAGTCCAGACTAGGAACTAGCTCTTTTTTTGTTGATGGTGTAGTGAGAACCAGGGCCTCACAAACCTTAGAGGGATGCACTCTTGTCAATCTAGGGCTGTTACAAGGTAGTCCCGACAAGAAGCCAAGCTTGCTGGCAGTTAATGCATTCGGCAAGCAGAACATCAACTAGCAAGAGCAAGAGCATGCTGGACGGGAGCTTTCCCCTGGCGGCACATCTTCCCGAGAAGATATAGCCGGCAATAGTAGACCTGGTATGTCAAAACCATCAAAACAAGACTGCCTGGCGGGCCGATAGGATCGAAAACAACAAGCTCCCTACCACCACTGCACACACATCGTCCCCGACATGTGGCGCGCTCCAAGAAATCTACTTACAAGTGGTAGGTGCACATGCGGTTAGGTAGAGCTTATCATCTAAGTGGCGAATCACTGGCCGAGAATTTATCAACATCAATACTTGCACGTGTTGTTACCAACATTCACCCCATGTTATTAGAGCGCCTGAGGAACGGGTCCTTAGCAACCTGCCATTGGTATTGTTGCCGACATGGTTATGCTTGACGGCCCTGATGCAACTACTTAAATTATCGAGCGGTCTCTAAGAAAAGTAAGCATGCAAAATATCCCGCCATGATGTACCTAAAGGGAGATATATCAAACCTTACATATTAAGGGGGAGAGAGATGAAATCGTTTTATTGGTTTGAACTTATCTTTCCCTACCTACTCCCAATATCTTCAATGCTATTATTCAGGGCGAGAGGAAATTATTAAATATTCATCCTTAGGGGAGAAAAGTTCTTATTTCTCTTGGAGACATATCTTTCATCAAATCCTATCTTCAATATGTCTTCAATATGTTGGTACTTTTGAAGCTCTTTGCATCTTTACTACAGAGTACTGTTGCGTTACCTAACATTTGTTTTTGCAAGTGTACTCCTATTTTAATACGCTCAAAATCCTCAAGGTAAGTATATGCATCATATCCTTGTTCATGATGATCTCTTGTTTCTTGCGCTTATTGTTTGCAAGAGGGCGTCTTGAACATGAAAACTCTTCATTCACTCATGTTTGATACATATAGCCAGGATGTCTATGACTTGTCTGGTCCTTCTACCTTGTGTGTGTCCATGCATTCCAAATCAAGTATCCTTTACATAGATATTTCACACAATTAGGGGGGTCATGTTTCCTTCAAAGCTGACATATTTTAATGCTTATCTTTATTTGAAGCTTTGATTGTATGTTGTCATCAATTACCAAAAAGGGGGAGATTGAAAGCACAATATGCTCCCTTGGTGGTTTTGATAATTCATGACAACATACGTTGTCTCTTGGACTAACACTTTTACATAGATATTTCAGTATTAGTCCATGGAGATATTTGGCTAGAGGTTTATGTGGAGATGCCCCTGGATGGAAGAAAGGAATATGATTGGCTCAAGCTTCAAGCTAGAAGACTCTTCATTTTTATATTTGTCAGAAATCACTTTTTGAGTCCATAGGTAAGCCAATACTTTTAAAAGGGGGTGAGGTAGTAAAATGAACTGATTCCTCAGGTGCTCAAAGTTAGCCACGAAAATACTCAATCATTTTACCCACATAGCCATTTTTTCCAATTCCACATAGTCAAATTCGTGTCACCAACTTTCATATTTCGGATCCACCGAGTTTGTCCTCAGACAGAAACCCTAGCCATTCCCACCAAATCGGTGCAACTGAAACCATATTGGTGCTACCGAGTTTAGGGCGACCAACTTTCTGTTGCCTCGGTACACAAAATCGGAATTTCCGAGTTTGAGTATAGGTGCCACGGAGTTTGGTCATCTGACCATTGGCCACCTTTTCGGTGCCACCGAGTTGTGTATATCGGTCCCACCGAGATTCAAAAATTACTGCCTTTGTGTGAATCGGTGCCACCGAGGTTATGACTTTGGTGTCACCGAGTTTGCCGCTTCAGGTGTAACGGTTGGATTTTGTGTGCTGCCTATATATACCCCTTCACCCACCTCTCACTCATGAAAGAAGCAGTGAGAACACACACTTCATTGCCAGATCGATTTTCTAAGAAGAGAACCACCTACTAATGTGTTGAGACCAAGATATTCCATTCCAACCATTTGAAACTTGATCTCTACCCTCCCCAAATAGCTTTCCACCAAATCAGTCTCTCATACCCATGCCTATTCTGTGAGAGAGTGATTTTTTGTTGAGGAGACTATCTTTAGAAGCACAAGAGCAAGGATTTCATTGATCTACCACATCTATTACCTTTTGGAGGGTGGTGCCTCCTAGATTGATTAGGTGTCGCTTGGGAGCCTCGTACTTCGTGTTGTGGAGTTGAACCAAGATGTTTGTAAGGCCAAGGAGATTGCCTACTTCATGAAGATCTACCATGAGTAAGGCTAGTCCTTTGTGGGCGGAAGCTGTGGTGGAATAGACAAGGCCGCTTCTTCATCGACCCTTGTGGGTGGAGCCCTCTGTGGACTCTCGTAGATGTTACCCTCCGTGGGTTGAAGTGTCCACTAACATGGACGTACAATAGCGCCACCTATCAGAACCATGCCAAAAATCATTGTGTCAACCTCTTTGCGTTTGATCTCCTAAACTCTACTCCTTTACATGTGCAACGTCTTTACTCTTCCGCTGCCATATATGTTGACTAGCATGTGTAGGGTGTATTAGACATGTTAGAACTGCTGAATTTCTGCCTTCCCTGAAATTGGGTTAGGCTAGGAATTTTATCTTGACAAGTAGTTTATTCAACCGCCTCTAGACACATCTTCTATCGATCCAACAATTTTATTATATAAAGCTCGAGAAACTAAACAACTAGATTGAGCCCTAGGAAACATGGCCGACAACAATGAAGCCGGATATGAAGAAGCACACGTTTACTTCAACTATCTGGCTAGACAGGAGATGGGGACGGACACTAATGACAAAGTCGATGGACAAACGACACTGACACTGATGCCACGCACACCGACACTGAAGCTAGTGATGGAAAGAAGGGAAAGATGACACGACACCCAAATCAGGTTGGCATCGGAACACTGGTGATCACGGAGGTGTGAGAAGGCGATTTCGAGCCAATCCAGTCGCGAGAGGTGGCAGCGACGTACGAAAACCAACTAGCATGCATTCTACAGGATACCACTAACATCAATGACACAAAATTACGGCAGAATGGACCTTTGCGACATCTACTCCTAAATAGGTTGCACACAAGATTATTGTTCCCCGGTCGGGATTAAGGGAACATTAGTGACCCGTGGGATGATCCTTCCATGAAGAATATAAACAACAAAGCCCTAGGAAAGTACAATAATGCATTGAGCGCCTGGAAAACAAGGGTGAAAAGGGCGATTGAAGTAGAGCATCAAACCTATGCCCGGATAAAAGAAGACAATCCGATAATTTTGGAACAGGACTTTGAAAAGTTCAAGGCGACTTGTGCTCAAGAAGCTGCCAATGCTAGAAAGGAGAAAGGAAAGGAGCTTCAGGTAAGGAACGTTTGGAACCACCACCTCGGAAGTCGTGGTTACATGAGCAAGAGGCCCGTGTGGGATAAGGAGGACGAGAAACGTGAATGTCTGGGGCTCCCAGACCCCTTGGCTGAGTTCACCGACCAGCAGGAGCAAGACTTCATCAGGGCCTGTTTCAAGTGGGACCCAATAAAAAAGGAATTTTACATGGATGGGCTTACGTGGGAATTCATGGGATTATTGGTAATTATCATTTTACCACATGTTATTAGCTTTTGATCAAGTTGACGGCGTTCTAGTCAGATTCGTAATTGATTCGTGGTCATTTTGCAGTGAGAGCAACACAAGCTTGCAGCCGAAAGCGACCGGCCGACTCAGTCATCAGCGCCGAAGTTCAAGTGGTACACCCCTTTCAACTAGGCACTCAACATAATGTACGGAAAACCGCTAGATAAGCCGCCTTCGTCTGGACGTGTGCACTCCGTCGAAGACGGCGCCACGTGGAAGTACTACTATAGGGAGGACCCCGAGGGCAAAAATCAGAGAAAGAAGTTTCGTCAAGTGACTATCAAGGAGAAGGTGGCACTAGGATTGGAGAAAAACAAAGCTGAAACCATAGCCAAGGTAAGAGGGGCAGTGGTAGATGCCTGCAGAAATGATGTGGCAGCTGCATTGACAAGCTTGATTACACCTATGGTCAGTTGGGTGCAACAGAATACACACCGCCCCAAATGAATTTCCCATGCCCAGCTTCACCGGGAGCAACTCGTTGAACTCCGCACCCGCACCCTTACCTCATATGGCGACCGCACCCACACCTATTCCAGAAGTACTAGACCGCACACCTTCTCCCGCACCTGCACCCTCTGACTCCAGACCATGCTCCGTCTCTGGCTTAAATGTCGGGCCATCGACATTCACCGAGCTCGATGCCCTGACGGTAAGTATGCATCACACGCCATCAACGTAAGTAACTAATCTTTAGTTCCCGTTGCCTTTTGGATCTCTGAAGTTGCACACATGTCTTTGCAGGCCGACTCCATTCCGTGCACCCTCCTCTACCACACGAACGACGGTTTGGTGGTTGTGGGCAAGGCTACTATAATGAAGCCCAAGGATCGCTCGTTCCATGGCCAGAAGATGCCCAATAACGCCTTAAGGGTCTCCGTGGCGAGTTTGGAACATGGCTACGAGGGTTTATGTCTTCCCGTAAAAATAGGTGGAAAGGATGACGAGACACCGATGCAACTTGGTGAATCAAAAAATTGGCATATCCCATGTCCTAAGAATCTTATTCATTTGGAGGTGGTTGAGAGCAATCCAAATGGACGTGAGCAAGGTATGACCATAAACCCAGCTACGCAATTATGACTAATGTCTGTGCTACTGGGTCAGAGCGAGCGACACGAGGAAAGGGTCCAACCTTCCGGACCCGACTGATCATGTCGTCCACATAGATGAGGATATGAATCATGACATTGAAGACGATGATCCTTTCAAGTGGCTCAATACCTGCGCCGACACCTATTATGAGGACGTAGTGATGAGTCATCAATATGAGGAACAGTTAGAGCAGGAATGTCCTTGGGAGTGCAAGAAGTATTTTTCCATGCAAGCATCACAAGACACCCCTCCAGATGTCGCCTCAACCTATGATCAACCATTAAAACAAGATCGTGCAATGCTTAGCCCAATGATACTAGGGATGCTGGTTCGACAAGGTCTGATAGACCCACCAGCACCTGATCACACCAAGAAGAAGCACAGGAAGAGACCGGGGAGGAAAGACCCGGTTGCCGCCGAAGCTGTGAAAGTGGCTTCTAACTGCCACCCGCCTCTGCATACCCGCGTTGCAGACACTGTACCGATCAAAGGTGCGCCGTCTATACATATCGCGGGAAAGCCAATGTTACCGAAGGATGAGCTAGCCTCCATAACAAGGGATCTTAGGAGACTTCAAGGCCATGTGCTGTCCACGGAGAGAAGCCTTCTCTCCTCGAATGATCCAGGATACCCTGTTTATACGGTCCATGTGTCGTGTATTCAAAATGAGTACGTACACGGCTCCCCTGCGAACCTGTTCTTCTTGTAATTTGACTACATCTTCGAGATGTTCCTAATGAGGTGGCTAGATTTGTCGTTTGTCCATATTTATGCGCTTCATATGAACTACATCATCAGGAAAGAGCAAATCAGTGGTTTTGCAGTCGCGGACCTGTACTACATGCATGAGGGCTACTTGTCAGTGGACGAAGCCAACTGCAAATATGCGACAGAGTACATGGAAGAGTTCATCGTCAACCATAAGGAGAAGGAAGCGAATCTCGTAGCTTATCATCCTAGGTAAGTCATCCGTGGATAGCCATTATAGCACATACATCCTTTCCTGCATTTCAATCATTACTTTTGCACGCATGAACACTAAGTTGATCGTGTATTTATTTTGCGCAGCACTGGGAGCGATATTCTCATTATTCTTTACCAGCGTTAATCCCGCACACTGTATTTGGACCCGTCCATGACCATAGAGAAGAAAGATTACACAAACATTAAATATGTTCTAGATAAAACTCTCCTGGGCTTCAACATGCGGGGTGGCTACACCCAATTGAAGAAGAAATTTAGGGGCACGCTGTGTTTCGCCCACAAGACTAACTTCTATTGTGTTCAGTGATCGGCAACAAGTAATAAGGATGGATTCTACGTCATCCATCTAATGCTAGAGTATAGAAGGGATCAATAGTCACTTCGCATGACATCTACATCTGATACCCATATCCAGAGATGAGGCGAAGCCTTAGAAACCGTACGAGATCATCTACTACGAAATGAATGCTACCACATCCAATAGGAAATTACGTTGATCATCACCAAAGACGTCATTGGAGAGTATGGGATGTTCTACAACAGTCCAATATCACGGCGTGACGTCCGCACCCGCATAGCCCTGTGATACGTCCTTTTTGCATCATGTTTTCCTACTGTTATTTATGTTTTTTTATTGTATAATAATGCTTTTTGGAGTAATTCTAATGCCTTTTCTCTGATAATCTGCAAGGTATACACAAAGGGGGAGAATTCTGGCAACTTGAAATCTCGACCTGAAAAAGCTATGCCAGGCTACCTATTCTGCACAACTCCAAATGAGATGAAACTTTACATGGATTTTTTATGGAATATTTTAGGAATATTGGAGCAAATAAGTACCAGAGGGGCACACCAAGTGGGCACAACCCACCTGGGCGAGGCAGGGAGCCCGGGCGCGCCCCGGTGGGTTGTGCTCACCCAGGCCCACGTCTGGTGCCCCTCTTCTGGTATATAAGTCATTTTGACCTAGAAAAAAGAAGGAGAGGACTTTTGGGATGAAGCATCACCGTCTCAAGGCGGAACTTGGGCAAGAGAACTATTGCCCTCCGGTGGAACGATTTCGCTGGGGGAACTTCCCTCCCGGAGGGGGAAATCATCATCATCATCATCACCAACAACTCTCCCATCTTGGGGAGGGCTATCTTCATCAACATCTTCAACAACACCAACTCCTCTCAAACCCTAGTTCATCTCTTGTGTTCACTCTTTGTACCAGAACTATAGATTGGTGCTTGTGGGTGACTAGTAGTGTTGATTAGATCTTGTAGTCGATTACTATATGGTTTATTTGGTGGAAGATTATATGTTCACATCCATTATGCTATTTAATACCCCTCTTATCTTGAGCATGATTATCATTTGTGAGTAGTTACTTTTGTTCTTCAGGTCACGGAAGAAATCATGTTGCATGTAATCATATGAACTTGATATGTGTTCGATATTTTGATGGTATGTATGTTGTGATTCCCTTAGTGGTGCCATGTGAACGTCGACTACATGATACTTCACCATATTTGGGCCTAAGGGGATGCATTGTGGAGTAGTTATTAGATGATGGGTTGCGAGAGTGATAGAATCTTAAACCCTAGTTTATGTGCTATTCCCTAAGGGACCGATTGGATCCAAAAGTTTAATGCTATGATTAGAATTTATTCTTTATTATTTTCTCGTAGTTGCAGATGCTTGCGAGAGGGTTAATTATAAGTAGGAGGTTTGTTCAAGTAAGAACAGCACGTAAGCACCGGTCCACCCACATACCAAATTATCAAAGTAGCGAACATGAATCAAGCCAACATGATGAAAGTGACTAGATGAAATTCCCGTGTACCCTCAAGAACACTTTGCTAATCATAAGAGACTGTTTTGGCCTATCCTTTGCCTCAAAAGGATTGGTCTACCTTGATTCACTTTTGTTACTACTATCGTTAGTTGCTCGTCACAAATTATCTTGCTATCAAACTACTCTGCTACTTACAGTTTTAGGACTTGCAGACATTACCTTGTTGAAAACCACTTGTCATTTCCTTCTGCTCCTCGTTGGGTTCGACACTCTTACTTATCGAAAAGGATACAATTGACCCCATATACTTGTGGGTCATCAAGGCTATTTTCTGGCACCGTTGCCGGGGAGTGAAGCGCTCTTGGTAAGTGTAACTTGGTAAGGAAACATTATTACTACGTGCTGAAATTTATTGTCACTTGCTACTATGGAAAACAATCCTTTGAGGGGGTTTGTTTGGGGTATCTTCACCTCTACAGGGACCACAATTAGTTTCCCCTCAACCTACTGCACCTGCTGAAAATATTTAATATGAAATTCCTTCGGGTATGGTAGAACAACTGCTAGCTAATCCTTATTTAGGAGATGGAACCGAACATCCTGATATGCACTTGATATATGTGGATAAAATTTGTGGATTGTTTAAGCTTGCAGGTTTACCCGGAAAGGAAGCTAAGAAGAAGGTTTTCCCTTCATCTTTAAGGGAAAAACATTTACATGGTATAGGCTATGTGATGATATTGGATCTTGGAACTGGAATCAGTTGAAATTGGAATTCCATAAAAAAATTTATCCTATGCATCTAGTTCACTGTGATCGCGATTATATATATAATTTTTGGCCTCGTGAAGGAGAAAGTACCGCTCTAGCTTAGGGTAGGCTTAAGTCAATGTTGTATTCATGCCCTAATCATGAGCTCTCAAGAGAAATTATTATTTAGAATTTTTACGCTCGGCTTTCTCGTAATGATCAATGCATGCTCGATACTTCTTGTACTGGTTCTTTTATGAAGAAGACTATTGAATTCTGGTGGGATGTTTTAGAAACAATTAAACGCAAGTCTGAAGATTGGGAACTCAACGAAGGTAAAGAGTCACGTATTGAACCTAAGTTTGATTGTGTTAAATCTTTTATGAATACCGATGCTTTTCAAAAGATTAGCACTAAATATGGACTTGACTCTGAGATAGTAGCTTCCTTTTGTGAATATTTTCCTACTCATGTTGATCTCCCTAAGGAGAAGTGGTTTAAATATCACCCACCTATTAAAGAAGAAATTAAAGAGCCAGTAAAAGCTAAAGAAGAAACTATCTTTTACAATGTTGATTCAGTTGTTCCCATTGCTTATATTGAAAACCCACCTTTCCCTGTTAGGATGAAAGAAAATACTAAAGCTTCAACTGTGATTAACGAAAGTTATGTTAGACACCCAAACCAGCTGAACAAATCAGAGTTGAACCTAGTGTTGCTATGATTAAGGTTCTCTTGGTCGATAATATCGATGGGCATGTTATTTACTTTTGTGATGAAGCTTCTAGAATTGCCAAACTGAAAAAAGAAGATAAACATAGACTAGTTGTTGGGATGCCTGTTGTCTCAGTTAAGATAGGAGATCACTGTTATCATGGGTTATATGACCTATGTTCTAGTGTGAGTGTTATTTCTTTTTTCCTGATATGAAGAAATTAAGAATGAAATAGCACCTACTGAAATAGAAGACATAGATTGTCGGATTTCAGGCTCCGCAAAACCCTAAAGGTTCGAACACAGGGACGTGTACGAAGATCTCTCTCGGCTCTACCTCACCCAGCTCGGTACTCGATGGACAACACAAGAAACTCACTTGATGGTGAGGAAGACACATAACACAACAATTTACCCACGTTCGCCCCCCTGGGAAGCGTAAAACTCTACCCCTGCTTTGGTGGATTGCCTCTCTTGGAGGGGGGTGGATGAACTAGTACAGTGTTCTTCGGCCTCCTAAGACTAGGTGGCCTTAGTAACATCAAGATGTGTGAATGAATGGTTCCGATCCCCCCTCTCTGCAAAGAAACCTATCCTTTATTTATAGTGGCGGCCCCGGTCCTCTTCCCTTATCGTTTCGGCAGGAAGGGATCCCACACCGGCCAATTTCGGAGGGGACAGGGGAACATGCTTCCCCTGTCCAAAAGTGGTCTTCACCTGCAAAGTAGCTGCCAGCACTTCAGAGGTCAGCTCAGGGATGACGTCCGTCCTGCCGGCGGGCGGCTAGGTTCTTGTTGCACCAGAATGGAAACCCTTAGGAGATGCCGTGGGAACCTGCGTTTGTCCTTGCCCCCTTTACACCAAAGGGGAAACTGCTTTGTCCTACCGTCTGCTGCTCGCATGTCCTTCTTCTGCGTCATCCTTGACTCTTGAGGCTGGGCCTTACCTTGGAATATCCGCCGCTCCGGAGCGGTCCTGGGGAAGCCCCCTAGGGTCTCGATGTCGTTCCTCCTCGTGAGGCTTGGCCACTCACGAGGGCCTTGCCTTGAGTGATGCCGGGCCTGTTGATTTGCTTGATGAGGTGGGCGAGCCGTGGGCCATAAGCAGGCAGGTCTGGGTAGCCCCATTCCCAGAATGCCGACAATAGCCCCCGGGCCCAAGGCGCGCCTGGGTTGGCTTCTCGGTGAAGCCTTGAGGACAACCAGAAGCGTCGCGGGCCCTAGTTGCCTGCAGGCCAAGCGGCACACATGTCCAACGACCATGTGGTGACGCTCTCGCTCCTCGAGGCTTCCGGGGTGCGCCAGTCCATGACGACACAATCTCCAAGAACCACACAGGCCATCATTGTTATCATTGAATGGCGTCGGTGCGGCCTGACCACACCCAACGACCCTTCATGGAAGTGACCGCTCGGTGGACAGGTGAAGAGACGTGAGCGACAGCGCTCCAGTCAGCCCACCTTGGGACCCTTGTGGGGCACGCGATGCTTGCGCTCCCACGACGGTTGGTGGCCGTGGTTCGCCTATAAATCTACCCTGCCCCCGCCAAGGGGGAGGCAACGCAACCTTGAACTCCTTCTCTGCTTCTTCTGCTTCACCGCAAAAAAACCTCCTCTTCCCTTTGTTTCTCGTCCTTATGGCGTCTCCCGGGGGTGATCTTAGCCGGGAGAAGCGCACGACACCTTCCGAGCCCTCGTCCGTCCCTGGTGGCAGTGGCGGAGGGCCCTCCGAGTCGCCGCTCATCCGGCACCGTTGGGCCCTAAGCGATGAGTAAGTCCCTCGTCTGCATCTCCTTTCCTTGTCGCCTCATCTGCTGCTTGTTGGTTTATCTTTACTTTACTCCATAGTGCCCTTGGCCAAGAGGCTCAAATTAGGTGAGATTTAGGAGGAGGTGGGGGTGCTGCGGGCTCAACTCGCGAGTATTGAGGCAACCCTCCAGGCCGCCCGCGAGGGCGAAGCGGAGGCCAAAGACGAGCTGTCGTCACTGCAGAAGCAGGTCTAGGAGGCGACCGACGCCATCTTGGCCACCAAGGACGAGGCGTCGTTCGCCCGGATGATGGTGTCCCAGCGGGCCAAGCAGTTCAAGGGCATCGCCAGCCGGGCGGCTGGAGCGACGCGACGGCTTGCGAGGGAGGCCCCAATGCTGCCAAACGTGACGAGCGAGGGGGGCTACCTCGCTTTCTTCGAGAAGGTGGTGGAGGCGTTGGAGGCTGGCGTTTGCCGGGTGGAGGAGGAAAGTGCATCGGACGTGCGTGAGCTTCTGTGCCTTGCCTTGACGCTTGTCTTCTCCAACCTGCGCTGACTTGTCTCGGAGCTCGACCTCAAGTGCGTCGTCGAGTCGGTGCCCATCGAGCCTCGGCGCCTTCTCCAGCATGAAGTGCGCCTGCACGTGGACGCCTTGGTGGAGCAATAGGTCCGGGCGCCTGTCTCCAGCGAGGAGGAGGCCTCCGACACCGAGCTCACAGCCGCCAAGGGCGGCGCCGACGGCCTGTCCCCCTAAGCGTCTCCCAGCTCCCGTTTCCTTCTCCTGTAACGTCAAACCAAGAACTCTGCCCTGTTGGGCATTAAAATTTTGTTCGTTACCTTCGTCATTTTTCGTTTTTCCTTTCGCTCATGGGTTGATTGCTCGCTTGCCAGTAGTCGTTGCAGTTTGACTTCTTTGCATAGGGCTGCTCGCTGCCCCAGCCATCACTCGGGAGTAACGGCGGCCGGGGCCTTCAGGAGGTCCCGTCCTCCCGAGGTATCGCCCGCGTTGCCGCACGCTTGGTCGATGACCTCCTTCCTCGCCACAGCTAAATCCTTAGGCTCTGCATCTCTTTGTTACTGCCTACATTTTTAATTTATCGTTAGTTTGATTTGAAACCAGATGGTCCTGGTTTGGGCATGTGGGGTACTTAGCTCGTGGGTTTGCGCCGGTCTCTTGCGTAGCTCCTCATGAGTAGCTCCTGCTCTGTAGGCGTGATGGGGTGGAGACACTTTCGGCCTTCCATGTTTGTGTGCCCTGGCCCCGCTCCTTCGACCGGCGAGGCTCCGGAGGCCCGATGCTCAGGAGCCCCCCTTGGTGCTTGAGCAATTCCTCTCCCCGTTTCTTTGGTCATCGCCTAAGGCGCCCAGAGGCCTCCTGAGACTCTTTGTGGTGATATTGTGCTTCGATCCGGACCCCCGAGCGGGGGTTGATCGTAGAAAATGTTCGCCCCTGGGACGGCAAGTCCTTGCTTTTGCTCCTTGGCCCCTAGGCGCGGTGCGGAGTGTTGCCTAGAAAAGGGGCTTCAAAACCGGTGAATACAAGAGAGCACAAGAGAAAGTTCCACACCCCTTTTGTTTTTCAAACATCAACTTTTATAATTGGTAGTTGTAAGTCCGGCAGAAGATAGTTCAAAATCGAGGAAAAGTAAGAAAACGCCACGTCCGGCACTTAGGATGGCATAGTCATTGGCGGACTATATTGATTGCCTCATAGGTCTTCCACTAGGCGTGGGGTGGACCCCTTCCGCGTCCTTGGGGGGGGGGGCTGGGCTTATACAGCCCCGGCTTGTTATTACGTGAGAGTGTCACAGTGGGGGTGTATATGGGAGGACGCGAGGACGCTTTGGCCTCGCGAGTGTCCCTACCCGTGAGGCATAGGCGCCTGATTCCAGAAGTCATTTGTGGACTGTGTTGATTTCCTCCATTTGTACCCAGCACGGAGCATAGGTCTTCCACTAGGCGTGGGGTGGACCCCTTCCGCGTCGTCGGGGGGGGGGGGGGCTAGGCGTATACAACCTTGGCTCGTTATTACATGAGAGTGTCACGAGATGAAGTAGGTTCCAAAAGGATTGAAGGACGATGCAGAGTTGCGACGGGTTGATGCCGGTCTTGCACGCTCCTTCTCCTTAGGCTGGTTGAGGGCTTTTATGGCTCTACGTCGACATGTCCCAGTCCCGCACATTTACGTGCAGTCGTGAGGCGCCTCACGAGGTAAGGCCCCGACACCCCCCGATACCGACCGAACCTGGACGACACCAGGGTGGTCGTGTGACTTTGTGACCGGTAACGCACCTGAGGTGCGATGCTCAGAAGCCCCTTTAACGTCCGAGCAGCTCTGCATCGCTAGGATCCAGTCCCGCAAATTTCTCAACCACCGTTGCTGGGACCAAATGAACGGATGTAGCCATTGGGTTAAGCCCTGCCACCCCTGATAACGACTGGATGTCCGTGGATGATATCAAAGGTAGCAGGTGGCCTTGTGACCGGTAAGGCTCCTAAGGTGCGATGCTCAGGAGCCCCCTTTTGACGCTCAAGCGACTCTGCGTCGTCACGACCCAGTCCTGCACATTTCCCAACCACCACTGCTTGCGACCGAATGGACGATCTCAGCTACGGGGTCAAGCCCTGCCACCCCCGATAACGACCGGATATCCGCGGACGATATCAAGGGTGGCAGGTGACCTTGTGACCGGTAAGGCCCCTAAGACGCGATGCTCAGGAACCCCCTTTCACTCTCAAGTGTCTCTAATTTTATCCTATTGATTGTGGCTCTGGGGAGCCGCGGGGCCTCCTGAGCCCCCGCTTCAGGGCGACGCGCACCGTCCAGAGCCCCTGAATGAGGGGAATAGATCGCCCGAAGATGCAAGCAAGGCAAGGTGTCAAGTCGCCGAATGGGTGCAGCAGGAGTTATAGACACATGAGTAAATGATATGGTATGCAGGGGCATGCTGCGAACACCTGAAGTCCCTGCGGTCAGCAGGAGCAGTGAACCCAAAAAATTACCTCGCATAGCTTCTCCGCGTATGAGGGGCGGCTCGCGAGGCCCGACCCTCGGCGCCTGCTTCAGCTCCGTGGCCGCCGCGGGTGGCCAGTGCCACTTGTGTCTCGTCGCTGCATCTGACTCGTACTCCTGAGGCCTGGGGTTCGGCTCTTCGTAGTTCCTCCGCGGGGGAGGCAGCTGGCGCCACACCCCGCGGCCCGGGGGCACCTCCCTGCCCGTGCCTCTTGGGCCCAGCTCAAGGAGGGGGCCCAAAGCATTCCTCACTCTTGAGAAAGATAGGACCCCGGGGGGACGCTTGAGGCTCTTCCTCGTCGGGAGGGTCAGGTGATGCCGTATACTCTGGCACGTACGGCTCCATGTAGGCGTTCGACTGTCCTCCGAACATGTTCAGCAGCACGACGGTGGCAGTCCCTCTCGGCAATGGAGGGGGATCCCCTCGACCGTGCTTCTCGAAGATTTTCCTACAATAAGCCTCCGCACGAAGTTGCTTGTTCCTCTTGCTGCCGTTGGTTGGTCCCGGCGCCGCTCGGTGCTGACTCCCCCCTTAGTGCCCCGGCGCGTCTCCTTTATCGTAGTTCGCCCATGCTGATGCCTCCTCCTTTTTCTGGCTGCACTGTAGAGAGCACTCCTGTCCGGCTGCTCCGGACTGTCAGGAGCGACCTGGTATTGGTGATGCGTACCGGTGTGCACATCAATCGTTCCGCCGTTCTCCTCGCACCCCTAGTGGTCGTCAGCGTGGTGCACCTCGGGGACGGCAGCCGGAACCTGGAGGAGTAGGAGGGCTGCACGAGACATGTCTCTCTCGGCCCCGCCCAGCATAGGACGGGCCCCATTGCTTGCAGCCCTGGGGCCCGGCATGAGGTGCGAGCCCCCGCCGCCTGACGCTTGCGACCTTGAAGAAGAGCAGGGTTGGATGATTTTCTAGGCGTTGGTGATCAGCTCCATGATGTGGTCCACCCAAGAGTCGAAGCCCCCTTGAGTTGGTCGTTGGCGCAACATCTCGCTCGCCATCTGCAACGCGTCGTGCGCGCCGAGGTCCCCCAAGTGGATGCGACACGTCGTGGGTGCTAGAGACGCCGCCCAGCCACCGTGCGCCTGGGTGGCGTGGGTGGTTGCGACGGTGGATACGATGTCGATGACCTGGTACGAGCCGCGTGGTACCACAATGCCGGTATGCGTGCTTTCGGATGCACTGATGTGGCGGTTGGAGGCTAGCTCGACGAGGCTCAAAGAAACTGGTTGCGCACCGATCATTGGAGCAGTAGGCCTAGGGAAGATGAACCTCGGAGAAGACCTTAACACGCCCCCTACCTGGCGCGCCTAATGTCGGATTTCGGGCTCCACAAAACCCTAATGGTTCGAACATAGGGGCATGTACAAAGATCTCTCTCGGCTCTACCTCACCCAGCTCCCTACTCGATGGATAGCACAGAAACTCACTCGATAGTGAGGAAGACACAGAACACAACAATTTACCCAGGTTTGGGCCGCTAGGAAGTGTAAAACCCTACTTGTGCTTTGGTGGATTGCCTTTCTCGGAGGGGTGTATGGATGAACTAGTACAGTGTACTTCAACCTCGTGAGGCTAGGTGGCCTTAGTGACGTGAAGATGGGTGAATGAATGGTTCCGATCCCCCTCTCTGCAAAGCAACCTATCCTCTATTTATAGTGGCGGCCCCGATCCTCTTCCCTTATTGTTTCGGCGGGAAGGGATCCCACAACGGCCAATTTCGAAGGGGGGCAGGGGAACATGCTTCCCCTGTCCAAAAGTGGTCTTCACCTACAAAGTAGCTGCTAGCGCTGTAGGGGCCAACTCAGGGATTACGTCCGTCCTGCCG
This sequence comes from Hordeum vulgare subsp. vulgare, assembly GCF_904849725.1. Classification (NCBI taxonomy): domain Eukaryota; kingdom Viridiplantae; phylum Streptophyta; class Magnoliopsida; order Poales; family Poaceae; genus Hordeum; species Hordeum vulgare. The sequence goes on along the minus strand of NC_058521.1, from coordinate 288,414,884 downwards.
GTGGCCGACTAGGTTCTTGTTGCTCCAGAATGGAAACCTATAGGAGATGCCTTGGGAACCTGCGTTCATCCTTGCCCCCTTTGCACCAAAGGAGAAACTGCTATGTCCTGCTGTCCGCTTCTCGTGTGTCCTTCTTCTGCCTCATCCTTGACTCGTGAGGCTGGGCCTCGCCTTGGAATATCCGCTGCTCCGGACAGGTCCAGGGGAAACCCCCTGCGGGTCTCGATGTCGTTCCTCCTCGTGAGGATTGGCCCCTCACGAGGGCCTTGCCTTGAGTGATGTCGGGCCTGTTGATTTGCTTGATGAGGTGGGCCAGCCCTGGGCCGTAGGCAGGCAGGTCTGGGAACCCCCATTCCCAGAACGCAGACATAGATGTTACTATTAAACTTGCTAATAGAGATACTATATCACCAATTGGGATTTTCTCAGATGTTGAAGTCTTGTGTGCGAAGATAAAATACCCTACTCATTTTCTTGTTCTTGGCTCCCCACAAGATGACTTTTGTCCCATTATCTTTGGTAGACCTTTCTTGAACACCGTCAATGCCAAAATATATTGCAAGAAACAAACTATCTGTGTTAGCTTTGGTGATGAATCTCACGAATTTAACTTTTCCAAGTTAGTAGACAACCGCATAAGAAAGATTTGCCTAGTAAGGATGAAATTATTGGTCTTGCTTCTATTGTTGTACCTCCTACTGATTCTTTAGAAAAATATTTGCTAGACCATGAAAATGATTTGCATATGCATGAAATAAATGAAATAGATAGAATCTTTTTCGAACAACAACCTCTGCTTAAGCACAATTTGCCTATTGAAACTCTAGGAGGTCCCCCTCCACCTAAAGGTGATCCAGTGTTTGAATTAAAAAAATTGCCAGACACTTTGAAATATGCTTATCTTTATGAGAAAATATATATCATGTTATTATTAGCGCTAACCTTTCAGAACATGAGGAAGAAAGATTATTCAAAGTTCTAAGGAAGCACCGAGCTGCTATTGGATATACTCTTGATGATCTTAAGGGAATTAGTCCTACTCTATGTCAGCACAAGATTAATATGGAACCTGATGCTAAACCCGTTGTTGATCACTAACGTCGGTTAAATCAGAAGATGAAAGAAGTGGTAAGAACGGAAATATTGAAACTTCTGGAAGCAGGTATAATCTATCCTATAGCTGATAGTAGATGGGTAAGTCTTGTTCATTGTGTCCCTAAGAAGGCAGCTTTTACTGTTGTTCCTAGTGATAAGAATGACCTTATTCCACAAAGAATTGTCATAGGCTATAGAATGGTAATTTATTTTAAAAAATTAAACAAAGCAACCAGAAAAGATCATTACCCTCTATCTTTTATTGATCGAATGTTAGAAAGACTGTCTAAGCACACACATTTTTGCTTTCTTGATGGATATTCTGTTTTTTCACAAATACGTGTTTCACAACCTCATCAAGAAAATACCACTTTTACTTGAACTTTTCGAACTTATGCTTATAAATGTATGCCTTTTGGTTTATGTAATGCACCTGATACCTTTCAAAGATGTATGACTGCTCTATTCTCTGATTTTTGTGAAAAAATTGTTGAGGTTTTGATGGATGAATTTTCTGTTTATGGGAAGTCTTTTAATGATTGTTTAAGCAATCTTGTTCGAGTTTTGCAGAGATGTGAACAAACAAATCTTGTCTTGAATTGGGAGAAGTGCCACTTTATGGTTAATGAAGGTATTGTTTTGGGCCATAAATTTCTAAAAGAGGCATGGATGCGGACAAAGCCAAGGTTGATGCAATTGAGAAAATGCCATGTCCTAAAGATATCAAAGGTATTTATAGTTTCCTTGGTCATTGTCAGTGATGCTAGGTCGACACCTATGGGGATCAATGCGATACCCTTGTGGTCGTAGGGCGGGGAAAGACAACGTCAAGAGCAGATCTCATGATCAACACCCGGCAATCCTTTTTACCCAGGTTCGGGCTACTTACGCGTAAAACCCTACGTCCTACTCGTCTGATCGTATTAATCGTTTTTCGTTGTTTGTTAAAGTGATGATAACCGTCTTCTTGGCCAATCTCCATAGAGTCTAACCTCTTGTGAATGAGCTAAGGGCCTCCTTTTATTGGCAAAGGGGTCACCTATAGTGCTCGATGGTAGGTTCACGAGATGTTATAGTGAACCTAGAGCGGTGCTTATCCATCTACCGCTGTTAGGTGCATTAAATGCACGTGTTGTCCTTGTCAGCTAAGTGCTCGTGAAGACATGTGTCCAGGTGTTTCAACACCTGGACGCCCCGCTGGCGCATGCGTATTGCGCTGGAATTTTGGCGGCAGTGGCACAGTGGCAAGGGCGGTCGCCCTCCAGTGCCTAGCCACGTCATCCGGAAAGGGTGCTTTCCGGGGCCTTGGGTCTTCGTCCCAGCAAGGAAGCTTGCTGGGGGCTTCGGTTGTCTTCCCGGCGAGGGAGGCTTGCCAGGGTTTTGTGCTAGGTGCGCTCATCACGTCCATTAAACGGGCGTTGCCTTGGATGTCTTCCTGGCAAGGCAGACTTGCCGGGGCCTTGGATATCTTGGGGGTGCATCTTGTCTAGACTCTCCTAGGCCCTGCCGTCAGGGGCTCTTTGCGCCCGTGCACAAGTCTGGGCAGTAGAGACCCCAGTCTTTAGTGCACCGCCAGGAGCCCCCGGGCCTGGGCCACACACGCGTGCGGAGCGTTGTTGGGCCAGGCCCAAAGAGGTGCACGAGCCTTCGTGGTTGGATCTGCTGGCGGTTGCCTTTCCCCATGCCGCGCATTAATCGTTCGGAGTGGAGAGTTCTGCACGGAGTGATCGATGCGGCCGCGAGCATGGGGAACCGTTCATGGAGCACGCAAAGGGTCGGCCCTCGCCCCCATAAGAAGGGGAAATACGAGCTCTCCTAGCCCACTATTCCCGATCCTTTTCCAATCTCAAACGCCGCCGCCGCCACCTTCTGCTAAAGCTTCTCCATGCCTCCCCTTCCTCCCTGCAGTTCCGCTTCGGGCGACAACGTCCATCTTCCGCCGTTGCCATAGCGCGGAATACTTCCGGGGGAAAGGGTGCTGCTTTGGAGAAGGAGTTGGCGAGGCTGCGGAAGAAGCACGCCTACTTCCCCAAAGGTCTGGATATGGCCACCTTCAGGAGCCGCTACTAGATCATGTGGGCTGCCGAGACGAAGGCGCATCCGGCCACCGAGGTGCTCCCTGGGACGGGAAGCAGAGGACCGGACCAGTTCCCCTTCCTTGCTGACTATTTCTTCTATGGGCTTTGTCCGCCATTCTGAGAGTTATTCCTTGACCTCATGCACACCTATGGCTTCCGCCTTCTCGACTTTACGCTGAACGCAGTGACGTGCATGTCCATCTTTGTGCACCTCTGTGAGAACTTCGTTGCGATCACCCCCAACTCAACTCTCTTCCACCACTACTACCCTCCTTGTATCCAGGGCGGGGAGGCCCTTTCGAGCTCCATCGCCTGGTTCCAAATGACTGGGACCAAGGAGGCGTACCTGGGAGGTATCCTTTGCAAGAAGTGGGATGAGTGGCGAGGTAAGTGGTGATGGATTCGTCAGGAGGGATATCCGCCCTGTTGCGAGCCCAGGACCTCCAGGATAGGGTCCCGGGGAGAGGGCTGGAGCGATATGTCCCTTGACGACGATAAGCTGTCCATCGCCACCACCAGGATCTTGCGCCTCCGAGCCGTGGGGTTGACGATGGAGATGGTGGCTGTTGACTTCATCCGCAGGCGCATCACCCCCCTCTAGTACAGGGGAGGGAGGCCGGGTTCGGCCTTCGCGAATGTGGCGGATGTCATGCAGTTGCGACCGGGGGTGGACAACAATCTAACGGCCATGGAGCTCGAGTACTTCTGCCAGAAGCTATTTAGTTCTGAGCTAAAGATCCGGCTGCCGCGGGGGATTCTCCCGTTGTGCAATAGCTCGGCCTTGAGAAGCCTCACGGTGATGATGCCGGATTGCGATGCCCACGGCATGGTCGCGACCTGGCTGGAGCCCACGGCAGAGGTGGTCTCGTCCTTCTTTGACGGGTTATCGGAGGCCCCCAACCGGGAAGAAAGAGGCCTCGTCCGTGATACCACCGCTGCGGAGGAGGCGCACATTTCCAGCAGGATGGGGGAGCATACCCTCGCCCTTGGGGCCGAGTGCGCGGGTTCCCATGGCAGGGAAGCTACTGGCCGAGAGGCGCCACCACGAGTGAACCTCGCCGGTGATTCTGGTAGTTTGGCTACCGGGGCCCGTCCAGAAGAATGGTCGCCTGCTGCCAGGACGCATGAGGGGGAGGAGGAGACGGAGGAATGCTTGGCCCGTCGAAAACCCAAGCGAGTGCTACGTCGCTTCGGCTCCAATATCCCGGTCCGGCAAAGTCTGCCCGCCGCACATGCCAAACGTCCGAGGGTGGTGCACCCTTCGATGGATGCCGGGGCCGAGGTGGATTATGATATCTCAATCTTGAGCTCGGAGGAGGAGGACGACAAGTAAGAGTTCGATCCTATGACCCCTCCCCTTCACTCCTGCTTGCTTGGGTTTTTTGCTGACATGGTGCCGTCGCTCGTTCACAGGGACACTCAGACATTGGCCCAAAGGTCGGCGAAGTTTGCCCGGGTGTCAGCCGCTGATGAGCCGTCGGCGAGAGCGGACGCATCGGCTGGCGGGGTGCCTCCGGCAAGCCCCAAGCGCATGGCCGAGGGCGATCCCTTGGTGAATGTCAACGCGTCGGCCGGCGAGGGGCCCCCAGCAGGCGCCACGGAGCCTAGCAGCGACAATCCGATGCTCCGAAAGCTCCGCCGGCGCCTACGGCCACTCTCGTGCCAAGCCCCCGACATGCATCGCCTGAGCCTGTGGTGCTTGAGGACAAGCCCCTGGCAACGAACGTTGCCGGGGAGGGGGTAGCTACGATCCACCAGCAGGAGGACAGTGAGCGCTTGTCCGGATGCATTTGCAAGTTGAGTCTTGAGTTTTCTTCTTGATTATATTGTCTGATGTCGATCATTCCTCTCCTTTTCCTGGCACACAGATCCTTCTCCCGTGGAGGAGATGGATGTCGACATCGTGGTTACGGAGGTTGCCCATGAAGCGGCGGCTGAGGCCTCCGATGCCATGGCATGCGAGGCCGCCCACGAGGAGCGGGATCAGCAGCAGGATATCCAGGAGCCTGCAGAGGGGCCCGTTGAGGGTCCGGAGGTGTGTGCTAACGATTCTCTGCCTGCCTGAGGCGGGGAGACTTCCAAGGGCGAAGTATAGGTGTAAATGCACTAACCTTTCCACACAAGTTAGATATGAATCTTCTGAAATAATTAACTTTTCCTAAAAAATTATGCATATCCCTCTTACACTGTTATGCCTCTATTTTCTTAATAGCTTCTATTTTACTAAGATCTATCTCAATGCCTCTCTCATGTACTATAAAACCTAGAAATTTGCCAGCCGACACAGCAAAAGTAGATTTGAGTGGGTTCACTTTTAAACCGTATTGACGCATTCTTTAAAAGGTTGCGTAAATCTTTCAAAGGCATGCTAATTCACAAGACCGTCAAATCTCTCAAAGTGCAGTGGTCACACCATTCCGATAAAGAGGCTACATGGGAACGCGAGGACCACCTCCGTTCTGAATTTCCCGATTTCTTTCAGTCTTAGATCTTGAGGATGAGATCTTCTTTGTAGTGTGGGAGAGTTTGTAATGCTCCAAGTGTGTACTTGCCATATTTTGAACCTTGTGGGTGCACCTTATCATTGATATGAGAGAGTCCTATTGCTTCTATGGATTCATGTGTCCTTTTGTTCTTCCCTTGCTTGCATGCATATCATTTCATATCGTTTCATGTGTTAGGTGTTGTTGCTTTGAGTCATGTGATTTCATGTGATCTTATGTGGTGATGTGAGTTATGACCTTGTGTGATGTGTCGTTGTAGTAGTGAGAGTGTGTGGTGCTTGTCCTTTCTAAAACCCCTTTGTTGCAATTCCAAAAACCCCTCTAGTTATTTGCAAAACCCCCTCTCTCTTCTATTCCACAAGTGCAATTCCAACTTGTTCCTAACCTGAATTTAAAATGTTCAGGGTTTAGGAAATATTGTGGGAATAAATATGTGCTAGTTTCGTGATTTGTTTTGGGTGCTAAAGGTGCTAGAATAAACACAAAACACCCACCAATATTGTTGTTTTTGTATTTATTTCATATGCCCCGAAAATCATTCAGTTATTTTATTCAAATAGCTTGCTAAATTTCAGGCCCAGGGACATTTTCCTTTTATTTTTATAGTTTTTGCTTTACCCTGTGGACCTTTTCCCTTTCCCTGTATTTATTCTAAATAGGAAACACCAGGGAGTGTTTTCTTTTTATATGGCGCCACCTGTGGGCTCACTCCCACAGGCCGGCCCATCCCTCCCTCTCTCTCGTGCGCCAGGAGCCCGCACGCGTCCCTCTCTCCCATCCTGACGCCGTCTCCCTTCTTCCCCCTTTCCTTCAGCTTGCAGAGAGATAGGGAGATGCCGCCGTGTGCACCAATGTCGAGGACCACCCCCCATATAACGTGGTGTGCGTGCCCTGCCTGCCTAGGGTTCCTCTCCCTTCCCTCCTGCCGCCGCCACCTCTCTCCTTTTCCCATCTCTCTTCTTCTCCCCTGGTAAGTTCCTGTAGGTTAGGAGCAGAGAGAGAGGGAAGTGCAACGCCATCGTCCTCCACGTGTTCATCGTCGTCCAGCGCCGGCGGCCATGTCCGGGGGCTCGGGGAAGGTGCCCGCGCTCTATTCCTGTCGTCGTTGAGGTCGAGGATCGACCACAACGACGAGCAGGAGCTCGTCACTGGCATGTTCACGGCGAACTCCCTCCCTGCTTCGGTTCCGCACAGCACGTCTACGTCTTCGTCAGATCGTCATTGGTTCTTCTTCAGGCTGCCTCTTCGATCGGTCCTTTCCCTCCTTCCCCCCGGTGAGGCTAGATCCCCCTTCGTTTTCCCCTTAGTAGAGTGCAGTAGAGCTCATGCCGAGCCTCTCAGATCGGCAGGAACGTGCATGTGTGTTAGTTGTGTTGTGCTCGGCTCGACGTCCATAGGGAGTCGGCTTCCCAAGCGGTTGTAGTTGTGGTGCAAGGTCCCGTAGAGCAGCAGTAGCCGAGTAGGCGTGCTACGGCGAAGTCCCTGTCGTCGGATCACCGTGTAGAGCAGGGCAGGATATCGTATTAGGTGTGCGTGCAGGGAACTAGTGTAGATGCTTGTGATGTGTAGTTGCCGTAGGGTCTCGTGGCGTAGCAGTATATCTGCAATCCTGTGGTGTTGCCACTCGTAGCGCATTAGCGGAAGCAGGCCGGCCACAGCGAACTCCGTGCCGCTGGCGCACCTCTGCATGCCAGGCAGAGCACCAGGTTCTTGGGCCAAGTTACTTGGGTTCAGTCCCCTGTACTGTCAAGTATCCTAGCGTAGCCTAGTGGTTGCAGTGTGGTGCATTGTCTAGTCGGTCTTGGGTTCGATCCAAGGGGAAGCTTCCCCCTTTTTTGTTGGTTTAATTCCGCACAGTAGCGTTGCAGCAACAGAGAGTTAACTTGCTTATATATCCTTCCCTGTCGAGGTAGTGTTTGGTAGCAGAGTGGTTTGGGTCTGTGGCATGTACCAGGAGGTCCTCGGTTCGAAACCACCACCCCTTTTATTTTATTTTCTTTTGCCTTCTTGTTGTTTCTCCTCTTGTATACTTATGAGAGTTGCTTGGTGTGATCTACACCAAGTGGGAATACATTCTTCTCGCAAACAGCATGTGTGTGAAGGTTTTTTTGCTAGCATGTGTATCTATGTGAGTGTGTAGGTATTGTAAGGTAGAGTAGTGTATGTGTGGATCTTCTACCATATGTGATGTTTGTGAGGTGCTTGACTTGTGGGTGTTTTACTAGTCTAGTGTGCTGCATGTGTGTGAGCAGTTCTTCCTCATGGTGATGATGTTGCACTAGTGTCATGCTTAAGTGAGTGTGTAGGTGCACTAGTGTCATGCTTAAGTGAGTGTGTAGGTGCACTAGTGTCATGCTTAAGTGGTGTAGTGTGGTAGGTTTTGAGTGCATGTTTATCTTGTGGAGTGGTGTGTGTGAAGCACACACACACATGAACATATTTCATGTGCACCTTGGATTGTGAGCATGTGCTTGTGTGTGTGGAATCCCCACCTACTAGAACAAGGTGCACCTTCATATGTCCATATGTGAGTGGTGCATGTTTCTTGTGTTGGTGTGTTTTGCTTTGTAGATATGATTGGGAATGGAGATGGACATGGCACACACACATGGGGTCAAAACCCTCATGTCAACATTGGTGTTGTGTTCATGCAAGTGCTAGTGTAGACAGTGTTCTAGTGTGTGCACATGAAATGTTGCACTATTCAATTTGTAGGAATCTATGTAGTATTCCTTCCTAGTTTGTGGCCACTTGCTCCAAACAAGTGTATGCATATTATATATGACTTTGTGGTAGAATATCCCAAGGAACCCATTGATGAACTCAGTTTTTTCATTGGAACATTTTCTGTAGATGACATATTTTCATTTTCTCTATGTTTGGAGCTTGGTTCCATGAGTTGTGGTGAGCCTTTGTGATTGTTTCTTGGTTGTGCTTGTAGAGGGTAACCCCCTCTCACTCTTGTTGGTCTCATCTCATGATTAGGATTCCATATGTGCAAGTTATGCCCACTCAAAGTAGGCATGTGGCTGAAATTCCAAATTAGTGAAAATCTGAGATTTTCACAAAGTCTGAGAATCTGTTTATATTTTCTTCTCCTATAGATGAGGTTGTTCTGGTCAATGTATTGTGATATAGCCTTAGCTTTCAACTAGCAAGTTGGACCTGATATGTTTTTCTAGCTCCCTGTAAAATTTCATGTCATTTGGAGTCCTGTAGATATTGTTTTGGCTGCTGTAAAAATGCTTCAGAGCATAGACAGAAAGTGAGAATCTGGAATTTTCACAAGTCCCTGAAAACTGATGTTTTTTGGGCAAGTTTGCAGCCTTGTAACTTTGTGTGTTTAATTCCTTTTTGGGTTATTCTTGCTTGAGCTTGTAGTATCCTTGGAAAGCTAGAGCCACATATATTATTCGTCATGTTTGGGTGGATGTAGGTGCTTTGCATGTAGCTCACAAAGTGCTATGATGCAGTTTATGGCAGATTGTGTAGTTTTGTCATTTTGATTTTTGTGAGTGCTTAGTTGATGATGTGGTGTTCTTCTTTGCTCCACCCCATTCATGATGGTTTGTTTTATGTCTTGGCAACCTGGGAATACCAGATTTGTGCCACGTGAGTGTGTGGTGATGATTTTGTTACGTAGGCCTTCATAACTTGTTTCGTTGATTCCCATTGATCCGTAGCTCCGTTTGTAACGTTCTTTATATGCTTTTGCATCACTTTCTCGTGATGCATCTGATCATGTCATTCTCATGCATGTAAAATTAGTTTAGGATACAGTTCTGTCCAGGGACATGTATTAGCTTCTCATGCTTGTGCTAGTGATAGAAATGGTGTTGCATGCTCATATTCATCTCATGCATCATGTGCTTGTTGCATCTTGAGGTGCTGTTGTTCATTGGATGTTATTATTATGTTGGGTAGAACCGGGATCGGAGAACGAATACGTGGAGTCAGGAGAGTACGTGCAGGACGATCAAGAGCCGTTCCAAGCTGAGGATATCACAGGCAAGAAGATATGACCTTGATTCCATCTCTAGACTTGTTATGCTAGATTACGTTTCCGTTTTCATATGTTCGCTGCCTACCACTGAAATATTTGCCTCTTGATATGCCATGAACCCAAACACTGATCCCTTCCTAGCAAACTTGAATGGCTAAGTAGGCTTTGCTTAGCTACTAATGTTAGCGTTGCTAGATGTAGGTGCTTTGACTCATGTGATAACATGAGCTCGATATCATTATCTTAAATTCTATTATTTAAATAATGCACCTATATACTTGGTAAATAACGGAAGGCCTAGCCTTTTGCCGCGTGCTTTGTTCCGTTATTGCCGCCATAGTTACCCGCTACAGGTGTTTGATTCCATATTGATCGCTCCTAACACGTTCGGCGTTGTTATGGTTGTTATGGGGACCCCCTAGATAAATCACGTAGTGTTAAGACTTGTCCGGCAGGACCCGACATTGGTTTTAATTTGCTAATCACTTAATATTAATCTACATGGGGAATACCTACCCCTAGGAATTTAATCAACAACCTGGGCCAGTGCTCCTCATGAGTGTTGTTCAATCCACCTAGCAGTCGCCAAGACCACCCCAAGGAAACTTGAGGTTTGGTCCTTGTCCACTCTGCATAGATGGTGTTGTCCTGAGACTAAGATATGCGGCTCTTATCGGGGTCGTCGATACACCGGGAGGTCCAGCTAGTCTTGTCTTACCTTAGCGATATATCTTGCGTATATGAATCCCAGTGAAGCTTTGGTTCTCCCCAGAGTTGAGGTTTTCCTCTAAGGAATCCGACGAGATCACGAGATTCGTGATAGAGGATTACTTTGCGGCCTGCGTACGTTTGTGATGGACTAGCTGGAGCACCCCTGCAGGGTTTAATCTTTTGGAAAGTCGTTCCCGCGGTTATGTGGCAACTTGGAATATTTTGTTAACATCCGGTATTAGATAACGTAAACATAAGATAATAAAATTGCCAACTGTGTGCGTAATCGTGACTGTCCCCTCGAAGATCTCTCTTCGATCGGGAACACGGTGGGGTTATGATTGACGTAGGTAGGTATCCAGGATCACTTAGTGATCAAGTATTCTCGACTGTTAGTATAGTCCTCCTTCATAAATGTTCTACGTAAGGTAGCCACCATATCAAGCTTAGGATGCAGCAACCTTATGCACTCCACCCTATCTAACCTAATAACTTGACTAGTTCTGGCACCGAGGTCATAGATTGCTGAGTCCGCGTGGCTCACAGATTCCTTCACAACACCAACAGGTTCAGGTACCCTAGAGACAGGTGATCCCGACGGCACGCAGCTGGCGTGGCAGTACGATGAGGAGACCGACCGCCTGTATGTGAACTATCCAGAAGATTGAGGCGTGGTCGTGATCGTGGACCAGCAGGCAGCGTAGCATAGCCTTTTTCTTTGTTTTGTAGTCCGTAGTGGAACTACTTTGGTTGTATGCGTGATGTACTATGATATATTTATGAGAAGGCAATTGAACCCCTGATTGTCTATCTTTTATTATTATGTATGTGTTGTGTTACCTGTTTGCGAGACGTTAGATGCGCTCCTTTCCAATTCGGGGCCTTGATCCCCAGATCGGAAAGGACCGCATCTTGGTCGTTACACTCTATGTCCCGAAGCATCTTTAATGAACATGTCGGCTATATGCATAGGATATTCATCTTTAGGTGTAGCCCTATTTAAATCCCTAAAGTCTATACATATTCTCAACTTACCGGTATTTTTCTTCTCAACCGGGACAATGTTAGAAATCCATTTGGCATACCTACACGGCCTTATGAAACCAGCTTTCGATAACCTCCTATTTCTTCTTTAATCCCATCATACATATTAGTATTAAATTTTCTTGGTGGTTCTTTGTGAGTCTAAATTCAGATTTAATAGGCAATCGATGCTCTACTACTTATCGGCTAAGACCAAGCATTTCAGGATACTCCCATGCGAAACAATCAACATATTTCTTAAGTAACTCGATCACTTTCACCTTGTAATCATTTGTCATGTTCCTATTAAAAAAAGTCGTCCTAGGAACAGTACCATCACCTAAATCAATCTCGTCTAATGGATCAGCCGACGAAAACCTTGTCCTAACTTCTACACTTCATCAAAGTCATCAATAGCCTCACCAATATCGTTCTTATCTGACCGATATTGTTTCACACGTCTTTGTAACCAATTTAATTATCTTCTTTACTCATCTATAACATCAAATTCTCGAGTCGGGCTGCAATAGCCGGCTTTACAACTACGCGTACAAACCTATCTTTAGTTACATTAAGAAAATCAAAATCTGTAAGATCTAGCCCTGGCCAACATTGGGCATCACCATGCCGCCAATTAGCTAAAGCATCACCATAGCAATAGAGGTCGATGTATCCGCATGAACAATCTCCACATCATCATCGACCCATTGTATCAAAAACTGGTGCAAAGTAGAAGGAACACATCGGTTTGTGTGTATCCGATCACGACCCAATAAAACAATACAATTACCTTGCTTATCAGCGGCAAAGAAAGCCGTAGGTATAGTCTTGCTTCCAATAGTGAGTTCCATAGAGATAACCACTTTTGCTTTTATAGGATCTCCCCAAATCCATTAAGTGTCAAATTGCTCTTCACAAGCTCGTTGTCTTCTCACTCCAATATCTTAAACAGTAAGTATGGCATAAAGTTTACAGCAGCTCCACCATCAACTAGCATTCTAGATATTGGCTTCCCATTAATATTCCCCCATAACATACAGTGCCCTCAAATGACGGCTTGATTCATCTGGCTTCTCAAAAATAGCTTTTTTGGGATCAAGACATAGTTGTGTCGCTTCACTTTCCTCCACTGCTCGGAATTCTGAAGGCAATACAAATACCATATTCATATCCATACCGGAGATCCTTCATCATCCACCAAATCATCTTCATCATCACTGGGCATTGGAGCGGGTACATTAACTTGTTTCACCTTCCACTCATTGAACCACTTATCTCTTGATTTTTCAGCATCATCCTCCTTCAACTTTTCCATATGCAGTCTCTGTAACCGTCATCTTTGTGAATATGAAAGACCGTTTGGGCACCAACGTGGTTGAGGCCACATTCATGTCAACTTTCTATATTTCTGAACCATTGCTCAAATTGGCACAATTTGATATTTTTGATGCCCCAGAATCAGCACAGTGTGTAATTAAACTAGATTTACTGTAGCAAAAATCATTTTTGACGAATGGCATTGTGGCTACCTCACTATTTAATATTCCAGTAGCATCATCCTTCTCATGCGTTGATGTTGTGCCCTGTATTCCATTGCTGGCACCTGCAAGCATGCAACCTGGTTGTTTCTCACTTGTAATTCAGCATGGTTCCTCGCTCATATCCTTAGTCCCCTTCACACGGGTTTTTTTAAAGGAGGAACAAAGCCCCCGGCCTCTGCATCAATTGATGCATGCAGCCATATTATAAAAGAATATCAATAACAAGGTCTTAGGTCCATAATAGTCTCGCAAACTAAACAAAATAAGCAAATCTGAAGATGAATAAAAATCTGCCATTTCTTGTAACACTAAAAGGCTACGATGCCTATACACCTAGCCTATTATTAGCCTGCCATCCAAATCGACTGAAGATAGCCCGTGTAACCGTCTCCCACCGGTTGCATCTAATAGCCATAAGGTCCCTGGAGCCCGCATGACTGAGTAATGACCACGTACGGATCCAAGACGTGGCTATGTAGATAACCTGCAAAAAAATAGTGAAGTTCTTGCCATTAAAATCATATCATTTCTAGTGTTCTGTCACGCCCAAGATGCGACCCTATCCTCAATTTGGCACGAGGGCCTCGTCAGGGATAGAAGCGCATCTCGTCGTGTCGCAAGAATGGATATCGTTACAAGTACATGTACTGAAAACAAGAGATATATAAAGAGTTGGCTTACACTCGCCACAAGCTACATCAGAGTCACATCAATACATTACATAGTCATCAAGAGTAAGAGAAGGGCCCAACTACGGACGAAAACAAACGACAAAAGAAGAACGACGTCCATCCTTGCTATCCCAGGCTGCCGGCCTGGAACCCATCCTAGATCGATGAAGAAGAAGAAGAAGAAGAAGCAACTCCAAATGAACAATCAATGCGCTTGCGTCACGTAACCTTTTACCTGTACCTGCAACTGGTGTTGTAGTAATTTGTGAGCCACAGGTGACTCAGCAATCTCATTTCCAAAGGTATCAAGACTAGCAAAGCTTAATGGGTGAGGTATGGTTAAGTGGTGAGGTTGCAGCAGCGGCTAAGCGTATATTTGGTGGCTAAACTTACGAGTACAAGAATAAGAGGGGGAAGATCTACGCATATCGGTCGTGGCTACTGATGATCAAATGAATGATCCTGAACACCTGCCTACGTCAGACATAACCCCACCGTGTCCTCGATCGGAGAAATAACTCGCGAAAGAGACAGTCACGGCTACGCACACAGTTGGCACGTTTTAATTAAGTTAAATTCAAGTTATCTAGAACCAGTGTTAAACAAACTTTCCACGTTGCCACATAACCGCGGGCACGGCTTTCCGAAAGATTTAACCCTGCAGGGGTGCTCCAACTAGTCCATCACAAATTACCACAAGCCGCATAGAAATCCTCAATCACGAAGCTCGTGATCTCGTCGGATTCCCTAGTGGAAAACCTCAACTCTGAGATTACCCAAAGTATCACTGGAGTCCCGATGCACAAGATATTCCGTCAAAGGTAAAACTAATCCAGCAAGGCCGCCCGGCGTGTCGGCGATCCCGATAGGAGCCGCGTATCTCGTTCTCAGGACACGACGGATAAGCGACGCGTACAAGTGCCAAACCTTGAGTTTCCTCGCGGTGGCCCCGCACAGTGCTCTATTTTGGACCAACACTCATGAGGAGCACTGGCCCGGGGGTTGATTAAATTATCCTCGGGGTCCGAAAAGTCCCTATCCAAGTTTATTAGGTTATTAGGCAAATGTAGTACCAATGTTGGGCCTTGCCAGACCAGCTTTAATCTAAAACGAATTATCAAGGGGGTCCCCATAACAACCCCGATCGTGTTAGGAGTGCTCAATTATGGAACATAACACCGGTAGCCGGAAACTAAGGGGGCAAAGGTGGAACAAAACACCAGGCTAGAAAGGTCGAGCCTTCCCCCTTTTACCAAGTATATAGGTGCATTAAATTAAATAGCACTAATATGGTGATATAAGAAGGAACCCATGTTATCACATAGAAGCAACTGCACCTGCAACTAGCAACGCTAACACAGGGTTAAGCAAGCGGTAACATAGCCAATCAGTGGTTTGCTAGGTTGAACAGGTTGAAGATTGTCATGGCATTGTTGAGAGGCTGATCTTAAACATGTGGTAGGCAACGAGACATAAACGATAGAAGCGATAAGCTAGCATGGCAATGATAGTAATGGTATCTGGGGAAATGGTCATCTTGCCTGAGATCCCGCTTGGAAGAAGAATGCCTCCGTGAAGCAGACGAACCGACGTAGTCGAACGGGTCCTCACAAACCGGCACGCGTGCGGAGCTCTATCGAGACGAAGCAAACCGGAAAGACAAATCATCACACGGAATTCACCACACGATGCACAACACAAATGATGCATGAGCAGCTGAACACATGCAAGTCACGGCATGCCAAATCACACAATCAAACACTACACATTAAGTGAAGTTCAATATGCACGAGTGGCATATTGACGAAACTCCACGTTAATTTATTTAGTTCTATTCCGATTAGATACACGGCAATATTAATGTTGTCAAACATGCAAGAGGTGTAGCGGTAATTAAACTACCTATCTAGGCATTTTAAGTGAGGTCGGAAATGACATATAGCACCTCCGAAACGACCTCACATGTTAATTTACAATTCTGTCCAGATCTGAATTAACACCTTTAATTAGTTGTTAAACAGCAAAACAAATAGGTTCACGTGATTCTACGCGTCAAGGCAAGCAATCTACACATAAAGAACATCTCCAACGGAGCTACGGTTCAAAAGATACAAGCACCGCAAGATATGATGGCATGAATGCAATATGTGTGCAACGACGGCTACGAGCACTTCAGAAAAAACAACCAGCAAGAGAAAAAAGAAACTACACAAGATACTAAGCAAGTTTCATGTTGGACACGATCAAAACGGAGCTACGGTTCGAAAACTACGAGCAAAACAAGAAATCACTACAATCTGCCAAAAACAGCCACATAGCATTTTCTACGCCCCACAACTACGAGCAACACAACTCCGATAAACTCATGCAAGGCATGGAACGGAAGAGGGCAAGAAGCACTACTAAGAACAGCTAACAACAACTAGCATGGCAGGAAGGAGCACTAGGAAAAGAAGACACAAAATGTCATCCCACACACTATTTCAGACTTAGTGAAAATTACACCTCGTGAAAGTGCAGTTTTCGATCTGAAGCAATATTGACAGCAGAAAAATCCTAAGCTACAGGTCTCAAAATGGCATGAAACTTCACAGCATGCTAGAGAAACACAAGGGGTACAACTAACTCCATTGGACCAACCCCAAAAGAGCTACAGATCACAAGATGCAAGCAACACAAGACAGCAACAAAATATAACAGATTCCAGACTTAGAAATATTTCAGCTCCTCCAAATCAGCACTGTTTCTAGCAACTTGAGAGCTATCGAAACACACCTAAACATGCATTTCTATTGCAACCAGAAATACTAGGGGCTAGTCTAAACACCCAAGATCAACTCTCTAGTTGACAACTAATTCAAACGATGCACGGAATAACGCCTACGAATTAATCAAAAGGGCAACGTAGCAAAATATCTCGCGAACTAACTTACTCGAAAGCGAAAACTGATTGCATACAAAAATCCATGGGATTTTCCTACCCCGGAAACAAATAAAGTATGTGGGGCTTGCAACACAAAATAATGCCACACATTAATGCGGGAAAATAACCTATATACGGGAAAATAAACTACCGGCAAATCCCTACACGCAAAAAAATCAATGACCGCTCTAAAATGCATGCAAAAATGATTCCTAAAACATGGACATTTCTATCATGGCATTCGAGCAATTCAAACACGCGCGGAAAATAAATGCGCGCACTTTCCTATTGAGACAGCACGTAAATCCGTGCATACGATAAGTCAAACAACGTCAAATAAATATGCAAGTTAAATATTCGGATGCTACACGAAATTCTACACGTAAAACATATATTACACGTCTCGATCCGACTAACGAAAAATAAACTACGGGCATTTTAATATCGTCCTATTTTCTGGAATTTAATTAAATCACCAGAAAAATCCTAAATCTAAATGGGCCAAAACTGCTAAGCGCAACATAACCGAATTGCGCACAGGCGGGGATAGAGGCGGCTCACCACGGATCCTGGGTCGGGGAAGCTGCGGGCCTGGGGAAGAGCCGACGGCCTGCTGGAGCGCCCGGACCTGGCCTCGGCCTGGTCGGAAGGAGCTCGGCCTTGCGGGGCGGAAGCTGGGCCGGCGCGGGGCCCACGGGGGCGCTCGAGCGGTTGCGCCTCGTCGAGCTCGGTTCATGGCGGCGTGGATCTGGCAGCTGGCGATGCTGGCGGCGCCGGCAGGTGCATGGGCGGCCGAAGGGAGCGGCAGGGCACGAGGCGGCCTGGCGACGGCGGCTCGGCTTGCGGCCGGCCCTCGAGCAGACGTGGCTCGGGAAGAAGACA
Source organism: Hordeum vulgare subsp. vulgare (assembly GCF_904849725.1). Classification (NCBI taxonomy): domain Eukaryota; kingdom Viridiplantae; phylum Streptophyta; class Magnoliopsida; order Poales; family Poaceae; genus Hordeum; species Hordeum vulgare. The sequence goes on along the minus strand of NC_058521.1, from coordinate 288,397,453 downwards.
GAACTGCTGCACGTGCCCGGAGCTCCGGTCTGCACGGCGGCCTCCGGCGACGGCAGGGGCAGGCCACCCGGACACGCGACGGAAGGAGGCGGCGGGGCCCACGGGGAAGCGCGGTGAGGCACGGAAGGTGGCTGGAAGGCGGGGCTCGCGAGCGCAGGAGGGCTCCGGTCGAGCTCACGGCAGGAGCTCGGGCCATGGCGGCGGCGGCGGATGATCTCGGCCGGGCTCCAGATGGGCCTGGCGGGCCCACGGCGGCTGGGACTGGAGGGGGAGAGAGAGAGTGTGGAAAAAATTAGGGTTTGGCGCGAAAAACGAGGAGGGATTAGAGGGAGGCTGTCTGAAAATTAGAAGGGGTCTATATATAGGCAAACGGGGGGCTCGGTTAACCGGAATTTCGTTCCGGATCCAACCGCGGGGTCGGATTCGGACGATTCCGAACGTGGGTATGGGTACGCGGCCGTGTAGAGGGAATATCCGGAGACGAGAGGGAGAACGGGCGGGGCGGCACGAATTTTTAAAACACCGACAAACGTCCGCCGCTAGCCCGAATACGGTGCCGCTACGGTCGACCGTTCGGGTACCATACAGTCTCCGATCGCGACGGAATTTGACAGGCGGCCTGGCTATATATAAATAATACCGCACGACAAATTCCAGCTCAATCAGAGAAGGTTTTACGCACACTTTAAAAACAGGGTTTCGACAGTGCCGCGGGCGCGCGCGAGTGCGGTCGGGCTCAGAACGGACGACGACGCGAACCGGCAACTAACAAAGGATGCATGTTTTGAAAACTGGCGGCAACGGAGATGCCGATGCAATGCTGATGATGCACATGATGCGATGATGATACGGCAACTGAAAATACCCACACGACGAAAACAGAAAGAAAAGGGGAAGCTTCTGGAACGTCGGCATTGGGATGTCACAACTCTCCTACACTACAAAAGGATCTCGCCCCGAGATCCAAGAATGAAAGGGGGAGAGGATGAGAAAGCAAGAGGTAAAAATTTAGTCGCTTCTTGACAAACGAGTAAAACCAACGATCCTTGAAGGTTGCAAGGAGATGAGGAATGACATGAGAAAGAAGCCAGAATTCACGGAAAATTTCGGCAGCACTTCGGTAGGAAAATGGGACAAAAATTCGGAAAGGTGGAAGAAATAGACAATATTCACATCAAACAACTAAATAGAACAAGGGAACACCATGATCTTGACAGAATAACAAGATTGACCCAAAAGAGCAATATCACAATGCCTCTGAAACAATAGAATAGGAACTAGCTCATACGGAAGAAGAGAATGAAGAAAGAATGACAACTACTAACTCCAATGAACTTGGCAGTATCCTTGCAAGAAGAATTGGATGGAGTTGTTGGAAAAAAAAAACAACAACGAAAATAACAAGCTAGTAGTGGGCTTATGAAAATCATCTCAACATCTATGAGGTGACAACCAACCACTACAAGAACCAAGGATAGATGAGAGCAAAGATATGAAAACTTCTTACACCGAGAGGATACATTGCGAACTGGGATTAATGACAAGCACCATGATAGCACAATCCCTAGGAAAAGCTTTAGGTGAAATCCAAACCAAAATAGCTCAATGAAGAAATCATGGGTCAAAAATACCTCATGACCATAGAATTGGTGGGTTTAATTATCTCATTCTTGAAAGGAAATCTCTTCGAGGCTCCTACACTAACAAGAAGGCTATAAAACCACCTCAAAGGATAACGGAAGCACAAATGCACTTGGGAATGCAAGAGAACGGATACTTGAGAAAAGAATTGATATCATGAGTCCTCCGGAAGAAGAATTCAGATTACTATACACAAGAATAAGAATTATGTTATGCTTATCCTTCATCAAGCTAAATTGATGACAATCAACGGATTTAGCATATGACTTATTCTACTAGAATTGAATCTTGAAGAGGTAGAGAGATAAGCACCCCTTGAGGCAAAAATTGAAGGAAGCACCGGTAAGAATTCACAATTGAATGGGGATACCAAGAATTAATGGAGATACATGAGAATGAAGAGATCATTAGCCACCTAAGAGAAAACTTGAACAAGGCACCGGATAATCGAGAGACGAACGAAGAGACAACAATGGAGAAGAATTGAGGATGAAAGCTGAAAGCTGAGAACGAAGAAGTCTTCTCAAATGATGGCCTTCGGAGGAACGAGAAATAAAAACCACTCAGAGAAGCACCGGTTAGAAAGAAAGGGATTACTCATGATTGACAACAAATGAGATGATACACGAAGCTGAGATGACAGTCTTCACAAGAATGGAACAAGACTGAGAGAAACACTCCTTCGAATTTCCAAGTTGAGAATGATGACGAGAACAACATCACGAAGAATTAATGAGACACTCCGGGATAAGAATATGCAAGGTTGAGAGAAATGAGAATTAATTCAAATAGGTCTTGACGAAGGAATATGACTGATGAAAATCATACTTACGTCATAGTTGAAAAGAATTAAGGATCTCCAGAAAAGATTAAAGAGCCAGGTAAGATCCTGGGAAGAACTTGTGGGTTATGGGCCCACTCAAAGAAAAACACCGTTGAAAAGATTGCTAGAAGAGAGATATTACACCGTATAAGAGAACTAGATGAGGTTAGGACCTCGAAATAACTGAAGGATCGAGAATCAGGACTTATGAGATATCTTGAACACTCCGGATAGAAAGGAGAGAAATAAATACCAAGATAGCTCAAAGAATTTCCAACGTTGGAAAGAATTAACAAGGATGAAAAGGATATGATGAATCCGGACAACTGAATTAAATTCACCGGAAAAAGATGACAAGAATGAATAAAGATGAACATGAAGCTCCTGAGAATCTTCACAACGAATCACCAGCTACGAAAGGAAGAAGAGATAGCGGAAGCACAATGAAATGAATGTGCTTGGATGAAATCCAATCATCGAAGAAAAAGGGCAGGAGGGCGGGGAAAACAAAAGACAAATTGGGCTAGATGAGATGAACTCCGGAATAAAATGAGAGAATGATCTGCAACAACTGGAGAAGATTGAATTCAGTTGCAGAGAAGCACACCGGTTGAATGGAATTGATACGACGATCTGATTGAGCAAAGAATTTGCATTCCCATAAAAATATGAGAACATAGATTAGGAAAGATCTAAAATCACCACTTGACATCGAAGCAACTTGAATTACCATAGTTCAACAAAACAAAGGGTGTGGCTTACGAAACAAGCCAGAACAAACTCATGAGAAAGATTTCGTCCGATATTTTCGTGGACAGGATCGCACGGGCTCGATTTTACAGTAGCCATCAAGTGCAAGGCAGTGCACCCGACATACGAAGCGTCCCCGAGTCGTAGCAAGCTACAAGGACTCTTTAAGACACAACGTGTACCGCTGTAAGTCGACCATGAACAAACGAATCCACTAGATGTCGAACCCCAACCTAACATCATTTATTTGTTGGAAGATTGTCCTATAAGCAGCTACTTGAATTCCCACCTAAGAATTCCCGAAATATCTGGTCATGCAATCTGGTACATGGATACAAGGAGTAATAACACACAACTCCTATACTAACCCGTCACCTGTATCACATCCGTCAACACACGACCAGAATCTCGGACCTTCATCTACAACAGACCCTCGTGATCACAACGATACAAAGTATGGCAGTATTCCCGAACAATCTGCACCAGAACTGGGGACATCGGGGTTATCTCGCCACTACTAGTATTGAAGCAATTACGAACATCCTTCGTTCTGAGATACTAAGAAATCTGAATGATAACGATGTGCTCAAGAATCCCCTGGAGCTCAACTCCCCGAAAGAAGATCAAGTCAGACAGGAGGCACCAAGACAGAACTCCGTCACATCGGCATCATATAGATTCCAACAATATCCGCGTGATCCTAAAAATTTTTTGAGTGGGACGAGGAGTAGAGTGAATTATTACGTCAAGATTCCTCACCAGAGCATAGAAGAGGAGAAAAAAGAATCCTACTCTCCGATATATAACTACTCAAATAGTTTTTCACTAGACTCGACTCGGCCATGTTCCAACAATCAAGGGGGCTCCTAGGTCAGTACTGGTCTGATACCAACTTGTCACGCCCAAGGTGCGACCCTATCCTCAATTTGGCACGAGGGCCTCATCAGGGATAGAAGCGCATCTCGTCGTGTCGCAAGAATGGATATCGTTACAAGTACATGTACTGAAAAGAAGAGATATATAAAGAGTTGGCTTACACTCGCCACAAGCTACATCAGAGTCACATCAGTACATTACATAGTCATCAAGAGTAAGAGTAGGGCCCAACTACGGACGAAAACAAACGACAAAAGAAGAACGACGTCCATCCTTGCTATCCCAGGCTGCCGGCCTGGAACCCATCCTAGATCGATGAAGAAGAAGAAGAAGCAACTCCAAATGAACAATCAACGCGCTCGCGTCACGTAACCTTTTACCTGTACCTGCAACTGGTGTTGTAGTAATCTGTGAGCCAGAGGGGACTCAGCAATCTCATTTCCAAAGGTATCAAGACTAGCAAAGCTTAATGGGTGAGGTATGGTTAAGTGGTGAGGTTGCAGCAGCGGCTAAGCATATAATTGGTGGCTAAACTTACGAGTACAAGAATAAGAGGGGGAAGATCTACGCATATCGGTCGTGGCTACTGATGATCAAATGAATGATCCTGAACACCTACCTACGTTAGACATAACCCCACCGTGTCCTCGATCGGAGAAAGAACTCACGAAAGAGACAGTCACGGTTACGCACACAGTTGGCATGTTTTAATTAAGTTAAATTCAAGTTATCTAGAACCAGTGTTAAACAAAGTTTCCACGTTGCCACATAACCGCGGGCACGACTTTCCTAAAGATTTAACCCTGCAGGGGTGCTCCAACTAGTCCATCACAAATTACCACAAGCCGCATAGAAATCCTCAATCACGAAGCTCACGATCTCGTCGGATTCCCTAGTGGAAAACCTCAACTCTGAGATTACCCAAAGTATCACTGGAATCCCGATGCACAAGATATTCCGTCAAAGGTAAAACTAATCCATAAAGGCCGCCCGACGTGTCGACGATCCCGATAGGAGCCGCGTATCTCGTTCTTAGGACACGACGGATAAGCGACGCGTACAAGTGCCAAACCTCGAGTTTCCTCGCGGTGGCCCCGCACAGTGCTCTGTTTTGGACCAACACTCATGAGGAGTACTGGCCTGGGGGTTGATTAAATTATCCTCGGGGTCCGTAAAGTCCCCATGCAAGTTTATTAGGTGATTAGGCAAATGTAGTACCAATGTTGGGCCTTGCCAGACCAGCTTTATTTTAAAACGAATAATCAAGGGGGTCCCCATAACAACCCCGATCGTGTTAGGAGCGCTCCGTTATGGAACATGACACCGGTAGCCGGAAACTAAGGGGGCAAGGGTGGAACAAAACACCAGGCTAGAAAGGTCGAGCCTTCCACCTTTTACCAAGTATATAGGTGCATTACATTAAATAGCATTAATATGGTGATATAAGAAGGAACCCATGTTATCACGTGGAAGCAACTGCACCTGCAACTAGCAACGCTAACACAAGGTTAAGCAAGCGGTAACATAGCCAATCAGTGGTTTGCTAGGTTGAACAGGTTGAAGGTCATCATGGCATTGTTGAGAGGCTGATATTAAACATGTGGTAGGCAACGAGACATAAACGATAGAAGCGATAAGCTAGCAGGGCAATGATAGTAATGGTATCTGGGGAAATGGTCATCTTACCTGAGATCCCGCTTGGAAGAAGAATGCCTCCGTGAAGCAGACGAACCGACGTAGTCGAACGGGTCCTCACAAACCGGCACGCGTGCGGAGCTCTATCGAGACGAAGCAAACCGGAAACACAACTCATCACACGGAATTCACCACACGATGCACAACACAAATGATGCAAGAGCAGCTGAACACATGCAAGGCACGGCATGACAAATCACACAATCAAACACTACACATTAAGTGAAGTTCAATATGCACGAGTGGCATATTGACGAAACTCCACGTTAATTTATTTAGTTCTATCCCGATTAGATACACGGCAATATTAATGTTGTCAAACATGCAAGAGGTGAAGCGGTAATTAAACTACCTATCTAGGCATTTTAAGTGAGGTCGGAAATGACATATAGCACCTCCGAAACGACCTCACATGTTAATTTACAATTCTTTCCAGATCTGAATTAACACCTTTAATTAGTTGTTAAACAGCAAAACAAATAGGTTCACGTGATTCTACGCGTCAAGGCAAGCAATCTACACATAAAGAACATCTCCAACGGAGCTACGGTTCAAAAGATACAAGCACCGCAAGATATGATGGCATGAATGCAATATGTGTATAACGACGGCTACGAGCACTTTAAAAAAAACAACCAGAAAGAGAAAAATGAAACTACACAAGATTCTAAGCAAGTTTCATGTTGCACACGATCAAAACGGAGCTACGGTTCGAAAACTACGAGCAAAACAAGAAATCACTACAATCTGCCAAAAACAGCCACATAGCATTTTCTACGCCCCACAACTACGAGCAACACAACTCCGATAAACTCATGCAAGGCATGGAATGGAAGAGGGCAAGAAGCACTACTAAGAACAGCTAACAACAACTAGCATGGCAGCAAGGAGCACTAGGAAAAGAAGACACAAAATGTCATCCCACACACTATTTCAGACTTAGTGAAAATTACACCTCGTGAAAGTGCAGTTTTCGATCTGAAGCAATATTGACAGCAGCAAAATCCTAAGCTACAGGTCTCCAAATGGCATGAAACTTCACAGAATGCTAGAGAAACACAAGGGGTACAACTGACTCCATTGGACCAACCCCAAAAGAGCTACAAATCACAACATGCAAGCAAGACAAGACAGCAACAAAATATAACAGATTCCAGACTTAGAAATATTTCAGCTCCTCCAAATCAGCACTATTTCTAGCAACTTGAGAGCTATCGAAACACACCTAAACATGCATTTCTATTGCAACCAAAAATACTAGGGGCTAGTCTAAACACCCAAGATCAACTCTCTAGTTGACAACTAATTCAAACGAGGCACGGAATAACGCCTACGAATTAATCAACAGGGCAACATAGCAAAATATCTCGCGAACTAACTTACTCGAAAGCTAAAACTAATTGCACAGAAAAATCCATGGGATTTTCCTACCCCGGAAAACATATAAAATATGTGGGGCTTGCAACACAAAATAATGCCACACATTAATGCGGGAAAATAACCTATATACGGGAAAATAAACTACCGGCAAATCCCTACATGCAAAAAAATCAATGACCGCTCTAAAATGCATGCAAAAATGATTCCTAAAACATGGACATTTCTATCATGGCATTCGAGCAATTCAAACACGCGCGGAAAATAAATGTGCGCACTTTCCTATTGAGACAGCACGTAAATCCGTGCATACGATAAGTCAAACAACGTCAAATAAATATGCAAGTTAAATATTCGGATGCTACACGAAATTCTACACGTAAAACATATATTACACGTCTCGATCCGACTAACGAAAAATAAACTACGGGCATTTTAATATCGTCCTATTTTCTGGAATTTAATTAAATCACCAGAAAAATCCTAAATCTAAATGGGCCAAAACTGCTAAGCGCAACATAACCGAACTGCGTACAGGCGGGGATAGAGGCGGCTCACCACGGATCCTGGGCCGGATCTGAGAGGAGGGGTGGCAGTTGGGCCGGGGAAGCTGCGGGCCTGGGTAAGAGCCGGCGGCTTGCTGGAGCGCCCGGACCTGGCCTCGGCTTGGTCGGAATGAGCTGGGCCTTGCGGGGCGGAAGCTGGGCCGGCACGGGGCCCACAGGGGCGCTGGAGAGGTTGCGCCTCGTCGAGCTCGGTTCATGGCGGCGTGGATCTGGCAGCTGGCGCTGCTGGCGGCGCCGGCAGGTGCATGGGCGGCCGAAGGGAGCGGCAGGGCACGAGGCGGCCTGGCGACGGCGGCTCGGCTTACGGCCGGCCCTCCAGCAGACGTGGCTCGGGAAGAAGACAGAACTGCTGCAGGTGGTCGGAGCTCCAGTCTGCGCGGCGGCCTCTAGCAACGGCAGGGGATGGCCACCCGGACACGCGACGGAAGGAGGCGGCGGGGCCCACGGGGAAGCACAATGAGGCACGGAAGGTGGCTGGAAGGCGGGGCTCGCGAGCGCACGAGGGCTCCGGTGGAGCTCGGGGCAGGAGCTCGGGCCATGGCGGCGGCGGCGGATGGGCTCGGCCGGGCTCCAGATGGGCCTGGCGGGCCCACGGCGGCTGGGGCTGGAGGGGGAGAGAGAGAGTGTGGAAAAAAATAGGGTTTGGTGCGAAAAACGAGGAGGGATTAGAGGGAGGCTGTCCGAAAATTAGAAGGGGTTTATATATAGGCAAACGGGGGGCTTGGTTAACCGGAATTTCGTTCCGGATCCAACCGCGGGGTCGGATTCGGATGATTCCGAACATGGGTATGGGTATGCGGCCGGGTAGAGGGAATATCTGGAGACGAGAGGGAGAACGGGCGGCGCGGCACGAATTTTTAAAACACCGACAAACGTCCGCCGGTAGCCCGAATACGGTGCCGCTACGGTCGACCGTTCGGGTACCATACGGTCTCCGATCGCGACGGAATTCGACAGGAGGCCTAAACAGGGTTTCGACGGTGCCGCGGGCGCGTGCGAGTGCGGTCGGGCTCAGAACGGACGATGACGCGAAACGACAACTAACAACGGATGCAAGTTTTGAAAACTGGCGGCAACGGAGATGCCGATGCGGTGCTGATGATGCGCATGATGCGATCATGATGCGGCAACTGAAAATACCCACACGACGAAAACAGAAAAAGAAAAGGGGAAGCTTCTGGAACGCCGGCATCGGGCTGTCACATGTTCCATATAGCCCAAAAAACAACATTTATCCCAATCCGGATATGGTTCGCTAGATGTACGTCTACTCCATTGAGCCAAGTTCCAAATAGCGTAGGAATGCTTATTGGTGGATTAGTGTTAAAGGCTATATGAATAGTGCGCCATAATAATTTTGCAAGTGGGAAATCCTGGAAGAGGTATCTTATAGTTCATTCTGATCACAATAGCAACAAGTAGACCTGCCTATCCAACTCCGTTTTAGCAAATTATCCTTGGTTAGTACAACTCCCTTATCTAGAAACCACATGAAAATTTTAATTAGAAGTGGGACTTTAATTTTCCAAATATGTAACGATCTCGACAAATGCCCAAAATTAATTAGATCCAGGTACATCAAATTCACTGTAAACCTACCGTTCGTAGCTAGCTTCGAGTGAATACTATCATCCTGGTCACATAGTTGAACTTCCACCAGTCGTCTGACCAAGTGTAACCAAGAATTCCAGCGTTCTCCCACTAGAGCTCGCCTGAGTTGGATATTTCAGAGGTACCGACTATAATACTGTGGCAACATAATCTTCCTTTTGTTGTGCAATATTATATAAAGCAGGATACTATAGAGCCAGGGGAGTGTCCCCAAGCCAGGTATCCTCCCTAAATCTGGTTGTGGTACCGTTACCAACTAAAAACTTCACCCGCTGAAAGAAGGTGACCTTGACCTTCATTAGGCCCTTCCAAAAAGGTGAGTCAATGGGTCTAGCGGTAACATGGGCCAAAGTCTTAGACTGTAGGTATTTATTCCTCAGAATTTGTACCCACGTCCCATCGGTTTCAGTAGATAACCTGTAAAGCCATTTTCTAAGTAAGCATTTCTTTTTCACTTCTAAGTTCTCAATACCGAGACCCCCTTGATCTTTGGGTCTGCAAATAATGCCCCATCTTGCCAATCGGTATTTCTTCTTAGCATGATCACATTGCCAAAAGAAACGATATCTATAGAAATCTAGTCCTTTCTGAACCCCGACAGGAACTTCAAAGAAAGATAGAAGAAACATGGGCAAACTTGTTACACCGAATTGATCAAAACAAGCCTACCACCATAAGAAATAAGTTTGCCCTTCCAGCAACTTAATCTTTTTTTCAAATCTATCTTCAATAGATTTCCATTCCCCATTCATCAGTCGTCTATGGTGAATGGGAATCCCTAAGTAACTAAACGGCAATGATCCCATTTCACATCCGAATAATTGCATGTACGAATCTTGTTCCTCCTTTCCTTTCCCAAACAGAACAATTCACTTTTGTTAAAATTAATTTTTAAACCATATAATTGTTCAAATAAGCAAAGAACAAGTTTCATATTCCTAGCTTTTCTGATATCGTGCTCCATGAATATAACTATGTCATCCGCGTATTGTAGTACGGACACTCCCCCTCTATAAGGTGTGGGACTAGTCCTCCTACTTGGCCATCCTCTTTAGCCCTACCAATAAGGACTGCCAACATATCTGGTACTATGTTGAATAACACAGGAGACATGGAATCTCCCTATCTCAGTCTCTTATGGGTTTGAAAATAATGACCTAAGTCATCATTATCTTTAATTCCAAAACTGCCTTTCTGAATGAATGCATCCACCTCGTCCCTCCAGGATTGGTTGAACCCCTTCATATGCAAGGCCTGTTGAAGAAATGGACACTTGACCTTATCATACGCCTTCTCGAAATCCACTTTAAAGATAACCCCATCTAGTTTCTTTGTATGAATTTCGTGCAGCGTTTCATGCAAGAACACTACCCATTCTAAGATGTGTCCCTCGGGCATGAACGTTGTCTGCGTCGGTTGGACAACCGAATGGGCAATCGGCGTCGACCTATTCGTGCCAACCTTGGTAAATATTTTGAAGCTGACATTGAGCAAACAAATCAGTCTGAACTGCTCGATGCGAACAGCTTCCACCTTCTTTGGCAACAATTTCATTGTTCCAAAGTTAAAGTGAAAAAGTTGTAACTGTCCATTAAATAAGTCATGGAACATGAGCAAAAGATCATCCTTTATAATATGCCTGCATTTTTTATAGAATTTGACTGGAAACCCATCTGGTCCCGGGGCCTTGATATTTTTCATTTGTGTTATCGCGTCAAACACCTCTTCCTCAGTAAATGGCGCTGACAGTATCTCGTTCTCATCGGTGCTGAGCTGAGATATGTCTCTTGTTGTGTTCTCCTCCAAAGAGACAAAATTCTCTTCGGGTGAACCAAACAGTTTCTTATAATATTCAGAGATGTACAATTTGAGATTCTCATGTCCTACCATTGTACCCTCATCCTGTTCAAGTTGAATTATTTTCTTCTTCCTATGCTTGTCATTCGCAATCATGTGGAAGAATTCCATGTTATCATCTCCATGGACCACCTTCGCCACCTTTGCTCGAAGGGCCCATTTCATCTCCTCCTCTCTCAAAAGAGTTTGTAATTCCTTTTCAGCCTCAATCTTAATAGTCAGCTTTGACATATTTGTTAGAGTTATAATATAAGTCATGTACCCTTTTGTATTTATCCCGATATATAAGGGGTTTCCTGCATATAGTCCACCACCTGTACATGTATATATACTGGCCTATGGCCTCATGGGAATAAAAGTTGCTTATTCCTAACATGGTATCAGAGCCAAGAGGTCTCGAGTTCAAGACCCAGTTGGCGCAATTAAATTCTAGCCCACTTTCGGTCCATGTTTAGGCCTGAAGAAGCCACACGTGAGGGGGAGTGTTGACGTATAATGTGCTGCCTAGTCTCTTCCATCAGATCGATCTTTTGGTTGCATTGGCTAGACCATGCACTTCTACATGGTATTAGAGCTAGGTCAATTTTTTGCACGCTGCAACTCGTGCCATTGATCCTTCTCTCCATCCCGATCGATCTCCAACCGGGCCGCTCAAAGTTGTCCCCGCTCGATCTCCTCTGGTCGTGCTCGATCGAAGCAGGGGGCTCGTCCTGCCGGCTCCCGATATAAAGCCGGTCCCGCCGGCACCGCGGGACTTTTTCCCTGGCTTCTGTAGATCAGGCCGGATCCCACCTGCCTCCCCGACGGGTACCCCACCACCTCCACCTGTTGTTGTTGGTTCCCCGTGCTGCTGCTGGTTCCTGGTTCCCCGTGCTACAACTGGTTCCTGGTTCCCCGTGCTGCTGCTGGTTCCCCGTGCTGCTGGTTCCCCCTACTGCTACTGGTTCCTGGTTCCCTGTGCTGCTGCTGGTTCCTGGTTCCCCGTGCTGCTGCTGGTTCCCTGTGCTGCTGCTGGATCCCACGGGTCTTTTTCCCCGTGTTGCTGCTGGTTCCCTGCTGCCGAATCTCGACCGCTGCTGCTGGATCACGTTGTTCCCATGGTCTCTTGCTGTTTCCATCCTCTAGTAAACTGCTGCTGCTAAGGGCTGATTCCCAAAAAAATGGTCTACACTAGCAGGCAATGTTGCAATTCCTTGCTTCCTGTGACTCCTGACGGTTGTGCTGGTACTTCTTCTATTGCTCCTGCGAGCTCTACTTATGGTGATTGTCTCTCTACACCGACTCCTCTCGCGACTTTCATCGGTGCATGTCGCTCTTCCCCAACACCTCTCGCGACTTTCACTGGTTGTCCTGGTGCCTATGACTCCATGGACTGCTCTTCGTCCACGCGTCTTCCCTTGGCGCTTGGTGCTTGTCTGCACACGGCCTCGTCTTCTACACCGGTCTTTGCAGACGATACTGGACATGCTACACTATCATATTTAGCGGCTTCCACAAGTGGTTGTATTTTCTTCTCCTGTAGATGAGGTTGCGCTGGTCAATGTATAGCGATCTAGCCTTAGCTTTCAACTAGAAAGTTGGACCTGATATGTTTGTATAGCACCCTGTAAAATTTCATGTCATTTGGAGTCCTATAGATATTGTTTTGGCTGCTGTTAAAATGCTTCAGAGCATAGACAGAAAGTGAGAATCTGGAATTTTCACAAAGTCCCTGTAAACTGATGTTTTTGGGCAAGTTTGCAGCCTTGTAACTTTCTGTGTTTCATTCCTTTTTGTGTGATTCTTGCTTGCACTTGTAGTATCCTTGGATAGCTACAGTCACATATATTATTTGTCATGTTTGGGTGTTTGTAGGTGCTTTGCATGTAACTCACAAAGTGCTATGATGCCGTTTATGGCAGATTGTGTAGTTTTGTCATTTTGATGTTTGTGAGTGCTTAGTTGATGATGTGGTGTTCTTCTTTGCTCCACTCCATTCATGATGGTTTGTTTTATGCCTTGGCAACGTGGGAATACCAGATTTGTGCCATTTGAGTGTGTGGTGATGATTTTGTTACGTAGAGCTTCATAACTTGTTTCGTTGATTCCCGTTGATCCGTAGCTCCGTTTGTAATGTTCTTTATATGCTTTTGCATCGTTTTATCGTGTAGCATATGATCATGCCATTCGCATGCATGTCACATTAGTTTAGGATACAGTTCTGTCCAGGGACATGTATTAGCATCTCATGCTTGTGCTATTGATAGAAATGGTGTTGCATGCTCATATTAATCTCATGGATCATGTGCTTGTTGCATCTTGAGGTGTTGTTGTTCATTGGATGTTATTCTTATGTTGGGTAGCACCGGGATCGGAGAACGAATATGTGGAGTCAGGAGAGTACGTGCAGGACGATCAAGAACTGTTCCAAGCTGAGGATATAACAGGCAAGATGATATGACCTTGATTCCATCTCTAGACTTGTTATGCCAGATTACGTTTCCGTTGTCATATGTTCGCTGCCTACCACTGAAATATTTGCCTCTTGATATACCATGAACCCAAACACTGATCCCTTCCTAGCAAACTTGAATGGCTAAGTAGGCTTTGCTCAGCTACTAATGTTAGCGTTGCTAGATGCAGGTGCTTTGACTCATGTGATAACATGAGCTTGATATCATTATCTTAAATTCTATTATTTAATTAATGCACCTATATACTTGGTAAATAACGGAAGGCCTAAACCTTTTTCCGGGTGCTTTGTTCCGTTATTGCCGCCATAGTTACCGGCTACCGGTGTTTGATTCCATATTGATCGCTCCTAACACGTTCGGGGTTGTTATGGGGACCCCCTAGATAAATCGCGTAGTGTTAAGACTTGTCCGGCAGGACCCAACATTGGTTTTAATTTGCTAATTACTTAATTTTAATTTGCATAGGGAATAGCTACCCCGAGGAATTTAATCAACAACCCGGGCCAGTGCTCCTCATGAGTCTTGGTCCATCCACCTAGCACTCGGCAAGACCACCCCAAGGAAACTTGAGGTTTGGTCCATGTCCACTTTGCATAGACGGTGTTGTCCTGAGACTGAGATACGCGGCTCTTATCGGGATCGTCGACACACCGGGAGGTCCTGCTAGTCTTGTCTTACCTTAGCGATATATCTTGCGTATAGGAATCCCAGTGAAGCTTTGGTTCTCCCCAGAGTTGAGGTTTTCCTCTAAGGAATGAGACGAGATCACGAGATTCGTGATAGAGGATTACTTTGCGGCCTGTGTACGTTTGTGATGGACTAGTTGGAGAACCCCTGCAGGGTTTAATCTTTCGGAAAGCCGTGCCCGCGGTTATGTGGCAACTTGGAATATTTTGTTAACATCCGGTATTAGATAACTTAAACATAAGATAATAAAATTGTCAACTGTGTGCGTAACCGTGACTGTCCCCTCGAAGATCTTTGTTCGATCAGGAAAACGGTGGGGTTATGATTGACGTAGGTAGGTATCCAGGATCACTTAGTGATCAAGTATTCTCGACTGTTAGTATATTCCACCTTCATAAATGTTCTACGTAAGGTAGCCACCATATCAAGCTTAGGATGCAGCAACCTTATACACTCCACCTTATCCAACCTAATAACTTGACTAGTTCTGGCACCGAGGCCATAGATTGATGAGTCCGCGTGGCTCATAGATTCCTTCACAACACCAACACGTTCAAGTACCCCAGAGTTAGGTGATCCCGACGGCACGCAGCTCGTGTGGCAGTACGATGAGGAGACCGACCGCCTGTACGTGAACTATCCAGAAGATTGAGGCATGGGCGTGACCGTGGGCCAGCAGGCAGGGTAGCATAGCCTTTTTCTTTGTTTTGTAGTCCGTAGCGGAACTACTTTGGTTGTATGCGTGATGTAATCTGATATATTTATGAGAAGGCAATTGAACCCCTGATTGTCTATCTTTTATTATTATGTATGTGCTGTGTTACCTGTTTGCGAGACGCTTAGATGCGCTCCTTTCCAATTCGGTGCCTCGATCCCCAGATCGGAAAGGACCGCATCTTGGTCGTTACAAGTTGGTAATCGGAGCCTTACGATCATAGGAGCCTTTTTGTGATCGTACTTGGCCGAGTCGAGTCTAGTAAAATGTTTTGAGTCTTAGTTATATCGGAGAGTAGGATTCTTTTTGCTCCTCTTCCATGCTCTGGTGAGGTTCCCGACTTAGGAAATCTTTAATTCTACTCCTCCTCTCGCTCAAAAAATTTTAGGATCATGCGGGTATTTGTGAAATCTATATGATTTCGATGTGACGGAGTCCTGTCTTGGTGCCTCTTGTCTGCTTTGAGTTTCTTCCGGGGATTTGAGCTCCAGGGGATTCTCGCGCACATCGCCATCATTCAGATTTCTGAGTATCTAAGAACGAAGGATGTTCGTAATTGCTTCAATACTGGTAGTGGCGAGATAACCCCGATGTCCCCAGTACTGGTGCAGATTATTCGGGGTTACTGCCATACTTATTATCGTTGTGATCATGAGGGTCTGTTGTAGATGAAGGTCCGAGATGCTGGTTTTGTGTTGACGGATGTGATACAGGTGACGGGTTAGTATAGGAGTTGTGTGATATTACTCCTTGTATCCATGTACCAGATTGCATGACCAGTTCTTTCGGGAATTCATAGGTGGGATATCAATTAGTATCTTATAGGACTATCTTCCTACATATGCATGATTGAGGTTGGGGAAATCTCGATCATATGTTTGTTCCCAGCAATTCTAGCTCATACTCATTTGCAGTGGTTTTAATCGGAATTTTGTCGTCCGTCACTTTGAGGAAGCATTCTTACTATTTTTTTCGAGTGCAATTGCTTTATTCCTGTTCAGATATTCCTGTCTTTTGATTCAGAAATATCTTCAATTATTCTGTGGGCTAATATGTTGTCCGTCTTCAGAATGGCTCCACCAACGTGTCAGAACCCAGGGCATGAGGATATGCCGCCTCCACCTCCTCCTCCGGAGAACCCTCCGCCGTTGTCGCCTCCTCCTGCAGAGGCCTGGCAAGCGGTGATGGCTGCTACTAATGCAAACACCCAGATGCTGATACAGTTGCTACAAGAGAGAGCCAATCAGCAGCAAGGCAATTTCCAGCATTGTGGCAATCAGTTTGCGAGTCTGAGTCAGTTCCTGTCGAACCAGCCAAAGACGTTCACTTCATGCGACCAGCCATTTGATGCAGAAGATTGGATCCGTGATACGAACAAACATTTCGAGTGTAGCAATGTGCGTCCGGAGGATTATGTCAAGTTTGCAACGTTCCAGTTGAAGGGGCAGGCTTCTATATGGTGGCAGCAGCTGAGGGACTCCAGAGGCGCCAGGGTGATTTCTTGGGATGAGTTCTATCGTGACTTCAGGTCCCACTACATCCCTGCTTTGTGGAGGAGATGCGTGAGAAGTTCAGGCATTTGAAGCAGGCTGGCAATTCCGTGTACAAGTACAACGTTGAGTTCCACGAGCTGGCCCGTTACGCGCTGCAGGATATCCTGTATCAGAAGAGCAAGATTTATCAGTTCAGAGGTGGCTTGAAAGAAGATTTGCAGTTAGCTCTTGCCTTGCACGATCCTGAGGAGTTCGACAAGTTCTACAACCTAGCTCTCATAGCAGAGGCAGCCTTGCTCAGGGTGGAGAATTCTAAGAAGCGTTTCAGAGATTCCAACTCTTCCTCGACTCAGGTGGTTCAGAAGCAACAGAAGTTCTGGGTGTCTCCTCCTCCTCCTCGGCACTCGCAGCAGCTTAAGCACTCAGGTGGTCGTGGTTCTTCCCACCCACCCAACCCTATCTTCCAGCAGAGATACCAGCATCAGAAGCAAGGGCCTCCTCAGACTCGGTACCGGCAGCGAGCAGATGTCACTTGTCACAAGTGTGGGCAGAAGGGTCACTATGCCATCAAGTGTACTTCTCAGCTCCGACTGCCGCATCCTCCTCCAGGCAAACCTCCAAGCAATGATCTTGTCAAGTTCAACCCTAGATCAGCTTGAGTCAACATGGTGAACGCAGCTGAAGCAGACAACTCTTCTGATGTGATCATGGGTAACCTCCTCGCCAATGATATTCCTGCTAAAGTGTTATTTGATTCTGGTGCATCACATTCGTTTATCTCAAGGCCATTCTCATTTAAGCATGGGTTCCTTACTCGTGATTTGCCTAAGCCTCTTTCAATTGTGTCTCCTGGCAAGATCATGAATTCTCACATGATGGTTCCGGATGTTTCTGTCAAGATGGGCGCTTATGCTTTTCTGGCATCTAATATTGTCTTGGGCAATTCCGACATCGACTTGATTCTTGGTATGGAATGGTTGGCCATGAAGAAGGCATCAATTGATTGTGAAGCCAAAGAAGTGAAGCTTACCCACTCTTCGGAGGACGTGATTATATTCACGGCGCGCGATGATACAATCCGTCTGTTCTCTTTGAATGAAAAGGGTGAGATTAATCCTATTTCGCAAGTCCTAGTGGTCTGCGAATATGAAGATGTGTTTCCTGAAGAGCTTCCAGGCATGCCTCCGCACCATGAAGTTGAGTTTGTGATTGAGCTTGAGCCAGGCACAGAGCGAGTGTGCAAACGGCCGTACAGGCTGGGTCCAAAAGAATTAAAGGAACTTAAGAGGCAACTCGATGAGCAGGAACGTTTGGGTTTGATCGGACCGAACTCGTCTCCATGGGGTTGTGGTGTTTTGTTTGTCAAGAAGAAGGATGGCACGGACCGGCTGTGTGTCGATTACCTTCCATTGAATAAGAAGACAATCAGGAACAAATATCCACTTCCGAACATAACTGAGTTGTTCGAACAGTTGAAAGGTGCAAAGGTCTTCTCCAAGCTTGATCTCAGAATGGGCTATCATCAAATTCGCATTCGCGAGGAAGATATTCCGAAGACTGCCTTCAGGACTAGTTTTGGCTCATATGAGTATACGGTCATGTCTTTTGGTCTAGCAAATGCTCCTCCGACATTCTGTCGATTGATGAACTATATTTTCTCTCCGTTCAAGAATGACTTTGTCTTGCTCTACCTCGACGACATTCTGGTCTTTTCTAAAACTCAGAAGAACATGAAGAACATCTCAGGTTGGTGCTTGATAAGCTGAGAGAGTACAAGTTGTATGCCAAGTTTTCCAAGTGCGAGTTCTGGCCGAAAGAAGTGGTGTATCTTGGGCACATTATCTCTGCCGAGGGCATTAAAGTTGATCCGTCCAAGGTTCAGGCCATTGTGGAATGGGAGCCTCCGCAGAATGTGAAGCAGCTTCAAAGCTTTCTCGGGCTTGCTGGATATTGCAGAAGGTTCGTTGAGAACTTCTCCAAGATCGCCAAGCCGCTCTCAAGTCTTCTTCGGAAGGGTTTTAAGTATGCTTGGTCTCTAGAGTGTCAACTAGCCTTCGATACACTCAAAGAGAAGCTTACCTCCACTCCAGTCTTGGTCCCTCCGAATGATTCCAAGCCGTACCAGGTCTTCTGCGATGCTTCTCTCCAGGGTCTTGGTGCAGTCCTGATGCAAGATAAGAAGGTGGTTGCTTATACCTCCAGGCAGTTGAACCCAGCGGAGAAGAACTATCATGTGCATGATCTTGAGCTCGCAGCTGTCGTACACGCTCTGATGACTTGGAGACACCTCTTGTTGGAACGTAAGGTTGAAGTTTTCACCGATCACAAGAGTCTCAAGTACATTTTCACTCAGCCTAACTTGAATCTTTGGCAAACACGTTGGGTGGAAATGCTCCAGGATTTTAACCCGAGTGTTGAGTACATGCCAGGCAAAGTTAATGTCGTGGCGGATGCTTTGAGCAGGAAGGCATATTGCAACAGTCTGATTCGGCAACCTCTCCAGCCTGGTCTTTGGGAGTCTTTCAGGAAGCTCAACCTTCAGCTAGTACCTCAGGGATTTCTTGCAAACCTTCAGATCTCTCCTACCTTGGAAGATCAGGTCCGAGCAGCACAGATTCTTGATGCTATGGTGAAGAAGGTCAAGATTGGCGTGGGAAAGAGTCTTCCCAAGTATAAGTGCTTCACTGTTGATGCCAGGGACACGTTGTTCTTCGAGGATCGCCTTATCGTCCCGAAAGGTGATCTCACGAAGGTAATCATGGAGGAAGGTCATAACTCTCTGCTCTCTATTCATCCTGGAAGCTCGAAAATGTACCACGACTTGAAACAGACCTTCTGGTGGACTCGTATGAAGCGTGAGATTGCTCAGTTCGTAAATGAATGTGACGTATGTCGAAGGGTGAAAGCAGAGCATCAACGTCCAGCAGGTCTTTTGCAGCCTTTGCTGATTCCCGAGTGGAAGTTCGATCACATTGAGATGGATTTCGTCACCTGGTTTCCGAAGTCGAAGAAGGGTAATGATGCCATCTTTGTTGTCATCGAAAAGTTGAGTAAAGTGGCTCGTTTTCTTCCAGTCAAGGAGTCCATTTCAGCAGCTCAGCTGGCAGAGTTGTACACCTCCAGGATTGTCTCTTTGCATGGCGTGCCTATGATGATCTCTTCGGATCGAGGAAGTATCTTCACTTCCAAGTTCTGGGACTCCTTTCAGTCTGCTATGGGCACAAAGATCCGCTTCAGCACAGCGTTCCATCCTCAGACTAGTGGTCAAGTGGAGAGAGTGAACCAAGTTCTTGAGGATATGCTGAGAACTTGTGTTATCTCTTTTGGCATGAAGTGGGAAGATTTTCTGCCTTTCGTGGAGTTCTCGTATAACAACAGTTATCAAGCTAGTTCTGGCAAGGCTCGTTTGAAATTCTCTATGGCAGGAAGTGTCGTACCCCGCTCAACTGGTCCAAGACCGGCGAGCGTCAGATCCTTGGGAATGATAGGATAGAAGAAGCTGAGGAGATGTGTCGGATCATTCGCGACAACCTCAGAGCAGCTCAGTCCCGTCCGAAGAGCTATTATGATAGCAAGCACCATGACATGTCTTATGAGCTTGATGACTTTGTCTATCTCAAGGTGTCGCCTATGAAGGGTATGCAGCGCTTTGGCATCAAAGGCAAGCTTGCGCCTCGTTTCATTGGTCCGTTCAGATTGGTTGGCAAGAGTGGCGACCTTGCGTACCAGCTCGAGCTTTCGTCAAACTTTGCAAATGTCCATGATGTGTTCCATGTTTCTCAGCTTTGGAGGTGCTTCAAGACCCCCGAGCGCACTGTTCATCTTCAAGACATCAACCTTCAGCCTGACCTTTCTTATCGTGAGCATCCAGTTGTGGTTCTCGAGGCAACTGAGCATAAGACCCGCAACAAGACCGTCAAATTTCTCAAAATGCAGTGGTCACACCATTCCGATAAAGAGGCTACGTGGGAACGCGAGGACCACCTCCGTTCTGAATTTCCCGATTTCTTTTAGTCTTAGATCTCGAGGACGAGATCTTCTTTGTAGTGTGGGAGAGTTTGTAATGCCCCAAGTGTGTATTTGCCATATTTGGAACCTTCCATGTGGGTCCACCTTGTCATTGATATGAGAGAGTCCTATTGCTTCTATGGATTCATGTGTCCTTTTGTTCTTCCCTTGCTTGCATGCATATCATTTCATATCATTTCATGTGTTAGGTGTTGTTGCTTTGAGTCATGTGATTTCATGTGATCTTGTGTGGTGATGTGAGTTATGACCTTGTGTGATGTGTGGTTGTAGTAGTGAGAGCGTGTGGTGCTTGTCCCTTCTAAAACCCCTTTGTTGCAATTCCAAAAACCCCTCTAGTTATTTGCAAAACACCCTCTCTCTTCTATTCCACAAGTGCAATTCCAACTTGTTCCTAACCTGAATTTAAAATGTTCAGGGTTTAGGAAATATTGTGGGAATAAATTTGTGCTAGTTTGGTGATTTGTTTTGGGTGCTAAAGGTGCTAGAATAAACACAAAACAGCCACCAATATTGTTGTTTTTTTGTATTTATTTCATATGCCCCAAAAATCATTCTGTTATTTTATTCAAATATCTTGCTAAATTTCAGGCCCACGGACATTTTCCTTTTATTTTTATCTTTTGTGGTTTACCCTGTGGACCTTTTCCCTTTTCGTGTATTTATTCTAAATAGGAAATACCAGGGAGTGTTTTATTTTTATATGGCACCACCTGTGGGCTCACTCTCACAGGCCGGCCCATCCCTCCCTTTCTCTCGTGCGCCAGGAGCCCACGCGCGTCCCTCTCTCCCATCCTGACGTCGTCTCCCTTCTTCCCCCTTTCCGTCAGCTTGCAGAGAGACAGGGAGATGCCGTCGTGTGCACCAACGTCGAGGACCACCACCCATATAACATGGTGTGAGTGCCCTGCCTGCCTAGGGTTCCTCTCCCTTCCCTCCTGCCATCGCCACGTCTCTCCTTTTCCCATCTCTCTTCTTCTCCCCCTGGTAAGTTCCTGTAGGTTAGGAGCAGAGAGAGAGGGAAGTGCAATGTCGTCGTCCTCCGCGTGTTCGTCATCATCCAGCGTCGGCGGCCATGTCCGGGGGCTCAGGGAAGGCGCCCGCGCTCTATTCCCGCCGTCATTGAGGTCGAGGAGCAACCACAACGACGGGCAGGAGTTCATCACTGGCATGTTCACAGCGAACTCCCTCCCTGCTTCGGTTCTGCACAGCACGTCGACGTCTTCGTCAGATCTTCACCGGTTCTTCTTCAGGCTGCCTCTTCGATCGGTCCTCTCCCTCCTTCCCCTCGGTGAGCCTAGATCCCCCTTCGTTTTCCCCTCGATAGAGTGCAGTAGAGCTCATGGCCGAGCCTCTCAGATTGGCAAGAACGTGCATGTGTGTTAGTTGTGTTGTGCTCGGCTCGACGTGCATAGGGAGTCGGCTTCCCAAGCGGCTGTAGTTGTGGTGCAAGGTCCCGTAGAGCAGCAGTAGCCGAGTAGGCGTGCTACGGCGAAGTCCCTGTCGTCGGATCACCGTGTAGAGCAGGGCAGGATATCGTGGTAGGTGTGTGTGTAGGGAACTAGTGTAGATTCTTGTGCTGTGTAGTTGTCGTAGGGTCTCGTGGCCTAGTAGTATATCTCCAACCGTGTGGTGTTGCCACTCGTAGCGCAGCAGCGGAAGTAGGCCGGCCACGGCGAACTCCCTATCGCTGGCGCACCTCTGCGTGCCAGTGAGAGCACCAGGTGCTTGGGCCAAGTTACTTGGGTTCAGTCCCCTATTCTATCAAGTAGCCTAGCGTAGCCTAGTGGTTGCAGTGTGGTGCGTTGTCCAGTCGGTCTTGGGTTCGATTCCAGGGGAAGCTTCCCCCTTTTTTTTGGTTTAATTCCGCACAGTAGCGTTGCAGCAACAGAGCAGTTAACTTGCTTATCTAGCCTTCCCTGTCGAGGTAGTGTTTGGTCGCAGAGTGGTTTTGGTCTGTGGCATGTACCAAGAGGTCCTGGGTTCGAAACCACCACCCCTTTTATTTTATTTTATTTTGCCTTCTTGTTGTTTCTCCTCTTGTATGATTATGAGAGTTGCTTGGTGTGATCTACACCAAGTGGGAATACATTATTCCCACAAACAGCATGTGTGTGAAGGTATTTTTTTTGCTAGCATGTGTATCTATGTGGGTGTGTAGGTATTGTAAGGTAGAGTAGTGTATGTGTGCATCTTCTACCATATATGATGTTTGTGAGGTGCTTGACTTGTGGGTGTTTTACTAGCCTAGTGTGATGCATGTGTGTGAGTAGTTCTTCCTCATGGTGATGATGTTGCACTAGTATCATGCTTAAGTGAGTGTGTAGGTGCACTAGTGTCATGCTTAAGTGAGTGTGTAGGTGCACTAGTGTCATGCTTAAGTAGTGTAGTGTGGTAGGTTTTGAGTGCATGTTTATCTTGTGGAGTGGTGTGTGTGAAGCACACACACACAGATGAACATATTTCATGTGCACCATGGATTGTGAGCATGTGCTTGTGTGTGTGGAATCCCCACCTACTAGAACAAGGTGCACCTTCATATGTCCATATGTGAGTGGTGCATGTTTCTTGTGTTGGTGTGTTTTGCTTTGTAGATATGATTGGGAATGGAGATGGCCATGGCACACACACATGGGGTCAAAACCCTCATATCAAAATTGGTGTTGTGGTCATGCAAGTGCTAGTGTAGACAGTGTTCTAGTGTGTGCACATGAAATGTTGCACTATTCAATTTGTAGGAATCTATGTAGTTTTCCTTCCTAGTTTGTGGCCACTTGCTCCAAACAAGTGTATGCATATTATATATGATTTTGTGGTAGAATCTCCCAAGGAACCTATTGGTGAACTCAGTTTTGCCATTGGAACATTTTCTGGAGATGACATATTTTCATTTTCTCTATGTTTGGAGCTTGGTTCCATGAGTTGTGGTGAGCCTTTGTGATTGTTTCTTGGTTGTGCTAGTAGAGGGTGACACCCTCTAACTCTTGTTGGTCTCATCTCATGATTAGGATTCCATATGTGCAAGTTATACTCACTCAAAGTAGGCATGTGGATGAAATTCCAGATTAGTGAAAATCTGAGATTTTCACCAAGTCTGAGAATCTATTTATATTTTCTTCTCCTGTAGATAAGGTTGTGCTGGTCAATGTATTGTGATCTAGCCTTAGCTTTCAACTATAAAGTTGGACCTGATATGTTTGTCTAGCTCCCTATAAAATTTCATGTCATTTGGAGTCATGTAGATATTGTTTTGGCTGATGTCAAAATGCTTCAGAGCATAGACAGAAAGTGAGAATCTGGAATTTTCACGAAGTCCCTGAAAACTAATGTATTTGGGCAAGTTTGCAACCTTGTAACTGTCTGTGTTTAATTCCTTTTTGTGTGATTCTTGCTTGATCTTTTAATATCCTTGGATAGATACATCCACATATATTATTTGTCATGTTTGGGTGGTGTAGGTGCTTTGCATGTAGCTCACAAAGTGCTATGATGCAATTTATGGCAGATTGTGTAGTTTTGTCATTTTGATGTTTGTGAGTGCTTAGTTGATGATGTGGTGTTCTTCTTTGCTCCACCCCATTCATGATGGTTTGTTTTATGTCTTGGCAACCTGGGAATACCACATTTGTGCCCTGTGAGTGTGTGGTGATGATTTTGTTACGTAGGGCTTCATAACTTGTTTCGTTGATTCCTGTTGATCCGTAGCTCCGTTTGTAATTATCTTTATATGCTTTTCCATCGTTTTCTTGTGACGCATCTGATCATGTCATTCTCATACATGTCAAATTAGTTTAGGATACAGTTCTGTCCAGGGACATGTATTAGCTTCTCATGCTTGTGCTAGTGATAGAAATGGTATTGCATGCTCTTATTCATCTCATGCATCATGTGCTTGTTGCATCTTGAGGTGTTGTTGTTCATTGGATGTTATTCTTATGTTGGGTAGCACCAGGATCGAAGAACGAATACGTGGAGTCAGGAGAGTACGTGCAGGACGATCAAGAACCGTTCCAAGCTGAGGATATCACACGCAAGATGATATGACCTTGATTCCATCTCTAGACTTGTTATGCTAGATTACGTTTCCGTTGTCATATGTTTGCACCCTACCACTGAAATATTTGCCTCTTGATATGCCATGAACCCAAACACTGATCCCTTCCTAGCAAACTTGAATGGCTAAGTAGGCTTTGCTCAGCTACTAATGTTAGTGTTGCTAGATGCAGGTGCTTTGACTCATGTGATAACATGAGCTTGATATCATTATCTTAAATTCTATTATTTAATTAATGCACCTATATACTTCGTAAATAACGGAAGGCCTAGCCTTTTGCCGGGTGCTTTGTTCCGTTATTGCCGCCATAGTTACCGGCTACCGGTGTTTGATTCCATATTGATCGCTCCTAACACGTTCGGGGTTGTTATGGGGACCCCCTAGATAAATCGCGTAGTGTTAAGACTTGTCCGGCAGGACCCAACATTGGTTTTAATTTCCTAATCACTTAATATTAATTTGCATAGGGAATAGCTACCCCGAGGAATTTAATCAACAACCCGGGCCAGTGCTCCTCATGAGTGTTGGTCCATCCACCTAGCAGTCGGCAAGACCACCCCAAGGAAACTTGAGGTTTGGTCCTTGTCCACTTTGCATAGACGGTGTTGTCCTGAGACTGAGATACGCGGCTCTTATCGGGGTCATCGACACACCGGGAGGTCCTGCTAGTCTTGTCTTACCTTAGCGATATATCTTGCGTATAGGAATCCCAGTGAAGCTTTGGTTCTCCCCAGAGTTGAGGTTTTCCTCTAAGGAATCCAACGAGATCACGAGATTCGTGATAGAGGATTACTTTGCGGCCTGTGTACGTTTGTGATGGACTAGTTGGAGCACCCCTTCAGGGTTTAATCTTTCGTAAAGCCGTGCCCGCGGTTATGTGGCAACTTGGAATATTTTGTTAACATCCGGTATTAGATAACTTAAACATAAGATAATAAAATTGCCAACTGTGTGCGTAACCGTGACTGTCCCCTCGAAGATCTCTCTTCGATCGGGAACACGGTGGGGTTAGGATTGACGTAGGTAGGTATCCAGGATCACTTAGTGATCAAGTATTCTCGACCGTTAGTATAGTCCACCTTCATAAATGTTCTACGTAAGGTAGCCACCATATCAAGCTTAGGATGCAGCAACCTTATACACTCTAGCCTATCCAACCTAATAACTTGACTAGTTCTGGCACTGAGGTCATAGATTGTTGAGTCCGCATGGCTCACAGATTGCTTCACAACACCAACAGGTTCATGTACCCCAGCGACAGGTGATCCCGACGGCACGCAACTGGCATGGCAGTACGATGAGGAGACCGACCTTCTGTACGTGAACTATCCAGAAGATTGAGGCGTGGTCGTGATCGTGGGCCAGCAGGCAGGGTAGCATAGCCTTTTTCTCTGTTTTGCAGTCCGTAGCGGAACTGCTTTGGTTGTATCCGTGATGTACTCTTATATATTTATGAGAAGGCAATTGAACCCCTGATTGTCTATCTTTTATTATTATGTATGTGATGTGTTACCTGTTTGCGAGACGCTTAGATGCGCTCCTTTCCAATTCGGGGCCTCGATCCCCAGATCGGAAAGGACCGCATCTTGGTCGTTACACTCTATGTCCCGAAGCATCATTAATTAACATGTAGGCTATATGCATAGTATATTCATCTTTAGGTATAGCCATGTTTAAATCCCTAAAGTATATACATATTCTCAACTTACCGGTATTTTTTTCTCGACCGGGACAATGTTAGAAATCCATTTGGCATACCTACACGGCCTTATGAAACCAGCTTTCAATAACCTCCTATTTCTTCTTTAATCCCATCATACATATTAGTATCAAATTATCTAGGTGGTTCTTTGTGAGTCTAAATTCAGATTTAATAGGCAACCGATGCTCTACTAGCTCTCAGCTAAGACCAAGCATTTCATGATACTCCCATGCGAAACAATCAACATATTTCTTAAGTAACTCGATCACTTTCACCTTGTAATCAGTTGTCATGTTCCTATTAAAAAAAGTCGTCCTAGGAACAGTACCATAACCTAAATCAATCTCGTCTAATGGATCAGCCGACAAAAACCTTGTCCTAACTTCTGCACTTCATCAAAGTCATCAATAGCCTCACCAATATCGTTCTTATCTGACCGATATTGTTTCACACGTCTTTGAAACCAATTTAATTATCTTCTTTACTCATCTATAACATCAAATTCTCGAGTCGGGCTGCAATAGCCCGCTTTACAACTACGGGTACAAACCTATCTTTATTTACGTTAAGAAAATCAAAATCTGTAAGATCTAGCCCTGACCAACATTGGGCATCACCATGCCGCCAATTAGCTAAAGAATCACCGTAGCAATA
This sequence comes from Hordeum vulgare subsp. vulgare, assembly GCF_904849725.1. Lineage (NCBI taxonomy): Eukaryota > Viridiplantae > Streptophyta > Magnoliopsida > Poales > Poaceae > Hordeum > Hordeum vulgare. The sequence goes on along the minus strand of NC_058521.1, from coordinate 288,370,473 downwards.
GAGGTCGATGTATCCGCATGAACAATCTCCACATCATCATCGACCCACTGTATCAAAAACTGGTGCAAAGTAGAAGGAACACATCGGTGTGCGTGTATCCGATCACGACCCAATAAACCAATACAATTACCTTGGTTATCAGCATCAAAGAAAGCCGTAGGTATAGTCTTGCTTCCAATAGTAAGTTCCATAGAGATAACCCCTTTTTCTTTTGTAGGCTCTCCCCAAATCCATTAAGTGTCAAATTGCTCTACGCAAGCTCGTTGTCTTCTCACTCCAGTATCTTAAACATTAAGTATGGCATAAAGTTTACAGCAGCTCCACCATCAACTAGCATTCTAGATATTGGCTTCCCATTAATATGCCCCATAACATACAGTGGCCTCAAATGACGGCTTGATTCATCTGGCTTCTCAAAAATAGCTTCTTTGGGATCAAGACATAGTTGTGTCGCTTCACTTTCCTCCACTGCTCGGAATTCTGAAGGCAATACAAATACCATATTCATATCCATACCGGAGATCCTTCATCATCCACCAAATCATCTTCATCAACACTGGGCATTGGAGCGGGTACATTAACTTGTTTCACCTTCCACTCATTGAACCACTTATCTCTTGTTTTTCAGCGTCATCCTCCTTCAACTTTTCCATACGCAGTCTTTGTAACCGTCATCTTTGTGACTATGAAAGACCCTTTGGGCACCAACGTCGTTGAGGCCACATTCATGTCAACTTTCTATATTTATGAACCATTGCTCAAATTGGCACACTTTGATATTTTTTATGCCCCAGAATCAGCACCGTGTGTAATTAAACTAATTTTACTGTAGAAAAATCATTTTTGACTGATGGCATTGTGGCTTCCTCACTATTTGATATTCCTGTAGCATCATCCTTCTCATGTGTTGCTGTTGTGCCCTATATTCCATTCCTGGCACCTGCAAGCATGCAACCTGGTTGTTTCTCACTTGTAATTCAGCATGGTTCCTCGTTCATATCCTTAGTCCCCTTCACATAGTTTTTTTTTAAAAGGAGGAACAATGCCCCCGGCCTCTGCATCAATCGATGCATGCAGCCATATTATAAAAGAATAGCAATAACAAGGTCTTAGGTCCATAATAGTCTCGCGAACTGAACAAAATAAGCAAATCTGAAGATGAATAAAAATCTGCCATTTCCGGTAACACTAAAAGGCTACGATGCCTATACACCTCGCCTATTATTAGCATGCCACCCAAATCGGCTGAAGATAGCCCATGCGACCGTCTCCCACCAGTTGCACCTAATAGCCATAAGGTCCCTGGAGCCCGCATGACTAAGTAATGACCACGTACGGATCCAAGACGTGGCTATGTAGATAACCTGCAAAAAAATAGTGAAGTTCTTGCCATTAAAGATCATATCATTTCTAGTGTTCCATATAGCCCAAAAAACAACATTTATCCCAATCCGGATATGGTTCGCTAGATGTACGTCTACTCCATTGAGCCACGTTCAAAATAGCGTAGGAATGCTTATTGGTGGATTAGTGTTAAAGGCTATATGAATAGTGCGCCATAATAATTTTGCAAGTGGGCAATCCAGGAAGAGGTATCTTATAGTTTCATTCTGATCACAATAGCAACAAGTAGACCTGCCTATCCAACTCCGTTTTAGCAAATTATCCTTGGTTAGTACAACTACCTTGTGTAGAAACCACATGAAAATTTTAATTAGAAGTGGGACCTTAATTTTCCAAATATGTAACGATCTCGACAAATGCCCAAAATTAATTAGATCCATGTACATCGACTTCACTGTAAACCTACCATTCATAGCTAGCTTCAAGTGAATACTATCATCGTGGTCAGATAGTTGAACTTCCATCAGTCGTCTGACCAAGTGTAACCAAGAATTCCAGCGTTCTCCCACTAGAGCTCGCCTGAATTGGATATTCAGATGTACTGACTGTAACACTGTGACAACATAATCTTCCTTATGTTGTGCAATATTATATAAGGCGGGATACTATAGAGCCAGGGGAGTGTCCCCAAGCCAGGTATCCTCCCAAAATCTGGTAGTGGTACCGTTACCAACTAAAAACTTCACCCGCTGAAAGAAGGTGAACTTGACCTTCATTAGGCCCTTCCAAAAAGGCGAGTCATTGGGTCTAGTGGTAACATGGGCCAATGTCTTAGAATGTAGGTATTTATTCCTCAGAATTTGTACCCACATCCCATTGGTTTCAGTAGATAACCTGTAAAGCCATTTTCTAAGTAAGCATTTATTTTTCACTTCTAAGTTCTCAATACCGAGACCCCCTTGATCTTTGGGTCTACAAATAATGTCCCATCTTGCCAATCGGTATTTCTTCGTAGCATCATCACATTGCCAAAAGAAACGATATCTATAGAAATCTAGTCTTTTCCGAACCCCGACAAGAACTTGAAAGAAAGGTAGAAGAAACATGGGAAAACTTGTTAACACCGAATTGATCAACACAAGCCTACCACCATAAGACATAAGTTTGCCCTTCCAACAACTTAATCTTTTTTTCAAATCTATCTTCAATAGATTTCCATTCCCCATTCGTCAGCCGTCTATGGTGAATGGGAATCCCTAAGTAACTAAACGGCAATGATCCCATTTTACATCCGAATAGTTGCATGTACGAATCTTGTTCCTCCTTTGCTTTCCCAAACAGAACAATTCACTTTTGTTAAAATTAATTTTTAAGCCATTGTTCAAATAAGCAAAGAACAAGTTTCATATTCCTAGCTTTTGTGATATCGTGCTCCATGAATATCACTATGTCATTCGCGTATTGTAGTACGGACACTCCCCCCTCTACAAGGTGTGGGACTAGTCCTCCTACTTGGCCATTCTCTTTAGCCCTACCAATAAGGACTGCCAACATATCTGGTACTATGTTGAATAACACGTGAGACATGGAATCTCCCATTCTCAGTCTCTTATGGATTTGAAAATAATGACCTAAGTCATCATTAACTTTAATTCCAACACTGCCTTTCTGAATGAATGCATCCACCTGGTCCCTCCAGGATTGGTTGAACCCCTTCATATGCAAGGCCTGTTGAAGGAATGGCCACTTGACCTTATCATAGGCCATCTCGAAATCCACTTTAAAGATAACCCCATCTAGGTGCTTTGTATGAATTCCGTGCAGCGTTTCATGCAAGACCACTACCCCTTCTAGGATGTGTCTCTCGGGCATGAACGTTGTCCGCGTCGGTTGGACTACCGAATGGGCAATCGGCGTCAACCTATTCATGCCAACCTTGGTAAATATTTTGAAGCTGACATTGAGCAAACAAATCAGTCTGACCTGCTCGATGCGAACAGCTTCCACCTTCTTTGGCAACGATTTTATTGGTCCAATGTTAAAGTGAAAAAGTTGAAACTGTCCATTAAATAAGTAATGGAACATGAGCAAAAGATCATCCTTTATAATATGCCTGCATTTTTTATAGAATTTGACTGAAAACCCATCTGGTCCCGGGGCCTTGTTATTTTGCATTTGTGTTATCGCGTCAAACACCTCTTCCTGAGTAAATGGCGCTGACAGTATCTCGTTCTCATCGGTGCTGAGCTGAGATATGTCTCCTGTTGTGTTCTCCTCCAAAGAGACAAAATTCTCTTCGGGTGAACCAAACAGTTTCTTATAATATTCAGAGATGCACAGTTTGAGATTCTCATGTCCTACCATTGTACCGTCATCCTGTTCAAGTTGAATTATTTTCTTCTTCCTATGCTTGCCAGTCGCAATCATGTGGAAGAATTGCATGTTATCATCTCCATAGACCACCTTCGCCACCTTTGCTCGAAGGGCCCATTTCATCTCCTCCTCTCTCAAAAGAGTTTGTAATTCCTTTTCATCCTCAATCTTAATAGTCAGCTCTGACATATTTGTTAGAGTTGTAATATAAGTCATGTACCCTTTTGTATTTATCCCGATATATAAGGGGTTTCCTGCATATAGTCCACCACCTGTACATGTATATATACTGGCCTATGGCCTCATGGGAATAAAAGTTGCTTATTCCTAACATGGTATCAGAGCCAAGAGGTCTCGAGTTCAAGACCCAGCTGGCGCAATTAAATTCTAGCCCACTTTCGATCCACGTTTAGGCCTGAAGAAGTCACACGTGAGGGGGAGTGTTGACGTATAATGTGCTGCCTAGTATCTTCCATCAGATCGATCTTTTGGTTGCATTGGCTAGAGCATGCACTTCTACATGGTATCAGAGCTAGGTCAATTTTTTGCACGCTGCAACTCGTGCCATTGATCCTTCTCTCCATCCCGATTGATCTCCAACCGGGCCGCTCGAAGCAGTCCTCGCTCGATCTCCGCTGGTCCTGCTCGATCGAAGCAGGGGGCTCGTCTCGCAGGCCCCCAATCTCCTGCCGGCTCCCGATCTAAAGCCGGGCCCGCAGGTCTTTTTCCCCGGCTGCTGCAGATCAGGCCGGATCCCACCCGCCTCCCCGCCGGACACCCCACCACCTCCACCTGTTTTTGTTGGTTCCCCGTGCTGCTGCTGGTTCCTGGTTCCCCGTGTTGCTGGTGGTTCCCCGTGCTGCTTGTGGTTCCCCGTGCTGCTGGTTCCCCGTGCTGCTGCTGGTTCCTGGTTCCCCGTGCTGCAGCTGGGTCCCCGTGCTGCTCCTGGATCCCGCGGGTCTTTTTCCCCGTGCTGTTGTTGGTTCCCTACTACCGGATCTCGACCGCTGCTGCTGGATCACGTTGTTCCCGTGGTCTCTTGTTGTTTCCATCCTGTGGTAAACTGCTGCTGCTCAGGGCTGATTCCCAAAAAAATGGTCTACACCAGCACGCAACGTTCTAATTCCTTGCTTCCCGTGACTCTTGATGGTTGTGCTAGTACTTCTTCTATTGCTCATGCAAGCTCTACTTATGGCGATTGTCTCTCTACACCGACTCCTCTTGCGACTTTCATCGGTGCATGTCGCTCTTCCCCAACACCTCTCACGACTTTCACCGGTTGTCCTGGTGCCTATGACTCCATGGACTGCTCTTCATCCACGCGTCTTCCCTTGGCGCTTGGTGCTTGTCTGCACACGGCCTCGTCTTCTACACCGGTCTTTGCAGGCGATACTGGACATGCTACACTGCCATATTTAGCGGCTTCCACAGGTGGTGGTGGTCGCTTCTCTCCTCGTGCCATTACGCCGCCTACTTCCACTGTGGCATTCACCGAGGACGAGATTGTGCGACTTCGCGCCCTGCTGGTTGCCTTCGACTCTCTGTTGTCGGGTTTTGTTGGTTCAAATACGAACTCTTCTGGCATTGAGGGACCACCTTCTACACACGCAGGTACATCTCCGTGGGTTCTTGATACTGGAGCATCTTTTCATATGACTCATGATTCATCCACTACGTCATCTACTCGATCTCTTGATTCTCCTGTTCATGTTCTTACTGTTGATGGTACTTCTCTCCCGGTTACCGGCTGAGGCACTCTTAGCACTTCATATTTTCATGTTCCCAATGTTGCTCATGTTCCTCGGCTTACCATGCAGCTCCTTTCTGGTGGCCAGATTGTTGACTCTGCTTGTCGGGTCATTCTTGACATTGACTCATGTTCAATTCTCGACCGTCACACTAGTGCTCTTCTTGGTGCTGGCCCCCGGCGCCGAGACTCTCAAGGTCTCTGGGAGCTTGACTGGCTTCACCTTCCATCCGCTGCCACCGCTGCCAGTCTCTCCTGCTCTGTTGCCTTGTCTACCAGCTGTTTTCAAGAGTGGCATCATCGTCTGGGTCATTTATGTGGCTCCCGTTTGTCATCCTTAGTTCGACGTGGTCTTCTTGGATCCATCTCCGGTGGTGTGTCTTTGGACAGTCATGGTTGTCGGCTTGGTAAATAGGTTCAATTACCTTATCCTCATAGCGAGACTGTGTCTCGGCGTCCTTTTGACCTTGTCCACTCGGATGTTTGGGGTCCAGCTCCCTTTTCCTCGAATGGAGGCCATCGCTACTATATTATCTTTATAAATGATTTCTCTCAATACATGTGGATCTATTTTATGTCTTCTCGTAGTGAGGTATTATCTATCTATAAGTGTTTGGTTGCCATGGTTCACACTCAGTTCTCTACGCCTATTCGTGTGTTCCGTACTGACTCTGTTGGAGAGTATATCTCCAAGATGTTGTGTGGATTTCTCGCTGAGCAGGGTACACTTGCTTAGTTCTCTTGTCGTGGTGCTTGATACGTCTCCAACGTATCTATAATTTTTTATGCTTCCATGCTATTATCTTGTCAACTTTGGATGTTTTGTATGCATGATTATGCTATTTCATATCTTTTTGGGACTAACCTATTAACTCAGTGCCAAGTGCCAGTTTCTGTTTTTTCCGTGTTTTTGACCCTTTTCGGAGGAGAATATTAAACGGAGTCTAGACGGAATAAAACCTGCGGAATTATTTTTTCCATAACAGAAGATACGCAGGGGACTTGAGAACTAAGGCAAAGGACCCCGGGGGAGGTCACAAGCCCCCTAGCCGCGGCCTGGGGGCGCGCCTAGCAGGCTTGTGGGCCCCCCACGGCTCCTTTGCCCTACTTCTTCCGCCTATAAATTCTCTAAAAATCCAAAACTGCTAGAGAGAGCCACGAAAATACTTTTCCGCCATCGCAAGCTTCTGTCTCCGCAAAATCCCATCTAGGGCACGTTTTGGTGGCCTGCCGGAGGGGGGATTCGGACATGGAAGGCTTCTTCATCAACACCATTGCCTCTCCGATGATGCGTGAGTAGTTCACCACAGACCTTCGGGTCCGTAGCTAGTACCTAGATGGCTTCTTCTCTCTCTTGGATCTTCAATACAAAGTTCTCCATGATCTTCATGGAGATCTATCCGATGTAATCTTCTTTTGCGGTGTGTTTGTCGACATCCGATGAATTGTGGATTTATGATCAGATTATTTATGAATATTATTTGAGTCTCCTCTGATCTCTTATATGCATGATTTCGTATCCTTGTAATTCTCTTCGAGTTGTGGGTTTCGTTTGGCCAACTTGATCTATAATTCTTGCAATGGGAGAAGTGCTTGGTTTCGGGTTCATACCGTGCGGTGTCCTCACCCAGTGACAGAAGGGGTAGCGAGGCAAGCATCATGTTGTTGCCATCAAGGGTAAAAAGATGGGGTTTATATCTATTGCATGAATTTATCCCTCTACATCATGTCATCTTGCTTAAGGCGTTACTCTCTTTGTTATGAACTCAATACACTAGATGCATGCTGGATAGCAGTCGATGTGTGGAGTAATAGTAGTAGATGCATACAGTATTGGTCTACTTGTCTCGGACGTGATGCCTATATGTATGATCATTGCCTTAGTTATCATCATGACTTTGCGTGGTTCTATCAATTGCTCGACAGTAATTCGTTCACCCATCGTAATACTTGCTATCATGAGAGAAGCCTCTAGTGAACACTATGGCCCCCGGGTCTACTTCACATCATATTTTCAGCTCTACACTTTTACTTTGTTGCACTTTCCACCTTCAGATCGCACCTTGCAATTAATCGTGAAGGGATTGACAACCCCTTTATAGCGTTGGTCCCAAGTTTGTTTGTTTTTGCGCAGGTACATTGGTGACTTGTCTTGATACTCCTGCTGGATTGATACCTTGGTTCTCAAACTGAGGGAAATACTTACTCCTACTGTGCTGCATCACCCTTTCCTCTTCAAGGGAAAAACCAACGCAATCTCAAGAGGTAGCAAGAAGAATTTCTGGCGCGGTTGCCGGGGAGTATCAAGTCAAGAATAGTCTGCCTTCAACGTGTCAATTTCTAGCGTCGTTGTCGGACTATTCTAAGTGAAGCTTATCCAAGTAACTATCGCAAACTCATCTCTTGCATTTACTTTTTTTCCTTTTACCTCTCGTTTTGCTCTCCCCCACTTTTGAAAAACAAAAATTTACAAAAATATTAGCCTTTTTCGTTCGTCCTTTTCTTTCGCTTGCTTTCTGTTTGCTTGTGCGGGATAGTCTACCTATCCTTATGGCTAGTCCTATCGCTTTGAACGATACTCCCGAGAGCGAAGTTCTTAATTTCAAACAGAATGAGGGAGAAAACTTAAAGGATACTTGGTATAGGATTTGCAATGCTCAGAATAGATCTACTCATAAGCAATCTACTACAGTTCTGCTTCGCAACTTTTATGTGGGTATTTCCCCTTGGAATAGGTATGTTCTTGACACAATCGTAGGTGGAAATTTCTTGGGTAGCCATACCGTTGATTCTTATGGTGCCTTAATAAATTTGGTAGGCTCACCCCCACTCATGGTTAATGGAACTACCTTAACTTTGGAACATATGATGCGTAGGCTGGATATCATTGAAAATAAAGTTGCTACGATTGAACTCATTGAAAATTTGGATAAAAAGATCCACAATCAAATCACTCAATTTGGATCCAAGGTGGGAATGACTTTGAAAATTTTAAAGGAGAGGGAACCCACAGTTAACGAAAAACTAGGTCATGATTCCGCTAGAATTGGCAAACTAGAGGATGTCATAACCAACTTGGGTTCCGCTTTTGCCGTTGTTCAGAACACTCCAAATTTTGCCCACAATAAGGCCACCAAGTTTGTTTTTGTTCCAAAAAACATTTTTGAACAATCTAGTAAGAGAGATGAAGATCTTAAAATGTTGAGTGTTCACCCTACTTATGGTTTGATCACCAAAGGCGAGGATACTTGATTCTATCGCCTTATGCCTAGCTAAGGGCGTTAAATAATAGCGCTTGTTGGGAGGCAACCCAATGAATTTATCTTTGATTTTTTCTTTCTGTTTTGTTGTGTCCACACCATCATAATTCTGTTATGATTGTGCTTTTTTATTTCTTTTTGTGTTTGAGCCAAGTAAAACCTTTATGACTAGTTTTGGTGATGGTTGTTTGATCTTGCTGAAAAAGACAGAAACTTTGCGCTCACGAAATTATTTTTAATTCCTATCCAGAAAGAGCTTTTGAGTTTATTCTTTTGCTAATGGTTTATATGCAAATTTCCCTAACGGTCATAATTTTTCAGAATTTGTGAGATACCAAAAGTATACGAAGTATACAGATTTCTACATACTCGTCTGTTTGTGACAGATTCTGTTTTTTGTTATGTTGATTGCTTATTTTGATGAAACTATGGATAGTATCTCGGGGTACTAGCCATGGAAAAGTGAGAATACATTAATCTAACATCAATCTAAATAGAAATCAATTTTACTACAGTACCTAAAGAGTTGGTAGTTTGTTTTCTTATGCTAATGATATCACGAGTTTCTGTTTAAGTTTTGTGTTGTGAAGTTTTCAAGTTTTGGGTGATGTTCTCATGGACAATGGGATAAAGAGTGCAAAGAGCTCAAGCTGGGGGATGCCCAAGGCATCCCAAGCCAAATTCAAGGACACCAAAAGCCTAAGCTTGGGGATGCCCCTGGAAGATATCCCTTCTTTCGTCTTCAATCCATCGGTAACGTTACTTGGAGCTATATTTTTATTCACCACATGATATGTGTTTTGCTTGGAGCGTCGTGTATTATAGGAGTATTTTCTTTTTGTTTTGTCGCAATCATTCTTGCTGCACACCTTTTTGAGAGATACATGCACTCATCGTGAATTTGCTAGAATACTCATTGAGCTTCACTTATATCTTTTGAGTTAGGAAATTTAGCTCGCATGTGCCTCACTTATATCTTTTGAGCTAGATAACTTTGCTCTAGTGCTTCACTTAAATCTTTTTAGAGCACGGCGGTGTCATATTTTGAAGAAATAAAAACTCTCGATCTTCACTATATCTTTCTGAGAGTTGTCTCTCGTAGTAACTTGGTAATTGGCTTGTGCTATGAAAGTAGTCCTAAAGATGATAGGCATCCAAAGAGGATATAATAAAAACTTGCATATTCAAGTGCATTGATTAGTAAGAGAAGTTTGATTCCTAACAATTAAGTTTTGAGATATGGGTTTGGTAATATTAGAGTTATGTTAGTAGGGTGTTGTGAATCTAGAAATACTTACATTGAAGTTAGTGATTCCCGTAGCATGAACGTATGGTGAACCGCTATGTTAGGAAGTCGGAGCATAATTGATTTATTGATTGTCATCCTTTGTGTGGCGGTCGGGATCGCGTGGTTGTATACACCTACCAACCCTTCCCCTAGGAGTATGCGTTTAGCACTTTGTTTCGATTACTAATAAAACTTTCGCAATAAGTATATGAGTTCTTCTTGACTAATGTGAGTCCATGGTATAGATGCACTTTCACCTTCCACCATTGCTAGCTCTGTAGTGTCGTGCAACTTTCTCCGGTACACAAACCCACCATATACCTTTCTCAAAACAGCCACCATACCTACCTATTATGGCATTTTCATAAGCCATTCCGAGATATATTGCCATGCAACTCCCACCGATCCATCTCATGACTTGTGCCATCACTTACATATTGCCATTGCATGATCGTAAGACAGCTAGCGAGATGTTTCAACGTCATATGCTAGGCTAGATCGTTGCACATCCCGGTACACTGCCGGAGGCATTTCCTATAGAGTCATCATTGCTCTAAGTATTGAGTTGTGAGTAAATAAAAGTGTGATGATCATCGTTATCAGAGCATTGTCCCATGTGAGGAAATAAAAAAAATGAGGCCAAAGATTCCCACCAAACAAAAAACATGAGAGAAAAAGAGAGAAGGTACAATGCTACTATCTTTTTCCACACTTGTGCTTCAAAATAGCACCATGTTCGTCATGATAGAGAGTCTCTTGTTTTGAAACTTCCATATACTAGTGGGAATTTTTATTATATAACTTGGCTTGTATATTCCAATGATGGGCTTCCTCAAAATTGCCCTAGGTCTTCGTGAGCAAGCAAGTTGGGTGCACACCCACTAGTTCTCCTTTTGAGCTTTCACACACTTATAGCTCTAAGTGCATCCGTTGCTTGGTAATCCCTACTCATTCACATTGATATCTATTGATGGGCATCTCCATAGCTCGTTGATACGCCGAGTCGATGTGACCATCTCCTCCTTTTTGCCTCACAACCTCCACCACACTCTATTCCACCTATAGTGTTATATCCATGGCTCACGCTCATGTATTGCGTGAGAGTTGAAAGAGTTTGAGAAAGTAAGAGTGCGAAAACAATTACTTGGCCAATACCAGGGTTGTGCATGATTTAAATTCGTTGTGTGGGGATGATGGAGCATAGCCAGACTATATGATTTTGTAGGGATAACTTTCCTTGGCCTTGTTATTTCAAAAGTTCATGATTACCTTGCTAGTTTGCTTGAAGTATTATGGTTTTCATGTCAATAGTAAACTATTGTTTTGAATCTTATAGATCTGAACATTCATGTCACAAGAAAGAAGTTACAAAGGACAAATATGTTAGGTAGCATTCCACATCAAAAATTCAGTCTTTATCACTTCCCAACTCGAGGACGAGCAGGACTTAAGCTTGGGGATGCTTGATACGTCTCCAACGTATCTATAATTTTTGATGGTTTCATGCTATTATCTTGTCAACTTTGGATGTTTTGTATGCATGATTATGCTATTTTATATCTTTTTTGGGACTAACCTATTAACCAGTGCCAAGTGCCAGTTTCTGTTTATTTTCGTGTTTTTGACCTTTTTCACAGGAGAATATTAAACGGAGTCCAAACGGAATATAACCTACGGAATGATTTTTTCCATAACAGAAGATACGCACGGGACTTGAGAACCAAGGCAAAGGACCCCGGGGGAGGTCACAAGCCCCCTAGCCGCGGCCTCGGGGCGCGCCTAGCAGACTTGTGGGCCCCCCGTGGCTCCTTTGCCCTACTTCTTCCGCCTATAAATTCTCTAAAAATCCAAAACTGCCAGAGAGAGCCACGAAAATACTTTTCCGCCGCCGCAAGCTTCTGTCTCCACAAGATCCCATCTGGGGCACATTCTGGCGCCCTGCCAAAGGGGAGATTCGGACACGGAGGGCTTTTTCATCAACGCCATTGCCTCTCCGATGATGCGTGAGTAGTTCACCACACACCTTCGGGTCCATAGCTAGTAGATAGATGGCTTCTTCTCTCTCTCTTATATCTTCAATACAAAGTTCTTCATGATCTTCATGGAGATCTATCCGATGTAATCTTCTTTTGCGGTGTGTTCGTCGAGATCCGATGAATTGTGGATTTTTGATCGGATTATCTATGAGTATTATTTGAGTCTCCTCTAATCTCTTATATGCATGATTTCGTATCCTTATAATTATCTTCGAGTTGTGGGTTTCGTTTAGCCAACTTGATCTATAATTCTTGCAATGGCAGAAGTGCTTGGTTTTGGGTTCATACCGTGTTGTGTCCTCACCCAGTGACAGAAGGGGTAGCGAGGCACGCATCATGTTGTTGCCATCAAGGGTAAAAAGATGGGGTTTATATCTGTTGCATGAATTTATCCCTCTACATCATGTCATCTTTCTTAAGGCGTTACTCTGTTTGTTATGAACTCAATACACTAGATGCATGTTGGATAGCGGTCGATGTGTGGAGTAATAATAGTAGATGCAGACAGTATCGGTCTACTTGTCTCGGACGTGATGCCTATATGTATGATCATTGCCTTAGATATCATCATGACTTTGCGCGGTTCTATCAATTGCTTGACAGTAATTCGTTCACCCACCGTAATACTTGCTATCATGAGAGAAGCCTCTAGTAAACACTATGGCCCCCGAGTCTACTTCACATCATATTTTCAGCTCTACACTTTTACTTTGTTGCACTTTCCGCCTTCGGATCTCACCTTGTAAATAATCGTGAAGAGATTGACAACCCCTTTATCGCGTTGGGTGCAAGTTTGTTTGTTTTTGCGCAGGTACATTGGTGACTTGTCCTGATACTCCTACTGGATTGATACCTTGGTTTTCAAACTGAGGGAAATAGTTACTGCTACTATGCTGCATCACCCTTTCCTCTTCAAGGGAAAAACCAACGCAAGCTCAAGAGGTAGTAGTGCTCATGCTTAGAATGGTGTAGCTGAGCGCAAGCATCGTCACCTTCTTGAGACGGCTCGTGCGATGATGGTTGTTGTCTCTCTCTTGCCTCATTTCTGGGCTGAGGCTGTCTCCATCTCCACCTATCTCATCAATCTACAACCTTCTACTGCTCTACAGGGTGGTGTTCGTTCTGAGCGTCTTTTTGATCGTTCTCCCGATTATTCGATGCTTCGCCTGTTTGGTTGTGTTTGTTATGTTCTTCTTGCCCCTCGCGAACGCACCAAACTGACCGCTCAGTCTATTTAGTGTGTCTTCTTAGGCTACAGTGATGAGCATCAGGGCTATCGTTGTTGGGATCCTATCGGTCGTCGGATGCGTATCTCTCGGGATGTGACTTTTGACGAGTCTCGTCCCTTCTACCCACGCCCATCTTCCTCGACCTGTTCAGTGGAGGATATCTCTTTCCTCACTTTTCCTGATACACCTCTCACCCCCATCAAGTCTTTGCCTATTCATCCCGCTCCCTCTGCTTCTTCACCTCTTGTCGATTTGCTACCACCATCTCCCACGGTTTCCTCTCCTGGCATGTCACCGGATTCTGCACCTTCATCTTCGGTGACTTCTACGTCTTCACCCCCCGATTCTACCTTGGCGATCCCCCCTTGCATTGTTCCATCTTTTCCTCAGTGTTACACTCGTCGTTCACGTAATGTGGATGCCTCTGTGGATGCCTCTGCGGATGTGTTATCATCCTCATCTTAGCCTCCCTATGCCTTGCGTTCTCGCCCTTGTCCGCCTATTGATCGCCTTGGATTTCCCACCGTTGGTGCTGCTATTCTTGAGCCAACTTCCTATCGTGAGGTTGTTGTTCATCCTGAATGGCAGTTTGTGATGGCAGAGGAGATTGCTACTCTTGAACGCACTGGTACGTGGGATCTTGTTTCCCTTCCTCCCGGAGTCCGTCCCGTCACTTGTCAGTGGATTTACAAGGTTAAGAGTCGCTCCGATGGTTCTCTTGAGCGTCACAAAGCTCGTCTTGTGGCTCGTGGTTTTCAGCAGGAGCATGGATATGATTATGACGAGACTTTTGCTCATGTGGCCCATATGACAATTGTACGTACACTACTTGTCGTGGCCTCTACATGCCACTAGTCTATATCTCATCTTGATGTTAAGAATGCCTTTCTTAATGGTGAGCTGCGTGAGGAGGTGTACATGCATCTACCACCTGGGTATTCTGTTCCTGATGGCATGGTATGTCTTCTTCGTCGCTCTCTCTATGGCCTTAAGCAAGCCCCTCGTGCTTGGTTTGAGCGTTTTCCCTCTGTGGTGATTGCCGCTGGTTTTTCAGCGATGCTCATGATCCAGCATTGTTTATTCACCTTTCTCCTCATGGTTGGACTATTCTTCTTCTCTATGTTGATGACATGATCATCAGTGGGGAGGACCCCGAGTATATTGCCTTCGTAAAGGCCCGTCTTAATGAGCAGTTTCTTATGTATGATCTTGGACCTCTTCGCTACTTTATTGGGATTGAAGTCTCTTCTACCTCTGATGGCTTTTTTATATCCCAGGAAAAGTACATCCAGGATCTTCTTGCTCGTGCTTCTCATACTGACGAGCGCATTGTTGAGACTCCTATGGAGCACAATGTTCACCTCCGAGCTACTGATGGTGATCCCCTGCCTAACCCGACGCGTTATCGTCATCTTGTTGGCAGTCTTGTCTATCTAGTTGTCACTCGTCCGGATATCTGTTATCCGGTTCATATTCTGAGTCAGTTTGTCTCCGCTCCCACATCGGTTCCCTATAGTCATCTCCTTCGTGTTCTCCGATATCTTCGGCGCACGATCTCTCACCGTCTATTCTTTCCTCGCTCCAGTTCTTTACAGCTTCTGGCATATTCGGATGCTACGTGGACTAGTGATCCTTCAGGTCACCGTTCACTTTCTTCTTACTGTGTTTTTCTTGGTGGTTCTCTCATTGCCTGGAAGACGAAGAAACAGATTGCAGTTTCCCGTTCGAGTGCAGAGGTTGAATTGCGAGCGATGGCTCTTTTGACGGCAGAGCTGACTTGGTTACGGTGGTTACTTCAGGATTTTGGTGTTTGTGTCACTACACCGACTCTGCTCTTATCTGACAGTACAGGTGCTATTAGCATTGCACGCGATCCTGTGAAGCATGAGCTTACCAAGCATATTGGTGTTGATGCTTTCTATGTGCGCGCTGGTGTGCAGGATCAGGTCATTTCTCTTCAGTATGTGACTTCCGAGTTACACTTGGCGGATTTCCTGACGAAGGCCCAGACTAGAGCACAACATGGCTTTTATCTCTCCAAACTCAGTGTTGTTCATCCACCACGAGTTTGAGAGGGGGTGTTAGAGTTATAATGTAAGTCATGTACCCTTTTGTATTTATCCCGATATATAAGGGGTTTCCTTCATATAGTCCACCGCCTGTACATGTATATATACTGGCCTATGGCCTCATGGGAATACAAGTTGCTTATTCCTAACAATATTAAGGAGTGAAGACTCAGCTTTTATATCTAAATCATTAATGAGATGCATTAGCCTCTCTTTTTCTACTTTGTAGATGCCACTTTGATTCTTGGCCCAGCCCCTCAAGAACTAGCGCAAGTGTCTAATTTTGTTCTGCCACCTATCCATACTAGATGACCCGCCAGCTTCCATGGCACATTCAGTAGCAATAATATCCATGAATCCTTCTCGCTCAAACCAGCTTAATTCGAAAGAGAAATTATTTCTATTACCTACATGTATCGCTTCCCCTGAATCGACCAATAGGGGTGTGTGGTCTGAAATTGCTCTTTGCAATGCATGGACTATGACCAGTGGAAACTTCTGCTCCAAATCCAAACTGGTCAGGACCCTATCCAGCTTCTCATAAGTTGGTACCGGTAGTGAATTAGCCCATGTGAATTGTCTACCAGTGAGGTGAATCTCCCTCAAATTAAGACTCTCTATAATCATGTTGAACATGAATGACCATCTTCCATCGAAGTTGTCATTATTTTATTTTTCTTATCTTCTGATAATATTAAAATCTCCCCCAACGATAATGGGGAGTCTTTCATCTCCACACATTCTCACCAAGTCGGCGAGAAAATAAGATTTCAGCTCAGGCTGCGCCACCCCATATACAGCGACCAGATCCCTCTTGAAGCCATCGGTTTTTGATCTGACACGAAATTTGACGGCAAAATCTCCATATACCACATTCAACACCTCTAGTGTTTTGCACTTTGCCCCAAGTAAGATCCCCCGGATCTGCCTCTTGGAGGTAAACAATGCCAGTCAAAATCAACCCCTCCTGAAATGGTGTTTAGAAATTGTGGCATGAAGTTATCTCTACCTGTTTCTTGTAGAGCCATAAAATCCAGCTTATGCTCTAAAGATGTATCTGTAAGGGATCTTCTTTTAGCCAAGTCCGCTAGACGTCTGCTATTCCAAATATTTCCTTTCATATTACTTCATAGAATTTTTTTTCTTTTGCTTAATTCTACACTACTCCGTATCGCTGATACATGATAGACCTTCCTCTTCTAGGGTCTTTTGGTTTTATCCTACATGCAAGATGTATCGCTATTGTCGGATGTGACGTGAGGAAGACTGTCGGGCATCGAAGGAGACACATACCCCTCCAATCCCATGTCTTCCTCTCCCATCCCACCCCCCTCTGTGGGAACTAAATCCTCACATAAACTCTGCATTGTTGTGAATCCAAGATTACTAATATCTGTCTCATTCGTCGGTATTGCTGCTGCTAAATTTGAAGTGATCTCCATGGCTCTATCCGCTTCTAAGTTTAGAATGTCATTAATTGATTTGGATATTTCTTTCCCATTACCCCCAAGTGAAACCCCTAAGTCGCTATCATTCTCTATTATTTCACTATCTGAAAAACGTAGAATGGAACAACTAGAGTTAACCGACATACCTGTATTGGCCTCGATATCCCGAAGCTTGGCAGCCCTCATAGCTCGCCCCAATTGTATGTCGTCAGCATCCGGCTGCCCCTCGATGTGCTGACTAAAGCGTCGACCTCTAGAATTAGGATCTGGAATACCACTGAAGCTGATCACATCCTCCCTAGAAAACATTGTTGGTTCTGGGCCTCCTGCCTCATTCCCGACAGTACCAATGTTGTGAACCGGAGATGTTCCCGCAACTGGAGAATAGGCCTCAACCTCTGTATGAGCTTCCCCCTCCAGTGTTCGCCTGTGTGCCAACTGTCCCTCCAATACCGATCGAGATGTAGCGGTGGTGGTTGTAGGTGTACGGACCTCCTGTCTGCGGCCCTCAGACGTCGCGTGCGTAAATTGTGATCATGGTATAGGCAAAACCGAGCTCATGGCCTCCTGCTCGAAACAGCTCACCCCTTCCCCTACATCAGAAGTGGGGGTAGCAGTCCTCCTCTGCGAAGATATAAGCGTTTGTCGGACCTCCTGCCCAACGTTGTCCTCCACCTCACCATGCACCTCTCGTAGCATCGGTGTTGAGACATCACTGTCAGACATATGAGAAATAGCCAAAAGATCATGTTCCTCATCCTCAGACTCAAATCGATCTCCCCACAAACAACTCGGAGCAGAAGCGGCCTGGAAAGAACCAAACCGGAGTGATGCCATTGGAGACGGCGAACGTGTCGTCCCCTTCTCCGGTTGTGTGTCACTGTGCAAACCCGGCTGCCCCAGAGGCTTCGAAGCACTTTCCCCTGGCCACGTGGACCATCAAGCCCCTGAACCCCGTTCCCATCTGCATTGCCTGTCATATCCATATCCTTTAGTCCATCAGTATTATCATCCTCAGGAAGTGCCTCTCTCACCACCTCAAGATCATATAACATCCTATCATAACACCATGGCACGTAGTCAGGGACGCAATCAACATACTGTACACTCACAAGTAATCTGCCGTCCCATTCCTACGTGTATACAGCATGTCGACTTTCTCTGTTTTTCCAATAAGTGAACCCAGACTCCAAACAATCAGGAAATCATCTAGCAAAGTTTCCGGTATCCCCGAGAATCTAAACCAGAATTTATCTAATGGTGTACCTTTGGCTTCTGGCTTTTTGCACTCATCGAATGCAAGCATGCAGTTACTACTAGTAAATTTACTGAAACCAAATTTAAGCTGGCGATCAAGATCCTCCCTCCTCAGAAATTCCACATGACATACGTGATCCTCCACCTTGATCGGCGTCCAGTTAAAGGAATCTGAAACAAGGCGTCTAAGCTGCTGCACGACCTGTTCCACTGTCAGTATCCCATGTGTGACCTTGACCAAGCTGAATCTTGAGCACTCCAAGTTGGGTTTAACATCAACCGTGTGCGGTGTCTCAAAAAACATGAGCTTGTCACTGCAAACTCCATATATTGCGACCACTGGCTTGGGGGCTGAGAGAAGCGGACATGCATCCAATAAGTGTCCCGGTTTCCTGCAAATCTCACACAGTACGGCCATGCAATCTATCGCGAAGTGTCCAGACTCACCAGAACGGTAGCAAGTTAGCTTCTCCTTCTTGCGAGCTGCCTTGTTGGCTCTAGAAGTCTCAGATTTCTCGCTACCTTTATCACTCGCCGTATCTTTGTTCTCTGTTGTCGCTGTTATTGGGATTTTCACTTTCACCAAAGTTGTGACTGTTGCGGCTGCCTCCTCCGTTAGACTAGATGTCATTGTCCTATCTGTGATTGTCGTAGTGCTCTTAGGATCTTCTTTGTGATCTGGCTGGTTACGTTGTGGTGGAGTTTTGCGACCGAACTTACCAGCCCCACCACGGCCGCCGTTTTGCTGGTAAGTGGGACCTGATGCCCCCTCAACGAATTGTCCCTCCGACGGATAGAAATCGCGTTCGAAATCTTGTCTGAAAAATTGTTGATCAGGGTCGTACCCTCTTCCTCCACTAGAAGAAGAGCCATAGAACCCATCATCAGGTGTGTGATCAAACCGGCGGGAATTGAAACCATTGCTATCTCGCCATCCATTGAAGCCACCGCGACCTCCACCAGAGTGTCCGCCGCGATTATTGAAGCCCCAGTTAGCCCCATGCCTTCCGCGCGCAACAACATCGTGCCTCCGGCCATCATCCGGTTTGGCAGCGATCTGTTCCTGTCGCCGTGGAGGTGGTCCTCCGTTGCCCCTACCCGCCATGTAGCGTGCTGGCGTTTGGGACGGCGCTGGAACGACGTGAGTGGCACGACCGCTGAAGATGGGAAACCCTGGTTTTGCAATACGTGGACGCAGTCGCCCCGTCGTATCGGTAATATTAGTAGGTTCTCGTATCTCAGCCGATCGCTGGACCTGATGAGAGTCCGTCGCGTCCTCTAAATCCTGTAGCTGGGCCGAATACCCAGCCACTAGGGTCAGCGGAACAGACTTCTCCGGCCCGTCAAGGCCCAGGAGTGAATTCAAACGTGCCTCTCTGGCCGCTGCTATCGTCCTGGCCGGAAGTATCGCCGGCGACGGCGACTGTCTCGCCCTGCGCTGGCCTTTCTTCTTGTTGTTGTCCATACGCCGCCAGTTGCCGAGAAAATTTGCCAGAGTAAGGGATGGGAGTCTCACCTTGGGCAGAGGACCCTTCCATGATCAATGGCCGACGGCGCCGTCCTCCGGTGCACAACTCGTCGGAGAACCAACGCCCCTTCTGCATGAGTTAGGCCATCCAAGGCGAGATCATATGGCGGCACAAACGTAGCGATTGATCCAGCCACCTCCTCCTCCGAAAGCCCGCTACGAAGTGATTCCCAAACGAGATCTGAAGGAGTCGGTGATGCGATCTTCGCCGGTGCGCCGCCGTCGTCGTCGTGTGACTCGTCTGCGTCGGATCCGGCGAGAGCCCAGAACTTGTTGCGTTGAAGAGAGCTGGCTGGCAGAGACTTCTTGACTCCACCGCGGGCGACCTACTGATGCCTCGCCTGTCGCCCCGTTTTCCCCGCTCACCCCTCATCCATGAACGGCGGAGCTAATGGTCACATGACACGGTATACTTTTCGATTACGCTCACCTCTATCATAAGACAGATCCCTTTGATAATAACGGTCAGGATTTGAATATGATAATCTATTAAAGACCGGCCTTCTGTGGGGTACCCAACCTGGATGAAACTGGCTGAAAGGCATTATCGGAGGAGGTGGCATCCATGGTCCGCACCAGCCCCATGGCGGACAAGGAGCAAAATCGAATCCCCATGGCATAGGCATTGGTGGCCCGTTAAATGGATAAGGGGCTGCTCCATGAAAACCTCCACGTCGATATTACGAACCATTAAATCCTTGTTCTGGTGATCTTGGCCGCTTAAAGTTTCTCGGCCGATCAAAGTATTTTTTGACCAGCCTTGCCATGTTCCTAATTAGCCAAAAGCTTACCAAAAGTGATCTTCGGCTTTTCTATCTTTTTACTTCCTTACTCTTTCCCTTAATCTTCCAATGGCAAACTTCTGGGCTTTTTGGTTTGATCATTCTTGGCCTCGCACTTTGCATAGCACCACAACCTAATGCTGGTACTGTAACTAAAATAGATTCACCACCACTAGAATTTTTCTCAGTATGCACTCTTCTAGCCATTTCCCTAGTATCTTCCAGAGACTTTGATCTATTCTCAGCCACCACCATATCTTTTCCTTTTGATGATTCGGCCTGAGACGGACGAACTAGAACTTTCTTATTCTCAAAATCAATCATGTTGGCAGGGAAAGGATTAGCATCTAACTGCATCCGCTCATCAAACTTCAAACGTCCTTCGTTAATGGCCGATCGAACATGTCGACGGAAAACAATGTAGTCATTACTAGCGTGAGAATAAGAATTATGTCATTTGCAATAAGCATGCCTTTTTAATTCTTCTAGTGATGGTATAAAATGGCCATTATTTAGTTTAATTTGCTTCCATTGCAACAAATAATCAAATATCTTATCACACTTAGAGACATCAAATGTGTATTTCATTTATTCCTTCTTATGTGAAATTGGCTTTAGTACAGAGCAAACAAATGGTTTGGACTTACAAGCCCAATCCCATTCTACCACACACATATATGTACCTTCATCATCTGATGACTGAGAATCATATCCTACCATATTCATACATGGCCGGTCATTTTTGTTGAAATTAGTAGTGGGCCTTAGGCCCATAAGAGAATTTCAGAAATCTCCAAGGGCCCATGTAGGTGGTGGCATGACAAGGTGGTGGTGGGAAGTTTAGTCCCACCCCGCTAGTGGAGAAGAAGTTGGACCCCTTTATAAGGGTCTCTCTTCTACATGCTATTGGAGAGTGAGAAGAGAAGATGCCCTCGCGCACTCCTCCTCCGCCGCCCGCCTCACCATGCCTCGTCACGACGCGTCGCGCCGCGGGTTGCGGGAATTAGCCGAGCCGAGCTCATACGTATGCGCTTATTTTTGCCGGTCTAGATCGGAGAATACGTAACGGATGCGCCACGATCTGAGATGTCGGATCGTGGGCTGTTACTCACTCGGACGTGGGTTCAGCCCACGTCTCTCCACCCGGCTGCCTATATAAGCAGGGCTAACGCCAACCCTAGCCGACACGAGAATCAGATCACATCTTCCTCACGTGCTCGTTCCTTTGCTGCTGCTGCTGCCAGCGACTCTGTCCCGTTTACCACGTGCACGGTCGATGGGAGAGCAGGCCTCCGAAACCCCGCCTCTCCGGTTCCTGTACGGGAGAGGGGTGATTAGGTTTTTGGGGAGCGATCACGCGACTGCTCGCCTTCGTCCGTCCGCTTCGTCTACGTCCACGTCGTCCTCGTCATCGCCATGCCTGAATCGTCCGAGGCCGATCGTCTCGCCCTTGAAGCTGAGAAGAAGAGGGTAGAGTATGCTACCGCTGCATCCGCTGCCAACATCGTTGCTACGGCCAACTGGTCTACTGGAGGGTATAGCTCGCTTATCCCACTCCTGTTCGTTTCAATCCTAGCAATACTACTGGCATGCATAGATGTATCAACTATATGTGTAGTATGTGCTAGATTAGTTCATGATCAGTATGTCATTAGTGTAGTCAATGCCGTGCTAGTTATTATTTCATGGACTAATATACTCGGAAAATTGCCTATTTACTCAACAATCCAAAAACCTAATATGTGTAGGAATTTTTCGAGTTATGGTTTTGCTGTTGCACTAAAACCGGATAAGTTTACCGGTACTTATTTCAAGCATTGGCAAACGAAAACCGCCTTATGCCTCATGGTTGTGAACGTGTTCTGGGTAGCCGGTGTCACTCCTACGGGAACGAACTCTGTTGAACAGCAGAAGATGTTCGCGGAGGCCACCGTCCTATTCCTTGGATCAGTTATTAGCGTGATCGGAGATAAGCTAGTTGATGCATATTTACATATGCATGTTGCCAAGGAGCTGTGGGAGGCGCTCGAATCTAAATTCGGGGCCACAGATGTTGGGAGTGAGATGTATGTTATGGAGCAGTTCCACGATTACAAAATGGTTGACAACCGTTCTGTATTGGAACGGGCTCATGAAGTAATATGCATAGCTAAAGAACTTGAGGTTCTTAAGTGCAATTTGCCGGGCAAGTTTGTCGCGGGTTGTATAATTGCTAAGCTCCCTAATTCCTGGAGGAACTTTGCTACTACTCTGAAACGTCAGAGGCGTGAGTTCTCAGTAGAGGACATCATCGGCCATCTGAGTACTGAGCAGAATTCGAGAGCAAAGGACTACAATGGAAAAGCGGGTGAAAGCTCTTCTGTTGCCAATATGGTACATCAGAGGAACTTCAATTCCCACAAGCCCAAGGGAAAGAATTATGTCCAACAGAATATCGACTTCTAGAAGAAGGGAAAGAAGACCTTCAAGAAGAATAAGAAGGGAGAGGGATGCTTTACTTGTGGTTTAGAGGAACATTGGGCGAACAAGTGCCCAAACAAGTACAAGAAGCCGGCGAGGACTCTAAGTCTGCTAATATGATTGTGGGCAACAATGAAAGTGGTGCATCTGGGTACGGTAATTTATTTACTGTATTTTCAGTTTATCGGTCCACCGATTGGTGGGTGGACACGGGTGCAAATATTCATGTGTGTGCTGACATCTCATTGTTCTCTTCTTATCAGGCCACAGGTCGCGGGTCCGTATTGATGGGGAATGGCGCAAGTGCTTGTGTTCTTCGTGTTGGCACGGTCGATCTGAAGTTTACTTCAGGAAGGATCATGCAGCTGAAGAACGTGCAGCATGTCCCTGCCATCAAGAAGAACCTCGTTAGTGGCTCCCTTCTATGTAGAGAAGGGTTTAAGTTGGTATTCGAGTCTAATAAAGTAGTAGTTACGAAATATGGACTTTCCGTTCGTAAAGGTTATGAGTGTGGAGGCCTGTTCCGCCTTTCGCTTGTAGATTTTTTTAATAAAGTCGTGAACAATATTCATTCGAGTGTTAATGAATCTGAAGTTTGGCACTCACGTCTTTGTCGCATAAGTTTCGGTGTTATGTCGCGGCTAGCAAAACTGAATTTAATCCCGACTTTCACTTTAGCCAAAGGTTCTAAGTGCCATTCGTGTGTGCAAGCAAAGAAACCTCGCAAGCCTCACAAGGCTGCAGAGGAGAGACACTTGGCACCATAAGAACTCATACATTCTGATCTTTGTGAGATGAATGGTGTGTTAACTAAAGGTGGAAAGAAATATTTCATGACATTGATAGATGATTCCACTAGATATTGCTATGTGTATCTGTTAAATACTAAAGATGAGGCTCCACACTACTTTAAAATCTATAAGGCAGAAGTTGAGAATCAACTTGAAAAGAAAATTAAACGAGTTCGGTCTGATCGTGGTGGAGAGTACTTCTCAAATGAGTTTGATTCTTTCTATGCGGAACACGGCATTATTCATGAAAGGACGCCACCCTATTCACCCCAGTCAAACGGGGTTGCCGAATGGAAAAACCGTACTCTAACTGATTTGGTTAACGCCATGTTAGATACGTCGGGTATATCCAAGGCATGGTGGGGGGAGGCTATATTGACCGTGTGTCATGTCCTGAATAAGGTTCCTACAAAAGATAATGAGGTCACTCCCTATGAGGAGTGGTCGAAGAGAAGGACGACGCTCTCGTACTTACGTACTTGGGGCTGCTTGGCGAAAGTCAATGTGTCGATCCCCAAGAATCGTAAGCTTGGACCAAAGACTGTGGACTGCGTTAATTTGGGATACGCTAAGAATAGCGTAGGCTATAGATTTCTAGTAGTGAAATCTGAGGTACCTGACGTGAAGGTCGGTACAATAATGGAGTCGAGGGATGCTACATTCTTTGAGGATATATTTCCCATGAGAGATATGCAAAGCACTTCTAGACAGGAGTCTGAGATAACTCCCGAGCCTACCATTCCTATGGAATATTATGAACAAACACGTGATGATAATCCAGAGGAGGATGACGAGGAAACCCTTGGTAGGGGAAAGAGACAAAGGACTGCAAAGACCTTTGGTGATGACTCCTTCGTATACCTCGTGGATGATAATCCCACTTCTATTTCAGAAGCGTATGCTTCTCCAGATACTGATTACTATAAAGTTGCGGTCCGTAGCGAGATGGATTCCATCATGGCTAATGGGACATGGGAAATTACTGATCGTCCCTATGGTCGCAAACCATTGGGATGCAAGTAGGTGTTCAAAAGAAAGCTTAGGCCCGATGGTACGATTGAAAAGTACAAGGCTAGGCTTGTGGCCAAGGGCTATGCCCAGAAAGAAGAAGAAGATTTCTTCGATACTTATTCACTTGTGGCTAGACTGACCACCATTCGAGTACTACTCTCATTGGCGGCCTCGCATGGTCTTCTCATTCATCAAATGGATGTTAAGACGGCTTTCCTGAGTGGAGAGCTAAATGAGGAAATCTATATGCAACAGCCAGATGGCTTTGTGATAGAAGGTCAGGCAGGAAAGGTATGTAAGTTGCTGAAATCTTTATATGGTCTGAGACAAGCACCTAAGCAATTGCATGAGAAGTTTAATACAACTCTGACATATGTTGGCTTCGTTGTTAATGAAGCTGACAAATGTGTATACTATCGCCATGGTGGGGGCGAAGGAGTTATATTGTGCTTGTATGTTGATGACATACTGATATTTGGAACCAACCTCAAAGTAATTAAGGAGGTTAAGTATTTTCTATCTCATAACTTTGAGATGAAGGACCTTGGGGTGGCTGATGTTATCTTGAACATCAAGCTTTTGAGAGATGATGAGGGTGGGATTACACTTCTGCAATCCCACTATGTTGAGAACATTTTGAGTCACTTTGGATATTCAGACTGCAAAATTTCTCAAACACCATATGATCCTAGTGTGCTGATTCGAAAGTTCAAAGGCACAGCTATAGATCAATTGAGATTCTCTCAAATTATCGGTTCACTTATGTACTTAGCTAGCGCAACGAGGCCTGACATCGTGTTTGCTGTCAGCAAACTTAGCCGGTTTGTTTCAAACCCGGGCAATGTTCATTGGCGTGCTGTTGAAAGAATTATGCACTATTCGAAAGGTATTGTCAACCACGGACTTCACTATACGGGATACCCATCGGTACTCGAAGGGTATAGTGATGCGAATTGGATCTCTGATGTTGACGAGATGAAGGCCACTACTGGGTATATGTTTACTCTTGGGGGTGGTGGTGTTGCCTGGAAGTCTTGCAAGCAAACGATCTTAATGAGCTCGACAATGGAAGCAGAATTAATAGCATTAGACACGTCTGATGTCGAAGCAGAATTTCTTCGAGATCTTTTGATGGACTTACCTGTGGTTGAGAAGCCGGTTCCGGCTATTCTTATGAACTGCGATAATTAGATAGTTATTGTCAAAGGGGAGAGTTCAAAGGATAGTATAAAGTCCAACAAACATATAAGAATGAGACTAAAGTCTATCAGACGTTTGAGAAACTCCGAAGTGATAGCGTTGGCTTAGATCCAAACTGCTAAGAATCTGGCAGATCCCTTTACTAAAGGGCTATCACGTGTTGTGATAGATAGTGCATTGAGGGAGATGGGTATGAGACCCACATGAGTTGCCATGGCAGTAACCCAACCTATATGATCGGAGATCCCATGAAGTAGGACCTGGGAAAACAAGCCAGTGGTGAACTAAGGAGAGTAACTTTACTAACCCACTCCGCTGGAGATGCAATACTCTCGGATACTGTATGGTAGGACGACTACTGTCTTAATATGTTCTAAAGCTTATGTGTAAGCAAGATGCTGTCCTACAGAGCGATCTTTGGAGGAACACACCTATATGAGCCTGACTGCTAGTCAGAGTCTATGAGATTGGGGTGATCTCTAGTAAACTCATGAATAGGCCAGGCGTGTGATTTATATGCTCCACCCAAGGGGTAAGTCTTCGGTAGCCTAGTACTAGTAAGACAATTCAAGGCATAGTACATTGTTCAGTTGTAACGCGGTGTAGCTACTTGTTCTAGGTGAAGCTCAACCTTAGCACGTCTTTACTGAAATGCTGGTATATTAAAACAGTGATTGGAACGAGCGAACACGATGTGCCCTTGAGATCTGGTGGGGGATTGTTGAAATTTGTAGTGGACCTTAGGCCCATAAGAGAATTTCAGAAATCTCGAAGGGCCCATGTAGGTGGTGGCATGACAAGGTGGTGGTGGGAAGTTTAGTCCCATCCCGCTAGTGGAGAAGAAGTTGGACCCCTTTATAAGGGTCTCTCTTCTACATGCTATTGGAGAGTGAGAAGAGAAGATACCCTCGCGCACTCCTCCTCCGCCACCCGTCTTGGCACGCCACGCCTCCTCACGCCGCGCCGCGCCGCGCGCGGGTTGCGGGAATGAGCCGAGCCGAGCTCATACCTATGCGCTTATTTTTACCGGTCAGGATCGGAGAATACGTAACGGATGCGCCATGATCTGAGACGTCAGATCGTGGGCTGTTACCGACTCGGACCTGGGTTCAGCCCACGTCTCTCCACCCGGGCGCCTATATAAGCAGGGCTAACGTCAACCCTAGACGACACGAGAATCAGATCACATCTGCCTCACGCGCTCGTTCATTTGTTATTGTTGTCATTGGCGACTCCGTCCCGTTTACCGCGTACACGGTCGACGGGGGAGCAGGCCTCCGAAACCCCGCCTCTCCGGTTCCTTTACGGGAGAGGGGCGATTAGTTTTTTGGGCAGCGATCATGCGACTGCTCGCCTCCGTCCGTCTGCTTCTCTACGTCCATGTCGTCCTCATCATCGCCATGGCTAAACCATCCGAGGTCGATCGTCTCGCCCTTGAAGTTGAGAAGAAGAGGACAGAGGATGCTACCGCTGCATCCGCTGCCAACATTGCTCCTACGGCCAACTGGCCTACTGGAGGGTTTAGCTCGCTTATCCCACTCATGTTCGTTTCAATCCTAGCAATATTACTGGCATGCATAGATATATCAGCTATATGCGCAGTATGTGCTAGATTAGTTCATAATCAGTATGTCATTAGTCTAGTCAATGCCATGCTAGTTATTATTTCGTGGATTAATATACTCGGAAAATTGCCTATTTACTCAACAATTTTTAATAGTTCTATCATCACACCTTTGAAAATTTATATATTCTTTTGCCTAGCTTTCTTGAGCCAGAGCTTTTTGCAAAACTTGACTAACATCCACGAAATCATGTCCTTCTAGCTTTTCTTTGAGATGTACTAGCAAACCTGAATAAGCTAGGTCAGTGAGGTCCCTATCAGAAATTACCAAATTAAAACATCGGTTTCGTGTATATATAAACCTTCTAATATATTCAGGAACACCTTCGGTATGTTTCTGTTTAGCCGATGTTAAATGTGACAAGCTGAGTTTATTATCTCCAGTATAAAAATATTCATGAAACTTTTGTTCCAACTAAGACCATCTATGAATAGAATTGGGTGAAAGCCAAGAACACCAAGAAAAAGCTATGCCAGATAAGGACAATGAAATTAATCTCAGTCTTAATGCTTCACTACCACTAGCCTCACCACATTGTACAATAAATTGAGCAATATGCTCCAATGTTGTTCGACCATCTTCTCCGGTGAATTTAACAAACTCGGGCAACCTGAACCCCCTAGGATACTGAAAGGTATCATAATAATCAGAGTATGGTTTTCTATAAGCGCGTGCCTTACCCTTTGGTTCCAACCCAAATGAATCCTTCAAGACAATAGCCAATTGTTCCATAAGATTATCAGCCTCTGTGTGAGGCTAGGCCATTGGCCGATCTGGTGTCATTGATTGTTGTTGCCCTATAATACTAGGTTGTGGAATATCAGGGCCATGCTGGAGTGTTTGGTTCGGTTGTGCGCATGGCAGATATCTGAAAGTACTGTTAACATTACTAGATCTGGTTGAATTCTGAGGTGGTATGGTAGGCATACAATGCATCATAGGCTGGTATGGAGACATCGGAAAGCATGCTGGAATAACATCCACTCGGCTTTAATTATTGATCATAGGTGGAACCGAAGTATATTGGTTAGCTGTAGGACGTGTCAAAGAAAATGCAGGAGGTGCATATGCATGACCTGATCTAGCAACACTTGGTGGAACACTACTAGCCAGACAAGTACTATTGTGATTTCCATACGAATTCATCGGCATACCATATTATGGTGCTCCAAGGGGTGTTAAGAGTGCCGATGAATTGAGAGCTATAGCCCCAGACTGCATATTAGTAGCATCATTATTAGAAGCGAAAGAATCAGTTGCTAAGAGATGTGTATCTCTTTCGCTATCAGAATACGGAACTCATGGCTGCACAGAGTTACTAACCTGCATCTTTTCAAACAGGATTTTAACATGACCAACGACCATGCCGTCTAGATTTCTAACATAATTTTCATGTGTATTATGAACAGATGCACTTACTAATTGATCAATCATAATAGCCATCTCTTCCTTGATACCATGTGTAATCTCGCTTACCGGTCCTACCTTCGATGCTTCTCTGACGGATGGCAGATCAGGTCCCTTCATAATGACACCTTGGTGAGTCTTCTGGAAGTAGGAAAGCATTGTATCTTCAAACTCTTGCTTGTGTCGGCGTTGCGCGTCTTCAAATTCTTGTAAACATTGCTCATACTTCTGATGATATTCTTCTGACAACTCATCTAATGTAGGTTTGATGATGTTACCGGAGTTCAGTTCGGCCTTGTCATCACACGGGATAGCCGATTGACTCGATTCCCCAACGAAGTCGCCAAATTGTGTTGACACCAAAGATCGTTTACACAGCAACACACTCAATCCCTGAAAAGATCAACAATCTTACCGGTCTTCTCTTTTGCTGTAGGAAGAACATAACAGCCTTCTTCTTGCTGATCGCAAGAAAACTTGATTTTTTTCAATGAACTTAACCTAACTGACGTCTAGGTCCCGTTTTTCGGGTGCAGCTTGTCAGGACCCGAGTGTCTAAATCTTGGTTCAGTCGATGATTTCAAAGGAAGAAGTTGGCGGGAAGCAGCCAAGGTCGTCCATCAAGGATCCAACGCATCCCAGGCCTCCGTTCCGCTTCGCTAATGGAAAAGGCCCCGGCAACCATTGATCCTCGATCGGACAGCGATCACAGCGTCGGGCATCACCGTCGTTCTTCCGGCACTCTTTTCATTTTCGTTTTTGTTGGCTTTACTGTCCCTCTCGCTTTTGTAAGGCTATATAAGCAATGAATCTAGCTCGATCAGGGCATGTATTTCTTCTAGGGTTTCCCCCTACTGCACCGCCAGTGTTCCTGGTTGGCCTCCTTGTAATATAACTCCGTCTACTTCCTTAAATTCGTGAGTAAAGTTGGCTAGTTCAAGTGCAATTCCATTGTGTTTAGTTCTTTAGACTAGCAGAGTCTGACAATGGTAATCAGAGCCAGTCTCTCCTCGGTGGCGTGCTAGATCTCGTAGCGGAGATGTTGTGAGATGAGCAGTAAAATCCCTCTCCCTCCCTCCCGATCACGGCGGTGGTGATACTCTGGTGGCGCTGGTGGTGGCGATCATTCGGTACAGGTCTGGTCAGGTTAGTGGTTGCAAAATCTCTCTGCTTGCCCAGTAAAATCCCACCACCCTCCCGGATCCGGTGTATTCTGGTGGCGCCGCGACGGCTGTGGTGTTGGCGGCGGCAGGACAAGCAGCACAAAGTTCGGGTTGCAGCTTCGGTTGTCGTAAAATTCCTCTCCATGTGCTTGTTGGTCACCACAGCGAGGTACTTGACTCACCGTCAACTATAAACCCTCTCTGCGTTCCCTCATGAAAAAGATGGTAGGACCTTCAGACTCCTCTTCCACGGATCAGCTGGAGTTCACCTCACTCCAACTCGATGTCAAGATGCTCCAGAAAAACAAAGAGCAGGATAGGCTAGAGTTTGATTAGTTCAGAGACTTTGTGCATGAAAACTTTCAGTCTCTGCAGAAGACCCTTGGTGACTTGCACGGTTCCTTGTCCACTTTCATCTGTGGTTTTCCCAAACCAAGAGAAGTGCAACCCAACCCTCAGGATATTCCCCAAGCCAGCACCATTGCTCACACTCCACAAGGCACTGTGAACAAGTTCCAGGAAGCACAATAGTCCCCTGCTACTGTAGGTTCTGCTACCTTGGTGGACAAAACCACTGGTAAGGAGCTTAACTTGGATGGTACTCACAAGCTTCCCTACAGACATCCACACTATGTTGAGAACCAGCAAGCAAATGTTGAGGTCAAAAATCAAGCTGCTACTCATCAAGTGGGACCTGGCCAACAGGTGATTAATGTGGAGCAGGAACAAGGCGATGGACTAAATGCTCACCTTGACATGAGGTTTGGTATTGCAAATAGGGACTGGGCCGAGGATAACAGGAGAGTGCGCACATTGGTTAAACCTGCCAAGTATAATATACCTGAGTTTGATGGTACCAGCACTGACTCGTGGATACAAACTATTGAGATGTACTTTGAAGCTGCTAGAACTCCATTAGAACAGAAAACTGAAATTGCAGTGACTTACCGAACTGGGCCTGCAATTGAGTGGTGGAGAGGAATAGGGATAATAGAAAACACCCTGCCTTGGTATAGGTTCTGCAGACTGCTTGGTGATAGGTTCTCTAAAGCTTCAGTATGTGACAATGTCAGAACATTTCATGCACTTAATCAAACTGGGAGTGTAAATGACTATATGTTGAAGTTTGAACAGTCCATGAACTTGATCAGAAGATATAACTCTGCATTACCACAGGATTACTATAAAGCTAGTCTCATTGCTGGCATGTGTGACAACATTCAGCATCATGTTCAGTGTAATGAACCACCTGATCTCCAGAAAGCTATTTGCTTAGCTAGAAGAATGGAGCAGGCACAACCAGCTAAGAAACCTCCCCTGCCCTATCTGAATCAGGCAGTAAGGAGGCAAATCCAGTTTGATCCTGGAAAACAACCTCCTAGTTCAGCTACTGTAATTCAGCAAGCAAAATTAAAAGGCATATTCTACAAGTGCAAGGGACCATGGTTCCCAAGGCATAAAAAGGTTTGTAAGCTAGCAAACCGAATCCAAATCCAGGCAACGCAAGAATGCTATCCTGAAGATGCAGAGTTAGTCTATTACACTGCTGATAATGAGGAAGCGGAAACCCCTCCCCTTGTTGATTCTAATGATCGCCCTCTCCAAATATCCATGCATGCACTGATGGGTATTAGGTCTGCAAGGAAGCTCAGTTTCACTGTAACTGTAATGCTAGGGAACACTCCTGCTACAACCCTCATTGATAGTGGCAGCACTACCACATTCATCACACCAAACATAGCTAAGAAGGCAAACTGTGTCCTTACACCAACTAAAAGAAGACAAGTGATTGTAGCAAATGGTGATACTCTCTAGTCAGAATTCATTGCTCTACAGTGTCCCTTCTCCCTGCAGGGTACACAATTCTCCACTGATTTCGGAGTGCTTCATCTACAAGGATATGATGTCATCCTAGGAGCTGACTCGATGGCTTCATTCAGTCCTGTGGAACTAGACTTTGATGAAATGCATGTCAAAGTCACTTTACCTGGGGGAAAAAGAAAATATTCCAAGATGAAAGCTTACTTGCTGTTCTAGTCAAAGAAATTGATAGCACAGAAGCAGTCCCAACTGAACCTGTTTGTGGAGCTGTTCTGATACTGAACAGAATTACTGTACAAGAACCAGTGGATCAAGTTATTCCTGAACCAGTGCAGAAAATCCTACATGACTACTCCCCTATTTTCAGCACCCCAACTACATTACCTCCAAAAAGAGCTATTGATCATGTCATCACCTTCACACCTCAAGCTAAGGTCATCAATCAGAGACCTTATAGATTACCTCACCACCAAAAGGATGCCATGGAGAGTATAGTGCAGGATATGATCAAATCAAAGGTTATAAGAGACAGAAATAGTCCTTATTCCTCCCCAGCTCTTTTTGTGAAAAACAAGGACGTGACACGGAGGCTAGTCAATGATTTCAGAAAGGTTAATGAGCAGACTGTTAAGAACAAATACCCAATCCCTATAATTGAGGATCTCTTGGATGAATTAAAGGGAGCAACATTATTCTCCAAGTTGGATCTTGGAACTGGTTACCAACAAATAAGAATGAAAGAAGAAGACATTGGAAAAACTACTTTCAGCACACACTGTAGCCACTATGAATACTTGGTGATGCCCTTTGGACTAACTAATGCTCCAGGTACATTCCAGCTACTGATGAATACCATTCTAGCTCCTTACCTCAGGAAGTTTGTACTGGTTTTCTTTGATGACATCCTGATCTATAGCAGAAATATGAAGGAACACCTTCAACACCTTCAACTGGTTCTAGAAGCCTTAAGGTCTAATCAGCTGTATGAAAAACTTAGCAAGTGTTCCTTTGCACAACCACATGTAGAATATCTAGGACATATCATGAGAGGAGATGGTGTGGCTACTGACCCAACAAAAATTGAGGCAATAACACAATGGCCAACACCTGAAAATGTAACACAATTGAGAAGCTTCTTGGGCCTTACTGGCTATTACAGGAGGTTTATTCAACACTATGGGCTTATCTGCAAACCTTTGTTTCAGTCCCTAAAGAAGGACAGTTTCCAGTGGGGTACTGATCAAATGGATGCATTTAACATTCTGAAGCATAAGATGACTCAAGCCCCAGTTCTGGCACTCCCTGATTTTTCCCAACCTTTCATCCTGGAAACAGATGCATGTGTTTATGGAATAGGAGTTGTTCTAATGCAAGAAGGTAGACCCCTTTCCTATTTTAGCAAAACTATTGGGACAAAGGCAGCTGCTATGCCAACTTATGATAAAGCTATGGCAATCATTGAAGCACTTAAACACTGGAAACATTAT
This sequence comes from Hordeum vulgare subsp. vulgare, assembly GCF_904849725.1. Classification (NCBI taxonomy): domain Eukaryota; kingdom Viridiplantae; phylum Streptophyta; class Magnoliopsida; order Poales; family Poaceae; genus Hordeum; species Hordeum vulgare. Next base: position 288,337,147 of record NC_058521.1, on the reverse strand, counting down.
TTTGATGCTTCTTCCCTAGTTATCAGAACTGACCAATAGAGCTTGAGATATATTCAGGAACAAAAGCTTACTGAGGGAATTCAACATAAACTCCTCATCAAATTGTTGGGCTACAATTTCAAGATTGGATACAAACAAGGGAAGAACAACAAAGTTGATGATGCATTATCTAGAGTTAAATACAAACTCCAATCACTAATAGCCAGTCAGGCCCAGCCCCTTTGGCTATCTGAAGTGGTTGATAGTTATGATCAAGATCAGAGATGCAAGGATCTATTGTCACAATTAGCTACTTCAGCTAATGTTCTTCCTAACTATGCTCTCCACCAGCGGTTGATAAGATATAAAAATAGAATTATTATTGGGCTGGCCATTGCCTTCAGAACTAAACTAGTGTCATCTTTGCACAATTCTGAACTTGGTGGACACTCTGGGCATAGAGCAACATGGCAGAGGATGAAGCTCTTCTTCCACTGGCCTGGCATGAAGAAGTTTATTGTGGACTATATTAAGCAGTGCCCAACTTGCAAATTAACAAGCCTGAACACTGCAAGTACCCAGGTCTACTTCAACCTCTTCTAGTTCCTGATTTTGCTTGGTGTCATATTAGCATAGACTTCATTGAAGGCCTTCCCACTTCACAAGCCAAGGACATGATTCTTGTGGTGGTAGACAGATTCACCAAATACAATCACTTCATTGCAATGAAACATCCAATAACTGTGAGCACTATGTCTAAAGCTTTTACAGAGAATATCTTCAAGCTGCATGGTCTTCCTTCAGTCATTATCACTGACAGAGACAGGATCTTCACAAGCAATCTTTGGTAGGAATTGTTCAAGAAGTTGGGTATTAAACTTCACATGAGTACTTCCTACCACCCTTAGTCAGATGGGCAAACAGAGAGAGTCAACCAATGTTTGGAAAACTACTTAAGATGCATGGCCTTCTTACAACCTCAAAAGTGGCTGCATTGGCTTCCATTAGCTGAATGGTGGTACAACACTAGTTACCACTCTTCCCTCAAGCTCACCCCTTTCAAAGCATTGTACAACAGGCCCCCTAAGATGTTGTTTGAGGCTGGTCTGTATCATGCTGATCTGACTCAAGAGTTTTCCTCAATCCTTAATGCAGAGCAAATTGCAGCTCAGATAAAATGAAATCTTCTCAAAGCTCAAGAGAGGATGAAAATGTATGCTGACAGAAAAAGGTCTGAAAGAACATTGGAAATTGGGGATATGGTCTACTTAAAGTTGCAACCTTACAAGCATACAACTCTTAGCTTACACAGGTGCCTCAAGTTGCATTCCAAATACTATGGGCCTTTCAGAATCATCCAAAAGGTAGGACCTGTAGATTTCTAACATAATTTTCATGTGTATTATGAACAGATGCACTTACTGATTGATCAATCATAATAGCCATCTCTTCCTTGAGACCATGTGTAATCTCGCTTACTGGTCCTACCTTCGATGCTTATCTGACGGATGGCAGATCAGGTCCCTTCATAATGACACCTTGGCGAGTCTTCTGGAAGCAGGAAAGCATTGTATCTTCAAACTCTTGCTTGCGCCGGCGTTGAGCATCTTCAAATTCTTGCAAACGTTGCTCATAATTCTGACGATATTCTTCTGACAACTCATCTAATGTAGGTTTGATGATGTTACCGGAGTTGAGTTCGGCCTTGTCGTCACACGTGATAACCGATTGACTCGATTCCCCAGCGGAGTCGCCAAATTGTGTTGACGACAAAGATCGTTTACATAAAAACACACTCAATTCCTGAAAAGATCAACAATCTAGTCGGTCTTGTCTTTTGCTGTAGGAAGAACAGAACGGCCTTCTTCTTGCTGATCTCAAGAAAACTTGATTTTTTCAATGAACTTAACCTAACTGACATCTAGGTCCCGTTTTCCGGGTGCAACGTGTCAGGACCCAAGTGTCTGAATCCTCGTTCAGTCGTTGATTTCTTTTTTTTTGAAGGAAAACTGTAAGGGAAACCCCCCACAACGAGTTTTTTTAAATAATAAGAACCCAAATTCGCGCCCGTGGGGACTTGAATTTCAAAGGAAGAAGTTGGCGGGAAGTAGCCAAGGCCGTCCATCAAGGATGCAACGCATCCCAGGCATTTGTACCGCTTTGCTGATGGAAAACGCCCCGGCAACCGTTGATCCTCGATTGAACGGCGATCACAGCGTCGGGCATCACTGTCGTTTTTCTGGCACTCTTTTCATTTTCGTTTTCGTTAGCTTTACCATCCCTCTCGCTTTTGTAAGGCTATATAAGCCATGAATCCAGCTTGATCAGGGCATGTATTTCTTCTAGGGTTTCCCCCTACTGCACCGCCAGTGTTCCTGGTTGGCCTCCTTGTAATATAACTCCAGCTACTTCCTTAAATTCGTGAGTAAAGTTGGCTAGTTCAAGTGCAATTTCACTGTGTTTAGTTCTTTAGACTAGCAGAGTCTGACACAGCGGTGTAAGATTGACCTACTGCTACGGCGATCTGTGAACTTGCAGGCAAGAACAGAGGTAGGCGATAGAAAGAACTAACGAAAGAAAAATTGTGCGTAGAAATGGTAAAATTATTTTTTGTCAATGTTGGGGGTCCCTCTCTACCGGCCTCGACCCCATATATATACAGGGCGATCTGGACTTTGATCCTTTGAACGATCAGGAGACCAATCTGATTACAACTCTATTTTATACAATTTGGTCCTTATCTGTACGTTCAAAATCTGAACAAAAACCTTGCTTGGTATTAAAAAAATGTATAAACCAGCGAGGTCAACTGATCTCCGTACTCCAAAATAATTAGGCATATAGCAACTGTAGTCCTATCTTCATCTTATATCAGGTGACTGTTGTATGTGAATAACATTAGAGCCTCAATCTGTACGAACTTTAGCACCCCAACTCCATAGACATGTGGACACCTTCAGTTGGACAACAACATTGAGCTCAGTACAAGCCTTAGCAAATCAGCATCATTGAAGCTCTTTGATTCATGATCCATGGTCAAATTTGACTATCAACACATGGACATCCATATTGATCCATGCACTTTCACGAATGATATTTGACTGAACATTTGGTTATCATATGTATTTCCATTTGCTTCACGATATTTTACAAAACCTAATGTAAGATACATAGCTACGCCCATGATATCAACACATGCTCACTATATCGATCTTCCTCGGTATCAGTTTCGTTCTCCTTTCTCTTTCTCATGTTCTCGCATCCCTGTGCTCAATTCATGAATTGTCGGGCTATAAGATGATGGATGTCATCACATTGAGGTCCCTAAGAATATCTCTCCATCATCAGAGGAGCAAATCCGAGTCTCGAGCTATCTAGTCTGTCGTCCTACATTTCTGATGAACCTGTAAGTTGTCGTTATGATCACCATGCTACGAATGATGTTGAAACAACCCCAAAATGCAACATGTGGTATGGAGTGACTCGATACTCTCATGGTCCTAGGAATCATACATACGTTAAATCCTATGTTCTAAACTATAGACTTCAGACGATATAATCTCTAAGTGTAACAACAACTTGGGCCAATTCAACACGAGTGTTCTACCAACGTCGTGCTCTCAAATTTAACAGGCATACACCCATTATTAGGAAAACATATTCATCAATTTAAAAATTTATCTAGTCCTAGAGGCAAGATTAGGAATCTGGTTTTACCATTTATGCATCTACTCGTGCTAATAAGTTTTCCTCTAAGTCACATATTCAACAACTATACCAGTTGTAGTATAGAATATAAACATTGACAATAAACTTGGAAATAAATAGTACAAAGATTCTTGCCTCTAGGGCACATTACCAATAGAGTTTTTGCCTAATGTTGGACTTCCTCAAAGCGTATAGTAGCGGCACATATGAAGGATCGTTTGATCCAGCATGGTAGATGTGGAGAAACTAGTCCATACGCCTAATAGACATGATTGCATGGCCAATGTGTGGAAAGTTTGTTGTTGTCCCTTTTGTACTGCAAATATTTTTGACAATTTGTTTTTTGTGGTGCATGGAGGTCAAAATAAGCTAAACTATTATGTGTGAGTGTCCAACCATACCCGTAGGTGGCGATGCCTCTTTTGGTTATTATTTGTGACGGTAACCAGGATCCTTTGGACGACATGTAACAAGATGATTATCGAGTAGTTCTTGCGGTGGGCCACTAAATATATTTAGATTTCTTGCATTTTTTGCAACACTGGTTTTGGCACTCTAAGCAGTAGGACAGAGATCGGTTAGGTCGCATGATGAATGTTGAAGGGTAAAATATGTTGCTAGTGTTTACTAGAAAGGGAGGTTAATAGGCGAGTACCAAATTAAACTATTTTTTTTGTTTATTTTGGAGTCAAGTGTGAAAATATAACTTCTCTAGAAATGCAACTAGGTGATACAATCATAAATTAAGCATAACACAAGATAGCAAACTACACAAGGTAACAAACAAGCAAGTAGAAACAACAAATAAGGGTAAAGAGATAACCAATAGCGATGGTGGCGAGGATGTAATCAGAAGTTCACACACTTGGGGTATGTTAGTCTTTGTTGGAGAGGGGGGCAACAAAAGTATTATTTCTTGCCTGAGAACCATAAGAAATGAATGCTTTGCCATCCTTACACTTAGGGTAGCTCTTGGGATGAGCTCCAAAACCTCACAAACAAGACCGAACAACATGACTTGAAACTCTCGGGGAACATCAATCATCTAGGGTTATCCACAAACCAAAGAGTAACAACATTTGCTAGGATCTCGTGGGGAATCAACGAACTCAGGATTTCTTGGATGGAAACGTAGATTGGGTGGTCGTCTTGCTCTCTCTGTAATATGAAGTGGATTGAATATCTATATTGGAAGTGAAAGCACATATGCTCCCTTGGTGATTTTGATAATTCATGACAACATACATTGTCTCTTGGACTAACACTTTTACCTAGATATTTCAGGAACACTCCAAGGAGAGCTTTGGCTAAAGGTTTATATGGAGATACCCCTTGATGCAAGAAAGGAATAATATTGGCTCAATCTTCAAGATAGAAGACTCTTCATTTTACATTTGTGAGAAATCACTTTTGAGTCCATAAGAAAGCCAACACTATCAAAATGGAGTGATGTAGTAAAATGAACTGATTGCTCAAAATGCTCATAGTTAGCCACCAAAATACTCAGTCATTTTTCCCACATATTCACTCTGTAAAATTCCATATACACAAATTTGGTGTCACCAAATTTCACATATCGGACCCACCGAGTTTGACCTGAGACAGTAACCCTAGCCATTCCCACCAAATCGGTGCAACCGAATCCATACTGGTGCTATCGAGTTTGTGTGACCAACTTTCGGGTGCCTCGGTACACAAAATCAGAATTTCCGACTTTGAGTATCGGTGGCACCGAGTTTTGACATCTCACTGTTAACCACCTTTCAGTACCACCGAGTTTCATATATCGGTCTCACCGAGATTTAAAAGTTGCTACCTTTGTGCTAATCGGTACCATCGAGTTTTTCACTTCGGTGTCACCGAGTTTGCCACTTTGTGTGTAATAGTTGGATTTTGTGTGCTCCCTATATATACCCCTTCACCAACCTCTCATTCGTGGGAGAAGCACTTAGAACACACACTTCATTGCGAGATCCATTTTCTGAGAGCGAACCACCTACTCATGTTTTGAGACCAAGATATTCCAGTCCAATCATTTGAAACTTGAACTGTAGCCTCCCCAAATAACTTTCCACCAAATCAATATTTCCTACCCATGCATATTCTGTGAGAGAGTGATTTTGTGTTGAGGAGACTATCTTTAGAAGCACAAGAGCAAGGAGTTCATTGATCTACCACATATATTACCTTTTGGAGGGTGGTTCCTCCTAGATTGGTTAGGTGTCGCTTGGGAGCCTCCTACTTCGTGTTGTGGAGTTGAACCAAGATGTTTGTAAGGGCAAGGAGATCGCCTACTTCGTGAAGATCTACTGTGAGTAAGGCTAGTCCTTCGTGTGCGGAAGCCGTGGTGGAATAGACAAGGCCGCTTCTTTGTGACTCTCGCAGTCGTTCCCCTCCATGGGTTGAAGTCTCCACTAACATGGACGTACGATAGCGCCACCTATCGGAACCATGCCAAAAATCGCCATGTCAACCTCACGCGTTTGATCTCCCTACCTTACTCCTCTACATTACACTTGCATGTTTTACATTCCGCTGCTATACTCTTAGAACTGTATGTGTAGGGTGTACTAGACTTGTTATAACTACTAGATTCCTGCCTTCCTTGAAATTGGGGTAGGATAGGAATTTTATCTTGACAAGTAGTATATTGACCCCCCCCCCTAGACACATCTTCTATCGATCCCTCAATTGGTATCAGAGCAAGGTCTCCAAAACCTTGGTTTAATCACCGTTGGAGGAAGATGAGCGTGACTAGTTCTGGGATTTTTAGTTACAGAGTGCCTACTCTTGATGGGGAGTACTTTAGACAATGGAAAGATGAAATGCTTCATATATTTGATGAGTTCCATTTGTGCAAATATGTTGAGTATCCCTACGCGCCTCCCGTTGATCCTATACATCCTTCTCATGATGATGAAATTGATATGTTTGGTAATCATAACATTGTCAATCTAACCATTAGAGGATTACCAAGAAATGTGCTTAATAAGTTGCAAAACTTTGAGTGTGCTCATACCTTGTGGAAAGACTTAGAGAAAAGACATCTAGATTATTCCTTGAAAAATCTTGATATCATTGTCCACAAATACATTGCTTTTCACAAAATGAAGTCAACCGGTCCTAATTTTGATAAATGCCTATTTGAGCTTCGTGACCTCATGTGTGCCAATGGAGATGTCATTACTATTAACAATATCATTGTTGAAGCCATTAAAATGCATAAACATGAACATTGTCATAGTCAAAATTTTGATGAAACTCTTGTCTCTTATGAGGGAACTTCATCCGATGATGGTTATGCGGAGCATGGCTACTACGATGAAGATGAGGACTTTGACATTGAGTATGAGAAGACCATGAGTAACCTTAGTCTTATGGCGAATCTTAGAGACTACATGGCCGTTGGTAAGGAGTAGGTTCTCGATAGTGGATGCACTGATCATATGACCGAAGATAAAGACATGTTCCATGAGATCACACCAAACCGTGGACCTCGAAGGTACGTGACTTTTGGAGATAACTCCAAGGGTAAGGTACTTGGTCTTGGTAATGTGGTCGTATCTCATGATAGTTCCATTCAAAATGTCACACTTGTTGAATCCCTTGGCTACAATCTTCTTTCTGTATCTAGACTAGCAGACTTTGGTTTTGATGTGTTGTTTATGAAAGTTGAATGCCGTGCGTTTCGCAGCGACAACCATAAAATTGTCTTTACTGGTTTCCGTATAGGTGATCTATACATTGTTGACTTCTCTAGAATATCCAAGCCCCGTACATGTCTTATTGCAAAATCTTCTAAAGATTGGTTAGGGCATAGATGGTTAGGACATGTTGGTATGCGTAATCTTGACAAACTTATCAAAGGTGGTCAGATTCTTGGTGTTGAAGGTGTTATTTTTCACAAAGATAGACTTTATAGTGCTTGTCAAGCAGGAAAGCAAGTTGGTGGAAGTCATCCCGTGAAGAACATCATGACTACCAGAAGACCCCTCGAGCTGCTCCACATGGATCTCTTTGGGCCCAATGCTTACAAGAGCCTCAGTGGAAATTCTTATGGTTTAGTCATTGTTGATGATTTTTCCAGATTTACGTGGGTATTCTTTCTAAGTCACAGGTACAAATGATCTTCAAGAACTTTGCTCGGAAAGCTCAAAATCAGTTTGAAGTGAAGATCAAGAAGGTTCGGAGAGACAATGGAATGGAGTTCAAGAACATGAATGTGGATACTTTTCTTGACAAAGAAGGTATCTCACATGAGTTCTCGGCGACGTACACACCTCAACAAAATGGAGCTGTTGAGAGGAAGAACCGGACTCTCATAGAGATGGCGATAACGATGCTTGACGAATACAAGACTCAAAGACACTTTTGGGTAGAAACCATGGAAAAAGCTTGCCAAGCCATAAAACAACTCTACATGCACAAGCTTCTTGGTAAAACGTCATACGAGCCACTCATCGGTAACACAACCCTAGTTCGATACTTTCAGGTATTTGGCTCTAAGTGCTATATTCTTGATAAGCATCGTCGATCTAAATTTGCACCTAAGTCTTATGAAGGTTTCCTACTCGGTTATGGATCAAACTCTCACACTTACCGTTTCTACAACAACTTCACTCAAAAAGTTGAAGAGACGATAGATGTGAAGTTTGATGAGACTAACGGTTCACAAGTCGAACAGTTGACAATTGATGTAGGAGATAAGGAACCTTCGAAAGCTATCAAAGACTTGTCCATTGGCAAGATTTGTCCCATGGAGGTGAAGGAAAGCACTTCATCAACTCAAGTGGAAGATCCCACTTTGCGTCAAGGCGAACCACGAAACAACATGGAATCATCCACAAGCGGTACACGACATGGTCAAGAAGAGGAAGAAGAACATCGTGATGAACCACCTCAACCTTCCTCACCACCACCTTAAGGAGATGATGACATCAACGACAACACTTAAGATGGTGATTATGAAGAATAAGCTCCACCATCCAACAAGAAGAACTTGTCAAGAGTTAGAGCAAGAGTGGATAGAGATCATCCATTGAATAAAATCTACAATGAAAAAAAAACCGGCAGAATCACTCGCTCTAAATCTCGTTTAGCTAACTTTTGTGAGCATTATTCTTTCATCTCTAGAATTGAACCTTTGAAGGTTGAAGAAGCCCTTCAAGATCCGAATTGGGTGAATGCCATGCATGAATAGCTACATAACTTCGAGAGGAATCAAGTATGGACACTTGTTGAAAAACCCGAAGGCGAGCAGAATATCATTGGTACAAGATGGGTGTTTTGGAACAAGCAAGATGAAGATGGACAAGTTGTATGCAACAAGGTACATCTCGTAGCCCAAGGATACAAGCAAGTCGAAGGTATGGACTACGATGATACTTATGCTCCTGTTGCTAGACTTGAAGCCATTCGAATTCTTTAGCTTATGCCAATCACCATGATATAACTCTCTACCAAATGGATACCAAAATTTCCTTTCTCAATGGAGAAATTGAGGAGGAAGTTTATGTTAAACAACCTCCTGGATTTGTGAACCCTAAGAAACCTGATCATGTCTATAAAGTTTGTAAAGCTTTATATGGTCTAAAACAAGCCCCTACAGCTTTGTATAAATGCCTAACGAAGTTTCTCATTGAAAAGGGTTTTGAGATTGGTAAAATTGATGCAACCTTATTCACTAAAAGAGTTAATGGAGAACTATTTGTTTGCCAAATATATGTGGATGATATTATCTTTGGTTCTACTAACCCACATTTTAGTGAAAAGTTTGGAAAGCTGATGTCAGCGAAGTATGAGATGTCCATGATGAGTGAAGTGAAGTTCTTCCTTAGATTGCAAATCAAACAATCGAGAGAAGGTGAGTTTATATCTCAAACCAAGTAAACCAAGGACTTAATCAAGAAGTTCAACATGCAAGAATGCAAAGGTATGAGAACCCCCATGCATACTAGTGGACATCTTGACCTCACTAAGGAGGACAAACCAGTTGATCAAAAGGTTTATCGATCAATGATTGGTTCATTGCTATGTTTATGTGCCTCCCGTCCTGATATCATGTTGAGTGTTTGCATGTGTGCTCGATACCAAGAAGCACCAAAAGAGTGTCATCTATTGGCTGTGAAAAGGATAGTGAGATACCTAATACATACACCCAACTTTGGCATATGGTATCCTAAGTGATCCTCTTTTAATCTTGTTGGCTATTCTGACTCGGACTATGCCAAAGACAAGGTTGATAGCAAATCCACCTCGGGTACATGTCAATTTCTTGGGAGATCTATTGTGTCTTGGTCATCTAAGAAACAAAACTAAGTATCCTTGTCTACTGCCGAAGCTGGATACATTGCAGCTGGATCATGTTGTGCCCAATTACTTTGGATGACTGAGACTCTTAAGGATTATGGAATTCATGTTAGAAAAGTTCCATTGTTATGTGACAATGAAAGTGTTATTAATATTGCCTATAATCCTGTGCAACATTCTAGAACGAAACATATCCAAGTGCGACATCATTTCATTCGTGATCATGTTGCTAAAGAAGATATCAATCTCAAGCACCTTCGTACTAACAAACAACTAGCTGATATATGTACCAAACCACTTGATGATAAAGTGTTCTGTCATTTGAGGAGTGAGTTGAACATCATTGATGCTTCAAACCTAAGCTAGACTCACTCGGATGCATGCAGAGGCATGAGCTTGATTGCCCATTCCATGATGACATTGATATGACTATCTTATATCTTGGAAACTATGCTCCCTTGTATTGCATCTAACCTTTTGTAGGTACTTGGAAGAAACAAACTTCACAAGATTGCCATAAACTCACATCAAAAGCAATCTTGACATGGCCAAGTATCAACAACCTTTTCTTCGGAGATGGAGGAAGAAGACAACAAAATCACATCCTTGACAATTCTATGATATTGAATTTCACTCATGTAATTTGGATATATTATGTTCTTCCTTGCATGACTAACCATAGTAGCTGAAAAGTGAACCAAAACTACATGGATATCTCCCAAATCAAGATGATCTTCATCAACTTCGAGCATCCACAACAAGTTCACCTACATGCTACGTCATCAACATCATTCTAAGGTATGTACTGATGTCCTTGATAAAGCTCTACACCAATTAATGGGGTAAAGCAACTCAAGTGATATGAAGACATTGAAATGCTTAATTGAAAAATGGAAACCTCATTTCGAGCTTAATGATGAGTATGACCTATGATCAAGCATCATTGCTTGACTCCTCAAGTCAAATACTCTAATATATGTGACCTAGTCACCGCCCCACATCCAGATGGAGATTATTGATTGGTTCACATTTGACATTTCATACACTCTTAAAACCATTTAACTCTCATCTATGTGTATGTATATTTTCAAAAATCATTTCTACCTTTTGTTTTTTTACTTTTGTTTGACTTTCTCAATTGGAATCTTTTACAATTGGTATCTTGAAACAATTCTTTCAACAAGTCTATTTTCAGTCAAGGGATTGAATTTCATTGCAACTCGGTCTCACAATCTGGGAAACTCAGTCCAACTGATTTCCCCCAGAGGCCTGAATCTCATTCTCGGTTCTACCGAACCACTTTGCCTCGGTGACTGCGATATTATAACAACCTTAGTTTCTGTGATATTTTCTTCTGTACTTTTGTCTTAAGGGGAGAACGCTTATCAATGATCCCATGTTTCATTGCATCCTAACATTGAATTGAAAATTTTCTGAGATAAAATTCATTTTTAGCTTTATTTTTCTAGGGGGGAGAAAACTTCTCTTGGGGGAGAAAAATCTTAGTGATCCCATACAATATAAGAAGGATAATCATCTAGGATCCCTATCATAGGGGGAGATAGTTCAAGGAACTCTCATCCAAATCAAAGGGGGAGAAGATTTGATGAACCCTACAAACTATATAAGGGGGAGAAAAGACAGAATCAAGGAACCCTTATCCAAGAGATAAGTATCCAGGATCCCTTTTTGTAATGCCCCAGAGTGTAACTTACCATATTTGGAACCTTCATGTGTGGGTCCATGATGTCATTGCCTTGTGAGTTATATGACATGTGTTATTTCATGTGATCATACCTTGTCTTCCCTTTGCATTCATGCATCCATATCATTCATGCCTTCATTGTGTTTGTTGTTGTTGTGGATCCTTGGATGTGGTATGTGATGTGATGTGCTATGTGATGATGAAGTGGTGTATTTGAAAGTTGGGTTTCAACTATGATAGTTTTTACTAGGTTTCAAAACCCCCCTTCTTTATTTTCTCAATGCTCAAGATTTACTTTCTCTAACCCTGGTTCAAAAATGGTTATATTTTAGAGTATTTTCTGGTGGATGTGGTGCTAGGTCTAATGTGTTTTGAATCTATGTTTGAGAGGGGTAGATATTCACAAAACAGGTTATTTAATTCTGTTTTGTAAATATTTAAGTGCTCCAAAATTCCTCTTTGCATTTTATTTATTTGGGGCATAATTCCCTTATGCCGAGGGTAATGTTGTTTTATTTTTAGGTTCATAGGTTTTCCCTAGGATTATTTATTTTTGTTGTGGCTTGTTTTGATTGGAAAAACCTCAGTGGGTTTTCCCTTTCTTACCTGTCGCCTCCGAGTGGGCCTCCTCCTCCTCGTTGGCCCAACTACCTCCTCGTGCGGCAGCCCACTCCCTTCCCTCTCCTGTGATGCCATCTTCCTCCCCCCGCACCTTTCCGTCAGACTTTCAGAGAGTGCCAGACAGAGGCTCACGGACGTCGAGGCGGCCTCCCTCGCCCCCTATATATTCCTTGGCGTCCGAGCCGTGTTCTAGGGTTCCTCCATGCGCCGCCACGTCCTTCCCATCTTCCTCCTCCCTCTCCCTCGTCGACAGAAGGTAGGTGAGCTCCTCCTACACCATGGTCGATCCTTGATGAGCTCGTCTCCGTCGACAGTGCGCCCCTCCTTCCTCTCCAAGCGATCCAGGAGCACGTGGGACCTCAGGGGAGTCCGTTCCCGTAGCTAATCGACGCTGATCAACCCTGCTTCCACTACTGCGACGACGACTCCTTCCGCTCCGACGACCACCTCCGCAACGGCTTCTTCCTCGATGACCCCTTCTTCCTCTCCGTCAGGCGCAGCCTCCTCGACCAGTGGGTTAGCAGCAGCAATCCTCCCTGTTCCCCTGTCGGCAGATCTTACGTAGGGCCGTAGCAGCGCCGCCCTGTTCTGCTCTGTCGCGGGCGCCGCCGTGCACGTTGTTGTGTAGTTGTAGGGCTTCTCTCGTCGAGCTTAGTGGTGAAATGGAACTGTGGGAGATCCCTCTTCCTCCCAGCGACGAGCCCGAGTCCAATTTGTAGAGAATCGCCGGCGGTGACCCTCCCCTGTTCCGGCCACCGTCGGGTTGTAGCAGATCCAGAGGGGGTTGCTCAAAAGAGCAAAGCCCCCCTCTTTGTTAACAATCGAACGCGCAGCGAAGTGGCAGTAGTGGGTTTTGTCTTGCGCAGGTCGTGGGTTCGAGCCCCCGCAGCGCCCCTTTTGCTTACTTCGTTTTGTGGCACAGTAGCAACAGGGGGAGAACATACCCTGCTAGCTTCCTCTGTTTTGTCGAGCCCATGGGCAGTAGCGCATTGGTTGTGCATGTGAGTTGTGTGAAGTAGGTTTGGGGTTCGAATCCAAGCAATCCCTTTTATTTTTTTAATTTTTTCTTTTGTTGTTTCATAGTTTGTTTGTTAGTTGTGTTGCTTGGGCAGCAAAATGTTGTTGCATAAGATCTAAACCAGTAGGTTTTCTCCTTGTTTAGCCTTGTGTGCATGTGTATGTGAGCTTGTGGTGATTGCACTAGTGCATGTGTAGGAGTAGTGTGTATGTGGTTGCAAGCACATCCATGTGTGAGTGTATGTGTTTGTGTGGGTGGCCTTGTGAGTGTGAGCTCACTAGCATGTGGAGTTGTGTGTGTGTGTGTGTGTGTGTGCATGTGTGTGTCATCATGTGGAGTTGTCTCTGTGTGTGTGTGTGTGCATGTGTGAGTATGACACACACATGCCCAAGGCATGGTTTTGCCTTAGTGTGCACTTGTGATGCTAGCATGTGTGTGTGTGTGTGGTGGTGTGCTAAGGCACATGAACATGAGGACTACCCCTCATGTGCACCATTGGAGTTGTGAGCGTGTGCAAGTGCATGTGTAGGTGATGATCTAGTGAGTATCACATATTATATGGCACTATTTGAGCTATATGATTCCATGTTGTTTTTCCTTTCAACTTTGTGCCTATTTGTTCTATGCAAGTACCTAGGTATTATATATGCTTTTGGGGTAGAATCTTCCCACGAATCCATTGGTGGAATCAGATTTCACTTTGGAACACTTTCTGGAAATGCCATTTTTCTGTCTTGATGCTATATTTAGAGCTTGGTGCCATGTGGTGTGATGGGCCTAAGAGGATGATTTCTTGATGTGGCAGTAGTGGGTGAACCCCTCTACAACATGGTGGTTTTGTTTCATGCTTAGGAGTTTGTATGTGAAATTTGTGTCTTGTCAAAGTAGGCATGTGGCTGGAATTGTCAGCTTGGTGAAAATTTGTGATTTTCACTAAGTCTGAGAAACTGCTGTTATTTTCTTCCCTTGTAGTTGTGGTTGCAAAAGTTCATGTGTTGGGAATCAGCACTTGCAATCAACTCGAGAGTTGGAGCTTTTGTGTTTGTCTAGCTCTCTATTAAATTTCATGCACTTTCACTTCCTGTAGATATTGTTTTGGAGGTTGTCAAAATGCTTCAGAGCATAAACACTGGTGAGAATCTGAGATTTTCACTAAGTCCCTGAATCTGTTATTTTTTGTCCAAGTTAGCACCTGTAGATCTTTCTGTGAGTAACTCCTTTGTATTATCTTCTTGCTCATGCTTGTAGAGATCTTGAATATCTTTTGCCACATATCTTGTTTGGCACATTTGGGTTGTTGTAGGTGCTTTGCATGTTGCTCACAAACTGCTATGATGCTGTTTAGGACAGAATGCATAGTTTTGTTGTTTTGAAGCTTGTGAGTGCATAGTTGGTGGTGTGGTGAGTTTCTTTGCACCACCCCACCTATACTTGTTTGTTTGAGTGTGCCATCAAAGTGTGCTTGTGGTAGATTTGATCCGTAGGACTCCATGTCTTATTTCGTAGTTTCCGGTTGATCCGTAGCTCCGTTCTCAACGTTCTTTATATGTTTTTGCATCGTTTTCTCGTGATGCACCTGTTCATGTCATATTCATGCATGTCAAGATAGCTTAGAGTGAAGTTCTGTCTAGAAGTATATCGTTTCTTCTCATGCATATGCAAGTGACTAGATTAGAGATGCATGCTTCATTCTCATCTCATGCATCATGTGTTTGTTGCATCATCTTGTGTTGTTGTTCATTGGCTGTCATTTTTATCTTGGGTAGCACTGGGATCGGAGAGCGAGTACGTGGATTCAGGAGAGTACGTGCAACACGAACAAGAGCAGTTCCAAGCTGAGGACATCACAGGCAAGATGACCGTGACCTTGATACCGTATCTAGCTTTGTTATGCATAGATTCACGTTTCCTTCGATTATGCTCGCTGCCTACCACCTGATATAATTGCCTCCTGATATTGCCATGAAACCCAAACACTTTCCCCTCGTACCTAATGTTGTATGGCTAAGTAGGCATACTCAGCTTCAAATGTTAGCGTTGCTAGTTGTAGGTGTCAGCTCTCTCATGTGATAATATGAGTTTTGATATCACTATGTTTTAAACTGCTATTTAATTAATGCACCTATATACTTGGTAAATGACGTAAGGCCTAGCCTTTTGCCAGGTGATTTGTTCCGTTATTGCCGCCTTAGTTTCCGGCTACCAGTGTTTGATTCCATAACTGATCACTCCTAACACGTTCGGGGTTGTTATGGGGACCCCCTTGATAAATCGTGTAGTGTTAAGACTTGTCCGGCAGGACCCAACATTGGTTTTAATTTGCTAATCACTTAATAATAATTCTTCATAGGGAATAGCTACCCCGAGGATTTAATCAACAACTCGGGCCAGTGCTCCTCATGAGTGTTGGTCCCACCTGAGCGATGTCCGGGGCCCCCCTCGTCACCTAGAGGTTTAGCCATCCCAACGTCTAGCTCATCCGTCGTGTCCTAAGACTGAGATACGCGGCTCTTGTCGGGGTCGTCGATACGACGGGGGGTCCTGCTAGTCTTGTCTTACCTTACCGATATATCTTGCGTATAGGAATCCCGGTGAAGCTTTGGTTCTCCCCGGAGTTGAGGTTTTCCTCTAAGGAATTCGATGAGATCACGAGATTCGTGATAGAGGATTACTTTGTGGCCCGTGACCGTTTGTGATGGACTAGTTGGAGCACCCCTGCAGGGTTTAATCTTTTGGAAAGCCGTGCCCGCGGTTATGTGGCAACATGGATTATTTGTTAACATTCGGTTATAGATAATTTGAACTTAATCTAATAAAACTGCCAACTGTGTGCGTAACCGTGACTATCCCCTTCGAAGACCTCTCTTCGATCGGGAACATGGTGGGTTATGTTTGACGTAGGTAGGTGTTCAGGATCACTTAGTGATCACCTAGTCTTCGACCGCTCACGTAGACCACCACTACTATAACTTTGATCTTCCTAAGTTAGCCACCATAAATGCTTAGGGAGCTGCAACCTAAATATTGTACCTTCCTTACTGTTGGGGATCCTGCTGATCAGATAAACTTTTCTTCAAGTCGCCAAGTGTTGATTCAGTCTGGATAAGAGATTCCTGTTGAAGCATATGGTTAAGGGGCAGGTCTCAGAACTATTGCAACCAACATCCCTGACACTTGGGGGCTAATGTATAATTTTTTCAGACAAAATTATACTGCATTAAGACCCGGCTCATCTTTTTATTGATGACCCGGCCCTTGGGGGTTACTGGTCGAAAGTTTTTTAAGTCATCAAGACCCGGCTCATCTTTTTACTGATGACCCGGCCCTTGGGGGTTACTGGTCGAAAGTTTTTTAAGTCATCAAGACCCGGTTCATCTTTTTACTGATGACCCGGCCCTTGGGGGTTACTGGTCGAAAGTTTTTTAAAGTCATCAAGACCCGGCTCATCTTTTTACTGATGACCCGGCCCTTGGGGGTTAATGGGGACAATATAATATACAACAAAACTTACCTCATGTTTGTTTTTCAGCTTCCGAAGCAGGCTTTTCTCCATCTCATAACTCGCCTCCAGGCGACTTGCAAAACCAGAGCAAAGTTCTTTGAATTCCAAATGTTCATATTGAGAGAGCTTAGCCTTGGAGAGTTCATACTCAGGAACAGTTTGAGATGATGATGACACATGCTTCGATAAAACCGTTGTGGCCGGTTTAGAGAAGCTGGTACCAGTGATAATTACAGCATCCGGGTCTTCTGCTGTTGTCAATGGACTTGGCGGCTTGGGGGCATCCATTGTTTCCTTGGGAGAGCTAGGGAGATCCACTTGATCCTCAGGTTTGTCTTGGTCCGGGTTATCTTGGATCAGCGCCGGCTCTTTGATAGGCTCCGAGATTATGATGGGAGTTGACCCGCCAGTTTTCCTTTTCTTCGCCTGTGCCCTGAAAGAGGAAAGAGGCGCGTTTAAGGACTGAAAATATATCACCATCAGATTCAAAGTAAAAATTATCAAAAGACTTACCAAGGGACACGGATCATTGGCGGAAGTGCCGACATTACTGAGTCGCCAAATGTAGGAGGAGAATTCTGCAAGAGTTGTACGTCGAAGATATAAGCGGGTTACAAATGCGATCCAAAGAGACATGAAGAAATGTTGTTAAAGGATACCTCATTTGGCCTTTTCTTATTCCTTGTTCGTAAAACGGACACCAGATCACCGAATGACTTCGGGTCTTCCGATTTGAAGTGTATTGTGCTTTCTTCAGAAGAAAATTTGGCTCCAAACAAGCATTTGGATGTGAGAAGGGAACTTTCCCACAAATTCGCCTGGCCGGCTTAGGTGGAGAAGGAGATGAATCAGAGGAAACAGAAATTACCTCTACGGAATCCTCCTGGCTTTCATTGTCTTCATTCTATTCAAGAGATGCAGAGGTATAAATACAAAGTTAACAGTAATGGATGGCGAGTTAAGAGAAGATAGGTTTTTACCTCCGAAGATGCGTCGCCGACTTGGGATTCATCGGCCTCGGATAGTTCAGTCACAGCAGCTTTGCCCTTGCCCTTGGTTTTCTTCTTTGGAGGCGGCCTAGCTTGCTTTATGGCTGGCTTTTTGGGCTTCTTGGTCCAAAATTTATCAACTTTCTGAAATGGCATATGTTATAAGAGGCCATAATTCAAATGAGACATAAGAAGTAAAAGACAAAAGGCGGGTTAAAGTTGCTTACCTTGGGTGTCGGATTAATCTTGCAGAAGGGTTTGAGACCTATTTGGCCGCATTTTCCCGCAGGCTCGCCGGTCAGCTTCTTGATGATGGTGACAATATCACTTTCCGTTAGAGCCGTGTGGAAGTAACATTGAGGATGATCTAGAGTGCCGTCAAATTCACACATTAACCCGTCCCGGCGACTTAAAGGGAGGATGCGCCATTCGACCCAGCAGCGGATCAAGTCAACCCCAGTAAGGCTGTTGTTTGTCAAAGATCTTAACTCGGACAATACTGGGATAAAATCCAATTCTTCTTCTTCGGCGAGCTTGTCCGGGAGCTTGAAATTCGTTGGGAGGCGATCTTCCCTATAACCCAGAAGCTTGTTTTCACCTACAGGCGAGGTCTCTTGACAATAGAACCATGACTCGCCCCAGCCTTTGGGGTGGCTTGGCATGGCGAGTGACGGAAATGGGCTATCCCTGCGGCGCTGAACATTTACACCGCCGAGCTCCAGGCTGGGACCATTGTGAAATTCTATTTGGCGATTTAAGTGGAAGAAATACCAGAATAAGGGAACTGAGGGTTCCATCCGCAGGTAAGCCTCACAAAACACCTGGAACTGGCATAGGTTGCTTATTGAATTGGGCCCTAGATCTTGGAGGCGGACATTCATGAAAGCCATGGCGTCTCTGAGGAACTTCGATCCAGGCGGCTTAAAACCCCGCTCAAGGTGTTCAACGAAAACAACTATTTCCCCTTCTTTGGGATTGGGGATTTCTTCTTCGAACCCGGTGCGCCAACCAATAACATCCTGAGGGTCCAAATTCCATGTTTTCACGTAATCCTCTAGTATGGCATCATTAACCTTGGTAGGGAGACAGTCAGTTTTAAAGACGGCGCCCATGCTACAAAGCGATAAAGTACTGGTGAATTGACACGCCAAAACAGCTATTGTAAGAGGTAAAGCGATTTCATTTGACTCGCCAAGAAATTTGTCCGCTGGCTGAGGAAATTTTTTGATCCGCCAATGAAAGCTCGGGTCAGATTGTTAGGGCGACTTACAAAACTTTGGCTACTTAAGGGAGCGGTGTTTTCAAGGCATCGGAGGCATTTATCCAAAAATGGTGAAGTATGAAGACTACAAACAGTTTTCACATAACAAGTCGTAGATTATGGATCTACTGGACTGATGGAAATAAACACAGAGAATGACCGGATACGATGACCTACGACTAAGACGGGATAATAATGTTGATTTGGTGAAGTATTACTCTAAGTGCGCAAATCGAGAGCAGACAAATAAAGGTATTAAAGACATTGGTTTTCTCGTCATCTCGCCATCAACTAATCAGGAACAAGTAACAACTATTCGAGAAAGCGCCAAGAACATGGCAGTGATGAATTTCGAAATAGAATGGGGATCTGCTCTTGAATAAACGGAAACCTAACCTGGTGGATTCGGCTGGGGATGGTCGACGGCGATGAAGGCTTCCGGATGGGCGCGAAAACCTCGGGCGGCGACGAAGTATTCGACGGCGATGAAGTGTTCGACGGCGGCGAGGTGGTCGACGATGACGAGACAGTCGATGACGGAGAACTGCTCAGCCGCGGCGAAGTGCTTGGCGACAACAAGGTCTTCGGGCGGCACCAAAAGCTTTCGGACGACGACGAGAACCACGGTTGGCGGCGGAGCTCTCGGAAGGCGATGAGGGTTTTCGCTGCGGTGATGGGGAGAAAAGGCGACAAGACTGGTGGGTGGAATGCGCCCAGTCCTGTCCCTCCACCTATTTAATAGGACAGGCGCTGAAATCGAGGCGCCACGAGCAGGAACCGCCAAAGGATAAAGATTCGCCATGATGGTGCTCCGAAAATTTTGGGATAGCAATACCAAAGGATCCGTTGGGATTACGTCATTATCTTTTCCAGAATTCAAGGGATAAGAAGGTACCGACGGGAAATGGTTTGGCGATTTAAGTCTTTCCGCAACAGGTGGAGGGTTAGGTTCATGGTGTATGGAAGAGGATGAAAAATGAATCGCCCTTAATAGAGCAAGAATATTGGTGTGAAGAAAATTCAAGTCAATCTGGGGCCTAATGTTGGGGATATTATCTATTGATAACCCGCCCTAGTTGGGCCGAGTCACCAAATCAGGCGATTCATCTAAGCATGGTCCGGGCCTTGGCTTGGTAAGACCGAAGGTTGTATGGCGGTTTACAACTTCCGGAAGGTTTCCAAGCTTTGGAAGATGGCGACTTAAAGATCGTAAGAGTCACGGTTTGTAGAAAGGAAAGTACCCTTGTGAACCCTAAGGACTCGACCGGTATATAAAGGCGAGTCCCAGGGAAGAAGAGGGGAGGTTAGAAATCTTCGAGTGCTAGGTCAGGCGAGATACGCCCTCCTTGTAATCGAAACTCCATCAATACAACTCAAAGCAGGACGTAGGCCTTTACCTCCTCACGAGGGGCCGAACCTGGGTAAATCGCCGTGTCACTCCCGTTCAACCCCTTTGAGTCGCCACCAAAGTGAGATGGCTCCAATACTAAGTCCTTTCACGAGGACATCTGCCGTAACAAAACCACGACACTTACCTAACAACTTGACTAGTTTCGTTACCAAGGTCATAGATTGTTGAGTCCCCGTGGCTCACAGATTACTTCAACACCCCAACAGGTACAGGTATGCCCGACATAGGTGATCCCGATGGCACACAGCTGGCGTGGCAGTACGATGAGGAGAATGACCGCCTGTACGTAAACTATCCAGAAGACTGAGGCGTGTCATGATCGTGGGCAAGCATGCGGGATAGCATAGCCTTTTCTTATGTTATGTAGTCCGTAACGGAACTATCTTGTCTCAATAAATGTGTGGATGTAAACTCTGATATTATCTATGTGAGATGGCAAACGATTCCCTATTTGTCATTCTTAAATTATGTATGTGTTATGTTTATCTTGCTTGCAAAACGCATAGATGCGCTTCTTTCCATTTTGGGGCATCGCCCCCTAAATAGGAAAGGACCGCATCTTAGTCGTTACACTTTCTCTCAATGAGCCCTTACCCTCTAACCTTTTTGGAAATTTGTGCCAAAGGGACATAAATATTATCAAAGATTCCATTCAATGAACCTATTTATAGGGGAGAAATATCACCGAGAAGCCTATACAAAAAGAGGGAGAAACAACATCAGGGGGGATATTTGTTCCTAAGGGGAGATGTATCAAACCTTACATATTAAGGAGAGAAATAAAATTGTTTTATTGCTTTGAACTTGTATTACCCTACCTACTCTCAATATCCAATGCTATGATTTATGGGGAGAGGAAATTATCACATATTCATCCTTAGCGGAGAAAAGTTCTTGTTCCTTGGAGACATATCCTTTCATCAAATCTTGTCTTCCATATCTTAGTACTTTTGAAGTTCTTTTCATATTTACAACAGGGTACTCTTGTGTTATCTAACATTTGTTTTCCCAAGTGTACTCCTATGTTAAGACGCTCAAGATCCTCAAGGTAAGTATATGCATCATATCCTTGTTCATGATGACCTCTTGTTTCCTGCACATATTGTTTGCAAGAGGGAGTCTTGAACATGGAAGTCCTTCATTCACATATGTTTGATGCATATAGCCAGGATGTCTATGACTTGTCTTGTCCTTTTACCTTTTGTGTGCCCATGCATTCCAAAGAAACTATACTTCAAAGGAGTTGCACACATTTAGGGGGAGCTTGTACTAGTCATGTTTCTTTCAAAGTTGTCATATTCTTATGCTTATCTTTATTTGAAGCTTTGATTGTATGTAGTCATCAATTACCAAAAAAGGGAGATTGAAAGCACATATTATCCCTTGGTGTCGTGGGACACAAACACCTATGGGACCTAAGGATCCCTTGTGGTTCGGCGGGGGAGGTGGATGTACCAAGAGCAGGCCGAGAGGTCGGGGCACGATCGTTTTACCCAGGTTAGGGCCGCTCGAAAGCGTAAAACCCTACTCCTGCTTCGTGTTTATGAAGTAAAGGTGAAGAGCTGATAAGCGTCTGTCCTCTAACTTGCTAACCCCCTTCATATGCATGTCCAAGGCCTCCTTTTATAGGTCGAAGGGGTCTCCAACAGTGACAGCACATGGTTCTCCCGGGATGCACAGTAAAACAGTGCACCCACAAGTTGCATAGTGGGTTACGGTGCTTCTGGCATCTTAGCAGACGCATTTAATGCTTCGTCACGTGTCACAGAGATGGTACAAGGGTGTGTCCCGTCGGCACTGTGCTCCTAGGTTCCGCTTGACACGCGTTGATTGGAACGACACGTATCAAGTGGCTAGGGGGCAGCTGGCTGTTGCGCTGGCACAAGGGTGCGTCGGGGCCCTGCCGGGGGTGAGGTGTACTGGAACGTGAGCAGGTCTCCCGGCTAGGATCTTGTTGGGGATTTGCCTCCTTCACCCGGCAAAGGGGCTTGCTGGGGTCGATGCCTTCGGTCTTCTGTCTTGAGGCTTCGGGTGCCTTAGTGGTAATCATCCGCGGGCTTCAGCATGACCTTCCCACGGATGGGGCTCTAACTGCCCTTGTCGGGGTTGTTTATCTTGCCGGAGGCTCTGCTAGCCCCCGGCCTCGATCTTTGTCAGGTCTTTGCTGGCCTCTTCCGGTAAAAGGGGCTTGCCGGGGTCGGGTCTTCCTGTCAGTCTGAATGACTTCTGAGAGTTGTGCCCTTGCCTCCCGTCGTCCCCGGCCGAACCTGCCACACGCGTGGCTACTAGTGTCCGTGCAAAAGTCATGGGTACTAAAGGCCCATTCTTTAGCGCACCAACAGGAGCCCCCGGGCTTAGGTCATACACGTGTTCGAGGTGTTGTTGGGCTAGGCCCAAACGGTGCACGAGCACACGCGGTCGAGATTCGAGGCGTTGTTGGGCTTTTGCTTCGGTTGTCAAGTTTCCGCTGCGCGCCCTTGAATGCGCGACATGGGAGTCGTGCGCGGGGTGGCCGAGTAACCCGCGTGGGTGGCGGGCCTACCACGATTGGCAGTTTCCGCCACGTGTGCTACATGCACAGCTGTGGCCCGGCACGTGGCGCCCGGGACTTAAAGTCCTGACGAACGCCACATCCCGGATTGGAGGAGCGGGGCGGCGTCTGCTCGCCTGTGATCGTGGGCGAGCGGATTGGTGGAAGTGGGCGGTGGCTCTTGGATGTGGGGGAGAGCTAGCCTCTGCATTCCTCCCTATAAAGCTGGGGGATTTCGAGAGGTGATGCTCATCCTTCCTCCAAGAACATATCCATCCAACTCTCGTCCTTTATCTTTGTATTGAGTAGCGCTGGCCCTCGGCAATGGCCAGAGGGAGAGGGCGGACCCCGCTCTCTGTCTCAACAGCCATGGGGTCTTGCTCGGATCATGCCACCGCTTCAGCCGCCAATGCGGGGGATGGCCCAAGCGCCCGTGGAGAAAGAGGAGTGAGGGGCCGCGGTTGCTGCGCTGGCCCTGGACGGGGGAGACGGGGCGCTGCCCCACCTTATTCCCTGATGCCAACTTCTTCAGGAGGGGGCCATGCAGAAGGGGCATCATTGGAGTTCGTCGTAGAGCTGCACGGCCCTCCCCAAGGCCACCTGCACCTCCTTTGCCCCTTTGCCAGGGCAATGGAGGTTGACATGCCTCCCGTATTGTGGTTGCGGGCGCATGGCTGCTCCCACGGCGCCATGCGGGCATACATGGAGTACCCAAAGCACCATGACATGCTCCTTGGGCGTGGCTGGAAGGCCTTCGCCCGTGCCCACGGTCTCGAGGACGGGCATGTCCTCCGCCTCAAAATGGTGGAGGCCGACATGCTCTCCATCAAGTTTTATGGGTGCTCAGATGCGCGTCTCGGCTGCTGCGAAGAGAGCTCGAGCGGTGCCGAATGTTCCTCCTCGAGCGACAGTGACAAGGAGGACAGTGATGGTGATGGAGGTGACGATGGGTCAGGATCTCAGGGCGTCAAGTCGGAGTACGATGCCCCGAGCTCTAACTGATCGACGGTCGCACCATCATGGTCATCTCACGCCTCTCCCCCTCTCTGGTTGGGGCGGACTCACTGGTGGATCCCACGTTGCCTCATCTTCCAGGAGGCTTGCGATCCCCGTCTTCGCCATCCCTTCCGGTTGTGCTCTCCTCTGTGCAGTGTTGGTCCAGGAGGAACCATCATGAGTTGTTGATGTGGGCCTTGCCGCCTTTTCCTTCTTATAGGTGTCGCCTTGTAGTATAAGACAAAAGTTTATCTTAAGTTAGTACGGCAACCACAACTATGTAATATATCATATTATCATGAATGAAAATTTATGCTATTTTCCCTATTTGTTTCTCCTTATACAGTAAAAGGAAGATCCTACGCTATACTAGGCACCTACCAGTGCGAGCAGCCCCTGCCGAGAATGCTTAGAGGACGGGTCCTCTGTAATCTGTCGAGGGCGTCCCTACCGGCAATCTACCTTGGCGCGACCGACCTTGCCGGCGCGTACAGCCCCGCCACAAGCGCTCGAAGGAACAGGTCCTGGGCAGCTCGTCAGGGGCGTAGTCTTCGGCAAGGTATCGCGACAAGGCCCTTTCTGCGTGCAGGTTCCTAGTACCGAAAAGGTCGGAAAATCCCAAGGAAAACAAATGCTTCATTGAGACCCTTGCCGGCGCGGCTAGCCCTACCGCGGGTGCTTCGAGGAGCGGATCCTTAGCAGCCTGCTGGAGGTGTCGCTACCGGCAAGGTTTCCTTGGCGCTCCCAATGATGTCGCTTAGGTTGCTGAGCGGGCTCGAAGCAAAGCAAGGGCGCGCCCAGCCGCGCCAAGTTCCCCTCATGGAAAGTTTCAGAAACTAGGTGGTTCGTCGACCCTTGCCGGAGGTAAGCGTAACACATGACTATGCATACCAACATATACGAATATCGGTAAGAACTGCGAAACACTTAAGTTTTTACTTATGCTATGCATGGGACTGTGCTTGGCTTTGCGCGTAGGTTTATATGCCATGGTGGCAAGATTTGCGCAAAGGAGGGTTGCCAGGAGCCCCCGGAATCCGAGCTTCATGGGCTACCGGCAAGAACGTTACCGGCCTAGAGGTGGTTAGGACAACGTCGGGCCTCCTTGGGAGCGACAGACCCCGACAAATATGTATCGTCTTGCCGGGGGTGCTCTCCATCGCGCCCTCGACAGCAATACAACGCTCCTAAGAGGCGAGCCCACCAGAATGAGCGCCTGGGGTCTTGCCTGAGCCCCTTGGCACATCCTCGACAACGATGCATCGCCCCGGAGGGGTGCGCTCGCCAGAGAAGGTGCCGGGAGCCCTACCAGAGCCCCCGCGCGTGCGCTCGACAGCGGCACTGCACTCTGGAGGAGGTGTACCCACTTGAGTGCACGGAGGCCGAGGGGCTCTGCTCCCCCGGTCATTGACTGAGCCGTTGCTGGCTCGGGCGGTTGCGGACGCAACCGCGAATCGTCGAGCCGCCACGGCCCCCTTTGGAGGTCGCCGTGGTGGCGATGATGACGGAGCTGATGCCCCGATCCTCAGGTTAGATCAGCGCACCTTTCTGCCCCCTACCTGGCATGCCAGAGATGTCGTGGGACACGAACGCGCATGGGACCTAGGGGATCCCTTGTGGTTTGGCGAGGGCGGCAGATGCGCCAAGAGCTAAGCAAGGGGTCGGGGCACGATCGTTTTACCCAGGTTCACGCTGCTCGGAAGCGTAAAACCCTACTCCTGCTTCATGTTTATGAAGTAAATGTGACGAGCTGCTAAGCGTCTGTTCTCTCACTTGCTAACCCCCTTCATATGCATGCCCAAGGCCTCCTTTTATAGGTCAAAGGGGTCTCCAACAGTGGCAACACAGGGTTCTCACGGGATGCACAGTAAAACAATGCACCCACAAGTTGCATAGTGCGTTACAGTGCTTCTGGCGTCTTAGCAGACGCATTTAATGCTTCGCTAGGTGTCCCAGAGATGGGACAAGAGTGTGTCCCGTCGGCACTGTGCTCCTAGGTTCCGCTCGACACGCGTCGATCGGAACGACACGTATCAAGTGGCTAGGGGGCAACTTGCTATTGTGCTGGAACAAGGGTGCGTCGGGGCCCTGTCGGGGCTTTGCCGCCTTCCCCCGGCAAAGGGGCTTGTCGGGGTTGATGCCTTCGATCTTCTATCTTGAGGCTTCGGGTGCCTTCGTGGTTATCATCCGCAGGCTTCGGCAAGACCTTCCCGCGGATGGGGCTCTAACTGCCCTTGTCGGAGTTGTTTGTCTTGCCGGAAGCTCTGCTAGCCCCCGGCCCCGATCTTTGTCGTGTCTTTGTTGGCCTCTCCCGGCAAAAGGGGCTTGCCGGGGTTGGCGTCTTCCTGTCAGTATGAATAACTTCTGAGAGTTTCGCCCTTGCCTCTCGTCGTCCCCGGGCGAACCTGCCACGGGCGTGGCTACTACTGTTAATGCACAAGTCATGGGCGCTAAAGGCCCATTCTTTAGCACAGCAACACTTGGTGATTTTGATGATTCATGGCAACATACATTGTCTCTTGGAGTAACACTTTTACCTACATATTTGAGGAACAGTTCGTGGAGAGCTTTGGCGAAAGGTTTATGTGGAGATGCCCCTTGATGCAAGAAAGGAAAATTATTGGCTCAAGCTTCAAACTAGAAGACTTCATTTTATATTTGTGAGAAATCACTTTTGTGTCCATAGGAAAGCCAATACTATCAAAAGGGGGTGAGGTAGTAAAATGAACTGATTGCTCAAAATGGTCAAAATTAGCCACCAAAATGCTCAGTCATTTTTCCCACATATCCACTCTGTCAAATTCCATATACACAAATTTGGTGTCACCAACTTTCACATATCGGACCCGCCGAGTTTGACCTGAGACATTAGCCCTAGTCATTCCCACCAAATCGGTGCAACCGAATCCATATCGGTGCTACCGAGTTTGGGTGACCAACTTTCGGATGCCTCGGTACACAAAATCAGAATTTTCGAGTTTGGGTATCGGTGCCACCGAGTTTGGCCATCGCACCATTCTCCACCTTTTCGGTACCACCGAGTTTCATATATCGGTCCCACTGAGATTCAAAAGTTGCTACCTTTGTGCTAATTGGTACCGCCGAGTTTGCTACTTTGTGTGTAACGGTTGAATTTTGTGTGCTACCTATGTATACCCCTTCACCGACCTCTCATTCGTGGGAGAAGCACTCAGAACGCACACTTTATTGCCAGATCCATTTTCTGAGAGAGAACTACCTACTCATGTGTTGAGACCAAGATACTCCAATCCAATCATTTGAAACTTGATATCTAGCCTCCCCAAACAGCTTCCAACCAAATCAATCTTACCTACCCATGCATATTCTATGAGAGAGCGATTTTGTGTTGAGGAGACTATCTTTAGAAGCACAAGAGCAAGGAGTTCATTGATCTACCACATCTATTACCTTTTCGAGGGTGGTGCCTCCTAGATTGGTTAGGTGTCGCTTGGGAGCCTCCTATTTCGTGTTGTGGAGTTGAACCAAGATGTTTGTAAGCGCAAGGAGATCGCCTACTTCGTGAAGATCTACCGTGAGTAAGGCTAGTCCTTCGTGGGCGGAAGCTGTGGTGGAATAGACAAGGTCGCTTCTTTGTGGACCCTCCGTGGATGGAGCCCTCCGTGGACTCTCGCAGCCGTTACCCTCCGTGGGTTGAAGTCTCGACTAACATGGACGTACAATAGTGCCATCTATCGGAACCATGCCAAAAAATCACCGTGTCAACCTCACGCGCTTGATCTCCCTACCTTACTCCTCTACTTTACACTTGCATGTTTTACATTCCGCTGGTATACTCTTAGAATTGCATGTGTAGGGTGTATTAGACTTGTTATAACTTCTAGATTTCTGTCTTCCTTGAAGTAGGGGTAGGCTAGGAATTTTATATTGACAAGTAATCTATTCAACCCCCCCCCCAGACACATCTTCTATCTATCGCTCAGGAAGGAATCAAGGTTTCACTCTTTTGAATGAATTATGTGATCTAGATGGAGTCGCCACCTTCCAAAGATGGAAGAAGATGAGTTTTTTGGTCACCAAAATATCTTCCCATAAGCCCATTGGGAGTTGACTAGTAAAGTCAGACTATCTGACATTTTGAGGTGATCTCCAAGGTAGTATCCGAGGCACAAGGCAGTATCTCGTAGTTTAGAACCTTTTGGAATAGGTTAGATATTACTTCGGATAATCTGACGGAAATATCCAACTCAAAGGATGTGAAGCTGAACTTGTAGCCTGATGGCCATTTCAACTTTTCACCAAAGGCCCCTGCTGATGGCATGCAGTATGAGGTTGACCTTGAGCCTTTGATGCTGTCAGTGTTGAGGTTGGTGTCTATATTTACTACAAATGACATCTTCTCGGGTACACTTTTTACATGCAAATTTTTGTTACATATTTATTTATAAGCAGGAGATCCAAGCGGTTGTTGTCCCGAGGTCTATATGCTATCTTGTCAAGAAAGCTAAAGGCACGTGTTGCCTAGGCTGCTCAAGAAGGAAGTCAACCCACCTGTGTTCCTAAAGGTTGACTGGGATAAATGGCAAAATGAGGATGATGAAGACGATGGATGTAAGTTCTTTGGTTCAAACATGTGTTTTTTGGGTCCACTCTACTATGTTCTTCAGCATGAACTAACCTCAAGTTATCTGTGTGGCAGTTGGTCACTTTGGTGATATGGACTTCTCGGTAAGGGTCTAGTAAAATCTTTCTTCGGTGATGACGTAAATGTTGGAATTTTCTAGTAGGCTTCTGACCCAAAGCCCAACAAAATTCTGAAATTCTCATGGCACATTCATGCATGGTTGTGTGTGGTGTGAGTGTGACTAATGTTTAATCCCATACTGTTAGTTGGGAGGAAGTTGCACCACCTTATAAGGTGAGATCTTATATAAATTGTATGAACATGATAAGAGGAGGCCTATACGCGCGCTCCTCCTCGCTCGCCTCGGCACGCCACGTCGGGTTTCGGAAATGACATGGACCGAGTTTGTCTATATTTTTGCTTCTCAGGAAAAATAAATGAGTCATTTGTTAGAGTTATAATATAAGTCATGTACCCTTTTGTATTTATCCCAATATATAAGGGGTTTCCTGCATATAGTCCACCACCTGTACATGTATATATACCGGCCTATGGCCTCATGGGAATACAAGTTGCTTATTCCTAACATGGTATTAGAGCCCTAAGTTCTTTTTTCGTACGCGCAACTCGTGCTTCTACCCAATCCCGTCGGATCTGGTTGCTCTCCCATCGCAGTCCTCCCCGTCGTGCTCCCTCACCCCGGCCGCATCGGCTCCTCCCTGCCTCGTCGTCTCGCGCTGCCACGTCTACCGTCGCTGGTCTAGGACCCGCCGCCGCAAGTCACGCCAGTCTCCTGCCTCGGATCCAGCCGCCCTCCCGTCGTTGGTCGAGGACCTGCCACCGCAGGTCGCATCGGTCTCCTGCCTCGAATCCAGCCGCCGCCCCCTCATCAGATCCGGTCGCGCCGCCTCCCTCCTTCCGCCTTGGATCCTGTCGCCGCCTAGTCCGCCCGATCTCGCCAGTGCTGCTCCAGATCAAGGCGGCCCCAGACGCGGATGCAGTTTCAGACGCGAACGCGTTTAGGTGACCGCGAGTAAAAAAATGTCTGCTGCATCCGGCTACGTTGTTGTTCCTCGTTGTCCGGTGATCTTTGATGGCACTAACTACACCGAGTTCATTGGCTTCATGCGCATTCACATGCGTGGCATCCACCTATGGGGTTTTCTTTCTGGCGAGGTCTGTTGTCCGCCATGTCCGGTTCCTCCCGTGGCTCCCACTCCGCCAACCCCACCGGCTCTTCCTGCGGATTCTCCTCGGGCCACAAAGGATGCGGCTAAGCTTGCTGATGAGGCCGCTGTGAGTGCTTATGATGAGAAGGTCTTGGCTTATGAGGAGATTCTTCAGGTGTATCGTGGTGCTCTGACTGTTTACACCTAGTGGCTTTATGATGATGCTCGTGATGCAGCTATTCTCACTCCTAGTGTTCTGCATCAGTTTGCTTCTGAGTTTCTGGGCCTTCCTACTATATCTGAGATGTGGACCCGCCTTCGCCGGCGCTATCAGCCCTCTGGTGATGCCTTATACCTCTCTGTGATTCGTCAGGAGCATGCTCTTCAGTAGGGTGACTCTATTGTTGATTGTTAGGAATAAGCAACTTATCTATATTGAAGGCCCAAGGGGCATATATATATTACACATGACTTGAGGTGCAAGGAAAGTAAACATAGACTAATAAGGACTCTTAGACTAATACTAATACTTCCTAGCACCCCCCCCCCTCAAATGCAAAGCGTATGCAATAGCATTGCATTTGCAGAAGTGTAATACTAAAAAAATGATAATCCAAATCCGCGTCTTGAGAGTGTCGTCGTAGCATGAAGAGTCTTCAAAACTTGTCGAGTCGCCGAAGGAGATAACGAAGAGATGGCACATCATAGGTAGACACCGCATCACTTGAAGATACAAGATAAGTATCAAGATAAGATGGGTCGTCAGAAGAAGATGACAAATCAAGAGGAAGACACCGAAGAGATGGCACATCAGAGGAAGACACCGCATCATTTGAAGATACAACATAAGTATCAAGAGAAGATGGGTTGTCAAAAGAAGATGGCACATCAAGAGAATAAAGCATTGTGCAGAAAATCATAGTCCACGACAACCGACGGCGAAAGAAGCTCGGCGGTTAAGGCACATGGACGTAGATCGACAATGTAAAAGAAGTCCAAAAAATCCTATAGAAAACAACAAGGTCAAATAGGCCACAAAAGTTGCATAGAAAGGATCAGGACCAGAAAAAGGCTGGCGGACTAAGGTATGGTGGACTCGCATGGCATGAGAAAACACAAAATATCAACGGATTTGGTGGACGCGGCGGAAAACAAAGAAAACTAGAAAACACACACTAGATTATGGATGATGGCAACGGAAGAGAAAAAATAAGATCATGGCGGCAAAGGCCAATGCCAACCAAAGTGTGCATGAGACGGTCCTGACTGTGTAGAAGATGGTTGCTCAGTGCGGGAAGCCTGATTCAGAATACCAGCAGTACCCGTCGAGGAAGAACCTGAAGTACCGAGCAGACGCTAAAGTAGCAGAATATCCTGCTCAGTCAAAGCGATGGCTGAAGCTGTCGAGGTAGATGACGAAGTCTCTGTAGATGATGGTTGCGTCTGGCGCAAGTGGTTCTGCTTCGTGTAGCAGTGGGACTCAATATGACCATCTTTGTTGCAGTAGCCACAATGTGGACGGGGGCGACCTGAGCCTCCAGAAGGAGTGGGCAAGAGAGGCGGAGCACTCGAGTGAGAAGGGGTCAGTGCAGCTGAGGGCGTAGAAGTATCCCGAGCAGTGAGCACCGAGGGAACCTTCAGCAAACCAGCACCACGTAAGCGAGTCTCCTCAGCACGAATCTCAGAAAACGCCTCCATGAGAGAAATACGGCCACGAGCAAACAGTTGAGCACGCCGAGGCTCAAACTCCTTACGGAGCTGAGACAGGAACTCGTAGACGCGATGAAACTCCAACTTGGTCTAGACAGCCTAGCAACAGGGGCAAGTACGACAACCAGCAGTACGGAGAGAATCGAGCTGTCGCCAGATAGCAGAACTCTGTGCATAGAAGTCATCAACGGTAGAGTCACCCTGCTGAAGAGCATGCTCCTGACGAACCACGGAGAGGTATAAGGCATCACCAGAGGGTGCATAGCGCTGACGAAGGCGAGTCCACATCTCAAAGGCAGTAGGAAGGCCCAAAAACTCAGAGGCAAACTGAGGCAGAACGCTAGAAGTGAGAACAGCTGCAGCACGAGCATCATCATCAAGCCACTGGGTGTAAACAATCAAAGCAGCACGATACAGCTGAAGAGCCTCCTCATAAGCCACGACCTTCTCATCATAAGCACTGACAGCGGCCTCATCAGCAAGCTTAGCCGCATCCGTCGCAGCCTGAGGAGCATTCGCAGCAAGAGCCGGTGGGGTCGGCGGAGTGGGAGCCACGGGAGGAACCGGGCATGGCGGACAGCAGACCTCACTAGAAAAAAAAACCCAGAGGCGGATGCCACGCATGTGAATGCGCATGAATCCAGTGAACTCGGTGTAGTTAGTGCCATCAAAGATCACTGAACAACGGGGAACAACAATGTAGCCTGATGCTGACGATGAAGACATTTTTTTTTGGAGATCAGGACGGGATCGGGACGGCTGCTGGCGGGCGCTGCAACGGGAGGACGAGAGCAGCGCTGGATCCGGCAAGTTCAGCAGCAAGGGCGATCCTCAGGAGAAATCGCAAGGGGAGTGGAGATTGTGGAGCCGGAACAGCAGCGGCAACGTGTTTAAAGCAGCAGCGGCGAGTGGATTCCAGGCGGGATCGGACTGTTGGTGGAGTCCAGATCGAGGCGAGGCATCCTGATGCGATGCTGAGTCCAGATCGAGGCGGGTCGTCCTGATGCGATGCAGCCTGATGGCCGAAGAGTCCTGATGCGAGGCGGCCGGGAGAAGCGGCTGGAGCGGGAGGAGTCTGGAGAGATCCGCTCCCATGATCTGGAGAGAAGCCTCGCTGGCGGTTGCTGGGTCAGCGGTGGTTGCTGGCGGCAGCCTCCAGAGTAATCATACTCCAGAGGGACTAGCAGCCGATCAGATGGGGGAATCGGGCAGCTTCCAGCGGCCTGCGGGAGTCTCCAGAGGAACCAGCAGATCGGCTTTCGGCCTGCAGCTGACGGGATCGGCAGATCGTCTTGGAGCCAGCGACGGGAAGCGGGTGGAGCACGAGTTGCACGTGCGAGAGAACCTAGGGCTCTGATACCATGTTAAGAATAAGCAACTTATCTATATTGAAGGCCCAAGGGGCATATATATATTACACATGACTTGAGGTGCAAGGAAAGTAAACATAGACTAATAAGGACTCCTAGACTAATACTAATACTTCCTAACATTGATGACTTCTATGCACAGAGTTCTCCTATCTGGCGCGAGCTCGATTCTCTCCGCACTGCTGGTTGTCGTACTTGCCCCTGTTGCCAAGCTGTCCAGGCCAACTTGGAGTTTCGTCGCGTCTACGAGTTCTTGTCTCGGCTCCGTAAGGAGTTTGAGCCCCGACGTGCTCAGTTGTTTGCTCATGGCCGTATTTCTCTCATGGAGGCGCTTTCTGAGATTCGTGCTGAGGAGACTCGTTTACGTGGTGCTGGTTTGCTGGAGGTTCCTTCGGTGCTCGCTGCTCGGGCTCCTTCTACGCCACCTGCTGCACCGACCACTTCTCGCTCGAGTGCTCCGCCGCTCTTGCCCACTCCTTTTGGAGGCTTAGGTCGTCCCCGTCCACATTGTGGCTACTGCAACAATGATGGTCATATTGAGTCCCAGTGCTACACGAAGAAGAAATACTTACGCAAGGCACGATCATCATCTACAGAGACTTTGTCATCTACCTCGACAGCTTCAGCCCTCGCTTTGACTGAGCAGGATATTCTGAGACTTAAACGTCTGCTCGCTGCTTCAGGTTCTTCCTCGACGGGTACTGTTGGTTCTGTGACTGAGGCTTCCCGCACTAAGCAACCACCTTCTACACAGTCAGGTACATCCCCATGGGTTCTGGAGTCTGGAGCTTCCTTTCATATGTCTTCTAATTCTTCCAGTCTGTCCTCTCTTCGATCGCTTGATTCTCATGTTCATGTCCTCACCACTGATGGTACTCCCCTTTCTGTCGTTAGTAGAGGCAATCTTACCACTCCTTCTTATTATGTTCCTGATGTTGCTCATGTTCCTCGACTTACCATGAATCTGTTTTCCGCTGGTCAACTTGCTGATTCTGGTTGTCACGTCATCCTTGACCTTGACTCTTGTTCTGTCCAGGACCGTCGCACGCACACTCTGGTTGGGGCTGGCCCTCGCCACCGTGATTCTCAGGGTCTTTGGGAGTTGGACTAGATTCATGTTCCTTCCGCTGCCCACTCTATCACCAGTTCTTCCACTTTGGTCGCCTCGGCTACTGGTTCCTTCCAGCAGTGGCATCATCGACTTGGTCATCTATGTGGTTCTCGTTTGTCATTGTTAGTTCATCGAGGTCTTCTAGGGTCTGTCTCAGGAGATGTCTCTTTAGAGTGTCAGGGTTCTAATCTTGGCAAGCAGATTCAGTTACCATATCCACATAGTGAGTCAGTGTCTAAGCGTCCTTTTGATTTAGTTCATTCTGATGTATGGGGTCCGGCTCCCTTCGCTTCGAAAGGGGGTCATAAATACTATATTATTTTCATAGATGACTTCTCTCGTTACACATGGCTTTATTTCATGACTTCTCGTAGTGAGGCGTTGTCTATTTATAAGCGTTTTGCTGCCATGGTTCATACTCAGTTCTCTTCTCCCATTCGTGTGTTTTGTGTTGACTCCGCTGGCGAGTATATCTCTAAGATGTTGCGTAGTGTTCTTGCTGCGCAAGGGACTCTCTCTCAATTCTCTTGTCCTGGTGCTCACGCTCAGAATGGCGTGGCTGAGCGCAAGCATCGTCATCTTCTTGAGACGGCTCGTGCATTGATGATTGCTGCCTCTCTCCCGCCTCAATTTTGGGCTGAGGCCGTCTCCACCTCCACCTATCTCATCAATCTCCAGCCTTCCGCTGCTCTACAGGGTGGTGTTCCCTTCGAGCGTCTTTTTGATCGTTCTCCCGATTATTCGATGCTTCGCTTGTTGGTTGTGTTTGCTATGTTCTTCTTGCCCCCCGCGAACGCACCAAACTGACCGCTCAGTCTATTGAGTGTGTCTTCTTAGGCTATAGTGATGAGCATAAGGGCTATCGTTGTTGGGATCCTATCGGTCGTCGGATGCGTATCTTTCGGGATGTGACTTTCGATGAGTCTCGTCCCTTCTACCCACGCCCATCTTCCTCGACCTTTTCAGTGGAGGATATCTCTTTCCTCACTTTTCCTGACACACCTATCACACCGTCGAGCCTTTGCTTATTCGTTCCGCTCCCTCTGCTTCTCCACCTCCAGTCGATCTGTCGCCACCATCTTCCACGGTCTCCTCGCCTAGCATGTCACCGGATTCTACACCTTCATCTCCGGTGACTTCTTCGTCGCCACTCCCCGATTCTACCTTGGCGATTCCTCCTTCCATTGTTCCATCTTTTCCTCAGTGTTACACTCGTCATTCACGTTCTGTGGATGTCTCCGTGGATGTGTCGTCATCCTCGTCTCAGCCTACTTATGGCTTGCGTACTCGTCCTCGTCCGCCTGTTGATCGCTTTGGATTTTCCACCGTTGGTACTGCTGTTCTTGAGCCGACTACTTATCATCAGGTTGTTGTTCATCCTGAATGGCAGTTTGCGATGGCAGAGAAGATTGCTCCTCTTGAACGCACTGGTACGTGGGATCTTGTTTCCCTTCCTCCCGGAGTCCGTCCCATCACTTGTAAGTGGGTCTACAAGGTTAAGACTCGCTCCGATGGTTCTCTTGAGCGTCACAAAGCTCGTCTTGTGGCTCGTGGTTTTCAGCAGGAGCATGGTCGTGATTATGACGAGACTTTTGCTCATGTGGCTCATATGACCACTGTTCGTACACTTCTTGCCGTGGCCTCTACACGCCACTGGTCTATCTCTCAGCTTGATGTTAAGAATGCTTTTCTTAATGGTGAGCTGCGTGAGGAGGTGTACATGCAGCCACCACCTGGGTATTCTGTTCCTCATGGCATGGTATGTCGTCTTCGTCGCTCTCTCTATGGCCTTAAGCAAGCCCCCCGCGCCTGGTTTGAGCGTTTTACCTCTGTGGTGACTGCCGCTGGTTTTTCAGCCAGTGCTCATGATCCAGCATTGTTTATTCACCTTTCTCCTTGTGGTCGGACTCTTCTTCTTCTCTATGTTGATGACATGGTCATCACTGGGGATGACCCCGACTATATTGCCTTTGCCAAGGCCCGTCTTAGTGAGCAGTTCCTTATGTCTGATCTTGGACCTCTTCGCTACTTTCTTGGGATTGAAGTCTCTTCTACCTCTGATGGCTTTTTTATATCCCAGGAAAAGTATATCCAGGATTTTCTTGCTCGTGCTGCTCTTACTGATGAGCGCATTGTTGAGACTCCTATGGAGCTCAATGTTCACCTATATGCTACTGATGGTGATCCCCTGCCTGACCCGACGCGTTGTCGTCATCTTGTTGGTAGTCTTGTCCATCTAGCTGTCACTTGTCCGGATATCTCTTATCCGGTTCATATTCTGAGTCAGTTCGTCTCTGCTCCCACATCGGTTCACTATAGTCATCTCCTCCGTGTTCTCCGATATCTTCGGGGCACGATCTCTCACCGTCTATTCTTTCCTCACTCCAGTTCTTTACAGCTTCAGGCCTATTGGGATGCTACGTGGGCTAGTGATCCTTCAGATCGCCGTTCACTTTCTGCTTACTGTGTTTTTCTTGGTGGTTCTCTCATTGCATGGAAGACGAAGAAACAGATTGCAGTTTCCCGTTCGAGTGCAGAGGCTGAGTTGCGAGCGATGGCTCTTTTGACGGCAGAGGTGGCTTGGTTACGGTGGTTCCTTCAGGATTTTTGTGTTTCTGTCACTACACGGACTCTGCTCTTATCTGACAGTACAGGTGCTATTAGCATTGCGCGCGATCCTGTGAAGCATGAGCTCACCAAGCATATTGGTGTTCATGCTTTCTATGTGCGCGCTGGTGTGTAGGATCAGGCCATCGCTCTTCAGTATGTGCCTTCCGACTTACAGTTGACGGATTTCCTGACGAATGCCCAGACTAGAGCATAACATGGCTTTTATCTCTACAAACTCGGTGTTGTTCATCCACCATGAGTTTGAGGGGGGTGTTAGAGTTATAATATAAATCATGTACCTTTTTGTATTTATCCCAATATATAAGGGGTTTCCTGCATATAGTCCGCCACCTGTACATGTATATATACCGACCTATGGCCTCATGGGAATACAAGTTGCTTATTCCTAACATCATTAATTAATAATTAACGAATGTGTTAATTACTCAGTCATTTTGTTTTTGGGGAGCGCACTCGCGCGACTGGTGGCAACGACGATTTCCTCAACGACGACTTCTTCCCCGACCTCGGCAACCTCTTCATCAACAACATGGGCGACAACATCAACGCCAACAGTTCTGCTCCCACTGCATCGTATGTGATTATGTCCTCCTTGTTAGAGATCGTGCTAGAATTCCTATTTCTAGTCTCTGTCGTAGATTCGATATGTTCATCTATTATACTAGCCCGCATAATTAGATCAACCTCTGTTATTGCCGTCATAATTTACTTATTGTTTATTCGTATTAAATCTTGTATTAATTTACTCATATATTCAAAAGTAAATGTCAGCAAGTCTTCTCATTGTTCTTTGTGTTTGAAGAATCTGGACATGGGAGGTGGTGATCATGATGATCGTGAGATTGAGTATGATGATGAAGACATTGTGGTTGACATTGCTAGCAAATGTAGCTTATGATGTTTATCTTGTAATACATGATTTGCTTGGGAAGGATGTGCCTGTTCAAGGCTTCATATTTCTGTCTTGCTATTTGATTAGTGATATGCCGATAATATTCAGAATCGGAACGAGTATGCTCGTAAGACATTTTGGTTGATGCTACTCTTAATTATTTAGCCTTTTAGGTGAACCCTCAGTTTTTTTAAAACCTGGACTGTAGAACAATAGTTCTATGGTATATTTTCATTAAATAAAATAAAGATGTACATAGATGAATTACAATCAGCTTGCAGCTGCAACTATCCAATACCAGTTTTTTCAAACATGGAAACAATTCAACTGCTTAGCTTATCCTCTCCCCAGATGAGTGGATATAGAAACTTTGCTTTAGTTCTGTGTCTGACTAGCATGAGGTCCTGTTTTAACTTGAACTTCTAGCTCATGGTACTTGATCTTTCATTCCTGAAAAGCACTCCATTCCTTTGCATCCAGATTTTCCAACATCCCAAAATTATAATGTCCATAGCGATTCCTTTTGGCAAAATATGATGCAACATAACCACCTCATCATAGAAGGAAATTCCTCTTTTCTTTGTGGGCGGATTTCAGATCAACAATGTTGTGCAAAGGTGCAGTCCCAAAATAGATGAAGAATGCTTTCCTCACAATTTTCGTTACAAAGAACATAACTATAGGATGGTATGAGAAATTATTTCTCTTGAGAAGACTCCTTGTACTTACTCTATCACCAAGTGCAAGCCAAAGGAAGAACTTGTGCCTAATTCTGCTTGCACTTTGCCACAACCACTTGAAGATGCAGTGACTTTCAGAGTTTCCTGTGAGAAATTTATATACCTGCTTGGATGAATAGAGATTCTTGTGCCAGGCATATGACCAAATATAATTTTCATCATATAGAATGATCCGATTGATATCATGATGTAGAGTAATGAATTGAGTATGTGCTCGGATGGACAGTGGTCTGTCAAATTTCCCTCCAAAATCATGTGCATTTACCATACTAGCAACAGTTGTGTCATTGGAGGTAACAAAAGAGTGAAGCTCTGGGTATTGTGATGCCAGTGGTTGCTCTTTCCATGTGTCTCCCAAAAGAGGACTTTCTTCCCAGATCCAAGTGTGCATTTGGAAAATTCTTTATATATAGGGATAAGTTTAATAAGAGATTTCCACCAGAAAGATCCCTCAGATTTGCGAGTGGGGGGAGAGCCTCCATAGTAAGTTTCCCAAAATGAGATACCCAAGGCAGATTGTGTTTGTTGAAGAATTTGTGCAGGTTCTTAAGAAGCAGAGCTTTATTCTGAGTTGCTAAATCAAGAACTCCCAGTCCTCCTCGGGTTTTTGGCTTGCACACTAAGTCCCAAGATATCATGGCTTGGCCCATTTGATCAGTATCATATTTTCTCCAGAAACAATGCTTCGAATATTTGTTGACCTTATCAACTACCCCTACTGGGAAGGCTAGATTGCACATGAAGTAAGTGGGTGATGAGTTGTATACTGATTTGATTAATTGTAGTCTTCCATCATAGGATATGAGGATGGAACAGCCTGCAATTCTTCTCTCATTTCTTTGC
Source organism: Hordeum vulgare subsp. vulgare (assembly GCF_904849725.1). Taxonomy (NCBI): domain Eukaryota; kingdom Viridiplantae; phylum Streptophyta; class Magnoliopsida; order Poales; family Poaceae; genus Hordeum; species Hordeum vulgare. The sequence goes on along the minus strand of NC_058521.1, from coordinate 288,298,049 downwards.
ATCATGGGAGAAAAGCCATCAATCTTGAGCTTGTTCGTACTCAGAGGCAATCCCAAATAAGTGAAAGGAAAAGAGCCAACTTGACATCCTATAGAGTTCTTGATAGCTTCCAAATTTTTAGGGCTTACATTAATGGGAATAATCACTGATTTATGATAGTTCACACTGAGTCCAATCTGTGCAGTGAAATGCAAGAGATTTCTAACTTGGCTTACTTGAGAGGTGTCAGCTGGTAGTACCAAAATAGTGTCATCAACATACTGTATCGCTGGAAAATCAGGGCATGATTGTCTGATGAGTGGAGGGGAAACAATGGTGTTTCTCATTGCTTCATTAAGAATGGATTGGAGCAAGTCTGCTGCTAGAACAAAGAGCAGAGGGGGGGAAAGGGCCTCCCTGCCTGACTCCCCTTTCACAATGGAAAATTTTCTCTGGTATTCCATTAAGTAACATTGCTGATGTTTCTGAGCTGAAAATGTCGGTTTTTCTGGAGGTCCAATGCGAGAGTAGCATAGACATGTCTTTACTTTTGCTGTCATAATCTGCCTTTCACATACACATACATGTGGAAGTGTCAAATTCTTTTCAGTGTCGTTCAATGTAAGTCAAGGCGACTACCTTAACCATCAGTTCCAAGAACAGTACAAAAAGAGTTTGGTTGGCCATCTCTTTGTGAATTATTACGAAATTTTGACTTTGTCTATTTATTGCAACCTAGCATAAAGAACTTGTGATGTCTGACAAAAAAAAACTCTTGGATATCAAAAATGGATTTTATGGGTAGTGATGTGTGCTGAACTAATTCCATGTTGCTGTAAATGCAACTGATGTGGATGCCGAGACAGAGCGGGGGAGCAATGTAGGGGATGCTCCATCAGCTGCGGGTGAAGAAGCAAAGCCATAAAAAGTTTAGAGGCAATGGCATCATTACAATGATGATCATGATATCCATATCTAGACACGAGGTACAATTTTGGCGTGCCCCTGAAGTTGGGTAGAGGTGGTGGTGGTAGCTTTTGCCCTGGCCTGGGACTATCTGTAGTGTTTGACGGACGGCACTGCTTTGCATTATGTTATTCTGCACTTTTTGTTTATTGTAGACCTGCTACTGTATGGTAACTACATGAGATTGTGGTGTCACGTATCTCAGATAATACAGTATAAGATTGGTTACTGTTGATGGAAACATAAAATAGCTTAAATTTAGGCAATATGTAGAGGTATATACAGTATTTAGTAGTCGGCAACGATTGCCATATGATACTATTCCCCAGTTCCTCATCACACACCAAAGGACAAGAAAACTCTACTGCAGATACATATGCAAAAAGTGACACGACACTAGGAGATAAAACGCCATGTTAAACTGGCATTGCTATGAATGTATCTGATCAGCTGTCGGGTACTCTCATGCTAAGTACTTCGGGTGATGGCCGAAGAGTGCAAACCATTTCCCTAGTTTTCCCAAAATAGACCTGCAGTCAAGGCAATGCGTCGTCATTTGAGATAAAAAAAATCTCACAAGATCAAAAAAAAAAAAGTTGCAATGAAGCTGATACCTGGTCCAGTGAATTTCTCAGCTTGCCCTCCATCTCTTCTATCATTTTCCCCATGTTAACCAGATGCCCATCTGCCACAGCAAGGGTCATGCTCATCTGAAAACCCAACATACAGACAGCTTAGCAAGCAATTTCTAATCAACGAAAAGTTGCATCACACCTGCCTAGCTAGCTAAAACAACCATCCATCGAGCACAATTAAGCCTCCAAACCAAAACCAATGGCGACATTTACAACTTAGAATTGCAAATAGACATACTAGTTTACTACTAGATTGTACTGTTGACACACAATTGATCTACTACAAGTGCAGAGTTTATATTGATGATGGAATCTGTTCTGTTAATACACACATCAACAGTTGTGGAAAGCGGCGACGCAGGACATGCTTATATCTCACATAGCACCTTCCCATGATATGAAGAGGGAGGGAAGGTTAACCTGCCGCCTAATTGACCCGGACAAGTTGAAAGTTCCCGATTGCTTGTTATCTGTTGTCAATGACAGCATAACAGTGCTGTTCAAGCAGTAATGTGCTGCTCCTTCCTCTTCAGGACCAACCTATTGAATTACATTAACATTCTTGTCAAGTCATGAGGTAACCAAAGACAACAGCAATGAGGAGAAAGTGGGCCTAATAATTGACATCTTCATGGATAGTGTATCTTGAGCCACCTGGATAACATGAATTGCATCCCACGAACCTATTTGCATATAACCTCTTTTCCCTTGTCCATCTGGAACCACAAAATGAAACAGAAGACAATTGAATAGACTATATGCGGTTAACTAATAAGATGAGATGAAGCACTCGAACAGACCTTTCTTTATTAAGAAGCATGCAATGAAACTCTCATCTTCATCCTCCCAAATGTACACAGATGAGATCCCACCTTCATAGTACCTAATTGCCAACAAAAGGTCGAATTACATGCGTTAGCTGTGCGTTCACCTACTATATATTAACACCTCTATACCAGATAGTGTAATCTTCTACAAGTGATAACATTCCGTCATGCTGCATGTGCTTAGTATATTACTGCACAAAAAGGGCAAGTAAATAAAATATTAATCTTACTGATCACGGTAGACAGAGAAAACCTCATTTGCCTCGACTTCAAGATTCCTCATCTCTTCTGAGGGAACTGTCCCGTCTTCTAAAGGAGGCTCATATATGTTGGACCAAGGTGATCTGCAAGGCAACTCAATATCAACAAATGAGAAACAAATTCGAATCAAGAACGGGAATCACATCCACTAATTCATCTCTTTGCACTAATTTTCTCGATGCATTTACTTATTGGATCATTTGGTTTGTTTGGTAAGGCTAAAGCTTGATAATTTACAGTCATGACTAGTGGAACTGAACAAAGTTGCATTAGAATATACGACTAGCGATATACTCCCTCCTTCCCATAATCTTGGGCATCTAACGTTTGTGCATGAAAATTAGTGAGTTGTCGTTGGCTGGGAGAGCAAAAGTGCCTCCGCGATCTCCTTTGATTAAGTACTTCGCACAAACTCCTCTGTTGTGGGATTGGAAGGCGAGGTGGGGTCCCTTCGTCGGGAGATAAATGCGAGAGAGGAAGATGACGTGGGGTAACTGCAATAGATAACCGACTGGCCAATTTTTTTCCTTCCCAGAAAATTAGCTATCGTTAGGGATGGTTGTAATGGAAGGAGAGATGAAGACATGTACGCCCTACATTATGGGATTACATGCAAAAGATTATACGCCCACCATTTTGGTTAGAAGGGAATATCAATGTAAGCAAGATTACATCAGGCAGTACAACAAAAGAAGACAAATGTAGCAATGTATGGTGTGAAATAGCAACCACCTAATCCTAGGTCCCTCCAAGGCATCCTTTCACATTTTCCTTTCTCGTTTTGATTCATTCATTATGTATTCTTACATTCATTCATGGCCGTTAGATCTACCGGTACAGTGCAGTCTTCTTCGGTATCTCCCAACCATTCTATTCTAGTCCTCATCCAACTGAACCTTTCAGATTTCCCCAATGTCATGCTGCCTTCTCAGCTTCCCCTTCTTCCTGTTCTGTCTCCACCCAAATGATTAGAACCCATCTGTAGCAAAAATCCACCCATACTCGTTGCTTTTCTCGCTAACTAACTAATGCTCCAAACCACATGCATGAGCAGTCACGTGTGTTTGTGCACTGAATTCTCCCATTCACTCAAAATCTCCTAATGAATCTTCACGATAGGCTCCTCTTCCTTTGTTTCTACAGCAGCAGCTGCTCTGTCTCCTCCACATTCTTCTGTTTCTATGGCTCCAATATGAATGAGACCCATACACCATGGTCCCCTCCGCTGCAGCAACACAGCCATATGAACAGCATCATAAATGCCAGCCTCTATTTCATGAACTTCTCTTCCTTTCTATATGTTTCCCATTTTCCCAATGTTTGTTTCCTTCTAGGGCCGAAGCCAGGACGATCACAAGTATAGTACGACATATGTTTGGAATTATGTCAACAATAAATCATCTCAAATGTTAAAATTCATAGTTTACCAAAAACTGAGAAAAGACTTCAAATTGATAAGAAATACATATGTTTGGCTTTTTTTTTTTAACAAAAATGTATATAGCTCTACTGTCAGTGTTCACCAATGTGTCGATCCAAATTTTCGGCAGTAGCGCAGATTTGAGATTGAGGGAATTGGCATGAAAAATTGTCTTCGTTTTCAACTAACAAAGTATGGCCAAAGAAAGGCAGAAGGGAGTATATTGTAATACCGTATACGTACCTTGCCTAATTATCTGGTTGTGGCTGGACGTACGCAAGCGACCAAGGACGATCAGCGGCAGCCGTTCTATTCGCCACTACTCTGCTGCTTCACAAGCCGGCAATCAAGTCCAAGGTCAACGACTTGGGACCGGCGGCAGACGTCCTAACGGTATGGTGGCGAGATAGATCGATAGATCTTAGATCTGATCGTGGGGCGAGGGCAGAACGACCGACCGCATCCATGACCTATTGTCTACACGTGGGCATGAGGTAGATGGGCTATTTTTGTTGCTTTGTGGGCTTTGGTGCGTGCACAAGTACGTGCATCTGTGTCATACCCAAGGGCCATGACCCTCTTCTTATCCAGGGCCTTCCCGATGGAATGGACCATGGGCCGTGGGCTATGACCAGCTACACAAACAGGCAGAGGGCTTATAAAGGAGGAGAAGTTAGACTGAGGAGGGCAGCGAAGAATTAAAACGATCTGAACTTCTCATCTCCTTGCTCCCGTTCCTCACCCCTCCTGCTACTGTATCCTCTCCTTGCTGATTTCTCATCCCCAATCTTCATTGTATCTCCAACTTGTATGAAGGATTGGTACTGACCAGTTTGTCCATCTCATCTCTGTACTTGGGTCGTGACAATCTGGGCTTAATTAACGTAATCAGGAAGTTATGTACGGCCATTAGCGCTAATGTATACACGTATAGTAGTAGCCCCTGCTATATTTCTTTGAGGGGGGGGGCGATTGTTTGGGATGGGGGGAAGGGTTAGCCCCTGCTCGCCCCCCTCAGTTTGCTTTACTTTTAGTGGCGACACATTACTGCAACATGCAGATGGACCAAGGATGAAAGGCAGTGTGCAGGTAACGTACATTGTGTGTTCTACAAGATGTGATATTCTTCTTCCCTTTTTTCTCGTCTGCTTTTTATGTTTCGGCTCTGTTGTTCATTTGTTGCCCTGCTTTCTCAATGTTGCAGAAGATGTGATAATACAAACGTACCAATGATACAGTGTGGGGTCTATGAATAAATTGGTTCGTTGATCTGACAACAGATTATGTTATTTGTGGCACTCTTGATATGAAAGTAGTGAATACTTTTCTATAGCATTTCAATGCTATAAACCACCCTATGACGCAAGTAGAGTATGCATGTGTTGTGTTTGATACAACGTCTTCCTCACTTCCTTACAAAGCTTGCATTGCTCAATTTGGTCTCTGGGCAGAAAGCGGTTAATTGATCTGATAGGTTGATGTACCATGTCATGATATGATTTATGAGCATGCGATCAGGGATGAATACCTTCATAGCTTGTCATCTCAATGAAGTGCTACAAGCAGCCGTTGTGTTTGGCTAGAATGTCTCCCCTTGCCCATATGCCATCTTACAGGAAATTTTTTACAACAACAACAAAGCCTTTAGTCCCAAACAAGTTGGGGTAGAGAGCTGAAACCCATAAGATCTCGCAACCAACTCATGGTTCTGGCACATGGATAGCTAGCTTCCACGCACCCCTGTCCATGGACAGATTTTCTTTTACCATTTGTTTGATGATTCATGAGTCATTTTCCTGTTCATCCAGAAAATGCTTGTGCATTGGAGAAATGTGATGTGGGGAGCCTCTTTCACCTACAATAGTGTGGTTGCAGAGACCAAACAGTTTTGCAAATTTTAGAGTAAGTTACCTGATGACTAACTGGACTACGAAGTGCCATATTTAGATACGGTGTATGTTGTGTCTACTATCTTCTTCAAAGACAAATGCTATCATCTTACCAGCCTTTAACATTGTATAGTCTAGAAATTCCCGCAGCAATATGTTGTGTGTCACCTAGTTCATAGGATGATTTCGTCCCGCAATGCATATGATTATAGAAAGCACAAGTTAAATGGAAATAAGGGAGGTATCAAGGGTTTGCTGACCGGTAAGAATCGGCGTCGCGGTTATACTCACAAAGAATGTACTCCTTATTGTTCTCCTTATCCATGCAAACCTGCAATGTTTACAACGTTCAGAGGGGGGGAAAAGAGGGGGGGGGGGATGAGAAACAAGTAATGGAATGTGTTAGTTTGGAGAGAAGGGATTATGTGCATCGATAATTCTCATTGATCGTGCAACAGGCACATATATAGGTACAAGGGGTGCGACCGGTGTCTTGTCTCCCAAGAAACAAGTAAATACAGAGGGGAGAGAGAGACTACAGGTACGACATACAAACCCGGACCTACATACGTACAAACATGTTCAACACCCCCCGTAGTCGAAGTGTTGCCAGTGACGCAAAGACTGGACCGAAAACTCTCGAAGGTCGAGGTAGGGAGTCCCTTCATCATCACATAGGCAAACTGCTCATCGATGGGCACATGCAAAACTCGAACACGAAAGTGCGACATGCTCCCAAACAAAGTGAATGTCGATCTCAATATGCTTCGTCCGGCGATGATGAACGGGATTGGCAGAGAGGTACACCGCGGAGACATTGTCACGGTAGACAATCGTGGCCTTGGGAACCTCACATAGCAACTCCTGAAGCAGCTGTCGTAGCCAGGAACACTCTCGACGGCGTTAGCCACAGCTCGGTACTCGGCCTCAGCGCTTGATCGTGAAACCGTGGGCTGCCATTTAGGCGACCACGAGATCAGAGAGGGGCCGAGGTAGACACAGTAGCCAGAGGTGGAGCGTCTGGTGTCGGGACACCCAGCCCAGTCGGCGTCGGAGTAGGCAATGAGGGTGGTGTCAGAGGATGCCGTCAGGGTGATTCCCATAGCCGTGGTGCCACGTATGTACCGGAGGATACGTCTCACCAGAGCCCAATGAGTGTCACGTGGGGCGTGCATGTGAAGACACACCTGCTGAACAGCATACTGAAGATCCGGCCGCGTCAGCGTGAGGTACTGGAGAGCACCGACGATGGAGCGGTAGAAAGGAGCGTCGGACACCGGAGATCCCTCGACGGCGGACACCTTCGCCTTTGTGTCAACAGGCGTGGAAGCAGGCTTGCAATTAAGCATTCCTGCTCGCTCGAGTAGCTCGTGAGCGTACTTCTGCTGATGCAGAAAGAAGCCAGTGGCATGACGAACAACCTCGATGCCGAGGAAGAAGTGGAGAGCCCCCAAATCCTTGAGAGCGAACTCAGTGCCAAGACGAGCGGTGATCTGCTGCAGTAGCGCTGGCGATGACGCGGTCAGGATGATGTCGATGTACAGGAGAAGGTACGCAGTGGCGGCTCCCTGGTGATAAACAAACAGGGAGGCATCGGACCGGGTGGACCGGAACCCCTTCTGCTGAAGAAAGGCCGCAATCCGCTGGTACCAGGCCCGAGGAGCCTGCTTCAGCCCATAAAGAGAACGGGAGAGCAGGCACACATGGTCCGGATAAGAGGTGTCGACAAAACCAGTCGGCTGCTGGCAAAACACCTGCTCGTCGAGATGGCCATGCAAGAAAGCATTGGACACATCGAGCTGGTGAACTGGCCAATCGCAAGAGGCAGCTAGCTGGAGGACTGCGCGAATCGTGCCCGGTTTGGCAACCGGGGCGAAGGTGTCGATGAAGTACAGGCCGGCGCGCTGTCGGAAACCGCGCACCACCGAACGCACCTTATAGCGCTCGAGAGAACCGTCAGGGCGAGTCTTGTGGCGAAAGACCCACTTGCCAGTGATGACATTGGCATGGGGAGGTCGCGGGAAGCTACCACGTACGGTTACTGTAGGGCATCGAACTCCTCATGCATGACAGCGAGCCAGTTCGGATCCCGTAGGGCTGCGCGAACGGAGGTGGGCACTAGAGACAGAGCCGAGGTAGACACCAATGTAGTCGCCTGGTGGGACCGAGCCGGAGGCCTCGGCGACAGGGGCACCCGAGGGAGCGCTGGAGACAGCGACAGCCGGATCCAAGGCGGCTATGAGGCCCCCGGAGGAGGTGGCCACGGTGGAGGGTGCGGAGCGCATACGCGCAGCCGGGGCCGTGGCAGTGCTCGGCAACGAAGCGGGTGGCTTGATGGAGGTGGTGGCAGGGGCGAGCCGTACCGCAGATGGCGCCGAAGGGAGCGCGGGTGGTGACGGTACCTGCTGAAATGGGAACACGAATTCATCAAAGTAAATGTGTCGCGATGTATAAACTCGGTGGGACACTGGATCATAGCACCGGTAACCTTTCGTGTTGGGAGGATAACCGAGAAAGATGCAAGGAACCGAGCGGGGAGCGAGTTTATGAGGGGTGGTGGACGTCGTGCTAGGATAACAGAGACACCCGAAAATGCAAAGACCATCATAAGATGGGGCCACACCGAAGAGGAGTTGGTGAGGAGCATAGTTCCAGCGAGGGCGACACGGGCGGATGTTAATGAGGAGGCTGGCTGTGGCAAGAGCATCCGGCCAGAACCGCGGTGGCACGTTGGAGTGGAAGAGCAACGCGCGAACACAGTCGTTAAGGATGCGAATGACGCGCTCAGCACGACCATTTTGCTGGGAAGTGTAAGGACAAGTGAAACGAAAGACGGTGCCATGAGCCGCAAGGAGGTGTCGAATGACGGCGTTGTCAAACTCTTTTCCGTTGTCAATTTGTAATGCAAGGATAGGACGACGGAATTGTGTGGTGACGTAGGAATAAAAGGTGTTGAGTGTGGCGATGGCGAGTGCCGAGTGTAGGGCGGCGAGTAGTGAGGGATCCCACGGAGGCGGCGCCTGGGGCAGGTAGAACCCGCCATAAGGTGGCGCGGGTGCGGCGCCATAGCCACCCGGGGCCGGCGATGCAGGGAGGGTCGGGTAGGGTGCAACGTGAGGCGCGGCGCCGGGCCTGGCGAGATAGGCCTGGTGGCTCGACGAAGGAGGCCCAAGGAGACCCGGGACGAGAGCCCTAGGCACTGGAATGGAGTACGCATGGACGACTCCCGTCCATGGGTTGGTGTCGTAGGTCCATGGCGGGGAGGGTTGGTGCTGACGAGGCGCCACCCCGGGCGTCGGGCCGCCCCCTGGCGGTTGCTGCTGCTTGCAGCCACCCCCGCGACGGTTGTCGCGCCGCCCACCGCCCTGCTGCGGCTGGTGGGGAGCAGCGAGAGGAGCCGAAGCCACAGGCGGGAGAGGGTAGAACCCCGGAGGCGGGTAAGGCGGTTGCTGCTGCCGAGGTGCAGGCGGGGCGGGTTGTGGCGGGGCGCCACGAGAGGTGCCGACGGCGAGGGCCTGGTGCTGCACGCGCTTCTTCACCCCTTTCATCCGGTGCTCCTCCAACTTCAAGTATGCCAAAACTTGGGGAAGGAGCGGTCCGGCATCAAGGTGAGGTTGCCGGCGGCGTTGCCAAAGTCCTCGTTGAGGCCGGCAGTCAGCGTGCTGAGAAGAAGGTCGTCATCAACCTTGGCGCCGATGTCGCGGAGCTCATCCGACAACTGCTTGAGGCGGCGGAAGTAATCATCGATGCACTGGTCATCCTGATGACAGGCAAAAAATTCCTGTTGTTGAAAAATGCGACGCTGAAGCTTGTTGTCTGTGAAGAGTCCGTTGAGCTTGACTCACACGGTGCGGGCATCATCTCCATCACTCACGACCATGTGAAACGGGTCCTTGGAGATGGTGGTGAAGAACCACCGGATGAGCGTGGCTTCGATTGCAATCCACTCGGGGTCGTCTCCCATGGTGCGCGAGTCGACGGTGCCATCGATGTGATCCACGAGATTCTCCTCATGGAAGAGAAGCGAGAAGTAGGTTTTCCACATGTAGTACGTGGAGTTGGTGGCGTCGAGGATCACGGGAACGCGGTCTTGGATGGAGATGTCGCGGATGGCAGCAGGATCTGGACCGGCAAAGGGGTTGGTGTAGGAGGAGGCGACGGACATGGTGGCGGCGCGCGAGGGGAAGGGCGGCGGCTAGGGTTTAGGGAGGGAGAGCGGCGGCGCGGCTGGAGAGGCGGCGCGACGGCTGGTGGATGGCGCGGCTGCGGGAGGGAAGGGACAGCGGCGTGGGAAGGTAGTGGTGGCGGCGCGGGGTGGCGGCGGCAGATGGCGGCGACGGGATGGCCGGGGGCAGCGGCTAGGGTTGCGGAAGCTGTTTAGCGAAGGATCGATACGGTGAATGATACCATGTTAGTTTGGAGAGAAGGGATTATGTGCATCGATAATTCTCATTGATCGTGCAACAGGCACATACATAGATATAAGGGGTGCGACTGTTGTCTTGTATCCCAGGAAACAAGTAAATACAGAGGGGAGAGAGACACTACAGGTACGACGTACAAACCCGGACACAATGAAATCAATTGCTTCTATTAGAACATTTTTAAAAAATATCGCCTAAAACAACCTTTAGCGGGGTTGGTTAGAGCCACTCAAGTAACATATCCAGTTGTGCAAGTTAGATTTAAGCACCAAAACGTAGAATGCAATAGCCATTCTATTCGACTTTATCGAATGACGTAAAAGGAGGGCGTGCCATAAACCTAAAGGAGGTGGATTTCTTGCCTAAATTCAACACAGAAAAGGAATCAATGGCAGCATGCCCGCTGAGCAATTACAGGAAATATTTTCGACGCAGTTTAATTGAATACATATCCGAATCAGTAAGCTAGAAGTGGTGTAAACGCGGAGCAGGAAACGGCGGCTGCTTACCTGGAGCGGGAGGTCAACTTGGGAGAGGAGGTCGAGGGAGTGGTCGGGGAGGAGGGAGAGCAACGCGTTGAGCGCCGTCTCGGTGCTCCCCGGCGGCATCCGCCGCATCAGATCCATCGCCGGCTCCATGTATCCTCCCCGCCCTCTTCTTGGATCCAACTCCTCTCTGCTTCTTCCTCTCCGTCTCTGGTGCTTGTCCTAATTCAGTTCCCTATGCTGTTTCCTTTTTTTTCTCGTTCCCCCTTCCGTTTACTTATTTTTATGTTAGGACCCTCCTAACTGCCAAACATTAGCCAGGGGAGGTGGTACATGCGAACGATTCAATATTGGAAGGACACCGCTAGGATCAGACTACTGATTCCTTGTCTCCCATTGGATTAGAAACATGTTAGCCGTCCAATCTGATAGCATGGCACGTATATGGTTTCTTAAATTGGTTTGTTAATTGATTGCTTTGTGTAACTGTTTTCGCTAAACACGCCTGGCATCCTCAGGTTGGCTATAGTAGGAGTAACTTAGGTAATATCATGTTTTTGAAACTAACAAATATGTCGATGTGGTACATAATTAAAGATGAAAAAGAGAGTTAGAGTAATATGGATAGATACCGTAACATCTTAAATGTTATGCTACTATGTGTCATGCATGTTAATAAATGAAGTTATATATGATACTTCCTCCGTTTCTAAATATAAGTCTTTCTAGAGATTCTACTAGGAGACTACATACGGATGTATATAGACATTTTTTAGAGTATAGATTTATTCATTTTGTTTCGTATGTAGTCTCCTAGTGAAATCTTTTAAAAGACTTATATTAAGGAACGGATGGAGTACTATGCACTATAGAGGTAATATCATACTCCCTCTGTAAACTAATATAAAAACGTTTAGATTACTACTTTAGTGATCTAAACACTCTTATATTTCTTTACGGAGGGGTACAATAGTATCATATGCATGATACTACTATATGATACTCTTCACTATGATCACCTTCACTGACTTCCTTTGCTTTCGTGACTGTTCCTAGTAGTACGTAAAATATTGGTTTTATTTGGACGCTAGTTAAATCACGCTAGATATTGCCCGCAAAAATCACGCTAGATGTTACCCTAAAAAAATCACTACGCATCATACTTCAGATACTTTGCTTATATCAGACTAGTAGCCAGCCGTCCGATCAGATGCACAAAGGACGTCGGATCAGGGCCAGGCCCATGTGAGATTGCTGCTTAGTTTGGCTAATTGAATGCTTCCTGATTTGCTTCCTTAATTCACCCCTGCGCTGTAACTGCTCCCGTGCAACACGGACGCTACCCTTACTTATCACTCTTTCAGGCATTCCTTTCTTTTCGGACAAAGCTCTTAACAAAGAAAGTGTGCTTCCAAAATAGTACAACCACGTTTCTATCAAAATAAATTATGCTTCCAACATATTATAATCGTGTTTTTTAGAAAAAATGCTTCCAATGTCTTATAATTGTTTTTTTGTTAAAATATTTGTTTGTTTAAAAGCGTATTAGAATCATGTTGCCATAAAAAAGAAAAATTATTTGTAGCATATCAATTGTGTTTCTGCCTTTCTGGTGGAAATTAAACTTTGCTTCCACTAAATTGAGATTTGCTTCCATCAAACAAAACGTGGCTTCCACTGTTAGTGTACATTTTTTTATAGTGAAGCAAATTTTGTTTCCATACACACGATTCAAATAGAACATAATGTGCTTCGGGCAAATGAAAAAAGTGTTATTTTTGCATTAAATATACAAATTTCCAAAGAAATTGGAACTACAATTCATAGTATGCCTAAACCCGTTCAAGCAACAACATCTCCCCCAACTTCTGTTTGGTTGTCATCGCCATCTCTATTGTATGCCTGATGATGTCCAGAATGCCACGTAACGCCAAACATAGCCTCCACCGAGCATAACAAGGAGTGCACATCTACACGAGCCAAAAAAAAAACAATTGCATACATAAGCTCACCAAAACAGAAACCAAATCACCTCAAATGGCTTGAGGCAAAAGCATGAATCTGGTTGAATCAATAACTGGTTTGTTTGAACAATAGAAGCAATGGTATGGTTAGTGAATTACCATGGTAAACATGTGTATGACCGAAGCATGAAACAGCATTTAGAAGCAATAATAAAATTGTATAGAAGCATAGACTTTAACCAAATGTCTTGAGAATCTTATCGTAATAATTTTGTTAGTGAGCATGAAAGTATATAATGGTAGTAGCATGAGATAATATATAATGAGGGTAGGAGGGAGCAACCTGACAGGGCTATTGCAAAAATGATATTCACATGGGCGAGGGCATGTATCCTTTGCAGCATAAATGAGAATTATAGGAATCATTCTAAGTTAAATTTAAAAGTTTGTTTATCAACTGGAAACAAAAAGTACATAAGAAGCACTATAGGAGACCTAGAAAGCATGGACACTCTTAAGCAATTATTTGTTGGTATAACAACGTATATGATACTTAGTGGGTGCATATAAATTTGAAAACTCAAAATAGCATGATTGCACCGATGATCTCGGTGCAAAATTTTGTGAAACACAAACCTATTTCATCAAACCTAATCGGGAGTTATCAGATCTTAAATCAAACAAAAGTGCGCAAAGACCAACATAGTTTTAGTTTAGCAGGTTGTGTCACCTACGTGCATAATTCACGACGGTTGTTTTTGTTGGCGAATGGAAGCAAACTCACTACACCACAGAAATGTGTATATTACAATTAAGAAGCAAGGGGAGTAGGAAGCGTACATACCAATTTCACAGGAATTGAACGACAGACTTAGTGATCCAACAAATAATGTACGACACAAATTCACACCGACAAACAGGGAATAAACCAAAATATTGACATAGAGAAGATATCACATGAATCTCATAATGAAATTATGTTAGAAATCAACTAGCGATGAATGGCTTAAAATGTTGGGGAACGTCGCATGGGAAACAAAAAATTTCCTACGCGCACAAAGACCTATAATGGTGATGTCCATCTACGAGAGGGGATGTTCGATCTACGTACCCTTGTAGAACGTACAACAGAAGCGTTAGTGAACGCGGTTGATGTAGTGGAACGTCTTCACGTCCCTCGATCCGCCCCGCAAACCGTCCCGCGATCAGTCCCACGATCTAGTGCCGAACGGACGGCACCTCCGCGTTCAGCACACGTACAGCTCGACGATGATCTCGGCCTTCTTGATCCAGCAAGAGAGACGGAGAGGTAGATGAGTTCTCCGGCAGCGTGACGGCGCTCCGGAGGTTGGTGATGATCTCGTCTCAGCAGGGCTCCGCCCGAGCTCCGCAGAAACGCGATCTAGAGGTAAAACCGTGGAGATATGTGGTCGGGCTGCCGTGGCAAAGTTGTCTCAAATCAGCCCTAATACCTCAGTATATATATGAGGGAGGGAGGGGAGGAGGCAGCCTCAAACCCTCAAGGTTTGGCCGAAATTTGAGGTGGAGGAGTCCTACTCCAATCCTACTTGGAGTAGGATTCCACCTTCCCACTTGGAAACTCTTTCCACCTTGTGTTTTTTCCTCCCGGCACTCCCAGTACACTACCGATGAGCCCGAAACTTTTCCGGTAATGCACGAAAACCTTCCGGTAACCAAATGAGGTCATCCTATATATCAATCTTCGTTTCCGGACCATTCCGGAAACCCTCGTGACGTCTGTGATCTCATCCGGGACTCCAAACAACATTCGGTAACCAACCATATAACTCATATACGCATAAAACAACGTCGAACCTTAAGTGTGCAGACCGTGCGGGTTCGAGAACTATGTAGACATGACCCTAGAGACTCCTCGGTCAATATCCAATAGCGGGACCTGGATGCCCATATTGGATCCTACATATTCTACGAAGATCTTATCGTTTGAACCTCAGTGCCAAGGATTCATATAATCCCGTATGTCATTCCCTTTGGCCTTCGGTATGTTACTTGCCCGAGATTCGATCGTCAGTATCCGCATACCTATTTCAATCTCGTTTACCGGCAAGTCTCTTTACTCGTTCCGTAATAAAAGATCCCGCTACTTACACTAAGTCACATTGCTTGCAAGGCTTGTGTGTGATGTTGTATTACCGAGTGGGCCCCGAGATACCTCTCCGTCACACGGAGTGACAAATCCCAGTCTCGATCCATACTAACTCAGCGAACACCTTCGGAGATACCTGTAGAGCATCTTTATAGTTACCCAGTTACGTTGCGACGTTTGATACACACAGAGTATTCCTCCGGTGTTAGTGAGTTATATGATCTCATGGTCATAGGAACAAATACTTGACACGCAGAAAACAGTAGCAATAAAATGACACGATCAATATGCTACGTCTATTAGTTTGGGTCTAGTCCATCACATGATTCTCCTAATGATGTGATCCCGTTATCAAGTGACAACACTTGCCCATGGCCAGGAAACCTTGGCCATCTTTGATCAACGAGCTAGTCAACTAGAGGCTTACTAGGGACAGTGTTTTGTCTATGTATCCACACAAGTATTGTGTTTCCAATCAATACAATTATAGCATGGATAATAAACGATTATCATGAACTAAGAAATATAATAATAACTAATTTATTATTGCCTCTAGGGCATATTTCCAACATAAAAAGCATCAAACGGATATTTTCCAAACCTATATCTGACAAGGATTGGGTGAGGAATCCTGCACTAATCCACTAGTCCTGGTCTCTTTCTCCAACCGAGACGGCGCTCCAGCAAGGTTATTGATGGGGTCATAGTCCTAGGGTAGGGTCATAGGCCTGCCCTACACGTCCTACCCAAGGGCTACCCCACACAAGGGACGGGACCTTAAGCATGCCCCGACTGAATTAAGGTCCCCCATCATCCAGTCGGTAGCAGGCCCAGAATCATCCAGTCGGAGACTAACATTCGGAGAACACTCGGTGCGCCGTAACCTCTCTGGAGGGAAACTGCTGTACGTTTCCGGGTGCATTTACTAGCATTTAGAGCATACTTTACCTGTAACGTATGCATTCAATCGCCACTACTCCACCCTTGAATCAGAACTGTTGTGGAGGGCAGCGCACTCTATATAAGCCGCCCTCCTCCACTGATAAAAGGGTTAGCAAATCTTTGTACTCCATATCACACTCGGTAACAAGCTCCGAGAGCACTGAGACGTAGGGCTGTTACCTCCACCACAGAGGGGCCTGAACTCATACAACCTCACCGTAGCTAGGACTCTGCCCATATCATTCGTACCCTACACATCTACTGTCAGGCTTATACCCACGACAGTTCGCGCCCACCGTGGGGCAGGCGTCTAAGCGACTTCCGGCGAGTTTGCGACCACTTCCTTTCGTCATGTCGTCCGGTGGAGGTTCGGGCATGGGTCACCAGATCCTTTTCGGCGCTCTCTCCTTCGTCGTCGACGATTCGGCGTGGCTTCGGGAGGCACCTCTCGACGTCGAGGCGCTTCCTCGTTGCGGGGCCACACACTTCCGTGTCGGCGCTCGCGGCGTTCTTCTTCTCCAACAATCGGCTCCATTGCCGGCTTGCACCTTCGTCACGCGCCGCAGCAAACGATCTCGTAGTCCGCGTCTACAACGTTGGGTGCAACATGCCCGAGCCCGTCAGTTCGCGTCCTCTCAAGTGGCGGTTCTGGAGTCTGTTGTGGTTGCCCCGCGTCCCCAGTGCTCGGGCTCGGTTCCGACTGAGCTCCCTTCCGAGTACATGGACCTCGGGCCTGCAGCAGAAGTTCACATGACCAACACCCATGAAGATCCCCATCAGGCTGGCCGGAACGAGCGCGAAGCCGGTGAAGCATCCGGTGCACGCCGTCCGCCTCGCCGTTCTGCCAGTCGGCACAGCCGGCAGAGCAACGTAGAGTTGTTCCGCACACCTCTCCTCAACTTGGCTGCGGCAGCCGATTCCCTCCAGCCGACTGATTCAGAGGCAGGAAGAGGAATCGAGCAGAGCACGGCAGTCTCCCAGTCGCACAATCGGATCCACAATAGTTCCGCCCATGAAAACACACATCGATCGGTTCACAGCCCCGGCTCCTATCAGCACCACAGGGGAGGCATTCGTTCCATGGTCCGTGAAGATCGTCACCGTTCGCGCACCCCTCCGAGGGGTGGGCCCTATGGGTCCCGACATCATGATGATCGGTGTTCAGTCGGCGACACTTACGACCCGAGACCCGACGCAAGAGGGCGAATCGCCCAGCGAAGAGTCGACAGGGGTCGAGCCCACCGCGATGGCCACGATCTGGATCGTCCAAGTGGCAGCAGGACCATCGTGTCCGGCCCCGAGTGTTTTAGTCGAGCCATCCGCTCGGCTGACATCCCGCCCAACTTCCGATTGGCAGCGGGAATCGGTAAATTTACGGGGGAATCCAAGCCTGAAACATGGCTAGACGATTACCGAGTGGCAGTCTAGATCGGAGGAGGGAACGACTATGTCGCTATGAAGCACCTCCCTCTGATGCTCGATGGTTCGGCGCGAGCTTGGCTGAACCAGTTAGCCCCCTCAAGCATTTACAGTTGGGCAGATCTTGCCCGAGTGTTCATCAGGACCTTCGAAGGGACGTGCAAACGCCCTGCAGGCCTTGTGGAGCTTCAGCATTGTGTCCAGAAGCAGAATGAGCCCTTGCGCGACTTCATCCAGCGATGGACGACTCTTTATCACACGGTGGAGAGCGTCACCGAGCATCAAGCAGTCTGTGCATTCAAGGCAGGCGTACGGTATAGAGAATTGTACCTAAAGTTCGGCCGGACAGGCGACATCTCCATGAGCAAGATGATGGAGATAGCTGCTCGTTATGCAAATGGCGAGGAAGAAGACCGCATCCGGAGCGGCAAACACAAGACATTCGGCGATACCGACGGAGGTAACACTCAGAAGCAGAATCAGAAGGTTCCGCCCACACTGCAAGCAGAAGCTGCAGCTGTAACCGGCGCCAAGTTCAAGGGCAAAGGGAAAGCGCAGTCTGCCCCCAAGAAGAAGCCGTTCAACAATCCCATCCTGGATCAGCCTTGTCCGATACACACGAAGATGGACGGAGAAGGCAATCCCATATACGCGAAGCATACCACTCGGCAGTGTCGTCTCCTGATCCAGGGGTTCGGCGAAGGACAACCGAGCGAGAAGAATCCTGAACAAGATGAGGAGGATAAGGAGGATCCGTTCCCCCAAGTCCATGCAACCCTCATGATTTTTGCTGATGTCGAAAGCAAGAGCCGACTGAAGCTAGTGAACAGAGAGGTCAACATGGCCGTTCCGACTGCTCCCAAGTTCCTTAGATGGTCTCAGACTGCGATCACCTTTGATCAGTCGGACCATCCAGCGCATGTCCCCACTCCAGGAAGACAGGCTCTGGTCGTCGACCCGGTGGTGGAAGGAGTCCGACTGCACAAAGTCCTCATGGACGGAGGTAGCGGACTGAACATCATGTACGCTGACACCCTCAAGGGAATGGGCATTCCGATGTCCAGACTCAGCGAGAGCAATATGCAGTTCCATGGAGTCGTCCCCGGGCCGAAGGCCAAGTCACTCGGTCAGATCGCGTTGGACGTCACTTTCGGCTCCGACAAAAACTTTCGCAAGGAGAAGCTCACATTCAAGGTGGTGGATTTCCAGAGTGCTTACCATGCGATTCTGGGCCGCCCGGCGTACGTGAGTTTCATGGCACGCCCGTGCTATGTATACTTGAAGTTGAAGATGCCAGGTCCAAAAGGCGTTATCACCATCACTGGCAACCGTCAGCGAGCTGAGGAGTGTCTGCAAGAGGGACCAAGGATCGCCGACCAGCAGATGGCTGTACTTGAGCTCGAAGAGTACAAGAAGACAGTCGACCCTGCCGACTTGATGCGCTTGAAGAAACCAGCTTCTGAGTCCGCGTTCCAGTCGGCGGGAGAGACAAAGAAAATCAGCATCCACCCGACGGACGAGTCTGCCGCCCCGACGAACATCTCCACCACCCTCGATCCTAAATAGGAAGCCGAGCTCACCCAATTCCTCCGTGAGAACTGGGACATCTTCGCATGGAAGCCTTCTGACATGCCGGGTGTACCCAGGGAGTTGGCTGAGCACCGACTGCATGTGGATCCCGTCGCTCGGCCCGTCCGAGAGCGCTTGCGTCGGTCCGCCGCGCATAAGAGGAAGGCAATCGGAGAAGAGGTGGCCAAGCTGCTGGCTGCTAACTTCATTCGCGAGGTTCACCACTCCGAGTGGCTCGCCAATGTCGTCATGGTGCCCAAGAAGGACAAGTCACTCCGAATGTGCATTGATTTCAAGCACCTCAATAAGGTCTGCCCGAAAGACCATTTTCCGCTCCCCCGCATAGATCAAATTGTCGATTCGACTGCGGGATGCAAGCGTTTGTCATTCCTTGATGCCTACTCGGGTTATCATCAGATCCGTTTGTATGGTCCCGATGAGTTGAAAACAGCCTTCATCACCCCGTTTGGGTGCTTCTGCTACATCACTATGCCTTTCGGTCTGAAGAATGCAGGAGCTACCTTTATGCGCATGATCCAAAAATGTCTCCTCGACCAGATCGGTCGCAATGTGGAGGCATACATGGATGATATCGTAGTCAAGTCTCGCAAAGGTTCCGACCTACTGACTGACTTGGCAGAAACATTCGCCAACCTTCGTAGGTACGATATCAAGCTAAATCCAGCCAAATGTTCATTCGGTGTTCCCAGCGGAAAGTTACTCGGTTTCTCCGTTTCCGAACGAGGGATCGATGTTAAGCCCGAAATGATCGGGACCATTGTCCGAATGGATAGGCCGGTCAGAATACACGATGTTCAACGGCTCACAGGTTGCCTAGCGGCTTTGAGCAGGTTCATCAGTCGACTCGGCGAAAAAGCACTTCCTCTGTACCGACTCATGAACAAGTCAGATACCTTCGAGTGGACAGACGAAGCCCAAGTCGCATTCGACGACCTCAAAGTCCTACTTTCCACCCAGCCGGTTCTTACTGCTCCGTTCAGTAAAGAGCCCCTTCTTCTATATATCGCGGCTACAAATCAAGTCCTCAGTATTGTTCTTACAGTCGAGCGAGAAGAAGAAGGCAAAGCATACAAAGTTCAGCGGCCAGTGTACTACGTCTCCGAAGTCCTGACCCCTTCCAAGCAGAGGTATCCCCATTATCAGAAGCTTATCTACGGGATCTATATGACTGCGAAGAAGGTGGCCCATTATTTCCAAGACCACTCGGTATTTGTCGTTTCTGATGCTCCTTTGTCAGAAATTCTCCACAATCGAGACGCGTCAGGCCGAGTGGCGAAGTGGGCAATGGATATGCTGTACTGTGATATCAAGTTCGAGGCCAAGAAAGCTATTAAGTCTCAAGCCCTGGCTGACTTTATAGCAGAATGGGTAGAACAACAGCAACCGACTCACATTTACTCGGCTCATTGGACAATGTTCTTCGATGGGTCTAAGATGTTGAATGGATCCGGCGCTGGGGTTGTGATCATATCGCCAAAAGGTTACAAGCTCAAGTACGTGCTTCAGATACACTTTGATTCCTCTAACAACGAGGCAGAGTATGAAGCTCTTCTCTACGGATTGCGCATGGCCATCTCACTCGGCGTCCGTCGCCTGATGGTCTACGGCGATTCGGACTTGGTGGTCAACCAAGTGATGAAAGAGTGGGACGTAAGGAACCCCACCATGATGACATACTGCAATGCAGTCAGGAAGCTTAAGAAGAAGTTTGAAGGTCAAGAACTTCATCATGTTCCGAGACTGAAGAACCAAGCAGCTGATGAGTTGGCGAAACTCGGATCCACTCGGAGACCAGTCCCGAGTGACGTCTGCCTCGAGCACCTGCATCTTCCCTCAGTCAAAGAAGATCCCTTCACTGAAGAACTAGTACAACCCAAAAGCGCAACAGATCCGACTGAAGTCGATGTGCCTGCTGTGGTTGATCTGGTCACAGAGATTCTGGTAGTCGTTCCCGATTGGACTGTGCCGATCATGGCATTTATCTTGAGACAAGAACTTCCAGAAGATGAAGTCCAAGCCCGGCAAATAGTTCGCAGGTCGAAGGCATTCACTGTCATTGACGGTCAATTGTACAAGGAGAGTGTTTCAGGCATCCTCCAACGTTGCATTTCCCCAGAGGAAGGACAGTTGATCTTAGAGGAGATCCACTCGGGAACCTGCGGCAATCACGCTTCTTCGAGAGCAATCATCGCCAAGGCGTTCAGAGCTGGATTCTTCTGGCTGCAGGCTAACGAGATGGCCAAAGCTATGGTCGACCGATGTGAAGGCTGCCAGTTCTACTCCAACAAGTCCCACAAGCCAACATCTGCACTAAAGACAATCCCACTTGTGTGGCCATTTGCAGTTTGGGGATTAGACACAGTCGGACCATTCAAGACAGGCCAAGGAGGCTACACACATCTGTTGGTGGCAGTCGACAAGTTTACCAAATGGATAGAAGCCAAGCCCATCAAGAAACTCGATGCCTCAACAGCTGTCAAGTTTGTCAGGGACATCATTTCCAGATTCGGGGTGCCTCACAGCATAATCACAAACAATGGGACAAACTTTGACTCGGACAGATTCAAAGGCTTCTGTGCGAGTCAGGGTATCCGAGTGGATTTTGCTTCCGTAGCACATCCGCAATCCAATGGACAAGCTGAGCGTGCGAATGGACTTATCCTTCAAGGTTTGAAGCCTCGACTCTTGCGAGAGGTAGGACATGCTGCTGGTGCATGGGTCACCGAGTTACCTTCAGTACTTTGGGGCCTCCGCACCACTCCAAACCGATCAACGGGGCGATCGCCGTTCTTCCTCGTCTATGGAGCAGAAGCGGTCCTTCCGAGTGACCTGCGTCACAATGCCCCGCGAGTCGAACTCTTCTCCGAAGCCGAAGCAGAACAAGCAAGGCAAGATGGAGTCGATCTTCTAGAGGAGGAGCGCGAGATGGCACTCACTCGCTCAACAATTTAGCAGCAAGATCTGCGACGCTTTCACGCACGTCACGTCAGGAGTCGCACATTCCAAGCTGGCGATTTAGTGCTCCGAGTGGATCAGCAAAGACCACACAAGTTGGCTCCGGCCTGGGAAGGGCCTTTCATCATTTCCAAGGTGCTGAACAACGGAGCATACAGACTATACAACATTCGGAGGGAGACAGACGAGCCGCGTGCATGGAACGGAGATCTCCTCAAGCGTTTTTATACGTGATCGTCGACTGAAGCAGTGTAACGAACAAGTTTGGAGAAATAATATATTCAGCAGATTCAGTTTTGCGCAGATTCAGAGTTCTCACACACACAAAAAAAAACTTAGCTGCGGTCCTGCATCGCCTGAGTACTACCTTCCTCCGAGTGTGCACTTCACGTCGCACTCGGGGACTTAGCTGTGATCAAGAATCACCTAAGTACTACCTTCCTCCGAGTGTGCACTTCACGTCGCACTCGGGGACTTAGATGTGATCAAGAATCACCTAAGTACTAACCTCCTCCGAATGTGCACTATACGTCGCACTCGGGGACTTAGCTGTGATCAAGAATCAACTGAGTACTACCTTCCTCCGAGTGTGCACTTCACGTCGCACTCGGGGACTTAGCTGTGATCAAGAATCACCTAAGTACTACCTTCCTCCGAGTGTGCACTTCACGTCGCACTCGGGGACTTAGATGTGATCAAGAATCACCTAAGTACTAACCTCCTCCGAATGTGCACTATACGTCGCACTCGGGGACTTAGCTGTGATCAAGAATCACCTAAGTACTACCTTCCTCCGAGTGTGCACTTCACGTCGCACTCGGGGACTTAGATGTGATCAAGAATCGCCTAAGTATTAACTTCCTCCGAGTGTGCACTATACGTCGCACTCGGGGACTTAGCCGCGATCCTGCATCGCCTAAGTAATAACTCCCTCCGAGTGTGCACTTCACGTCGCACTCGGGGACTTAGCTGTGATCAAGAATCGCCTAAGTAATAACTCTCTCCGAGTGTGCACTATACGTCGCACTCGGAGACTTAGCTATGATCACGAATCGCCTAAGTCTTAATCTCCTCCGAGTGTGCACTACAAGTCACACTCGGGGACTTAGACGTGACCACGAATCACCTAAGTCTTAATCTTCTCCGAATACGCACTAAGTGTTGCACTCGAAACAGCGTTCCAACAAAAGATTAAATGTTTTCATCCCGACAACATAAGTCAAAAAACGATAGCTGACTCAGTGCGGATCAAGATTACCCGCACCGATTTAAAAGTATGACGGCCAACAGAAGTGGCCTCAGTATCTTACAGGTAAACACTCGGCATACCGAGGATATAGTTTGATCACGTGTCAGCTGGGCCGACGTCAGGACTAGAGGTCTCCACAAAAGTGTCCAACTCGATTCCATCAGCGATGCGGGTGGTAGTCTCAAGGAACGTCTCCATGAAGTCTTCGAATTGAAGCTTCTTCGTGTTGGCGACCTTCAATGCTTTCAGCTTATCTTCCCGCACCTCCTTGCAATGGACTCGGACCAAGGATAGCGCAACGTCAGCACTGCAACGCGCTGCCAATTTCTTCCAGGATTGTACTCGGTCCGAATCTCCTCCAGTCGCCCCAACAGAGTCTCCATCTCCTGCCGCGACTCGTCTTCCGGCCAAAGCTCCTTCTCAATGCGGCCGATGACTTCTCTCAGTCGGCTGACGAACGGACCCACTTTGCCTACACGGATATGCGCCCGGAGCAGATCCCGGTTGGCGTCCTCGCCGAGTGGCACATTGTCCTTCATGGACCGCTCTACAGCCGCCGCTTCAGCTTCGGCGTCACCACAAAAATCTGCACCAAACGAGAAAACATACAGTAAAAACCGAGTGTTCGTCACACGGTACAACCACTCGACGAAGCATAAGACTTACCTGCCAGATGAGTCATCATCTGGACAGCCCAGTCGTTGACATACTTCTCCTGAGCTGTCCATCGTTTGTTCCGAACAGCCATTTGATTGTGCAGTTCAGTCCTCTGTTTCTTCAGTCTTTCCACCTCCGCCACCAACACCCTGTTTGCCTCTAGCGCCTCCTCCAAGGACTTCTCTCGAACTTCCAGCGCGTCCTTCATGCCGGCCATGGCGAGCATTGCAGCTTCCAGTTCACCAGCATACTGGTTCCTCTCCGCCCTCAAGGCTTCATAAGCAGTTCCCATTTCACAAGTTTTCTACCCACGAAACAAAGGGTAATCAGCAAGTTTCTCAATACACAGTATAAGTTCTTCAGACCCCTGCCGACGCAAGCAGTCGACAGCGGTCTCGGGGACTACACCCAGTGGGTTCACTAAGAGTGACCCCACTGGCATGCTCCTCAAGCAGGCCCGCCCTATTGAGATGCATGTTTTCATCTACGCCTCAGGGGCTAATACTACTCCACCTGCGTGCAACTTACTCTCGGAGACTCTTACCGAAAGAGCGCTCCGACTGCAATAAGTACTCGCACTCGGAAATATTGTCTATGGACACAACTAAACTAAAGACCAAATGTATAAAGACAACTGTCGGTGCAAGCACTCGACAGAAGTCTCGGGGACTACATCCACTGGGTTCACTCGGAGTGAACCCATTGCAAACAGCAGACAACACCCAGTGGGTTACAGGAGAAAAGTAAGTACTTACTAGACTACTTACTCGGATGTCATCGCGCAGCTCCAAGCTCCGCCGGTACAAGGCCGCAACGGAGTCATAAGCCCTCTTGGCTTCTCCGGCCATCAGCTCCGCCTGGATCATGGCCCCCTTGGCCGCCCCCACCTGCTCCTCTGGGACACACCGAATGCTGAATTCAGCATTCGACGAACCGGGAATCGTGGGAAGTTCCTGGGGCATCCCAAGGTTCGCCCCAGTAGGTTCCTCACCCACCGGCACTGGTTCAGTTGGTGGAGGCACTTCAATCGGTAGAGGCACTTCGGTCGGGGGAGCGTTGGCGGCAGGGGCAGCAGCAGGAAGAGCGGCCTCAAGGACAGGTTCTAGGACAGGCTCCACGACGGGGTCGGCTCTCCCCTGGTCACCCTCGTCCAGGCAGATCGCCCCTGACAAGCCAAATAACATAACGCCTCAGAAAAAGAAAAGGATGGCGCAGTCTACAGGAATAAAACACCCGACTCTCCCACAACATACCTGTCTGGGACGAAACGACGTTGTCCATGTCCATGGGGTCGTCCCCTTGATGGGCCGGCGAGGTCGCAGAAGTGGCAACCCTGTCGAGTGAAGTCCATTCGACTTGTAAAACAGGAGCTCACTCGGTCATCAGAAAGAGCCGAAAGTTAGATTCACTTACGTGGAGGTGACGGGGATGGCCATCCTCATCCGCGGCAGAGCCTTCCTAGGTTTGGGCCCACTCGGCTTGGGCACCCTGGAGGACTGGCCTGCAAGTTCAACGGCTGCGTCCCTGGCCCTCTTGGTGCCTCGAACACTCGGTACCGCCGGGGCAGCAGGCGGAGCACTCGACGACGTAGGAGGGGCTGAAGGGACGACAGGCTCATGCCGACGCTTACTCCGATGCTCTGGCCGCGGAGGTGGCGAATCTGGCTCTTCATCCTCTTCCTCTTCCTCGCTGTCTTCCTCCTCCGATTCCCCGCCGTCGGAGACGTATTCGGCGCTCTCCACGCTCCCCGCCTGGCTGCCTTCTTCCTCCTCCTCCTCCGGATTCCCGTTCGAGACGGGGAAGACCAGTTGGTCCACTCCTGCATGAGGTTCAGTCGGAAACATTAAGCATCACACGGGGATATAAATAAACGACTGAAATCAAGACAGTTCAATGCACTCGGCTAAAGCTACTCACCTGATTCGGTGGAGGGTTGTCCGCGCTGTAAGGCGTCACTCGGCGGGCTCCTTTGGGGTTCTCACAGGGACCCGTGATTTGGAGCACGCATGAAGTCACCTTCTCCTCGAGAATGCCCTCCACGTTGGTCCGAGTGGAATCCTCGGGCCCTGTGTAGTGCCACATAGCATGGTGGCGGGCCTACAAAGGCTGGATTCGCCGACCGATGAAGACTTCCAGCAGGTCAATACCGGTGACCCCCCTCGTGACAACATCCACGAGTGCCTCGACCAAAGGCTGGATGTCGTTCTTCTCGGCTTTCGAGAGGGCGAGTTGTTTGGGCGGAGCAGGGCAGTCTAGACTAAATGGAGGCAGTCCAGTTGACGCGTTCGGACATGCTATGTCCTGGCAGTAGAACCACGTCGACTGCCAGTTCCTAACCGACTCGCTCAACTGGAGAGCAGGGTAGCTGCTCCGACTCTTCTTCTGAAACCCTAAACCCCCGCAGAGCTGGAGGAGATGCGTCTTGTCATCCGACTGACTAAGACGTTTGATGGTTTGAGAGCGGGCGGAGAAGATATGTTTGAATAAACCCCAATGGGGGGGCAACCGATAAAGCACTCGCACAAAACAATGAAGGCAGAAAGGTGGGCGATGGCATTCAGAGGGAAGTGATGGAGTTGAGCACCAAAATGATTCATGATACCTTTGAAGAAAGGATGCGGAGGCAGAGAGAAACCTCTGTGAACATGGCTGAGGAGCAAGACGCGCTCCCCCTCCCGTGGCGCCGGCTCGACCTCGTCGTCCGCCGGCAGCCTCCAGGGCTTATGCACGAGCTGGCCGTGCTCTACCAGCTCCAGCAGGTCCCCCTCCGTCACCGTGGAGGGGAGAAAGTCTCCCTGGATCCACCCCGCCGGCAATGGCCGCTGCCGCCGCTGAGCAGCTGCCGCCTTGGTCTTCTTCTTCTTCCTCGCCTCCATCTTGCTGGTCTGACCTTTGGTCATGGCGGCGACGGTGAGCTCTCGAGAAGGAGGGGAAGAGAAGGGCGTATAGGCGCAGGAGGTGGCGAGGAAGACGGAGCAAGCAAGAGCAAAGGATTCGGCGAGCGTAACCGAAAGATCTCGTCGCCTAGAGTTAAATAGAGCACCGACTGGGTCGCTGGCGAGCGGGCCCAGAATCTTATCCGCCCAACCGGCCGCGGCGATATCAGTGGAGGAGTTGAAGGCGCGAGGATCGAGGAGTCAGGTGTTACTCGAGCGTGCTGACGTCGTCCCCGCTAAGCGCGCGGAACCCGAAATTTGAGATCCCGGAAAATTCGCCGATGTCAGTTGACCGGTCGCGTCAAAAGATGCCGTGGAAGCACTCGGCTCCCGACAGTCTGTCTCGCAAGCACTTCCACTCGGAGCGTTGGTCGAGAGAGAGATAAAATGGATAAGGGCAAGCAACGCCCAAGCCGAACCTAGTTCAGTCAGATCTGAACCTCAAACACTGCTTCGACGTTTCAACCCCAATCCATTCGGGGACTAATGATGGGGTCATAGTCCTAGGGTAGGGTCATAGGCCTGCCCTACACATCCTACCCAAGGGCTACCCCACACAAGGGACAGGACCTTAAGCATGCCCCGACTGAATTAAGGTCCCCCATCATCCAGTCGGTAGCAGGCCCGGAATCATCCAATCAGAGACTAACATTCGGAGAACACCGGGCCTACCGACTGCATACACTCGGTGCGCCGTAACCTCTCTGGAGGGAAACTGTTGTACGTTTCCGGGTGCATTTACTAGCATTTGGAGCATACGTTACCTGTAACGTATGCATTCAATCGCCACTACTCCACCCTTGAATCAGAACCGTTGTGGAGGGCAGCGCACTCTATATAAGCCGCCCTCCTCCACTGATAAAAGGGTTAGCAAATCTTTGTACTCCATATCACACTCGGTAACAAGCTCCGAGAGCACTGAGACGTAGGGCTGTTACCTCCACCGCAGAGGGGCCTGAACTCATACAACCTCGCCGTAGCTAGGACTCTACCCATCTCATTCGTACCCTACGCATCTACTGTCAGGCTTATACCCACGACAATTATCGAAGGCTAAATCTACATGTGTAGCAGGGCCCGGTCTTGGAGTTAGAGACGTCGACGAGGGAGGTTACAATCACGTCGGTGAGTAGGTGGTGAGCAAGTCTCCGCACGACCACCGGATGGGATGGAGCACCGCAGAAGTGCAATGGAGGCCAAGCCATACATGGTGGGTCGGGCACTCGTGTTGGGGAAGAGAGCAGAGGCGGCGAGGATCATGGTGAGCTCGGCACTGAGCACGAGTTGAGCAGAAGAGATGGGGGAGAGTTACTTCTGGCGATTAATTCGGGAAGAGAGATTATGGGGTGTGGGCCAGAAAATTGGATGGATATATAACATCTTTCAGCCGTGGGATAAAAATACAAATCGACGGCGTCCGAAGGGTCTCACGAATAGTTCTTATCAGACGTCTGTACCCAAGTCTTTCCCTTCAATATTCGATAACATCTTTATTGTGATCAAGTGGGAAAGGCATCTATTTCTACTAGTTGAATGTCCATAGGTTGCTACAGGATTTAAAAAGATGTATATAGTAGTCATTGTTTTGAGGGAAATAATATGGTTCAACTCATGGTTCGTCTTAGTTACACGGCACGCGTCTTATGTGACATGGTAGACGTAACTCCCATAATCTTTACTTTTTACTCCCTCTGTTCCGAAATAGAAGTCTTTTTAAAGGTACCACTAAAATATGACATACAGATGTATATAGACATATATTAGATTATAAATTCATTCATTTTGCTCCGTACGTAGTCTTCTAGTTAAATATTAAGATTTACATTTAGGAACGGAAGGAGTATAACAAGATCATTGTTAAAAGAAAAAATGTAACATAACCTTTGTTACAAAAATATTTAAATTGCAGCAAGGTCTCTGTTACGAAAAAATAGTAACAAGACCAATATTAAAAAAATTGTGACATGCCCCCCCTTTAAAAAACTTGTAAAAATGCCTGTGTTGCAAAAAAATATTACAACTTGCTTATGTTCTACAAAAAATTCTACAACATGACCCATGTTTCAAAATATTACTGCAACACAACCTTTATTGTAGTGGTAATGGATAACACGCGACCGTTCACTCCGCACGATCCTACCTCTTGACAAGCAGCAGATCTTTTAAAAGATCTGTCGACCGACAGTAGCAGCGCCCTTGTTCTAAATCAAAAGTGTATGTGAAATGTGATGGATATCCATCCATATAACGACAACTACAAATTCTTTCTCCCACTTCTTTCTCTGTCATGTCTCTTTTCTTTAACATGAAAGAGTCGGAAAGACCCTTAATGAATATTTTACAAATTAAAAGTGTGTCCTTAACTTTCTATGTCATTTTCTCTTTCATTATATTCCTTACATCGAGGAAAAATGCCTTTTTTCCACTCGTTCCTCCTCTCCACATCCATGAAATTCATCCATCTTTGCTCTATCATTGTCGTCAATCCAAATGATGGTCATTTTTCTCTAAGTATCGATTGGCACTTCTTTAAACATAACAATATCTATGAAATGGTGCATATGTATCGAGAAAGATAATGAGTATGGATAGCAACGTACCAATAAAGGGACATACAATCACCAACTCCCCTTGTATATCTCGTATGGGGGTAGCCACGTGTATATCTAATGTAACTTGGAACATATATTGAACTAATATTGTATACATCAAATATGAAGATATTTTCATGATTACAAATGCCCAAACGCATTAGTATGATCATTTTGTTGAAGGAGAGTAAGTGTAGTCTTTGATATGCATGAACAAGTATGTCCATAAGTGACGCCCCAAGTCCTCCTGGTTGAGCCTCTATAAAAAAAGTGGGTTGACTACAAGAAAAAAGAGACGCGACACTGGATAAGTATGTGCACAGGGAATAGATTCTAAGCTTTTCATCATCATACTTGTATCCTTTCTTTAATAAAATAATATACTAAGTATACAAAAATATGACGAGAATAGGTTGTGATCAACTAAATAGTAAATATGGTGTTGGAGATTGACCTAATTCACAAAGGGCATCATTTCTTCACGGAGAATGCAATGGTACATATCTTGCTCTGTTATTCAAATATTCACAACTAAATGGATTTTGTGGACATCTAAATGTGTAGAGAGAGGAACTGAATATAATTCAAGCAACAATACACATGATGACCGTAAAATTGAAGGATACAACTCACAGAAAGAGGCATGTAGGAGTTTATCAAAATAATGATGACCCAAAAAATAGACTTATGTTTCCCATCTCTTCATGGAATTATGTAATGTGAGGATCACTTCAAAATCGTAAATGACACAAAATAACTTTCAAATTGTGAAGATAAATAAACATGACAACAATTAGGTGTGAAAAAATAGTCATCTTGGAGTATGTTTTATCCACACATCTAATCTATTCGAGCTCCCAAAACAATCTAAACAAGGGTGAAGTAGATACTAAAAGTTTAGCATCTACAACGATCAAAATGGCATCTTGAGATGTCGTCGAGGGTGTGCTGATCGGCGAACGAGGTTCCTGACGAGGCCACCGAGCGTGTTGCACACGTCAGGTGCCCTCGAGACAACATCAATGGTGTGTCGGTCGGCGTATGAGGTGAGCTCCGGGAGGACGATGGCGGCGCTAGTCCACGCGACAAGGTCACTGTGGGAGAGCACTGGGAGAAGGGTCTTGAGAAATGTTGGGGAGGCAATGCAGTGTTGGGCCTCGTCATCGAGCAAGAAGAACATGGCAAGGGCCACCAATGATAGAGGCGAGGGCCCCAATCTTTCGATGAGATGATAACTATTGATTTGGTGTAGAAGACCTTGATGATCTGACTACTAACATGCACGATGTTGCGTCTTAGCAATCGCTAAACCAACTCTAGGAGGTAATTGGCAACGCCGGAGCATGATCGACCTGACCACAAAGGTCTATTCCTACAAGCAATCGAAGAACAAGCAAGAATATGATAAAAGCAATCTGAATATTGTGAATATAGATGAAGTATTGTTAAGGGTGGGGATCCGAAAGTGGTCTTGTTCTGGTCGGTTGACACAAACGAAGTTGCAATGGATAACATTTAACTAAACAAATCCCAAGCAAAAAAGCTACTAGATAGATCTACTTATATAGGAGCAAGGGGTGGCGGCCAAGGCACTCTAAAACTAACCCTAGATTGTACAAGGTTAATGGGCCCAATTGGAAGTGGTGCAACACCTTTAGACTTGTAGTTTGACTCTGATTCTCGTGCAACATCTGATTGTTTCCTCAATGTCTCCATGCTCCGGACGAATTGGAAGGTGATTCCAATTGGGTTGGAACGTCCATAAAATCTACCTTGCAACAAAAGTTGGATCACCCAATTTGGATTTCGTATGAAAAAGTTGTTGACGTTTTGAGACATGTATGTCTATGCATTCCGAATCTTAGTCCAGAACGTGGGTGACTTGGTATATATCTTCTCTTGGGCGAAAAGTAACGTGAAAGGACTTCTTGAACAGCACATAATCATTTCCTTTGATGTCAGAGGAATTCTTGAACAACACCTAATCATTTCCTCTTCCTTTATCTTCACACGTGGTTCGTGCAAGCATTCGACAATTCTGCATTTAAGCATTGAGTAAAAATAGGTAAAGTATTTTTGTTCCGGATAACATAAATAAATTATTGCATAATTATTATAAGAAATCACCTCACAAATATGAAAATATGATATATTTTTGGTCGTATCCAAGGTAGCCATCCTGATCTTTCGATGACATGATAACTATCGATTTGGTGGAGAAGACTCACGTTGTTGCGCCTAGCAATCGCTAAACCAACTCAGAGACGTTATTGACCACGCCGGAGCACGATCAACCTGACCATGAAGGTCCATTCCTGCAATAAGTCGAAGAGGAAGAAAGAATATGATAAAATCAATCTAAATGTTGCGAATATATATGAAGTATTGATAAGGGTGGGGATCCGAAAGGAGTCTTGGTCTGGTCGTTGGACACAAACGAAGTACACAAAGTTGCAATGGCTAACTTTTAACTACAAAAATCTCAAGCAAAAAGCTATTAGATATATCTACTTACATAGGAGCAAGGGGTGGCGGCCAAGGAGGTGCTAGGACATCCCAAGGCACCCTAAAACTAACCGTAGGTTGTACAAGGTCAATGGGCCCAAGTGGAGGTGATGCAACACCTTTAGACTTGTAGTTTAACTCTGATTCTGGTGTGTATGATTGTTTCGTCAATATCTCCACGCTCCGTCGAATTGGAAGGTGATTCCAATTGGGTTGGTACATCCATAAAATCTACTTTGCAATAAAAAATGAATCGCCCAATTCGGAGTCTGTATGAAAACGTTGTTGACATTTTCACGCAGGTATGCCTGTGCAGTCCGAATGTGAGTCCAAAACGTGGGTGACTTGGTCTCTATCTTCTTTTGGGCCAAAAGTGACGTGAGAGGACTTCTTTAAAAACACATAATCATTTCCTTTGATGTGAGAAGACTTCTTGAACAACACCTACTCATTTCCTCTTTCTTTATCTTTACACGTGGTTTGTGCAAGCGTTCGACAATTCTGCATTTAGGCATGGAGTAAAAATAGGTGAACTATTTTTGTTCCGGATAACATAAATAAATTATTGCATAATTATGATAAGAAATCAACTCACAAATATGAAATATGAAGTATTTTTGGTCGTATACAAGGTATCCATGTCCTCATCATCCTCCCCTTCTTGAAAACAAAGTCTTTTTCGGTGTTGCTTAATCTGAAATATGACCAACAGAAGAGACAAGGCATACATGTTGTATATGTATATGTCATCCATTTTTAGTTCCCTTGTTTTTTGCACATATGACACATTTATACATGAGTAACTTTCATATGTTATGAAATATAAAGCCAAAACATTGTAACTTTCACAAGAAGTAGAAGTCATGGAAATATTGCAACTCAGTTTGCACATATAAATGAAGCCCTTATTACAATGTTGATCATTAAACAATCCCAACATTGGTAAGTAAACTTTAATTGCCTTAAATTTACATGCTATAACATTCTTAAATAATAAAACATGCAACGGGTCATTTGACATAGAATCATCACAAAGATTAGAGGTCGTGACAAAATAGATTCGCATGGTTCTTCCTCATCAACAAATTCAATGGGTTCACTCAAAATTGTTGGTACTTTAGTTGTTTGATCACATGACAAACTCAAATCATGAACATAGTCCTCTAAAATAGGTGGTGTGATCAAAGTAATTGGTAACTCATCACATGGTACATTGGAATTGACAAGGCATTCATCATAGTCATGTGGAGGTGGAAGATGAATACCTTTGTCATTACCTCTTATGATCAACTCAGACGATGTGGGTACTCTCGGTTCTAACGTGTCACATGCTGAATGTGATGTAGCCCTCACAACAATATATGTGGTTGTCATAGTACGCCTAGTAGTTGAAGGAACAACCATATCAACTCTTGGAATGTGCACCTTGCGCTCGTTCTCCTTGTGGGCAACACGTTGTTTTATTTCCCATTCAACTTTGCAAGCAAGACGAAACAAATGATCCATAGGATAAAAAATTTCATGAATCAGTATCTCCTGAACATCATGGTTTAATCCTCCAAAATCTATCCACAAAATCTACTTCAGTTTCTTCTAATGAGGAATGCAACAAGGTCGTTTGTAAATCATCATATTATTTTGTTACAGTGTCACTACCTTGTTTTAAATGTTGTAACTTTTTAATCATGTCACGAGTATAATAAGAAGGAACGAATGTGTGTCTCATGGCAAGTTTCAAATCATCCCAAGTAGTAGGTATATAATCAGGGTGTAACCTACAATATCCGCTCCACCAAACTAAAGCATAACTAGTGAAAGAACCAACCGCGACTTTGAATTTCTTATGTTCAGCAAAATTATCGGAAGAAAATATATCATTTATTTCAAATTCCCATTCAATATATAAAGGAGGTCTAAAACAACCATTTAATGGTGGTATAGAAACATTAACCTGATCATGCACATTTGGATCTCTATGCACCTCTCGCAACGGTTGTTTTTGTGGCACATCTCCCATGATCGAAGAAGCCCATGAATTGATAACCATAGATCCTTTCATGACTAGTAGAAATAAGAAAACAAAATCCATAATATTGTTCCTATGAACTCTGGGATGTGGTGGTAAAACGCTCACGATAAAGCAAATATCAATGTCTCAAAAATTCTTACCATGCAGGAGGCGGTAACCGGCAACCGACGGTGTCAATATCCCCAAAGATTGAGTAAACAAATTACTAGGTGAACGTATGTATACATGGTGTAGAAATATGTGGAGCTTAGAAGGCTTAATATATGGTAGCAAAAGATTAGGAATAGTCAATTCAAATATGCAATGTTGAATAAACTCTCAACGACGGTACTATGCTAGTCCTAGGCTAGGCCGTACTAGATATGCATGTTGGGGAACGTCGCATGGGAAACAAAAAATTTCCTACGCGCACGAAGACCTATCATGGTGATGTCCATCTACGGGAGGGGATTTCCGATCTACGTACCCTTGTAGATCGCACAGCAGGAAGCGTTAAGAAACGTGGTTGATGTAGTGGAACGTCCTCACGTCCCTCGTTCCGCCCCTTGAACCATCCCATGAACCGTCCCGCGATCCGTCCCACAATCCGCTTCGATCTAGTGTCGAACGGACGGCACCTCCGCATTCAGCACACGTACAGCTCGACGCTGATCTCAACCTTCTTGATCCAGCAAGAGAGACAGAGAGGTAGATGAGTTCTCCGGCAGCGTGATGGCGCTCGGGAGGTTGGCGGTGATCTATCTCAGCAGGGCTCCGCCCCAGCTCCGCAGAAATACGATCTAGAGGAAAAACCGTGGAGGTATGTGGTCGGGCTGCCGTGGCAAAGTTGTCTCACATCAGCCCTAATACCATAGTATATATAGGAGGGATGGGGAGGGCCTTGCCTTGAGGCTCAAGAGAGCCCCAAGGGGTCGGCCGAAGCAAGGGGGGAAGTCCTCCCCTTCCAATCCTAGTCCAACTAGGATTGGAAGGTGGAATCCTTCTCCACTTTCCCACTTCCCTTTTTTTTCCTTTTCTCTTTGATTTCTTTATCTCCTGCACAAGGGCCCTCTTGGGCTTGCCCACCAGCCCACTAAGGGCTGGTGTGCCCCAACAAAAACTTTGGGATTCTTCCCGGGTGGGCTGGCCCCTCCCGGTAGAACTCCGGAACCCATTCATCATTCCCGGTACATTCCCGGTAATGCTCGAAAACCTTCCGGTAACCAAATGAGACAAACCTATATATCAATCTTCGTCTCCGGACCATTATGGAAATCCTCGTGACGTCCGTGATCCCATCCAGGACTCCGAACAACATTCAGTAACCAACCATATAACTCAAATACACATAAAACGTCGCCGAACCTTAAGTGTGCAGACCCTGCGGGTTCGAGAACTATGTAGACATGACCCGAGAGACTCCTCAGTCAATATCCAATAGCGGGACCTGGATGCCCATATTGGATCCTACATATTCTACGAAGATATTATCGATTGAACCTCAGTGTCAAGGATTCGTATAATCCCGTATGTCATTCCCTTTGTCCTTCGGTATGTTACTTGCCCGAGATTCGATCGTCGGTATCCGCATACCTATTTCAATCTAGTTTACCGGCAAGTCTCTTTACTCGTTCCGTAATACAAGATCCCGTGACATACACTAAGTCACATTTCTTGCAAGGCTTGTGTGTGATGTTGCATTACCGAGTGGGCCCCGAGATACCTCTGCGTCACACGGAGTGACAAATCCCAGTCTTGATCCATACTAACTCAACGGACACCTTCAGAGATACCTGTAGTGCATCTTTATAGTCACCCAGTTACGTTGTGACATTTGATACACACAAGGTATTCCTCCGGTGCCAGTGAGTTATATGATCTCATGGTCATAGGAATAAATACTTGACACGCAGAAAACAGTAGCAATACAATGACACGATCAACATGCTACGTTCATTAGTTTGGGTCTAGTCCATCACATGATTCTCCTAATGATGTGATTCCGTTATCAAGTGACAACACTTGCCTATGGTTAGGAAACCTTGACCATCTTTGATCAACGAGCTAGTCAACTAGAGGCTTACTAGGGACAGTGTTTTGTCTATGTATCCACACAAGTATTGTGTTTCCAATCGATACAATTATAGCATGGATAATAAACGATTATCATGAACAAAGAAATATAATAATAACTAATTTATTATTGCCTCTAGGGCATATTTCCAACAATGCGAGCCTAGAACACTAACGTAGTCATGACAAAGTACAAATAACGACAAAGGATGATATGAAGCAGCTCTTGATAGCAAGATATAAGTGAAGATTACATTGGCTATAAAGATAATGGTAACAAATAACTGCCAAGTAGGATATATGAAAACTCTCTCAACTTTCCTTTGGAAAATATTATGTCAATTTTTTTTATTTTTTTCCAAAAATTATACTGAATCGAGCCTTCGAATGCAAAAAAGAATCACTCAATTCCGAATTCATATGCGGAGTCAATTTTTTTTGGAAACGGACATGGAAACTATTGGCAAATTGTGTTCACGACCTTCGGGGGGCAAAAAGTTCTATTTAGTAGTCAATTTGGAGGTGAAAATAAAGAACTGCTTGATAAACTATTCAGATGCGGCTCGTCAATAGCTCGAATTTGAGTACCCGTGGAGCCAAAGTGGACTTCGTATGAGGAAGATACACTTGTTTTATTGAACATTGCACAAAAGAGTTTCCAAACCGAATTCAGATACAGGATTGAGTCTAGATAGATCCAAAATTTGTTTTTCTATTCTTTTTTTCACTATTTGTTTTTTCTATCACTTTTCTTATTTATTTTTTCTCTTACATTTTTTTACTTTTTTCTCTTCTCTCTAACAAACTAGATAAGATGCAAATTGGATCAAGCGTAAATGTGAACAACCTCAAGTATGATAATGACAATGACCAATGGGAGTAGGCGGTGGAAATTGATGGATAGTGGTGGGCGAAAATGAAAGGGATGGCGACGACATGGAGGTGGTATATGTAATTAGTGATGAATATGGTGCGGCGGTGGCAAGACAACTTCTGAACACAACTTGAAACTCAACACGACTAGACGCTAAGACCAGCAACTTGACACGACGATGCAACTGCAAATTCAACAAAGCAAACACCGAACAAAAATTGCAAAAAGGCTCCGATTGGTTTGGATATGATGATCTAACCCTATTTTTATGGCCTTTTCATGGACCGTAGGTATGAAGAATAGATACGATCTAAACTACAAAAAACTGGTAAAATCTCACCGAGAAACATGAAAATTGATACTACTTGATAGAGGCGAGGGTCCTGATCTTTTGATGAGATGATAACTATCGATTTGGTGGAGAAGACTCCGATGATCTGACTACAAACGTGCACGACGTTACACCTTAGCAATCGCTAAACCAACTCGAGGAGGTTATTAACCACGCTGGAGCACAATCAACCTGACCACGAAGGTCTATTCCTCCAAGCAATCAAAAAAAGCATGAATATGGTAAAAGCAATCTGAATATTGCGAATATAGATGAAGTATTGATAAGGGCGGGGATCTGAAAGCGGTCTTGTTCTGGTCGTTGGACACAAACGAAGTACACAAAGTTGCAATGGCTAACTTTTAACGAAACAAATCGCAAATAAAAATATTACTAGATAGATCTACTTATACAGGAGCAAGGGATGGCGGCCAAGGAGGTGGTAGGATGTCCCAAGGCACCCTAAAACTAACCCTAGCTCATACAAGTCCCATGGGCCCAAGTGGAGGTGATGCAACACCTTTGGACTTGTAGTTTGACTCAGATTCTGGTGCAACGTGAGATAGTTTGTCAATATCTCAATGCTACGGACGAATTAGAAGGTGATTCCAATTGGGTTGGAACGTACATAAAATCTACTTTTCAATAAAAAAGAATCACCCAATTCAGAGCATGTATGAAAACGTTGTTGATGTTTTGATACAGGTATGTCTGTGTAGTCCAAATTTGAGTCCAGAACATGGGTGACTTGGTCTCTATCATCTCTTGGGCCAAAATGTTGGGTTCTGCCGTAGGCGCATCGCATGCAAATTAATTTTTTTCTACTTGAAGAACAGCCAAGAACATGCTACGGAGATGGATCACAGATTGTTACCACTAGACGTGGAGTGTCATGGAGCGGAAGTGGATGTGGCAGTGCATCCGCATGGTCCGCCTCCTCCTCGTCCTATCTCCCTTGAACAACCGCTCGTCGGATTTCTCTCCCATGAACAGTCGGTCGCGGATCCCACATACAGGTTCGCTCGAGCGGCGCAGGTGCACCACCTCTAATGGTATCTCCGCGTGCAGGAGGAACACCGTGCGGCGGACTGCTAGGTCCAGATGAGACAGTTGGCGGTGGCGAGTGGAGGTGGCTAGGTGCAACACATGCGCAACCCTAATGACGGCGCCGAATCGATCAACTCATTAAGTGTGCCGCACCTCCACTATATATTAGCGTCTCGCACAGGCTCAACTCTTGGGCCTCGCACGGACCCTACAGCCCACGTGTTCCTTTCCTTAAGCGTGCGACCCCTTAGGTTCTCGTTCTCTTGGTCGCGAGCCACACCATGCTTGACTCTGCTAGTCGGTCGCAGCCTCTAACAAGACGTGCTGACTCCAAGTGTCCGATGAAGCTGGTTAGGTGAACGTGTACTTCATATTTTTGTTCCCTTTGCCACACGATATACGTTGTCATGCTCAAGGCGACATGGTCATCCTTGTTGCCGCACGACCTCTTTCTCGTTCTGGTGAATCTGACCAACATTCAGATTACCTAATAATCCTCATCGCATGGCCAAGCTTATCCAGGTCGGATCACCCCAGCGGACCACAGTATATCTCTCCCGATCGGAGGGGCAAATCTCATCTTGCTCGACCACGTCTTGCAGCATGGGTCTGGACAAGTCAGAAACCTACCTTTGTAAGTATCCAGCCACGGAGTAGCGGTTGGTCCGCCCAAAGCAAGTGTGTCACCATCCCGAGTACATGCGCTAGCTCAGGTCTTAGGACATAGAATTTATGTTGTACTACAGACTCATAGATGACCTATCACTTCGTCTCATAGTTGGGTCGGTCCAACTGAGACCTTATCTCGACTCGGATCCGACTACATCGAATCCGACCAGATCTTTCTGAGTGCATATTATCTGGCTAGCATCCAATGCTACATGGTGAGTGAGACAGGACTATCCACCATATCATATGCTAGTCTAGTTGGTTGCATGTCCACACAACTCTTTCGACTAGGGACCATTTAGGACAGTCATCATACAATGTATAGTCTCACAAACAAGTCACATACTTGTTAATACACATCATTGATAATGTCCAAGGACTATGTTTATTCATAAACACATAGGAAATATCATCATACATGATAGCATCCAGGGCATATATCCAACACAAAAGTGATGTGAAAGGACTTCTTGAAAAACACATAATCATTTACTTTGATGTGAGAGGACTTCTTGAACAACACCTAATCATTTCATCTTCCTTTATCTTCACACGTGGTTCGTGCAAGCGTTCGATAATTTTGTATTTAGGCATGGAGTAAAAATAGGTGAAGTATTTTTTTTGGGATAGCATAAATAAATTATTGCATATTTATTATAAGAAATCATCTCACAAATATGAAATATTTTTGGTCGTATCCAAGGTAACCATGTCCTCATCAACCAAGATCTTCCCTAGCACGCCAAATACTACGGATTTGGTGTCGTCCACATGCTCACCAGTGAGGCTCTAGAAAGCCGATGCGAGCTAGCAGGCGGTGTCGACACCCGTGAAGCACCGGCGGTTACGGTCGCTCTCCTTCTCGATGGCCCTGGCCCTAGCCACTACAAGAATCAGCTTCTTTGCCGTCTGCCAAAGCAGACGGTAAAGGGGTGTTCCACGGTCGGCAAAGGCCTTTGTCATGAGCCTCCTGTTGGCAAAACTTCTACGACTACTTTCGTCAGTAAAGGCCCTTCTTTGTCGTCTGCCTGAACAAAGAGGACGACAAAGGAGTTTGCCGTCAGCCAGCGGTGCAAGCAGACGGCAAAGACCTTTAGACGGCAGCCGACAAGCAACTACTCCGTTAGGTGGCTAAAGGAGTATTTGTCATGAGCCTCCTACTTTGCCGTCTGCCGTTTGCCTTCTTTTAAGACCTTTGCCATCTGCCTTCTTTAAGATTTGTGCCGTCTGCCTTATTTAAGACCTTTGCTGCCTGCCTTCTTTAAGGTCTTTGACGTCTGCCACGGCAACCCTTTGTCGTCTGCGTGCTGGGGCAGCAGACGACAAAGTAACCTTATGGGTCAGTCGCCTGTTGCTCCAGGTTGCACAGCTGGCTTCCACGTGGCCCCTTTGCCGTCTACTAGCTGATGGCAAAGGCCTTTGCCATCAGCTGGCAGATGGCAAAGTGCCCATATTGTCACTGTTTTGTTTATTTTATGTTATTTCACATCACATATATATAGTTCACATCACATATATGATATATAGTTCACATCACATATATGATATATAGTTCACAACACATATATATAGTTCACAACACATATATGATATACATATAAAGTTCATCAATGCCATTTGTTCATC
Organism: Hordeum vulgare subsp. vulgare; assembly: GCF_904849725.1. NCBI lineage: Eukaryota > Viridiplantae > Streptophyta > Magnoliopsida > Poales > Poaceae > Hordeum > Hordeum vulgare. Next base: position 288,257,599 of record NC_058521.1, on the reverse strand, counting down.
AATCACATCACATAGATCGAAAGAACCAACATACAAAGTTTTACACTGTTCATCCATATATACATACATATAGTTCCACATTGTTCATCAACTCAAATGAAAACAAAACCTAAAGCACTCCATCAATGCCAGCTTCCATGTAGTAAATCTAATCTACAAAATGGGAATAAGAAAGTTAGAAGAAGAAGAACAATATATGACATTTTTTAGCTTATTATGTCATTTTGGAGGAAAATAAGCAAAGTATATGATCTTTTTGAGCCAACCAAGGTTATTATGCTATTTTTGACCTAACTAAGCTAATTATGTCATTTTGGATGAAAATAAGCTAACTGTCTCACATTTATGATGTAACAAATGTTCTTATACCATTTTGACCTAAGTAAGCTAATTATGTCATTTAGGACGAAGATACGCTAAGTTATGAGCTAACTAAGGTTCTTGTGATGTTTTTTTACCTAACTAAGCTAACCATGTCATTTTGGAGATAAATTAGCTAATTATGTCATTTTGGAGCTAAATTATCTAATTATGTCTTTGTTGGGTAAAATAAGGTGATGAGAAGAAGAAAGAGGAGAAGGAGAAGAAGAAGAAGAAGAAGAAGGAGAAGAAGAAAAGGAAGAAGGAGAAGAAGAAGGAGGAGGAAGAGGAGGAGAAGAAGAAGATGAAGAAGAAGAAGGATAGGAAGAGGAAGAGGATGATTACAATACTTTTCTTATTTTGAGCTTATTATGTCATTTAGGAGGAAGATACGCTAAGTGATGAGCTAACCAAGGTTCTTGTAATGGTTTTTTACCTAACTAAGCTAATTATATAATTTTAGAGCTAAACTAGCTATTTATGTCATTTTGGAGCTAAATTAGCTAATTATGTCTTTGTTGGGTAAAATAAGGTAAGGAGAAGAACAAAGAGGAGAAGAAAGAGGAGGAGAAGGAGAAGAAGAAGAAGAAGAAGAAGAAGCAGAAGAAGAAGGAGAAGCAGGAGAAGAAGAAGAAGAAGGATAAGAAGGAGAATAATAATAATAATAATAATAATAAGGAGAGGAATAGGAAGTGGATGATTACAATACTTTTCTTACTTTGAGCTTATTATGTCATTTAGGAGGAAGATACGCTAAGTTATGAGCTAACCAAGGTTCTTGTGATGTTTTTCTAACTAAGCTAATTATGTCATTTTGGAGATAAACTAGCTAATTATGTCATTTTGGAGCTAAATTTGCTAATTATGTCTTTGTTGGGTAAAATAAGGTAAGGAGAAGAAGAAAGAGGAGAGGAAAGAGGAAGAGGAGAAGAAGAAGAAGAAGAAGGAGAAGGAGGAGGAGGAGGAGGAGAAGAAGAAGAAGGATAGGAAGAGGAAGAGGATGATTACAATACTTTTTTTATTTTGAGCTTATTATGTCATTTAGGAGGAAGATACGCTAAGTTATGAGCTAACCAAGGTTCTTGTGATGTTTTTTTACCTAACTAAGCTAATTATCTCATTTTGGAGCTAAACTAGCTAATTATGTCATTTTGGAGCTAAATTAGCTAATTATGTCATTTTGGAGGATAATTAGCTAAGTATGTCTTTGTTGGGGAAAATATGCTAAGGAGAAGAAGAAGAAGAAGGAGAAGAAGGAGGAGGAGGAGGAGAAGAAGGAGAAGGAGGAGGAGGAGAATAAGAACAACAACAAGAAGAAGAAGGAGAAGAAGAGGAAGAGGATGATTACAATACTTTTCTTATTTTTGAGCTTATTATGTCATTTAGGAGGAAGATACGCTAAGTTATGAGCTAACCAAGGTTCTTGTGATGTTTTTACCTAACTAAGCTAATTATGTCATTTTGGAGCTAAACTAGCTAATTATGTCATTTTGGAGGTAAGTTAGCTAATTATGTCTTTCTAGAACCTAAATTAGCTAATTACGTCATTTTGGAGCTAAATTAGCTAATTATGTCATAAATGAACTAGAGAAAACTTATCGTCGTGGTCATCTAGGAGAAGCACCAGGGTTGCTCGGGGCGGTTGCGTTTGGAGACGGTTGCCCTAGAGAAGGGTCGTGCGATGCCGCTCGGGAGGTATTCTGTAGAAAAGATATTTTGCAATGTCTCGTTAACATGATGACACTCAAATGTTAATACTAGTTTATAATGACCATTGAAATGAAACTCACCGTGCCAATCACACAAAAGACGGGCATCGGCGGAGGGGGCTGACCGGTCTTCTCGCACGTAGACTACACATTTGGTTTTGAAGAGTCGGTCATATTAGTTAGTAATGAAACAAACATTACACGCATGATTTGGCTAATGTGAAAAAGGAACTTACCACAATAAGCTCGTACATGGTGAGGTGACCCGCCTCATTCCGGGCCATCTCCTCCTCCAACAACCGAGCCGTGGTCCGGTCCCTATCCTTAAGAGGAGCCTGAAGTGGAGCCTGGTTTTCCACTCTTTCTTTCTCAAGAGCTGTCTCGTTTGCCGCTCTCTCTTTTTGAAGAGCAGCCTGCAATACCATTCCTCGTTACCACTGTAATGATCGATGACCACACACAAAATGAAAGGGATAAAAGTTTTCTGAGTCTGTACAACTAACCTCGACGGCGAGATTGACTGGCCGTGGACGAGGCGTTATCTGAGGACAGGAGCTCGATTGGCGCGTCTTGATCTCCGGGAGAGTGAGTGGACAACGTATTATAACATCTCCAATGGCCGTCAAGCCATGGGGCCTCCCGCAACCAGATATCATCACCAGCTCTGGATCCAAAGGTTCCTGGCTCGGGTTAAAGTCCTCCCCTTTCCCAGCCTTCCCCACGTCCCTATATTTCACAAGCTTGTGGTGGGAGGAGATGTTGGTGAACTTCTCTGGATGATCCATGTCAGACTCAGAGAATGCCTTGGCCTTCTTGTAGGAGGCAGTATGGGCCATGCCATAAAGGTCGTACAACTCTGGCACCTCCGTCTTATTGTGATGCGCCTCAAAGAGAGGAACAAAGTATTAGTAAATGGCTCAAGCTAGCTGAAGAATGAATTGCATGAATAAGGAAGCAAACCACATACCTAGTTCCGTCTGAACTGAATTAATTTGGCGCTGCCTTGATGGTGTGGCACACCAACCATTTGGGCACACCGATCCTTCGCATTGTCTTGCACTGCTCGCCAGTTGCCTGTGCAGCACTCATCCACCAACGGCTCCCAACAATTCATATTACCCGCACACCATCTCGGGGGAACCTATAAGTTAGTAAAAAGAATCTTGAGCGCAACACCTACGAATCAAATCAAGAAAACTATGTACAAGGCCATAAGAATAGATAATTACCTTCATGTACTGCTCCTTCTTCAGATACTTTCTGCGACACTTCTTCTTCTGCTTCTTAACACCAAGCGTGGCGTAGTAGAATCGAATAGCCTGCGGCCGTGCCTCGTGGCATAAGTTCTGTAATAGCAGCCTGCACTCGGCCTCGAGAACATTGGTCGCCGCCTCCTCATATCCCTCCTCACACCTATAGAAGGTCTAGAATCAAATGAGACAACACCGATTAGTACAATAATTAGCTATGTTGTTAAGTTTAGATTGTGTAAAAGGAGAATTTACCCAAAAGGTGTTGATCACCATCTCGACCCTCGTGTGGCACAAGACACCATCTATAATCTCCTCCGGCGGGGCCTGCGCAGCCTGGTAGTTCTCCTAGGTAAATCCTAGTGTAGGAACCTGACCCTCACTGGGCAACGTGACAAAACCCGGGAAATTTGTCCAGCAAAGCACACCGAGGACGGTGTTCGGCTTACGGATTCCAAGGGGGTGTTTCCAACCCCTGTAGTATGACAAGGTCAACGCATTACATATTTGAAGAAACTTGAAGGCAAAAGGTAAAAAAAGAGTAAATGCACTTACCTCTCCCCTTAGATGTAATCACCGGCCTCTGCTCGCGGGTCGCTGGTACGACCGGGAGATGTGTACTACCACACTTGTACACAGTGACCCCATCCAACATGTTGCCCTCACTATCCATAGACTCATCCCCACCACCAGCAAAATGGCCACCCGGCTCCTCGGTTCGATCCGGCCCCTCGGTCAGATCCGGCCAGGCACCCCATCCGGACGTCTCCACGTTAGCTGAAGCCTCTGTGGCGGGAGTCTCCTAGGACGTAGCCTTAGGAACGGGAGTCTCATGGGACAAATGCCCGTCGACCCGAGGCTCCTGGACCGGAGTCTCATGGGTTGAATGCCCATCGACCCGAGGCTCCTGGATCGGAGTCCCCGTAGCATCCATCGCAAACGGGCCCACCATAGTAGTCCTGTGCTCAGGTGAATGAGCTGGTGGTGGTGGCGAGGACGGTGTAGCAGTCCGCTTACCTCTCCCGTGACCACGTCATGTACATTTCCCCTTCTTCCGTGCCCGACATCCTCTCCTAGTGGGCAACGCCACCGACAAAGAAGCACCAATGGGTAGTATCGTCAGACTATCCGCCAAGGCTCTACGGAGATATAGGGGTGGAATGGAAGTACCACCCCTCGCGTGGGCCACTGACGAAGAAGAACCCGACGAGCGATCTGGACCCGCGCCCACCATATTTCAACACCTGCCACGATAAAGAGTAAATGAAATTAGTACAACATAAAAAAGTTGAATAAATGTCATGAATAATAATATTTACATATATAATTTAAGTTGGGATGCATACAAATTAATAATAGTGTGGATCAATAAATGCATCATCATCATCACTATCATGTGTGTCATCATGAATGACGTGCTCATCGGGTTCAACGACATGAACTTGTGGAAGGCCTTTCTGTATCGGTCAAGCATTGACAGGCCATCTGCAGCAGGAACCTCTTCTAGTTCCGGCTTTGCTGGTTTCGGCTCAGGGCTGAAGTCAGATTCACTATCACTGTCTACTTCCATGTTCTGGGGTGAAGCACAGCGGTTCTTGGAACCTTTCTTGGAAAGACGTGTTTCTTGGAAGAATTCTCCATCATATGTGCCTGGGTTAATGTGAGGTTCATAATCCTCTTCATATGGGGGAGGTGGTCTAACACGTGGCGGTACTTCATAAACAACATACCAACCATTCATATTCTTATCAGTTTGGCATGCCCATGGTAGATAGAAAACTTGGGTCGCCTGTTGAGCCATAATATAGACATCGGGAACATCTAAATGGGTGCTTGGATTGATTTCGACTAGCCCTATATGTTCATGAGTCCTTCTAGTCTCCTTTGGCTGGAACCAATAACATTTGAATACTACGACATTCGGTGGGTTTTCACCATAGAATTCAAGTTCATAAATTGCTTCAACTCTTCCATAATACTCGATACCACCTTCGCCGATAGCAGAGAAACAACAATTTGTAGATTTCCGGTCGGGCATAGATAGCTCTTTGCCAAAGGTACGAAAGTGATACCCGTTGATGTTGTATTTCTCAAATGAATGAACCTTATAGTCAAAACCATTAGCGGCTTATCTCAATTCGTCGTCCATAGACTTTGAATTAGCCTACAAGTTTAATACGAAACGATTGTTGCATTAGCCGCAAGTTAGACCAAGAAATGAAATGGTCCATTATTGATAATTACCGTTTGTTTGAACCAAGAGATGCAACCAGGATAGCCGCCTCCATGCTTTGCCAGAAGCTCATACTCTTCGACGGAATCATTTTGGATCACCGCTCCATCCGAGAATTCGGCGATGTATCGACTGTATCAAATATCTAGGAATAAGAGGAGTTCACAGGAATTAGAAGTTATGGAAAAATGTGCCGAGAACTTACTTGATGTTCGGCCGCACTTCTGTTAGGTTGTTGAAGATATACAACGAAATGTTCCGCCATTCTTCGACATCCAACGTTATTGGTTTCGAAGCACCGACTCGTGCGAGCTTCCCTTTGAATAGGCTAAGGCTGGTTCCACCTTTTTTAGGATCGACATCATTGTACCAAGGCTTCGGATTATGCAAATGCCAATTTTTGGCTTCATAGTGTGTTGTCACAAAGTTAGCCACCTCCTCAGTAATGAATGCCTCGGCCATCAATGCTTCAATTCTACATTTATTTTTACATTTAGCTCAAAGCGTCTTCTGCATCCTCTCAGTTGCGAAGCACCAACGATTTTGCATGGGCCTACCCAATCTTGCCTTGGTCGGTAGATGTAAAATGAAATGTTGCATTGGATTAAAGAAGCTCGACGGAAAGATCTTCTCTAACTTGCAGAGCAACTCCGACGCTAACTCCTACATGTCATCTACCACGTCAGGCAACATTTCTTTCGCACAAAGAACATGGAAGAAATAGCTCAGCTCCGCCAGTACTAGCCATTCATCCTCAGGAATAAAGCCACTTAACATCACCGGCATTACCCGCTCAAGCCATATGTGCCAATCATGACTCTTGAGACCAATTTTTTTTAAGACTCGCTCCCCTCTTTAGATTCACTGCATACCCATCGGGGAACATCAAGTGAATTTTAACCCATAAGATATTTTCCCTCATAGCTAGCCTTCCAAGATTGAACCAGGCCTTTCGCTTCGACCACTTCTGCTTTCCTTTGCCTTCTTGCATGTTTTGTAACGGTCTATGATATAGTGTCTCTTGATTGACTCTAGCCTTAGGATTATCCTTTGTCTTCTCATCTATGCTGAATAATGTACCAAAAATGGCCTCTCTGATATTCTTTCCAGTGTGCATCATGTCGATGTTGTGTGTAAGAAGGAGGTCTTTGAAGTAAGGAAGATCCCACAAGCATGGCTTGTGAGTCCAGGCGTGTTCTGAATTATACCCCTTGAAATACCCTGGACGCTATCGATCAGGCTCGAGGGTGTTTAACTGATCCAAGATCTATTGGTCTGCCAACACAAGTGGTGCCAAGGTTTTTACAACTTTACCTTTGGTAAAGTTCTTCTTGTCTTTTCTGAACTCATGGTGAGGAACCAGGAACTATCTATGCAATTCAAAGCAAGAATACTTCCCACCCGCCTGCAACCAATGAAACTCAAGAGCTGCCTTGCACAAGGGGCACATGAACCTTCCATGCACACACCATCCAGAGAATAGCGCATACGCCGGCAAGTCATGCATGGAGTACATGTACCACACATGTATTTTGAAGTTTTTCTTTTCTAGCGGCATCGTATGTCTTGACCCCATTATCCCAAGCTTCTTGCAATTCATCCTTAAGTGGCTGCATGTACACATTGATATTCTTCCCCGGATAGTTGGGCCTTGGAATTATCAACGTCAAGAATATGTTCTATATTTGCATAATCTGCGCGGCGGCGGGGGGGGGGGGATTGAGTGGAATGACAAATACATGCCAACAATTGTATTGGGTTGCCGTCATGCCAAAGGGATTGAACCCATTTGTGGCGACACACACTCGAGGATTCCTTGGATCTGCCACTTTATCTTGATGTAATCCATCGAAATCTTTCCATGCTTCCCCATCCGATGTGTGTACCGCCATCTTATTCCCATCCGCATCTAGTTCGGTTCTTTTGCCCAATTTGTGCCATGTCATCTGTGCGGCTGTCTCTTCGACCATGAAAAGACGTTGAAGCCTTGATATGATTGGCATATACCAAAGAAGATTGACTGCGATTTTGGTCTGCCTCTTCTCACCCATACCATTGTCTACCACAAGATACCTGCAAGACTTGCAAATGGGACAATAGTCCAAGTGTGCATACTCCTTCCTAAATAAGACACATCCTTTCTCACATGCATCTATCTTCTCATAGGGCATCTTAAGTACACGAAGTATTTTGTTCGACTGGTACATGTTTGCAGGCATGACATGGCCTTTGGGTAGAAAGCGTACAAATAGTGTCATCATCGCGTCGTAGCATTCTCTTCCCAAGTTGAACTGATCCTTCAGAGCCATTACTTGTGCAATGGCATCCAGCTGACAAACCTGAGTGTGCTCGTGGAGAGGACATTTTGAAGACTCCAACATTTCATAGAAGGCCTTTTACAGATTCCTCCATCTCATCGTCTGAATCCCGAGCATCATCAAAGTCTTGCACCATGTCTTCGATCCCGGTACCATGCTCATCGATGCAACAACGAACCACCTCAGCTCTGGTGTGTTGCATAGACTCACCATGAAATGTCCACACCGTATAATTAGGCTTAAAACCCCTCCTCTATAGGTGTTTAATCATTACAGCCCCTGTCCTCTTTTTATAGTTGTCGCATTGTGGACAGGGGCACCGGTTTGTTTCCTGGCCATTTGCAAATGCGGCTTTCACGAAGTCCTTGGTTTTTAGAAACAATTCTTTCGTCATCTCTTTCTGACTAGGGTGACCGGTGTACATCCACGCACTATCACTCCTCTTGCCTAGCTACTAAACACACAAGAAATATATATATATATATATATATATATAGATATGATTTAGCATATATATTCATCAGTTAATCAAGTTTACCAGTTTTACTACGTCCATGCAACCTACACGCTAATAGGTAAAGATAGGTTCTAATCCCACCCGAGTACGTGTAGATTGGGTTCGTTTTCCCATGCTCTGGTCCGGATCCAACGCAAAATTTCGGCAACACCTCCCCGATGTTCTCCTGATACACGTCTCGGTAATAAACATAGAGGATGTGTATCCAGACAACAATAGGGAGGCAATTATGCATCGGATCCGGAACAAAGCATAAGCCAAAAGGAACCCAATCTACACATACTCGGGCTGTCCATGGATAACGTTGGGAAATTTGGAAGAATCACGATTATAAATATATGCAAATGCATGCATATTTATAACTGTAACCCTTTCGAACGGGATAAGCATATTGGTCACACATATTGATAATATAATGTACCTATATCTAGCAAGTTTCATCCAAAGACCGACTAAGAGCAAATGAAGGAGCAAGGAGGAGATGTCATTTGTACTCACCCACTAACGCAGGGGCGAAGCTCGTCGAACACACGAGGAGGTCTTCGAACAGCAGACTTCGAAGCGAGGAGACAACTGCACATGTAAATCCACCCGGTCAACACAAATATTTTGTGTTCATTAATAAAATCAGAAAATATATGACCTAACACAAATATATGACCTATATAGATGTTATTTAGGGTTCCATTGATGTCGAGGAACCCCCTAACTCGCTCGTCCCCGGCGCCCTCAGGTATGGCGATGCACGGTCGAAGGGTCAACACGCCAACTCTTCCAGTTCCGGAGAACTCTCTTCTCTGACTCTCCTCTTCTATCTGAGCATTCTCCTGATGAGGTCCACGGCGGGCATCCTCTAGAAGGCCGAAGATCACCTTTTTGGTCAACAAGAGGCCGAAGAGGTGTCGGGGGTTGGGGGTCAGTGGCGTCGGGGGCGGCGTATTAACAGCTGCACGGCTTTCCGTGACGGGGTGTCGGGATGTCGTGTCGAGGCATCGTGTCGGGGTGTCGGGCGTCGTTTCGGGGTGTCGGGGTGTCATGGTGTCGTTTTCTTCTTCCTCCTCTTCGTTTTTTCCTCTTCTTCCTTTTCTTCTTCTTCCTCTTCTTCTTCTTCTTCTTCTTCTTCTTCTTCTTCCTTGTTTTCCGTTTTCCTCTTCTTATTCTTCTTCTTCTTCTTCCTTCTTTTCCTTTTTCCTCTTCTTTCTTCTTCTCCTCTCTCCTCCTTTTCTTCTTCTTCTTCTTCTTCTTCATCATCATCATCATCATCATCATCATCTTCTTCTTCTTCTTCTTCTTCTTCTTCTTCTTCTTCTCCTTCTCCTTCTCTTGGTATCTAGCTAACCACTAACAACTAACAACTAACCTAACTAACAACTAACCTAACTAACAACTAACATGAACAACATCTAAAATTTAAATGTGCATTACCACTAACAACTAAACTAACTAACCTAATTAACAGTAGGCAATTAACAACTAACGTAACTAACATAACTAACCTAATTGACAAATTAAATGAAAAAGGAAAAAAATAGGGACTCACGGGAGGGGGGCGACCGGGCGATGAGGACGGCGCAGGGAGGCCGACCGTAGAGGAGGAGGGGGTGCGCTGGGAGGAGGGGAAGTGGTGGAGAAGGGGCGGCACGGTGGTGAAGGAGGGGGTCGGGGGGAGGAGTGTGCTCGAGGAGGAGGGGGCCGGGCGGTGGTGAAGGAGGGGGGCATGGAGAGGAGGGGCGGTTGTGGAGGAGGGGGACGCGGGGAGGAGGAAGCGGTGGTGGAGGAGGGGGTCGCAGGGAGGAGGAGGTCCCGGGGAGGAAGATGACGCGGTGGTGGAGTAGGGGGCGTTGGTGAAGGAGGGGGCGCATGGAGGAGGACGGCCCGAGGAGGAGGAGGGCGCGGTGGTGGAGTAGGGGGCGAGCTCTGGCAGCGGGTCACGCGCGGGGAGGAGGGGATGGCGAGCTCCGACGGTGGTGGGGGTTTCGGGTGTGTGTGTGAGAGATATCCGTTAGGCAAGAGAGGGGGTGTGGGGGTGGGGGCGACGGTCGTTGGGGCACCATCCTCTTTGCCGTCTGCCCCCCGACGACAAAGAGGTACAAGGCAGACAACAAAGATGATGGAGGTGGTGTGGGCCATCACGTGCTCATTGCCGTCTACCTTCTGTCTCTTTGCCATCAGCTAGCACACGACAAAGTTCCGACTGATCGCAAATAGTATCTTTGCCATTAGTCTCCTCTTCGTCGTCTGGTTTGTGGCAGCGGACGGCAAGGAGGGTCTTTGCCATCAGCCAGCAGACGGCAAAGACCAGGCAGATGGCAAATTCTACGATTCCAGTAGTGAGTGGCACCTCCCCACATGCCACCGCATTCCCTTTACTGGTGGCGGAGGACACTAGAGTGAGCACTTTGGCGGCGGCGCCCTCGGTGACACGCACCTTGGGCGTGTTCATCCGCTCGGCTTGGTTGCCGGCACTAGTCGTGGATCATGTAGCGCGTGGCATGGTTGGGTACGAGCTCGGCGAACCGCATGGGGCCGTCGATAATGGTGCCTGGGCAGCACACCTGCACGGACACACTAGCCACCCATGCATTCTCTCCCAGCCGTTGGTGATGCCCATGGGGGCCGTGACCGGGTCCTTCATCAGCTCAAGCGAGATCGGGCACCGCCAACTCCTAGCCATTCCCGGCGTCTTCCAGTGACACTCGTCATGTAGAGGAGATCGAGTGGCAGAGTGGCATTTCCATGGATGGACGGACAAGTCGACATGTGTTGCTACACGAAGTGGACGAGGATGGGAGCGGGGGTTCGAGCCATTGACTGGCCATGGGGGGCACACGATGGTGGATTGGGAGCTCCGGGTGGGAGTGGTGGTGCGCATGTTTGTTGGCGGAGGGGCGACGACTTTTCACGCGATAGATACGGGCGAGGCATTAGTAGGCTAGTTGTTTCCCTTGTTTGTATGCGGTGTTTTGTTCCTACGAGGGGAGTACCTATCGCAAAAGGTCGTGTTTTGCGGATAGTACTAGCTGGTTTGTTTACAATTATTTCCTTCTAGAGAAGTAGGAATTGTAGAGACGAGGGGGTGGCTTGGAAGTAGATTAGTGGGAGGACCTATCGATCGACACGAGGTCGAACCATCACGACAATGACAACGGCAGATCCCCCTTTAATAGTAGAGCTAGAGACTCCTAAAGGGGTACTTGACTATGTGTGTTCCATGGCTTTTTTGTCTCATCTCCGAGTGATACGTCTCCAACGTATCTATAATTTTTTATTGTTCCATGCTATTATATTATCTGTTTCACATGTTTTATATGCATTAATATGCTATTTTATATTATTTTTGGGACTAACCTATTAATCTAGAGCCTAGTGCCAGTTTTTGTTTTTTTCCATGTTTTTGAGTATTGCAGATAAGGAATATTAAACGGAGTCCAAACGGAATAATATCTCCAAAATGATTTTTCTTGGACCAGAAGACACGTGTGAGGCTTGGAGAAGGGGGCAGGAGACCTGCCGGGAGGCGACAAGCCTATAGGGCGCGCCGGGGGGGGGGCCCTGGCTTGTGGGTCCCCTGGAGGCCTCCTAACCCTAACCTTTGGCCTACAAATTCCTAAATATTTCCCCAATACCAGAACGAGCCACAAAAATACTTTTTGGCCACCGGGAGCCTTTGTTCCCATGAGATCCAATCTGGGAGCCTTTTCAGGTAATCCGCCGAAGAGGGAATAGATCACGGAGGGCATCTACACCAACTCCTTTGCCCTCAGATGATGCGTAAGTATTTCACTATAGACCTACAGATCCATAACTAGTAGCTAGATGTCTTCTTCTCTCTCTTTGTTCTTCAGTACCATGTTCTTCATGAACCTCATGGAGATCTATCCGATGTAATACTCTTTTGCGGTGTGTTTGTCGAGATTCGATGAATTGTGGGCTTATGTTCAGATTAATAATGAATACTATTTGAATTTTCGCTGAATTCTTATATGCATTATTTCATATCTTTGCAAGTCTCTTTGAGATATTGTTTGGTTTGGCCAACTAGATTGGTTATTCTTGCAATGGGAGAAGTGCTTAGTTTTGGGTTCAATCTTGCGGTGTCCTCACCCAGTGACAAAGTAGGGGCAGCGAGGCATGTATTGTATCGTTCCCATTGAGGATAAAAAGATGGGGTTTTCATCATATTGCTTGAGTTATACCTTGACATCATATTATCTTACCTAATGCGTTACTGTGTTCTTCATGAACTTAATACTCTAGATGCACGCAGGAGTCGATCGATGTGTGGAGTAAAAGTAGTAGATGCAGAATCGTTTCGGCCTACTTGACACGGACCTGATGCCTATATGCATGATCATTGCCTTAGATATCTTCATAATTATTCGCTTTTCTATCAATTGCTCGACAGTAATTTGTTCACCCACCGTATTATTTTCCTTCATGAGAGAAGCCTCTAGTGAAACCTATGGCCCCCGGGTCTATTCTCCATGTTATATTTTCAGATCTATAATCCAAAAATACCAAAAATATATTGCTGCCATTTATTTACTTTTGTCTTACTTTTCATTTCTGCAATCTTATATACCTATCTCTATCAGATCTCATCCTTGCAAATATCCGTGAAGGGATTGACAACCCCTTTGTTGTGTTGGGTGCATGTGTTTGATTGTTTGTGTAGGTACTAATATTGGAGCCTTGCTTGTTCCTCCTACTATATTGATACCTTGGTTCTAAACAAACTGAGGCAAATACTTATCTACTTTGCTGCATCACCCTTTCCTCTTCAAGGGAAAACCAACACAAGCTCAAGAAGTAGCAAGAAGAAGTTCTGGTGTCGTTGCCAGGGAGGATACATAGCAAGATCAAGCTTACCAAGTACCCATCACAAACTCATATCTTGCATTTAATTTATTTTCTATTTGCCTCTCGTTTTCCTCTTCCCCACTTCTAAAAACATTTTCTGAAAATACCAAAAAGATTTGCCTTTTTATTCGCCCTTCTTTCGTTTGCCTTTCGTTTGCTTGGGTGTTAGATCGCTTATACTCATGGCTAGCCTTGCTAGTATTCACGAGAATGAAGTTCTTAAATTTAAGCAAAGGGAGAGAGAAAACTTAAAAGATGCTTGGTATAGAATTTGCAATGCTCGAAATAGATCTACTCGTAAGCAATCTACTACCGTTCTCCTTCACAATTTTTTTGTGGGTGTCTCTCCTTGGAGTAGATATGTTTTCGATACCATTATGGGGGGAAGCTTCTTGGGTATCTATACATTTGATTCTTATAATGCTATGACGAATTTGGTAGGTTCACCCCCGCTCATGGTTAATGAAACAATCTTAAATTTGGAACATGTGATGCGAAGGCTTGATTACCATTGAGCTCATTGAAAACTTGGACAAAAATACTCATAATCATATTACTCAATATGTATCCAAGGTAGGATTTACTTTAAAAAACCTTAGGGAAAAGGAACCCATAGTTAATGAAAAACTGGATCAAGATTCTTCTAGAATTGGAAAGCTAGAGGACATTATTACCAACTTGGGTTCTGATACGTCCAAAATGCATCACTATTTTGTATCATAATTTATCTCTATTCATTGATATATTTCACTTTATGATGATGTACTTATAGTATTTGGCTTATTTTACACAGTTTCCAACTTTCCGGTGCCGAAACAGCAGACGCGGGATTCACCGGAGAAAATAGCACGAAGAGTTGCAATATCAGAACATCTCCAGGTGAGCTGAAATTTTGAGGGAAGAATTTTCTGAATGGGTCCTGAAGACAGGCCAAAGAAGGGCGGAATGGGGGCCACGGGTCACCCAGCGACCTGGTGGCGCCCCCCTAGGCCATGCTAGGAGGCCGCCTGAGTGACGGGCCCCACCTCCGGCACTCTCCTTTGGCCTATATGTCTCTCTTGACCTAAAAATTCTGGGGACAGAAGAGTTTTCGCGATTCCGTCGCCGCTCCGCGGCGGAAACCTACAAAGAAGAAAAGACCTTTCCGACGGGCAGATTCCGCCGGGGAGAACTCCTCCCGGAAGGGGAGATCGTCCTTATCGTCATCACCATCGTCACTGGCATCATCAAGATCATCATCACCATCATCACCAGCACCAACACCATCTCCATCTTCATCTCATCCACTTCACCATTGCAATCGGAGTTGTACGTTGCACTATTCATCCCCTGTACTCTCCCGGTGTTGATTACTCTTTTGTGGTGAATGCTATTGAGTTTTGTTGGAGAATTTATTGTCATGACCAGATTGTTAATCATATTTTCATCACCTCTGATCATGATCTCTTTTATGTCTTGTGAGTAATTCCATTAGTTATCGAGGACATGGGAAAAGTCTAGATGCTAGTAGTCATATGATGTTGAAGTAATATGTGTTGATTAATATTTAAGTTATGGTGTTATTCTTCTAGTGGTGTTATGTGAACGTCGACTACATAACAACTCACCTTTTTAAGGACGTAGGGGAATGCATCGTGTATAAAGAATGCTTATGGTGGGTTGTCGTAGTGAGAGAAACGTGAACCCCAGTTTGCATACTTTTGCATGAGGGAGTATTGGATCCTAAAGCTTATTGCTATGGTTAGGATTTGCCTTAATTTCTCTCTTGTTTTTGCGGATGCTTGCAAGAGGGATTAATCATAAGTCAACCTGGTAGTTCGGGTATATTGGTTATTTCGGTTCGGGTAGTTCACTTTATGGGTAATTCGGGTATTCGAAAATGGGAACCAAAATTTTTTCTGTCAAAAAATACCCGAACCCAAATTACCAAAAATTTCGGTTCGGGTAATTCGAGTACCCAAAATACCCAAAATATTCGGAGCATACATCAACTTTTGATATGAATAACTCGGATATTATGGGTATTTTTGGTAATATGGGTATTTTAGTTAGTATGGGTAAGAAGTTAGTGTAATAATACCATGAAAATTTTGGACAATATGAATAATTTGGGTAGTATGGGTATTTCGGGTTTTCCAGACTAGAACCCGAACCCTAACCCGAAAATCGAATAGTCAAGAAATGAGAACCGAACCCTTACCTGATACACGAATTACCCGATAATTCTAGTAACTCGGTTCGGTTCGTGTTCGGGTAACGGGTTCGGGTACCCAAACGCCCAGGGTGAATCATAAGAGTGTACTTGTCTTAGCCTAGATGATGCACTAGTTAAGATCCACCCACATAACACTTATCAATACAAAACATAGTACTAGACGAAATATGACGAAAGCACTTGACTATCTCTCCCGTCTGTCCTCAAGAATGCCTTAGTCTTTATAAGTTTTGTCCCTTGGCTTATCCTTTGTGTTCAAAAGTATTGGGCCACTTGCTCCACCTCGACACCATTTACTTTACTTGCATTTATTTCCTTGTTTCTTATACTAGAAAACCGATAAAAAGTTACCTTTCAGTACTTGCAGTTATTCCTTGCTCAAGATCACCTGTCAATACCTTCTGCTCCTCGTTGGGTTAGACACTCTTACTTATCAAAAAGGCTACGATAGATCCCCTACACTTGAGGGTCATCAAGACCAATTTCTGGCGCCGTTGCCGGGGACTCCACTCTTCAAGATAGGGGTGTTGCACACTATCTTTTACCTTTTCTTTTTAGTCTTGTTGGTTTGCTTTCTAGATTTTTCTTTAGACTCCTTTACCAAAAACCACAAAAAAAATTAGTTACTTTGCTTTTAGTCGTGAAGCATGTGAAGGTTTGATTCCTGGAAGGAATATGAGGTCCTAGACTTCCATGAAAGTAATGGAGAAAATATGAAGGAAGCATGGTATAGAATTTCTGAAGCACACAAAATAATTATGCCTTGGGTACCTATTAAAATTGTGCTTAGAATTTTTTATCATGGTCTCTTTATATGGTGCAAACACTCTCTTGATATTATAGCTAAAGGAGATTTCTTAGAGTGTGATGAGGCTAGAGCACTTGATATTATAAATGGTCTATCTAATAATCTTGTTTATAATCATGGTTATGACACTATTATAGATAGACTTGCTACTATTGAAGGGAAAATAGATGCTCTAGACTTAAGAGAAAGAGAGAAACCCATGGTTGATAAGGAACAAATTTTGAAAATAGACGATGACTGGGAACCTTTTGTTAGAATTAGCATCTCTAACCAAGACTTCCTTGCTTATTGTGATATTGGATCCATGGTTTCTACTATGCCAAAAGTTGTTTATGATTCTCTCTGGTTAGACATGGAATTTTTTTCACCTTATCATGAACATGCTAATGGTGACATTTCTGAAATCCAGGGAAAGGTAAAAGATGTCCAGGTTACTTCATCATGGAGCCCAACAAAGGGAATGTAGTGCTTGAAGGGACTTCCTCCGAGCCATGAGAGGCTTCACTGATGTTGGTAAAGGACACATACGCTTACGTGGGAAAGCAAAAGGTATGTACCCGTTCCCTAGGAAAAATAAGGATGAACTTGTTGAGCATCCATTTGAAGGTTTTTATAATTCTGATGTCTTCGGAGAATCTTGACCCTCATTCTTGCATTGTGCCTAGCTCAAAGGCATAAAAGAAAGCGCTTGTTGGGAGGCAACACAATATGTTTTTACTTTCTGTTTTAGTGGAATTGATGTGTGTTACTACTGTAGCAACATCATTGTATCTTTATTTTTAAGCTTTGTTCCAAGTTATAACCTCTGATTGCAAGAAAGTTCAAAAATTGTGACATGTTGTCTAGAAACAGATTCTGTTTCCTTGACGGAAAAATTTGCCAAAAATCACCAGATCATCTTTTTGATCTAACGTTTTTTGACAGCATGCTCTATATAATTGTATTTCTGGCATCTGTTCTAAGTTTTTTGATTTGAGATGCAGAAGTGCCCCGAATAAATTATTTACTACCTGCTGTTATGTTTTTCACAGATTCTGCCATGTTTTGTGTTTTCATTGTTTTGCGAATCCTAAGCTTGCTTTTTATTTGCAAAAACCCTTTGTCATTCATGAGAAGCAGTAGCTTTTCATGAAAATCTTTATTTCCGGCAGGTATTGAATTATTTTATTAAGGGAACTAACCACTCTAATCAGCTTATGATGAGTTTTGTATGAATGGAGTTTTCAAGTATTGCGATGGGAGAGATGATGAAAGAAGATAAATGAGTGTCAAACGCTCAAGCTTAGGGATGCCCCCATGCATCCCAAGAAATATTCAAGGAGACTCAAGCATCTAAGCTTGGGGATGCCCCCGTGCATCCCCTTCTCTATCAACAATCATCAGGTCGTCCATCTCCATGCTATATTTTTATCACTTCATATGATATGTGCTATGCTTGGAGCGTCCCTCTATTTGCTTTTTAGTTTTGTTTTATTTTAGTTTGCTGGTCATAACAAGTTGGGACCTAGCCTACCTTATTTGGGAGAGAGACACGCTCCATTCCAATCTAGAACACAACATAGCTTTTCATGCTTATCTTTTTTGTGTGTTCTTCATCTTTTCGTAGCTACTGTCATACTTAGCTCTTAGCTTTCATGCTTATATTTTTAAGAGCTTTTACTTAGGTTGATTTTGGAACTCTCTTGAGTTATCATGCTTATCTTGTTTAGAGAGTTGGCTTGTTGCACTGAGTTGTGCGTCTTGCATGAGTAGGTAATTGAGGTTGCTATTTAAGTATAGTAGTAACTTGCAATAGTTTTGAGGTATTGATTTGAGTAATGTTTGGACTATTGGTGCCAAGAGCTTGAGCCTATTAGTGATAGTTGTCGTATTTTGGGAAATCTGTGTGTTTTTCAAAAACTAAAATTAGTTGAGAACTCTAGCTACTAAATTGATCGCTGACCTCTGGAGGGGTTGGAATATATAGAGTACCCTCATGTTACCATGAGTCGAGGATGCGCAAGGATAACCAAACCCCCAAACATTCCTCCTCGGGGTACTTGTCTCTTTGTGAATTTCCTAACTAGACAAAGAGTTACCGATAATAAGTGTATGAGTTCTTCCGACTAATGCGAGTATTGGATTGTTGGCACTACCACTATCCATATTTTGCTAGCCTCTTCCGTACCATGCATTGCCCTTTCTCACATTGAGAGTTGGTGCAAACTCCGTTGGTGCATCCAAACCCATGACATGATATGCTCTGTCATACATAAGCCTCATTATACCTTTCCTCAAAACAACCACCATACCTACCTATTAAGGCATTTCCATAGCCTTTCCGAGATACATTGCCATGTAACATCCATCATCTCATGACTTGATCTTCATGTCATACATGCTTTTGCTTGATCATAGAGCCGCATGCTAGGTGGGCCTTGCCCTTATTACTGCTACATGACGTGCTAGTATCATTGCATATCCTTCTACACTGGCAGAGGCATACATTTGCATACGTCATGATAGTTTTCACTTGTCTTTATGTTGAGTACTTCTTATAAAGTGTGATAATTTTTCTTACTATTTATGTAAAACATAGAGTGTTGCCCTTAAGTGAGGAAAAGATCCAAAGAGGACTAAACAAAAGATCCCAAAGAGGACAAATGAGAGATAAAAAGAAAGAGCCAAACTATGTGGGGACCCCTACACTATAGAACTTGGTTTGCATATTCCAATGATGAGCCTCCTCAAATGAGCTCTAGGTCTTCATGAGAAAACAACTTGGATGCACCCCACTAGTTCCATTGGAGAGCTTACCTTAGCTCATATGTGCATCCGTTACATGGCAATCACTACTCCTCACATCATATCTATCATTTGACTTTCTGTCGCCTATGATTGTCCTCATTGATGTGAGCCTTTCACACACTTTTTATCTTACTTCCCCATCATTATTCTATTTTCCATCCTAAGTGCCAACATATCTTGCTTACGCTCATTCATTGCATGAGTGCTCAAAATCGAAAGGGAGAGGATCATTTTGACTTATGCTTAACAAGTAGTCTGGGATGAGTCAAAATAAGATTCCGAAGGAGACTAAGTGTGAGGTTTAGTAGATTGAGTTCTCAATTTAAGAAGTATTTTATCTCTGAACCCATCTCCCACTTCTTTCACGCAAACACCATTTGGAGACATTCGAGTCATGGACAGCGAGAGCTCTTGCACCTTTATGTTCTTACTTTGCTAAATTGAATACTAGATATAGACTCTTGCTTGTTATTGTCTTGACTTGAATTGAATATCTCACTTGCTTTACTTTGAAGTTCTTATATGTGTGTTACCATGTCACCACAGAAATTATTGTGTGATCGTTTATCTACTCGAGGACGAGCAGAAATTAAGCTTGGGGATGTTGATACGTGCCAAACGTATCTACAATTTCTGCTTGTTCCATGATCTCTTGGGTGACATTGTTACATGTTTTGCTACACTTTTATATCATTTTACACATATTTGGACTAACCTACTAACTCCATGCACCCAGTGCCAGTTTATGTCTGTTGATGTCTTTTTTGCAAGGGCTTTTACCCAATTTTCTGAAGCCCGAAAAAATTCAGAAAACTATGTAAAAAAAATCAGTGACACAGAAGCTTCAGGATCACCGAAGGAGGGCCAGAGGGGGGCTAGGGGCCTCGCAAGTGGCCTGCCGGCACGGCCAGGCCCTAGGCCACGCCAGGAGGTCGCCTGGGTGGGTCCCACCTCCTCCGCTGCCCTCCTTTGGCCGATATTTAGAGATCCGTGAGGAAACCCTTGCAGACTTTCTGGAATCATGAATTTCTCCATCGTTCTGCCGCTGCAGTGCTTCCAAGATCGGGAGCGTTAGGAGACCTCTTCCCGGCACCGTGTCGGAGGGAGGATTGACCTCCGGGAGCTTCTGCACTGCCATAGACGCTTCTCGAATGTGTTGTGAGTAGTTTCCCTTGGACCATGAGTCCATGACTAGTAGCTATGTGATGTCTTCTCTCCAATCTTGTGCTTCAATGGATAGTCCTTGTGAGCTGCACTATTGCTTTTGCTATGCTCGGTTTATTTGGATTCGATGCATTATGAGATTATGTTCAGATTGTTATGAGTTATATATTTGATTATCCTTTTATAGTATGTTCCTTAGTGATTCATGCATGTTCTCCGTTGCTTTTTATTGCTTTGGCCAAGTAGTAGATAGTAACTCCAAGAGGGAGCATTATGCATGATTGTGGGTTCGGGCCCCTCGATGTCTAGCTCGAGTGACAGAAACATGAGACTAGGGGATGTGCTTGTTGCCACGAGGGAGAAAACAACGGTGGTTGTGACCATGGTTGCAAGGATTGTTTACCTTACGCATAGTTCGTTAATGCAGTTGTCCGTTGCTTTGAGTTTATACTCTGGGTGGGGATCGCAACTTAATACCAGAGGGTTGTTCTGGATAGATATCTCAAGGTGGATGATTAGTAAGTAGATGTTGATGAATAAATAGTCTACTTGTCTTGGCGTACTGCCCATTACTATTGAACCTCTAACTAGCAAGGAGCATAATTAGCATTGCGGCGCGATCATAATTCTGTCAATTGCCCAACTGTGATTTGTTTACCCTAGCATAGCTGTTTATCGTCTTTTGGGAGACAGACATCACTAGTGAACATCATGTGACTCAGGTCCATATTACCACCATTGCTTACACCTCTATCATTTACTGCTTTCATTTACTTTTCCGTTGCAATCACTATCACTATTCCTGCTTGTGTTTTGATCCTTTGCAAAATACAAGGTCGGAGAGATTGACAACCTCTTTGATCTCGTTGGGAGCAAAGTTATTTGTTGTGTGTGCAGGTCCATGTCTTCTGCTGACCAGGACATGAGACACCTACTTGTTGATCCTAGGAGTCCTCTTGGTTCGATAAACCTTACAGTCTCCGTGTAAGGGAAATTTGCTGCTGACTACATCTCCACCTTCAACTTGGGGTAACCAACGAGGGGCGAGAAGTATATACACGAGCAAAGTTATTTGTTGTGTGTGCAGGTCCACGTCTTCTGTTGATCGGGACATGAGACACCTACTTGTTGAGCCTAGGAGTCCTCCTAGTTCGATAAACCATACAGTCTCCGTATAAGGGAAATTTGCTGCTGACTCCATCTCCACCTTCCACTTGGGGTAACCAACGAGGGGCGAGAAGTATATACATCATCTCGTCATCAAGCGAATTTCTGGCGCCGTTGCCAGGGAGTGTAGCGCAATTGGTAAGTGAAATTGGTAAGGAAACCTTCACACTGTACGTGATGTTTTTGTTTTACTGTTTCCACTTTTTGTCCCTATGGACAATTCTGCTCTTGGTTTGTTGCTTGTGTGGAACCTCCCCAACACTATGGTGGATATGCCTCCCCCACCTACTGAAATTTTGCCTTTTATAATACCAACTGGTATTATTGATTGTGTTTTGGCTAATCGATATGCAGGAGATAGACATCCAGGTGAACACTTGCTATATCTTTCACAACTATGCTCCTTATTTAAGCTCGCAGGTATATCGACAGATTTTGTTATGAGAAAGGTATTCTCTCTATCATTAAAAGATAAGGCTTTGGATTGGTATAGGTTTCTTGATGACTCTCATTTACTAAATTGGCAAGATCGCATGCCTCTCTTTTATGCAAAGTTTTATCCTCTTCATGAAATACATCAAGACATGAATTATATTTATAAATTTTGGTCTCGTGACGGAGAAAGCATCGCTCAAGCTTGGGGGAGATTGAAATCCTTAATGCTCAAATGTCCCAATCATGAGCTCTCCAAAGAAATTATTCTCACAAATTTTTATGCAAGGCTTTCTCGTCAAGATAAAGAGATGCTTGATTTCTCCTCTAGTGGGGCATTCTCCAACAAAAGCACTGAAGCTAAGTGGGATCTTATTGAAACGATCCAGAAGAACACTGAAGACTGGGAGATTGATAAAGGTATTGAACCAGATATAAATTATGAGCGTGATTACATTGAGAGCTATGTGAAAACTGATTACTTCAATACCTTTTGTGCTAAGATTGGTCTTGATTCCGAGCTTCTAATTTTGCAAAGACTTTGCCTCTCATATTGACTCTTCTGAGAAGAAGGAGGATCAACATCATAAACCTTTTAAGGAATTACCTGTTGATATTAATGTTGTTGACCCTATCTTGCCTGCATTTGAATATGAAAATCCCCCTTTTCCCGCAAGGATGAGGGAGCATTCTTTTTTCACAGGCATCCTGAGTAAAAGTGAAAGAACGACCGATGAGCATGAGGAGCTGATTAAAGTCGGTGCTCAAGTTGCATTAGTCAAGGATCTTGTTACTAGTAATATTGAGGATTCTAATATAAGTTTTTGTGCTGTTTCCAGTAACCTTGTTACATCCAATAATAAAGGCCCAATTTCAGGTACTCCAGTTGTATCTGTTAAAATAGGAGATCATAATTATTATGGGCTACGTGATTTGGGATCCAGTGCTAGTGCTATTCCTTTTTAACTTTATCAAGAGATCATGACTGAGATTCTACCATGTGAAATTGAAGAAGTTGATGTTACGATTCATCTTGTAAACAAAGAAACCATCTCTCCTATTGGAATTGTGCGAGATGTTGAAGTTCTATGTCGAAAGGTAAAATATCCTACCGACTTAGTAGTACTTGGTTCAGTACAAGATAGTTTTTGTCCTATTATCTTTGGTAGGACTTTTCTCAAAACTTGTGGAGCTATTATAGATTACAGGAAAGGAAAAGTATCTGTTGAATTTAGTGGTGAGCCATAGGAATTTAACTTCTCTAAATTCTCGAAGCAAACTCGTGGTACTGATCTACCTAGTAATGATAAAATTATTGAAGAGATCGCTTCTATTGCTATTCCTCCTAAAAATCCTTTGCATCAATTTATGGGAAACCATGAGAATGATATGCATATGCAGGAAATGAATGATCTAGATAATATATTCTTGAGACAACCTGCTATCCTGAAGCAGAACCTTCCAGTTGATCCTTTGGGAATTTTATCGAAACCAAAAGAAGACCCGGTGTTTGATCTCAAACCTCTTCCCAGTACGCTCAAGTATGCTTATTTAGATGAAAAGAAAGTGTATCATGTTATTATAAATTCTAACCTTTCAAGATATGAAGAAGAGCGATTATTGGATGTCCTTCGTAAACACCGAGGCGCTATTGGTTACACCCTTGATGTTCTTAAGGGGATTAGTCCATCTATTTGGCAGCATACTATCAATCTTGAGTCTGATGCTAAACCGGTTGTTGATCATCAACGACGCTTAAACCCGAAGAGTAAGGATGTTGTGAGGACCGAAATCCTCAAACTTCTAGCCGCAGATATTATCTACCCTATAGCTGATAGTAAGTGGGTAAGTCTAGTACATTGTGTTCCCAAGAAAGGAGGTACGACTGTAGTTCCTAATGATAAGGATGAACTAATACCTCAAAGAGTTATTATTGGATACAGAATGTGTACTGATTACAGGAAGATGAACAAGGCAACCAAGAAGGACCACTACCCGCTACCGTTCATCGACCAAATGCTTGAAAGGTTATCCAAAAATACTCACTTTTGCTATCTTGATGGGTAATCTGGCTTCTCTCAAATTCATGTTAATACTGCCGATCAAGAGAAGACCACTTTTACTTGTCCCTTTGGTACTTATGGTTATAGACGTATGCCTTTTGGTTTATGCAATGCTCCTGCTACTTTTCAAAGGTGTATGTCCGCTATCTTTCTTGTTTTTTGTGAAGAAATTGTGGAGGTCTTCATGGACGATTTCTCCGTCTAAGGAACCTCTTTTGACCATTGTCTCCACAACCTTAATAAAGTTTTGCAGAGATGTGAGGAGACAAACTTTGTACTCAACTAGGAGAAGTGCCACTTCATGGTCAATGAGCGAATTGTTCTTTTCCACAAGATTTCTGAAAGAGGAATCGAGGTGGACATGGCAAAGATTGAAGCAATCGAGAGAATGCCTTATCCAAAAGACATCAGAGGTATTCGTAGTTTCCTCAGTCATGCTGGTTTTATAGGAGATTTATTAAAGACTTTTCTAGAACTTCGAAACCCCTTGCTAATCCTCTCCAGAAGGATATTCCTTTTGTGTTTGATGAAGATTGTAAGGAAGCCTTCGAAGTTCTTAAGAAAGCCTTGATAACAGCCCCTATAGTCCAACCACGTGATTGTAATTTGCCTTTTGAAATCATGTGTCATGCTAGTGATTTTGCTGTTGGAGCTGTGTTAGGACAAATGGTTCATAAGAAATTGAATGTTATTCATTATGCTAGAAAAATCCTTGACACTGCTCAAAAGAATTATGCTACTACTGGGAAAGAATTTTTAGCAGTAATATTTGCTTGTGATAAGTTTAGGCCTTACATTGTTGATTCTAAAGTTATTCATACTGATCATGCTGCTATTAAGTATCTTATGGAAAAGAAGGATGCCAAACCAAGGCTTATCAGATGGGTCCTTCTTCTTCAAGAATTTGATTTGCAGATTGTCGATAGGAAAGGAGCAGACAACCCTCTAGTAGACAACCTTTCTAGGATGGAGGACATACCACATGATCCAATTCCGGTCAACGATAGTTTTCCTGATGAATAGTTAGCTGTTTTGGAGGTGAAATCTAATTCAGATCCGTGGTATGCAGATTATGCTAACTTTATTGTTGCAATGTTTTTGCCTCGAGGTTTAACATTCCAGCAGCAGAAGAAGTTCTTCCACGACTTGAGGTATTACTTTTGGGATGACGCACATCTTTTTAGAGAAGGTACGGATGGGATTGTGAGGAGATGCATACCGGAGCATGAACAAAATGATGTCTTGAGGCAATGTTATAACAGTCCTTATGGAGGACATGATGCCGGTGAGAGGACCACACACAAGGTTCTCCAATCAGGTTTTTATTGGCCTACTCTCTTTAAAGATGCTAGAAATTACGTTTTATCCTGTGATAAGTGCCAGAGAGTTGGTAATATTAGTAGGAGGAATGAGATGCCTATGAATTATTCGCTAGTCATTGAGCCTTTTGATTGCTGGGGTTTTAATTTTATGGGTCCTTTCCCTCCTTCACACAAATAGACTCACATCTTAGTAGCTATGGATTATGTGACCAAGTGGGTTGAAGCAATCCCCACTAAAAGTGTTGGTCATAAGACATCTTTGAAAATGCTCAAGGATGTAATCTTCCCTAGGTTTGGTGTACCTAGGTACCTCATGACCGACGGAGGATCACATTTTACACACGGTGCTTTTAGAAAAGCTCTAGCCAAATATGATGTTAATCATAGAATTACTTCACCTTACCACCCTCAAACAAGTGGGGAAGTTGAGCTCACAAATAGAGAGATCAAGTTGATCTTGCAAAAGACCGTGAACAGTTCTAGGAAGGACTGGTCCAATAAGTTAGGAGATGCCTTGTGGGCGTATAGAACTGCTTACAAAAATCCCATGGGGATGTCTCCATATAAGATGGTTTATGGCAAGGCATGTCATCTACCTCTAGAGTTAGAGCATGAAGCTTTATGGGCTGTTGGAGAGCTTAATGTTGATCCAAAGCTTGCGGGTGAAAAGCGTCTCACGAACTTGACTTCTCTAGATGAGTGGAGAAGTGAAGCTTACGAGAGCGCAAAAATGTTCAAAGAAAAGGTAAAGAAGTGGCATGACAAGAGAATTTTGAAACGTGAATTTAATGTTGGTGATAAAGTTTTGTTGTATAGATCTCGTTTAAGGTTTTCTCCAGGTAAATTACTTTCCAAGTGGGAAGGACCGTACCAAATCGAAGAAGTCTACCGCTCCGGTGCAATCAAGATTAATAATTTTGAAGGCACAAAACCACATGTTGTGAATGGGCAAAGACTCAAGCATTACATGGTTGGAGCCCCATCAATGTAGAGGTGGATGTGATACAAGTGGCCACTCATGACGAACATATTGCAACACTGTATCCGACACCGACAGGAATAAGAAAATATATGAAATACGGTAAGTGTCGTGGTTTTGTCACGACAGATGTCCTCGTGAAAGGACTTAGTATTGGAGCCATCGCACCTTGGTGGCGACTCAAAGGGGTTGAACGGGAGTGAGATGGCGATTTACCCAGGTTCGGCCCCTCGTGAGGAGGTAAAAGCCTACGTCCTGCTTTGTGTTGTATTGATGGAGTTTCGATTACAAGGAGGGCGTAACTCGCCAGACCTAGCACTCGATGATTTCTAACCTGCCCTCTTCTTCCCTGGGACTCGCCTTTATATACAGGTCGAGTCCCTAGGGTTTACAAGGGTCCTTTTCTTTATACAAACCGTGACTCTTACGATCTCTAAGTCGCCACCTTTCCAAAGCTTGGAGGCCTTCTCTGTCATGGACTCCTTCCGGAAGTTGTAAACCGCCATACAATCTTCGGTCCAACCAGGCCAAGGCCCGAACCATATTTTAGATGAATCGCCAGATTTGGTGACCCGGCCCAACTAGGGCGGGTTATCAACAGATAATATCCCCAACATTAGGCCCCAGATTGACTTGAATTTCCTTCACGGCAATATCCTTACTCAATTAAGGGCGATTCATCTTCACCCCTTTTATACGCCATGAACTTAACCCGCCATCTATTGCGGAAAAACTTGAGTCGCCACACCATTTCTTGTTGGTACCTCCTTATCCCTTGAATCCCGGAAAAGACAATGACGTAATCCCCAACGGATCCTTCGGTATCGTTATCCCAAAATTTTTGGGGCGCCATCATGGCGAATCTTTATATTTTGGTGGTTCCCGCTCGTGGCGCCTCGATCCTAGCGCCTGCCCTGATAAATAGGCGGGAGGAAGGGACTGGGCGCATTCCACCTACCAGTCTTGTCGCCCTTCTATTCCCCACTATCACAGCGAAAACCCTCATCGTCTTCCAAGAGCTCCGCCGCCACCCGAGTACCTCATCGCCATCCAAAAGCTTTGGTGCCGCCCGAGGACTTCGTCGCCGTCAAGTACTTTGCCGTGGCCGAGCAGTTCGCCGCCGTCGACCGTCTCGCCATCGTCGAGCACCTCGTTGCCGCCGAACACTTCGGTGCCGCCAGAGGTTTTCGCGCCCGTCCAAGACCTTCATCACCGTCGACCGTCTCCAGCCGAATCCACCAGGTTAGGTTTCTGTCATTCAAGAGCAGATCCAAGTTCCTTTTCGAAGTTCATCACTATCGCGTTCTTGGTGCTTCTCGAATAGCTTTACTTGTTCCCGATTAGTTGGCGGCGATGATAACGAGAAAATCGATGTCTTTCATACTTTTATTTGTTCGGCTTCTACTTGCATACTTAGAGCAGGGCTTCACCAAATCAACAATATTGTCCCACCTTAGTTGCATGTTACTATATCCAGTCATTTTCCGCGTTCATTTCTGTCTGCCCGGTAGATCCATAATCTGCCGCTTGTCAAGTGAAAACCATTTGTAGTCTCATACTTCACCATTTGGACAAACACCACTGATGCTTTGAAACACCTCTCCCTTAAGTAGCAAAAGTTTCATAAGTCGCCCTGGCAACCTGACTCGGACCTTCATTGGCGGATCAAAAAATTTCCTCAGCCATCGGGCAAATTATTTGGCGAGTCAAATGAAATCGTTTCACCTTTTTCAGTAGATGTTTGGCGTGTCAATTCACCCGTAATTTTATCCCTTTGTAGCATGGGCGCCGTTTTCAAAAGCGACTGGCTCCCCACCAAGGTTAATGATGCTATACTAGATGATTATGTGAAAACGGGAAATTTGGACCCTTAGGAGATTATCGGTTGGCGCACCGGGTTAGGAGAAGAAATCCCCAATCCCAAGGAAGGGGAAATAGTTGTTTTTGTTGAACACCTTGAGCGGGGCTTTAAGCCGCGTGGATCGAAATTCCTCAGATACGCCATGGCTTTTATGAATGTCCGCCTCCAAGATCTAGGGCCCAACTCGATAAGCAATCTATGCCAGTTCTAGGTGTTTTGTGAGGCTTACTTGCGGATGGAGCCCTCACTTCCCTTATTCTGGTACTTCTTCCACTTAAATCGCCAAACAGAATTTCACAATGGCCCCAGCCTAGAGCTTGGTGGTGTCAATGTTCAGCACCGCAGGGATAGCCCATTTCCGTCACTCGCCATGCCAAGCCACCCCAAAGGTTGGGTCGAGTCTTGGTTCTATTGCTAGGAGACTTCGCCTGAGGGCGAAAACAAACTTCTGGGTTATAGGGAAGATCGCCTTCCAACAAATTTCGAACTCCCAGACAAGCTCACCGAAGAGGAGGAGTTAGACTTTATCCCAGTATTGTCCGAGTTAAGATCTTTGACAAACAACGGCCTTACTAGAGTTGACTTGATCCGCTGCTGGGTCGAATGGCGTATCCTCCCTTTAAGTCGTCGGGATGGGTTAATGTGTGAATTCGACGGAACCCTAGATCATCCTCAGTGCTACTTCCACACAACTCTGACGGAAAATGACATTGTAACCATCATCAAGAAGCTGACCGGCGAGCCCGCGGGAAAATGCGGCCAAATAGGTCTTAAACCTTTCTGCAAGATTAACCCGACACCAAAGGTAAATAACTTTAACCCGCCTTTTGTCTTTTACCCCTTACGTCTTATTCGAACTATGACCTCTTATAAAATATGCCATTTCAGAAAGGTGATAAATTTTGGTCCAAGAGGCCAAAAAAGTTAGCCATGAAGCAAGCTAGGCCACCTCCAAAGAAGAAATCCAAGGGCAAGGGCAAAGCTGCTGTTACCGAACCATCTGAAGCCGATGAATCCCAAGTCGGCGACGCACCTTCGGAGGTAAAAAACCTATCCTCTTTTAACTCACCATCCATTACTGATAATTTTGTATTTACACCTCTGCATCTCTTGCGTAGAATGAAGACAATGAAAGCCAGGAGGATTCTGTAGATGTAATTTTTGTTTCCTCTGACTCATCTCCTTCTCCACCTAAGCCGGCCAGGCGAATTTGTGGGAAAGTTCCCTTCTCACATCCAAATGCTTGTTTGGATACAAATTTTCTTCTGAAGAAAGCACAATACACCGCAAATCGGAAAACTCAAAGTCATTCTGGCGATCTGGTGTCCGGTTTATCACCAAGAAACAAGAAAAGGCCAAATGAGGTATCTTTTAATAACACTTCTTCGGGTCTTTTTGGATCGCATTTGTAACTCGCTCATATTTTTGAAGTATAACTTTTTGCAGAGTTCTCCTCCTACATCTGGCGACTCAGTAATGTCGGCACTTCCACCGATGATCCGTGTCCCTGGGTAAACCTTTGATAATTTTCACTTTTAGTCTGATGGTGATAAATTTTCAGTCCTTTAAGCACACCCCCTTCTCCTTTGAGGGCACAGGCGAAGAAAAGAAAAACTGGCGGGTCAACTCCCATTACAACTTCGGAGCCTATCGGAAAGTCGGCGCCGATCCAGGATAACCCGGACCAAGACAAACCTGAAGATCAAGTGGATCTCCCTAGCTCTCCCAAGGAAAACATGGATGCACCTAACCCGCCAAGTCCATTGACAACAGCAGAAGACCCGGACGCTGTGGTTATCACCGGTACTCCCTTCTCTAAACCGGCCACATCGGTTTTATCGAAGCATGTATCATCATCAGCTCAACCTATTCTTGAACATGAACTTTCCAAGGCTAAGCTCTCCCAATATGAAAATCTAGAATTCAAAGAACTTTGCTATGGCTTTGCAAGTCGCCTGGAGGCGAGTTATGAGATGGAGAAGAGCCTGCTTCGGATGCTGAAGAACAAACATGAGGTACATTTTGTTGTACACTATATTATCCTCATTAACCCCCAAGGGCCGGGTCATCAGTAAAAAGACGAGCCGGGTCTTGATGATTTGAAAAACTTTCGACCTGTAACCCCCAAGGGCCGGGTCATCAGTAAAAAGATGAGTCGAGTCTTGATGATTTGAAAACAATTCGACCTGTAACCCCCAAGGGCCGGGTCATCAGTAAAAAGATGAGCCGGGTCTTGATGATTTGAAAAACTTTCGACCTGTAACCCCCAAGGGCCGGGTCATCAGTAAAAAGATGAGCCGGGTCTTGATACTGTATAATTCTGTCTAAAAAAAATTATACATTAGCCCCCAAGTGTCAGGGATGTTGCTTGCAATAATTCTGAGACTTGCCCCTTAACTATATGCTTCAAGAGGAACACTTATCCAAACTGAATCAGCACTTGGCGACTTGAAGAAAAATTTATCCGGTCAGCAGGATGCCCGGGCCAAATCAGAAGATTAGTATCAACTGCTCTTATCTGAGATGGAGAAGCTAAAAGCCGACTTAAAAAGGGCTCAAGCTGATCAAGATGCTTTAACAAAACGAGCAGAAAAAGCTAAAGCCAAGTTGGACACTGTGCAACAGGACCTGTCCGGCTTAAAGAGACACATCTCAAACATGGCGCAAGCTGTCTTCGGTAAAAACCAACCTTTTAACCTTTGTAAACCAATAGCTTTATATAAATCGCTGACTATCATTACCTCTTTAACAGGTCCAAGAGCCACCAACCTTCAGGATGATTGCGTCCTGATGCTGAAGGCGATTTACACGTTGACGGAGCAGCTATATACCGGGAGTGTGCTGACTGTGAAAGCAGTGATGGGCGCCAAGGAACCTATAACATCAATAAAGAAGATGCTTGGCTGCTTATCCACTCTCCCTCCCCAAATTGGCGAGTTAACTCGGTCAGCCTCCCGAAAAGGAGCGCTGACCACTCTGAGTTGGTGTTTAGCATATGCTCCAAAGATAAACCTAGAAGAAGTAGCGGCGGGCTTTCCTCAACTCAAGGATGATGGGTCAGAATTCGCTGAAGAGGACTATCAACGTGTCGTCAAGGACTCCCGTTTGGCAGCGACTCAGCTTGCTGCAAGCCTAGATTTATCAAAATACCAAGCCGCCTACGACAACAAAAACAAGAAGGTTAACCCGCCAACCTTTGTGACGACCAGCTTAACTCCGCGTCAACCCAAGAATCCTTTTGACTTGGACGCATATCTCTCATCAGTTCTGACCGATGAAGATGAGTTCGTCGCGTTATCCAAATGTAACTGGGTACTGAGCGACTTGCAAATTGAAGTTGGCCAAAGCTCGCAGCAAGTTGATCCAAGGGCATCAGCAGAATAACACCTCATTGATTTGGCCATGAGAGCCATGTAATAGGTCTTTTTAGGAATCAAAACTGTTTCTGTGATATCTTAAAAACCCTTATGTCGCCTTTAAGGCGTTTTGAAATACTTGATCCTCCGTTTGAGGCTTTTATCATAATACTTGACCCGCCATTGAGGCGTTTTTATGATGCTTGATCCGCCATGGCTAGAGTGATTTTGATCATCAACCTGTTCTAAATTTGAAAACATATTAAACCATCTCAGTGAGTAATAGGTGATAACAAATAGCAATCGCCCCAAGATATTTTGAGGCGAGTTAGAAAAAAGTCTGAAAAACCTTGTGGCAATGGCAGGGAGGTAAAAAACAGCAATTTCGTCGGCTCATAAAGTCGTGACAGGATAGGGCGAGTCAAACAAGCTCAAGCGCCACCCAAAATAACAATTTCGTCAGCTCATAAGGTCGCGACTGGATAGGGCGAGTCAAACAAGCTCAAGCGCCACCCAAGGTAACAATTTCGTCGGCTCATAAGGTCGCGACAGGATAGGGCGAGTCAAACAAGCTCAAGCGCCACCCAAGGTAACAATTTCGTCGGCTCATAAGGTCGCGACAGGATAGGGCGAGTCAAACAAGCTCAAGCGCCACCCAAAGGAGACTTTTGTATCAAAAGCCCAAGTATTTAGACCGGCTGATCAGGCACAAGTCAAGCTTCAGTGAAGCGGGTTCAATGAACCAATGGTTTCTCTATTTTCCATGTGAGGCGCTTGCCGGTACCAGACATGTTTTAACCAAAGCAAGTTCAGGGTCCATTAGCGGAATAACTCACCAAGAGTTCATGGGTCCATATGGCGATTCAGCCAATACACAGTCCAGTATAACCATTTGTAATGCAGCAATTTTTCGCAGGCCAAATGGGTAGCAAAACTGATCTCAGTGAGAGGAAGCCCCCAAGTCGGGGGGCGTTTAATTTTATTGCTTTATAAGAAATGAAAAACTTACAAAATGTAGAGCTTAAGAGCTCAAGTGTAATAAGGCCGCAAGTGGGCAATATTCCAGGGCGAGTCGACTCAGCCTCCGTGGTTGGCCGGTTAGGCCGGAGATCCACTAGATAGTAAGTCCCGTTGTGAAATTTTTTGCTGACGACGAACAGTCCTTCCCATGGTGGTGATAACTTATGCATGCCAGCGCGATCTTGTATCAGCCGAAGCACTAAATCGCCTTCCTCAAAGGTTCGGCTCTTGACCCGGCGGCTGTGATAACGCCGTAAGTCCTGCTGATAAATGGCCAGTCGGGCTGCAGCCAAATCACGCGCCTCTTCTAAGGCGTCCAAAGAGTCTTGACGCGCTAGTTCGTTGTCTTGTTCCACATAAGCGGCGACTCTAGGCGAGTCATGCCTTATGTCAGTGGGAAGAACAGCTTCTGCTCCATAGACTAAAAAGAAAGGGGTAAAACCCGTGGACCAATTCGGGGTGGTCCGGATGCTCCATAGTACCGAAGGCAACTCCTCAACCCAACACCCCGGGGTTCTTTCCAAGGGAACCATGAGTCGGGGCTTGATTCCCCGTAAAACTTCCTGGTTCGCCTGCTCCGCCTGTCCATTAGATTGTGGGTGGGCAACCGCAGAAACGTCAAGCCGGATGTGCTCTCGACGGAAAAACTCCTGCATCGCCCCTTGAGACAGATTAGTGCCATTGTCAGTAATGATACTGTGCGGATATCCAAACCGGAAGATCAATATTTTCAAGAATTTGACCGCCGTCTCCGCATCGCAAGCTCCAACAGGCTCTGCCTCAACCCACTTGGTGAATTTATCAACCGCCACCAGCAAAGGGGTTTTCTTGTTGGATGACATCTTAAAAGGGCCAACCATGTCTAACCCCCAGACTGGGAAAGGCCAAGTGATGGGAATCATCCTTAGTTCTTGAGCCGGCACATGAGCCTGTTTCCCATAACGCTGGCGTCCATCGCATCGACGAACTATTTCCTCTGCATATGCATGAGCCGTCAACCAAAAGAAACCATGACGAAACGCCTTTGAAACCAAGGAACGTGACCCGACGTGATGCCCGCAATCTCCGGAATGAATGTCATTTAGAATTATGCACCCTTCTTCGGAGGAAACGCATCTTTGAAAAACCCTGGAGGTACTTCGCTTATATACTTCACCGTTGATGATCACCATGGATTTGCTTCGCCGAACAATTTGGCGGGCCAATACTTCATCTGTAGGTAGCTCGCCTCGGGCGAGATAGGCTAGATACGGAAGAACCCAATCCGGTGTAACGTGGAGAGCCGCCACGAACTGGGACTCAGGATCTGGTATCGCAAACTCCTCCTCTGATGGCAAACTTACGGAAGGATTATGCAACGTATCCAGAAAAACATTAGGGGGAACCGACTTTCGCTGGGAACCGAGACGCGAAAGGGCATCAGCCGCCTCGTTAAGGCGCCGGTCAATGTGATCAACCTGATAGCCATGGAAATGACCCGCCACATCGGACACAGCCCTCCTGTAAGCCGCCATCACGGGGTCTCGAGAATCCCAAGTGCCTGAAACCTGTTGAGCCACCAGGTCAGAGTCGCCCAAACATCTGACCCGCGTAAGATTCATCTCCTTGGCGAGTCGCAAGCCGTGAAGTAAAGCTTCATATTCTGCAACATTGTTGGTGCATGGAAACATGAGTCGGAGGACATAACAGAATTTGTCTCCTTGAGGAGATACCAGTACCACGCCAGCCCCCGAGCCTTCCAACTGTCTGGATCCGTCAAAATAAATAGTCCAGTATGTAAGATCAGGCCCGTCTTCTGGGGCCTGTAACTCCGTCCAATCATTGACGAAATCAACCAAGGCCTGAGATTTGATGGCCGTGCGAGGGGTGTACCGTACGTGATGCGGCCCAAGTTCAATCGCCCACTTGGCAATCCGCCCCGTTGCCTCCTGATTCTGGATGATGTCCCCGAGGGGGCGGAACTAACCACCTTGATGGGATGTTCTTGAAAATAATGTTTAAGCTTCCGGCTCGCCATGAACACCCCATACACTAATTTCTGCCAATGTGGGTATCGTTGCTTGGAAAGAGTTAGCACTTCGCTGATAAAATACACCTGCGCTCCACAGGGTATTCCTTTCCTTCCTCCTTCCTTTCAACGACCACTGCCACACTTACTGCTTTGGAGTTTGCCGCAATATATAAAAGCATGTGCTCTTTCTTAGTCGGGGCGGCCAAGACCAGCGGGTTGACCAGTTCCCGTTTCAAGGCTTCGAAAGCTTTATTAGCTTCATCTGTCCAAACAAAATGGTCAGGTTTCTTTAGTAATTGATAAAGGGGAATCGCCTTTTCTCCCAAGAGGCTTATGAAGCGACTTAAGGCCGCAATGCGACCCGCCATCCATTGGACTTGGTTAACATTTGTTGGCTTCCCAAGGGAAGTAACCACTTTGATTTTGTCCGGGTTAGCTTCGATGCCGCGCACAGACACCAGGAAGCCCAACAATTTCCCTGCAGGAACACCAAAGACACACTTGGTGGGATTTAGCTTCATCTGATATACCTGCAGATTATCAAAAGTTTCCTTGAGATCTTCCAATAGCGTCTCCCCCTGGCGGGTTTTAATCACAATGTCATCGACATAGGCGTGGACGTTGTGTCCGATTTGGCCACGGAGGCAATTCTGGATGCAGCGCTGATAAGTCGCCCCTGCACTCTTGAGTCCAAATGGCACGAACACATAGCAAAAAGCCCCAAAGGGGGTTATAAAAGCTGTTTTCTCTTGATCCTCCACGGCCATCTTGATTTGGTGATATCCAGAATAAGCGTCCAAGAAGCACAAACGTTCGCATCCCACCACCGAATCAATAATCTGGTCGATGCGGGGAAGAGCGAAAGGATCTTTTGGACAAGCTCTGTTGAGGTCCGTGTAATCAATGCACATATGGAAGGTACCATTCCTCTTGAGCACCATGAACGGGTTAGCCAACCATTTGCGGTGGAAAACCTCTACGATGAATCCAGCGGCCAAGAGACGGGCAACCTCCTCCCCGATTGCCTTACGCCGTTCCTCGTTAAACCTACGAAGATATTGCTGGACGGGTTTTGCCTTTGGGTCAACATTAAGATGGTGCTCAGCGAATTCTCTCGGCACACCAGGCATGTCAGAAGGTTTCCAAGCGAAGATGTCCCGATTCTCATGGATGAATTTGATGAGCGCGCTTTCCTATTTGGGATCCAGACCCGTCCCAATAGTGAACTGCTTCATTGAGTCGCGAGGGACGAAATCCACCGTTTTAGTGTCATCCGTTGGTTTGAACTTGAGGGGCGGCTCAACATCTGTCGTTGGCTTTTTAAGGGTGACATATCCGCCGGATCAACATTGGCCTGATGATATTTGAGCTCCTCCGCAGTGTAGGCGACTTCCGCGTAAGCCGCGTCCCCTTCTTCACATTCTCTTGCAATCCTTCTATCACCATCAACCGTGATGGGTCCTTTAGGACCAGGCATCTTGAGTTTAAGGTAAACATAGCATGGGCGGGCCATGAACCAGGCATAAGCCAGCCGCCCAAATAGCGCATGGTAGGGGCTTTTTAATTTGACCACCTCAAAAATCAGTGACTCACTCCTGTAATTAAATGTTGTTCCAAATGCAACTGTGAGCCTGACTCGGCCTATGGGGTACGCCGATTTGCGAGGGACGATTCCGTGGAATACCGTGGTTGAAGGCATCAAATAATTCTCCAACAGGTTCATCCTTTGGAAAGTGTCGAAATATAGAATATTGATGCTGCTACCACCATCCATCAGTACTTTCGACAAGGTATACCCCCAACTTGGGGAGCCACGACCAACGGTAAGTCGCCGGGATTGTCAACTCTTGGCGGGTGATCCTCCCTACTCCATGATATGGTCTGCTCGGACCAGTGGAGGTATCTAGGGAGTGCCGGCTCAGACACACTGTACGCTCGGTGACTCACCTTTTTATCACGCCTGCAAGCATTGGTGGTGAAAAAGTGGTACTGCCCATTGCTTAACTGCTTGGGATTGTTGCGGAAACCGCAATTATCATCCTGGCCCTACGAAGCCCCCTGTGGGTACGGTTGCTGAAAAACTCCGGGCGGGTTATACCGTTGCTGGTGATGCACCGGATACTGTCCGCTGCTCGGCTGCGAGCCCCCCGAGCCCCCGGTTCGGGGAAACCACCGAAGGGGTTCTGACGTTGGTTGGGCGCGCCGAACTGCTCCTGCCGTTGGTCCGGGTCACCGCTTTGCCCTTTTTTGATTGCCTCTGCCTGAAACTCCCGCATCACGTAGCAGTCCTCCCAGGAATGAGTCGCCGGGCCGTCTGTCATGGCGTGGTGCGGGCAGGGGCCTTTGAGTAACTCATTATAGTTGCGCGCTTTTTGCCACTGTAACCCCTACTCTTCTTCTGGCGCTGGTTGCCGTTATTGGTGTTGGTGTTGGCGACTAAGTCTGAAGACTCTTCCTGCTGCCTTCTCTTGCTATTTGCTCCCTGATTATGGCGGGCCCGTCCTTGGAATCGAGTATGATTTTTGGATGACTCGCCCTTTCTTGGTGAGTTAGTCTTGCCGCCATCCTCGCCAGGATCTTTGGTGTCGTCCGCCTCAGCGTACCTAGTGAGGGTATCCATTAGCTCCCCCATGTCTTGGACCTTTCGTTTGAGTCGCCCCAACTTCTGCACCAAAGGTTCGTAGTGGCAATTCCGTTCGAGGATCAGCATAGTCTGAGCCGCCGTAATACCGTCTGACGAGTGAATGATTTCCGCGACCCGCCATGACCAGTGGTGGGCCGACTCATCGGGGCGTTGAGCGTAGTGCTGTAGATCGACAATTGTCATTGGACGCTTGCAGGTTCCTGGAAGTTTTTGATGAAGCGCTCTTTCAATTCAGCCCAAGTCTGGATGGAGTTGGAAGGTAAGTTTTTTAACCAAGTACGCGTTGTCCCTTCGAGCATCATTGTGAAGTATCTGGCGCAAACTGCTTCGTTTACGTCGAGCATGTCCTTGGCGATTCCATAACTCTCGACCCACGATGCCGGCTCAAGGTCCAGAGTGTAGTTAGGCACCTTTCTTGGCCCTTTCAAATCTTTGGGCATTCGCTCGTTGCGAAGGGCGGGGGCCAAGCACGGCACCCCCACTCGTCCGCCGCTCCCGACAAGAGGGGCTGGGACGACTTGGATGTCCGGACGATCCCGGCCTGGTGGGTCTTGATGATCAGGCAAGTTGTCCTTGGGGATGAGCCGCGGTCCACTGTTTACAGTGGCCTGGTCCTCTGGCCGACTCCTCGTGCGGCTTGCGTGGGGAGTGGAATGCAACCCATCTAGGCTATGTGAGAACAGGGCGTTTTGAACCACCGCCGTCTTCAACATCTCAATGGCGTTCCTTGCCTCTATCTCGGCAGGAGTGTTGCCGTGAATCGGAAGGGATTCCAAATGGCGAGTTGCGGCAAGGACATTTTCCACCGGGTTGGAAAAGTGACCTTGGGGTGTCCGGAATCGGGGGACGCGATCCACAATTGGCTGGGCCGGCTGGTTAGGCGGCTGGACCGGTCCTCCCCCCAGGGCGGCTCCCGTCCCGGGAGTTCGCGGAGTGTCGAACAGGCGGGTCGGCTTGAGATCAGGGGGCAGGCGACCCTGGTGCCTCCGCTGATGGACGGCGTCAGATGCGTGCTGGTGCCTTTCGAGCCGCCAGTTGTTAGTATTTAAGCGA
Organism: Hordeum vulgare subsp. vulgare; assembly: GCF_904849725.1. NCBI lineage: Eukaryota > Viridiplantae > Streptophyta > Magnoliopsida > Poales > Poaceae > Hordeum > Hordeum vulgare. The sequence continues at coordinate 288,219,470 of NC_058521.1, read as the reverse complement.
GCTATCTCAGCGGTAATTTGAGCTTGCCGGGTCTCTATCCTGGCGGACTCCACCTCGGCATCCCGCTGAGCCTTTTCCACTGCTTCTCTTAGTTTCGTCAATTCCGTGTTTACTGCCTCCTGGTTTTCCGGTGTGATGGGGGTCTCCATGAGCCTTGTATTTTCTGTTGCTAATTCCACCAAGATAGCAGCCGGGCTTCTAGACGTCTCGCCGGTTCCATCTCCGCCTGCCGGGTTTGGCGAGGGTTGAGTCGCCCCAGCCATGTAAACGGCGATCTGACAACGAATTCGGTCAAGAACTTCGGGGTCCATGGCCAGCGAGAAGCCCCCAAGGCAGTCCCCATGTAGAGACTGGATTGAATCCGAATCGCCCATGGACGATTCGTCGTCGGTGTTGACCGGCGTGGTTTCCTAGGTCGCTGAGTGTTCGGGCTCCTCAGATCCCTGCGTGAATCCAACAAAGACCGGGCGGGTTAGGCTTGGCGTCGCAACCGGGCGGACGTACCTGGCCGGCTCGACGATGTCGGAGGAGGTGTCCGGCTCACGCACGGGCGATCCAACCATGCCGATGAAAACGCTGATCTTGCCGAAGGGGACCCTGTAACCAGATTCGATCGAATCCGCCTCGGGCCCCCATAGCGAGTTGTTGATGTAGTACTTCCCACGGCGGCTCCAAGTCATGAGCCCCGTCGCGTATCTCCCAAACCCTGGTAGGGCTCCCTTTGAGAACACAACTCCACCGTGCGCAGGCCCCACGGTGGGCGCCAACTGTCGTGGTTTTGTCACGGCAGATGTCCTCGTGAAAGGACTTAGTATTGGAGCCATCGCACCTTGGTGGCGACTCAAAGGGGTTGAACGGGAGTGAGACGACGATTTACCCAGGTTCGGCCCCTCGTGAGGAGGTAAAAGCCTACGTCCTGCTTTGTGTTGTATTGATGGAGTTTCGATTACAAGGAGGGCATAACTCGCCAGACCTAGCACTCGATGATTTCTAACCTGCCCTCTTCTTCCCTGGGACTCGCCTTTATATACAGGTTGAGTCCCTAGGGTTTACAAGGGTCCTTTTCTTTATACAAACCGTGACTCTTACGATCTCTAAGTCGCCACCTTTCCAAAGCTTGGAGGCCTTCTCTGTCATGGACTCCTTCCGGAAGTTGTAAACCGCGATAGAACCTTCGGTCCTACCAGGCCAAGGCCAGAACCATATTTTAGATGAATCGCCAGATTTGGTGACCCGGCCCAACTAGGGCGGGTTATCAAACGACAATATCCCCAACAGTAAGGAAACTTCACGGACATCAATAAAAGTTCCATATTATGTCTTTTTGCAAAATTAGGAAAATTCCGAGCCGAAGCAGGGCCGGAGAGGAGCTCCAGGACACCCAGGCGACCTGCTGGCGCGAGCTAGGCCCTAACCGTGCCAGGAGGCCGCCTGGACTTCCCGGAGCCCGTCTTCGGCTGCACTTTGGCTCGTTACCTTCCCTTTGGTGCAGAAATTTTTCCTATATATTTTCCTTGATTGTCCTGGCGTCGTATCTTGCGATTCCGTGCGTTTTCTCTTTCGATCTTTTTCAGCTAGGCTAAGAAGCCATTGTTCAATATGTCTTCTTGCGACTCAAGCGGGGAAGACTACATAGGTCGTCGTCTCCGCCATGTCCAGCAAGATATTAACCAAGGGAAGGTCGCCGGATGGGCTACCAATGAAGAGATAGCCGCAGGACAAGCGGAGATGGAGTATTTCGTGAGAGAGGAAGTCAAGATGGTCACCACCCAGCAAGAAGGAGATCCTTCGTCACGAGGATCCAGCTCCAACAACCCCATCCTCGTTGGGTTTATTAACCCTCAGCATGATCTTTCTTTGCACCTTCCAGAAACTTCCCCTACACCAGGAGCTCCAACTGTGCCGTGTAGTATATCCGAAGCTTACAGAAACCAATTCTGTGAAGACTTTCGTGTGCTTAAAGTACAGGTGGCCATACTGGAAGCTGAAAACAAAACCCTTCGGTGCATAATAGCGGGCTTGAAGAACAACAAGAACAAGGATGAAGGGTGAAATCTTCATGGGTAATGGCATTCCCTTAGCTTGTTCCAAGCTTGGGGGAGTGCCCGGTATCTTTATTTTTTATCCTTTACTTATTTTTGGTCAAGTTTAGTGTCGTATCATGTCTAGGGAAGTTATCTTATGAAATAGGTGTTTGCATTGATGTCTATCACTCCTTTGTGGAGAGTTTGTATCCGTGAGTGTGCAGTGTCTATGATGGAATATTAATGAGAAGTCTATTGGTTTCTTTGCTGCACTTGGTATTCTCTTCACACAATCGATCTTATATGCTGATTTTTATGGGAGTATTGATCTTACATATCAGGTATGGCTTTGAAAACCTTATTTAATCTTGGCAAACATAGCATTGGTCATAACAGCAAGCATGAGTTTATGTAGTAGCAACATAGCGAAAACCTTTATGTTCTTATGCTTGAAGTGTTATGCTGACAAGGAAGACAACTTGATGTTTTATGCCAATTCTTTATGTTAAACTTTATATTGTTTTGTATCCAACTCAACATTTTTTGTCTGCTCTTAAAAGCCTTTGCTAGCCAACCCTTGCACTAAGGAGGAATACTGCTTGTGCATCCATACCCTGAAACCTCAACCTTCCCAAGAGTCCACCATATCTTCCCTACGTGGTATTTCACCGCCACTCCTAAAGTATATTACTCATGTGCTATCTTTAAACCTTCAAATATTACTCCATGTTTTGTGCCTCTGTTTTAGCTCATGAGGAAGTTGTAGATAATTCATGATCTTCTCATACTGGACAAGTTTTATCTTGGGTTTGCATGTTATCTACGAACCCCTAATACGAGGAGGGACTGACATGAGCGTGCCCAGCACGTAAAAGATAATAACAACAAAAAACCTCCTTCATGCTTTGTTGATGAAAAATCAGAAAACTTTGGTAGTGATAAACAAAGGAGACTAAGGGGATGTGACTGTCCCCACTTTGGGAGCCATTCCTCAAAACTTGGTCAGCATGAGAAGTATTGGGCTGTCTACTAGCATTCGTTGACAAATCATGCACCTCTCAAAAGTTTGTTTTACAATCTTGTTGATCTCTAAAAATCTCTAATACATTAGCTTTCCCTACTTCCCTGTGCGAAGGGCCAATCTTTTACTTTCATGTTGAGTCAGTAAAACCTACTTCTTTCTATCCTTAGAAGAGCAGACACTTTATGTTGACAAAGATGCATGCATTTATATTGTTTCATTGAGAATTGTCATATCACACCTTTGTTGAAATTATCGTTAAGATAAGTGAGTTGTTTGTTAAGCCTAGCTAAAGCAAACATCTTCCTTTGTGTATGTATTTTCACTTCTTGACTAATAACGTGTTCTTTCAAAAAACTTCAATTGATCTCATCAAAATATAAGAGGAAGAGCAAAATTTAAAAATTATTAGTTGTTCTTTGACCAAGGACATGTTTTCCATGGTTTGATGAGTTTTCTTAGCTCTACTTTTGATTGGAATTGATATTACTCTTTCATAAGGGCCTTATGAGTTGAGATTGTTGTTGAGAATGGTTGAGTTTAGTAGAGAAATTATGATGCTTCTTGTATGTATTCTTATTTATCGACATTTCACTCTCTAAACTTGTGGACAGGTTTACCGAGCTCAGTATTCGCTTGGGGACAAGCGAGGTCCAAGCTTGGGGGTGTTGATACGTCCAAAATGCATCACTATTTTGTATCATAATTTATCTCTCTTCATTGATATATTTCACTTTATGATGATGTACTTATAGCGTTTGGCTTATTTTACACAGTTTACAACTTTACGGTGCCGAAACAGCAGACGCATGATTCAGCAGAGAAAATAGCACGAAGAGTTGCAATATCAGAGCATATCCAATGGAGCTGAAATTTTGAGGGAAGAAGTTTCCTAACGGGTTCCGAAGACACGCGAAAGAAGGGCCGGAGGGGGGCCACACTTCACCGAGGCGACCTGCTGGCGCGCCACCTGGGCCGCACCAGGAGGCCGCCTGAGTGATGGGCCCCACCTCCGGCACTCTCCTTTGGCCTATATGTCTCTCTCGACCTAAAAATTCCGGGGACAGAAGAGTTTTCGCGATTCCGGCGCCGCTCCGCAGCGGAAACCTACACAGAAGAAAAGACCTTTCTGGCGGGGAGATTCCACGGGGGGAGAATTCCTCCCAGAAGGGGAGATCATCCTCATCTTCATCACCATCGTCACCAGCATCATCGAGATCATAATCACCATCATCACCAACACCAGCACCATCTCCATCTTCATCCCATCTACTTCACCAATGCAATCGGAGTTGTACCTTGCACTATTCATCCCCTCTACTCTCCCGGTGTTGATTACTCTTTTGTGTTGAATGCTATTGAGTTTTGTTGGAGAATTATTGTTATGACCAGATTGTTAATCATATTTTCATCACCTCTAATCATGATCTCTTTTATGTCTTGTGAGTAGTTCCATTAGTTCTTGAGGACATGGGAAAAGTCTAGATGCTAGTAGTCATATGATGTTGAAGGAATATGTGTTGATTGATATTTAATATTGGTGTTATTCTTCTAGTGGTGTTATGTGAACATCGACTACATAACACTTCACCTTTTTAAGGATCTAGGGGAATGCATTGTGTATAAAGAATGCTTATGGTGGGTTGCCAGAGTGAGAGAAACCTGAACCCCCATTTGCATACTTTTACATGAGGGAGTACTGGATCCTAAAGCTTATTGCTATGGTTAGGATTTGTCTTAGTTTCTCTCTTGTATTTGCAGATACTTGCAAGAGGGATTAATCATAAGAGTGTACTTGTCTTAGCCTAGACGGTGCACTAGTTAAGATCCACCCACATAACACTTATCAATACAAAACATAGTACTAGACGGAATATGACGAAAGCACTTGACTATCTCTCCCGTGTGTCCTCAAGAATGCCTTAGTCTTTATAAGTTTAGTCCCTCAGCTTATCCTTTGTGTTCAAAAGGATTGGGCCACTTGCTGCACCTCGGCACCATTTACTTTGCTTGCATTTATTTCCTTGTTGCTTATACTAGAAAACCCATAAAAAGTTACCTTTCAGTACTTGTAGTTATTCCTTGCTCAAGATCACTTGTAAATACCTTGTGCTCCTCGTTGGGTTCGACACTCTTACTTATCGAAAAGGCTATGATAGATCCCCTACACTTGTGGTTCATCAGGTTCTGCCTTTGCCTCTATTCAAACCACTCCAAAATGTCCTCCTCTTAATATTGCCAAGTTTGTTTATGCTCGTAAAAATAAGGGTGAATCCTCTAGAAAAGGTGATGAAGATCTTAAGATGATAAGCGTTCACCCTAGCTTCATTATTAGAGAACTTATTACTACAAGTGAATTTTTGGATTTCTCGCATAGGAGTATGATTTTTGATAAAACCAAAGGATCTCCTAGGGTTCAAAAGTGTACAACTGAGGACTTGCATACAAAAGATGATAATACCTAGATCTTTTGCATTATGCCTAGCTAGGGGCGTTAAACAATAGCGCTTGTTGGGAGGCAGCCCAATTTTATCGTTATGTTTTTGTTCTTGCTTCTGTTTTTGAGTGCTGCACAAAATATTACCTCTGTAATAATTGTGTTTTCGTGTTTTAATTAGTGTTTGAGCCAAGTACAACCTTTGGGATGGTCTATGGTGTTTGCAAGTTGATTTTGCTGAAAAACAGAAACTTTCGCTCTCAGTCTAGGAATTTTGAAAATTCACTGGAACGTTATTTTAATTTTAATTTGTTACACAAATTGATATAAAAATTTCCCAGATTGTCCTTATTTTTCAGAATTTTTTTCGTTACAGAAGTATTTGAAGTTTATAGATTGCTATAGACAGTTCTGTTTTTGACAGATTCATTTTTCTTTGGGTTGTTTTCTTATTTTAATGAATCTATGGGTTATATCGGGGTGTATGAACCATGGAGAAGTTGGAATACAGTAAATATTACATCAATATAAATAAAGAATGAGTTCACAACAGTACCTAAAGTGGTGATTTATTCTTGTTATACTAACGGATCTCATGAGTTTTCTGTTGAGTTTTGTGTTGTGAAGTTTTCAAGTTTTGGGTAAAGATTTGATGGAATATGGAATAAGGAGTGGCAATATCCTAAGCTTGGGGATGCCCAAGTAACCCCAAGCCATATTCAAGGATACCAAAGAGCCTAAGCTTGGGGATTCCCCTGAAGGCATCCCCTCTTTCGTCTTCAATCCATCGGTAAATTTACTTGGGGCTATATATTTATTCACCACATGATATGTGTTTTGCTTGGAGCGTCTTGTATGATATGAGTCTTTACTTTTTAGTTTGCCACAATCATACTTGCTTCACACATCTTTTGAGAGAGACACGCTGAACCATGAATTTATTAGAATACTCTATGTGCTTCACTTATATCTATTGAGCTAGGCAATGTTGCTCTAGTGCTTCACTTATATCTTTTAGAGCACGTCGGTGTTTTATTTTATAGAAATTACTAAGCTCTCGTACCTCACTTATATTATTTTGAGAGCCTTTAAACAACACGGTAATTGGTTTAGGTTATGAATTTAGTCCTAATATAATGGCATCCAAGACGGATATGATAAAAACTTTCATGTGAAGTGCATTGAATATTAAGAGAAGTTTGATTCCTTGCATATAGCTTTGAGATATAAATATGGTAATATGAGAGTCATGCTAGTAAGTAATTGTGAATTTGAAGAAATGCTTGTGTCAAAGCTTGTGATTCCCGTAGCATGCACGTATGGTGAACTGTTATGTGATGAAGTCGGAGCATGATTTGTTTAATGATTGTCAACCTTTGTGTGGAAGTCGGGATCACGCAATGGTTAAATCCTACTAACCCTTCTCCTAGGAGAATGCATCTAATAGTTTGTTTCGATAACTAATATGCTTTTGCAATAAGTATGTGAGTTCTTTATGACTAATGTTGAGTTCATGGATTATACGCACTCTCACCCTTCCACCTTTGTTAGCCTCTCTAGTAGCATGCAACTTTCACTCGTACATCAAATCCACCTTCCTCAAAACATCCACCATATACTTTCCTCAAAACAACCATCATACCTACCTATTATGGCATTTTCACAACCATTCGAGATATATTGCCATGCAACACCACCATTCTGTTGTTTTATGACACGCACCATTATTGTCATATTGCTTTGCATGATCATAAGATAGCTAGCATGATGTTTTCATGGCTTGTCCATTTTTATGTCATTGCTATGCTAGATCATTGCATATCCCGGTACAGCACCGGGGGCATTCATATAGGGTCATATTTTGTTCTAGGTATCGAGTTGTAATCTTTGAGTTGTAAGTAAATAAAAGTGTGATGATTTGCATTATTAGAGCATTGTCCCGTATGAGAAAAGGATGATGGAAGCTATGATTCCCTCAAAAGTTGGGATGAGTATGAAGACTTTAAAAAAATAAAAGAGGACAACAAAGCCGAGAAAAAAAAGAGAGGCCAAAGATGCGCACAAAAAAATGAGAGAAAGAGAGAAGGGACAATGCTACTACCTTTTTCCACGCTTGTGCTTCAAACTTGCACCATGTTCTTCATAGAGAGTCTCCTATTTTATCACTTTCATATAACTAGTGGAATTTCATATTTCGCATGACCACTTAGTTTTGTTTTTGAGCTTTCATACACTTATAGCTCTAGTGCATTTGTTGCATGGCAATCCCTACTCACTCACATTGATATCTATTGATGGGCATCTCCATAGCCCGTTGATACACCTAGTTGATGTGAGACTATCTTCTCCTCTTTCTTTTTACAACCTCCACCATATTCTATTTTCACCTATAGTGCTATAATCATGGCTCACGCTCATGTATTACGTGAGAGTTGAAAAGGTTTGAGAACATAAAAAGTGTGAAACAATTGCTAGACTTTCATCAGTGTTGTGCATGATTTAGATACTCTGTGTGGGGAAGATGGAGCATAGCCAGACCATATGATTTTGTAGGGATAACTTTCTAAGACCAGGTTATTTCGATAGGAAGCAATTGCCTTGTTAGTATGCTTGAAGTATTATTGTTTTTGTGTCAATATTAGACTTTTGTTTTGAATCTTATGGATATGAATATTCATGCCACAATAAAGAATATTACATGGATAAATATGTTAGGTAGCATTCCACATCAAAAATTCTGTTTTTATCATTTACCTACTCGAGGACGAGCAGGAATTAAGCTTGGGGATGCTTGATACGTCTCCAACATATCTATAATTTTTTGATTGTTCCATGCTATTATATTACTGTTTTGGATGTTTTATATGCATTAATATGCTATTTCATATTATTTTTGGGACTAACCTATTAATCTAGAGCCTAGTGCCAGTTTATGTTTTTTCCATGTTTTTGAGTATTGCAGATAAGGAGTATTATATGGAGTCCAAACGGAATAAAATCTCTGGAATGATTTTTCTTGGACCAGAAGAAACCTGCCAGGCTTGGAGAAGGGGGAAGGAGACCTGACGGGAGGCGACAAGCCTGCAGGGAGCGCCCTGGGGGGGGGGGCCTGGCTTGTGGGTCCCCTGCAGGCCTCCTAACCCTAATCTTTGGCCTATAAATTCCCAAATATCCCCCCAATACGAAGGGGAGCCAAAAAACTACTTTTTCGCCGTAGGGAGCCTCTATTTCCATGAGATCCAATTTGGGAGCCTTTTTCGGTAATCTACCGTAGAGGGAATTGATCACGGAGGGCATCTACATCAACTCCATTGCCCCTCCGATGATGCGTGAGTAGTTCACCACAGACCTACGGGTCCATACTAGTATCTAGATGGCTTCTTCTCTCTCTTTGTTCTTCAATACCATGTTCTTCATGATCTTCATGGAGATCTATCCGATGTAATACTCTTTTGCGGTGTGTTTGTCAAGATCCGATGAATTGTGGGTTTAGGTTCAAATTATCTATGAATATTATTTGAATCTTCTCTGAATTCTTATATGCATGATTTCCTATCTTAGCAAGTCTCTTCGAGTTATTGGTTTGGTTTAGCTAACTAGATTGGTAATTCTTGCAATGGGAGAAGTGCTTAGCTTTGGGTTCAATCTTGCGGTGTCCTCACCCAGTGACAAAGTAGGGGTAGCGAGGCACGTATTGTATTGTTCACCCACAGTATTATTTTACTTCATGAGAGAAGCCTCTAGTGAAACCTATGCCCCCCGGGTCTATTTTCCATACTATATTTTCAGATCTATAAACAAAAATACCAAAAATATATTGCTTCCATCTATTTAATTTTGTTTTACTTTTCATTTACGCAATCTTTTATACTTATCTCCATCAGATCTCATCCTTGCAAATAACCGTGAAGGGATTGACAACCCCTTTGTTTAGTTCGGTGCAAGTGTTTGATTGTTTGTGTAGGTACTAATATTGGAGCCCTGCTTGTTCCTCCTACTGGATTAATACCTTGGTTCTCAACAAACTAAGGGAAATAGTTTTCTACTTTGTTGCATCACCCTTTCCTCTTCACAGGAAAACCAACGCAGGCTCAAGAAGTAGCACCGAGCTTCTTCTGAGTTTTTCGTCTCACATCTCACCATCCTCTTCTGCTTGTTTTTCTGTCCCACCTCTTGATTTTCACCTCAAACCTGTTTATTTTTCGATCTTTTCCCGCAAAACAAAATGTTTGGCAGGTAGTGACAACACCACTCCCACCCTTATTAACATCTCCCATAAGAAAACATCTCACACACTAGGGTTCCTTGAGCCGCCATCGCCATGTGCCCCACCTCCATGCTCCTTAACCAGCCCCGCCTCCTGCCTCCTTGCCCCTCTATTTCCTCCAAACTTAACACCGGTGATGAGGTGTACATCACCGACACATCATTCTCGATGATCTCTATGAACCCTCGATGAGCGCTGAGGCGAGGGTCTCTTGGGCTTCATCCGTTGAGGCTTCTCCGACGACCTTGCCAGTCGGCAGGAGGAGTGCTTCCACGCCTCCAAGAACCCGCCACGTGTGTCGAGGTGAGACACATCCTGGGCTCCATCGGTCGTTGCTTCGCCGACGCCAGCCAGCAAGGTCGCCACCCACCCCTTGTTCTTTCGCAGCAAATCAATTTGGTAAAATTCAAATGTTGATTCGGCCTTCAAGGATGAATTTTTTTTCTTCTGTTGTAGCTAAAGAATCCTTTCCACCAATTGAGGAAAGACCAAAACTTGCACATGAAGAATGTTTAGGTGAAGACGACACAAATTGCAAACTTGGTCACAGTGGATAATATTAATATGACTCCTTTTTCAAATTATCATGGATAATATGCTGATTAACTTTCAATGTATAATGTCCTACTGTTAAATTTCAATGCATACTGGTGTTCTTGTCGTCAACTAGTAGAATATTTTTAACTCGAAAAAATCTATCGACATATTTGTAGGTAAGGAGTTCAAGAATCAAGATGAATTGGTTTTCTACAAGTAAACTGATGATGAATCAATGTCTTGTCTTCATTGTTGAGTACACTTACATCTTAGGCCTATTGTCTTAGGCTGTCTAGTAGGTTTACTACCAAGGATATTACAAACAAAATCGAGAAGGATTTCAAAGTTTTACACTGTACAAAATAATGGTAATAACCTGTTTGGGTGTGAAAGGGATTTGCTAGAGTGCAAGTTACATGAGAGAAGAAATTTTACAACTTAAATAAAAAATGTTTGGTGATGATTCTACATTTCTTTTACAGAGTTCGCCATATGGTATTCAAGTTGAACTTGTTCACTATTCTCATTTTGTTTTTTTAGACTTGGTCAAGACTAAAATATGTTTGGTGATGATTCTACATTTCTTTTACAGAGTTCGCCATATGGTATTCAAGTTGAACTTGTTCACTATTCACATTTTGTTTTTTTAGACTTGGTCAAGACTATGCGACAACATGGCCTGAAGGTGTGGCACACTACTACTGAAATGATGTGAAGTGGTGCCAGAATTGGACTCCTTTTTTCCAAGCTAAATATTGCGTGTAGTCAACTTGTTTTGGCAACTACATGTCATTTCTATTTGCAGAGGGGTGATTTTGTTTTAGCTTTAATGAATAGCCATTGTATTTTGCTTCATGCAGTCAACCTTGCACCTCTAGAGAATGTTTAGAAAATTGGTGTTGTACTAGATGGAGAGAAGGGCATCCTGCGCCTTGCTGAAAGGGGTGATGTTGATTATATATATTGAAATCTATCCTTGTTGTCGTATGTTTACTTTCATGAATATGGCAATGGATGTAGGGAAAAGAGAGTTTCACATCAAATTACTTCCACAACCTAGATCTATGCAAAGGCACTGATATACTTCGTGGTCAATCAAGGCACAAATGTTGAGTGGGGCCCCTTCACAACATTCATGAAGTTATTAAACTAAGCATACACATACCAGGCTTCATCCATATCCTCGAGAACTAGGGATATACTCACACATGGGAACAACAACATCAGGACAATGGTAACGAAATACATGGATGAATGATTCAAATGATACACCTATAACACCCAAGATGCGTTACTATCCTCATCCTGGCTCGAGGGCCCTGATATGGATAGTAGTGCATCTCATTGTTTCGCTAGAATGAATATCGTTACAAGTACATGTAAAGAGGAAATGAGTATATCGAATTAGCTTATACTCACCACAAGCTAAATAATAATCATCTCAAATACGATCATCCATAGCAATCATCATACATAAAAGCAGTGTCTGACTATGGACGAAATCAAATGATAAAATTGACATCCATCTTGCTAATCCTAGTCTGCCGACCTAGAACCCATCATACGATCAACGAAGAAGAAGAAGAAACTCCAAACAGAATAACCATCGCTCTCACATCAAAGTATCGCTTTACCTATACTCGCGCCTGTTGTTGTAGTAATCTATGAGATAGGGGACTCAACAATCTCATTTCCAATGGTACTAAGACTATCAAAGCTTAATCGGTGAGGTATGGTTAAATGGTGAGGCTGCAACAAGCTCTAAGAATTTGATATCTGGCTAACTTATGAGTACAAGAATAGGAAGAGTGATATATGCATAACGGATGTGAACTAGTAATGATCAAGAAGTGATCCTAAACACCTACTTATGAGTCAATCATAACCCCATCATGTTTCGTTCTTGGTTCGAACCTCACAAGAATAGACGATCACAATTACACACACAGTTGGTGTATTTTAGTGAAGTTTACTTCAAGTTTGCTATAACGAGGTGTTAAACAATTTCCAAGTTGCCACATAAATGCGAGCACGACTTTTCAAAAGATTTACCTTTGCACGGGTGCTCCAACTCATCCATCACAAACTAGCGACAAGCTGCAGTGGAAAACCTGAACCTCGAGATATCCCAAAGTGTACTCGGAATCCCGGTGCACAAGACATTCGTTAAAGGTAAAACAAATCTAGCAAGACCGCCCGGGAGTGCCGATCCTCGTAGGAGCCATGTATCTCGTTCTCATGGCACTACCAGATGAGCGACATGTACGGTGGCCTGATAGAAATCCCGAGTTGCCCCGGGGTGTCCCCATACAAGGCTTTATTAAGGGCCAACACCATCAGCACTGGTCCTCCCTGTATTATGTATATTAAATCAACGGGTAGCGCTAACTCCCTATGCATTAATAAATGTTTTCAATATTATTATTTTGGGCTAATATAGTACCAATGTTGGGCCTTCTGGAAGAGTTTTATCCCAAAACAAAAATCAAGGGGTCCCCACAACAACCCCAAGCATGTTAGGAGCGCTCAATATGGAACATAGCACGGGTGCACAAGTAACTAGGGTGGCAAAGGTGGAACAAAACACTGAGAAAATGGCCAAGCCTTCCACCTTTTACCAATTATATAGGTGCATTAAATTAAATAGCAAGAATATAGTGATATCCCAAAGATATCCAGGTTATCACATGGAACAATCTACACCTGCAAGTAGCAACACTATAAGAAGGGCTGAGCAAGTGGTAACATAGCCAAACGACGGTTCACTGGATGTGGAGGTTTATAGGCTTATCATGGCATTTGGGATGCTTGACAAACAAGTGGTAGGAAGCGAGACACATCAATAGAAACGAGATAACTAGTATAGCAATTATTGTAGTGGTATATAGGGAAATGATCATTTTGCCTAAGATTCCGCTTGGAAGAAGGAGGAACCCATGAAGTAGAGGAACACGCGTAATCAAACGACCACTCACACCCTGAAACGGATCGGAACTCTAGCAAGGAGAAGAAAATCCGGAAACAAACAAGTGAAACGGTAAACACCACAACATATTTATGACATGATGTGCAAACAAGTATGATGCATGCCCATTTAAATATGCAAGGCATGTCAACGCACAACAATCAAACACTACACATTAAGTGAATCTCAATATGCAACGAGTTGCATATTGATGAAACTCCACATTTGAATCATTTAGGTCACTCTCTTTTATTTGCACGACAAGTTTAAATGTTGTTAAACATGAAAAGAGGTGAAACATAATTAAATTATCTATCTAGGCATTTTAAATGATTCCGGAAACAACCTATAGTATTTCCGAAACGACTCCATATGCAAATTAAGAAATTTGTCCGGATCTGAACTAAACATATTTTTTTTATTAAACTGAGAAAAAATCTACCATGTGATTCTACTCATCATTCTAGGCGATTTACATATATTGATCATTTAAAACGAAGCTACGTCCTAAAAGACATGACCAACACAAGCTAATATGTCATGAATGCAAAATGCATGTAAAAAACAACCACAAACATTTAAATCATGTATTAAATAATATATTATAAAAATACATGAAATTCCAGGCAAGTTTCATGTACAACATATTCAAAATGGAGCAACGGTTCAACAATTACAATCAACTCAAGTATAGTTATAATATGTCCACAAAAGCAATGTAGAAATTTGCAACCATCAAAACAACAAGCTATAAGAACTTAAAATTCGCAAAAAGGCATGGGGCACTAGTATGTTACATGCACCTCATTTCGTCAAAAGGAATCATGGTGAAAAGAGTCATGTATTAATTGCTAGGATGCTCACAGCGTTTCTAGAAAATATAGTTGATTAGGACTCATTGAAAATCACAGATTTTTCACAAATTTTTTTAACATAAAGGCATATTAATGGCAAGATTTAAATATGCTATAGAACTTTTCATGGCATGAAAATGTACATCATGGTAGTTGACATAATGGAATTCATTTAATTCCTCATGAGCATGAGCAAAAGATTCAAAGAAACATGGCTATTATCCATGCAAGATGCACTATTGAACATTACATATTCTCAGACTCGGTGAAAATTAGAGTAGACATGAGGAACAGTTTTAACAAGTTGAGATATTTGAGGGTAGAATTAAATATGATGTGAATTTTTTTCATGGAAATTAATGTCACAATATGATAGTCCATAACATGCAATTCAAAACATCCAAAGTGAGCATACAAAAAAGAGATATAGAGACATGGCAAAAGAGCTATAACAAGACAAAATGCTAAGTGTATGAATAGATTCCAGACATAGAATTATTTAGCAAGGTCAAAATAGCAACATTGTGTAGGCATGTTTACATGTTGAAAACTATAGCTAAACATGGATTTTATGGCATGGCAAAAATACAAGTAGCAAGTGGACATGGCATACTTCAAATTACTCCATTGGCACTAGTCCAATGGATGCATGGTTTGCTTAGTATGATTGTTTTGCAAAATGGTCATTTTTCTTAATAGAAAAATAGTTTTCACATGAACATCACTTAAGTTCAACAAATGGACATGATGTATATCTTTTACACAAAGACCAATGACATGGTGTGATAGAGCACATCACAAAGAACAAATTACATGAAGAAACCACAGGCATAGGAGCTACGATTATTAAGATATGAATTAAAATGTTTTAACATGGCATTTATGCAAATTACATGCAAACAACAAGTTAGACGTTTCTATCATGGACGGAAGTGACATATTGTTAATCTACACAAAATTCTGAGCATTTTTCATATATAAATTTTTACATGCGATGCACGGTTTGAGAGTTATGATATGCATGAAGGTTATTTTTTTTTTGCAAATGTGTCAATTCCATGGAAAACAGGAAATTCATAGAACAGAGAAAAAACATGCTCGAACGAATCTGGCATATGGGCTTAAATAGTACATAGAGCGCAAGAGAATAAATAGAGCCCACTCACGTCTCATAGCAGGGTCAGCTAGGCTTGGGGGTGAGCTCACCTCACACGCCTTTGCACAACTTGGTGGCGCGATGGCTTGGAGGCCTTGTAGGTTGCGGATGCAGGCTGGGCTTGGCGCGAGGCAAGGCTACGGCTAGGCCTCAGTGTGCAGGATAGGCCGACCCACACACGGGAGGAGGTGTCACACGTGAGCGAACACCCATGTGCTCGACTTCCTCCTCGTTGGATCGAGGCGAGAATGACATGGCGGCACGACTGCCACACGACATCGATAGTCGACGCGTGGGACATCGGGGATGGGGGGATCCGGTTCGGCATGGCAAAGTGAGCTTGGGGCGAGCTTGGGGCGGCCATCCATGGCGGCTAGGTTCTTGCGGGCATGCAAAGGAGAGAGCATGTGGGAGAGAGATACATGAGGAAAGGAGACGAGAGATAAGGTAGGGTGTGGAACTCTGATGAGGATATGGTACCTTGGATATGATCACAAATATTGCATATGCGTATTTCTTTGAGAACTACCACACACTTGTACAATCCACATATGAAGATAAGGGAAAGTAGACATTTAAGTGTTGTTCAATAAGTTCTCTCACATCACTTTTAGCCCAAGAGAAGATAGAGTCCAAGACTTTCTTATTCTCGACTCGGATTCGGATTGCTTAGACATACGTGTCTCAAAACACCAAAAACTTTTGCATTGGGACTCCGAATTGGGTGATTCTTTTTTTGGAAAGCAGATTTCATGTGCTTTACAACCCAATTGGATTCACCTTCAAGTTCATCCGGAGCATGGAGATGTTGATGAAATAATCTGACACTGTAGCAGAATCCGAGTCGAACTATAAGTACAAAGGTGTGGCATCACCTCCACTTGGGCCCATGGGCCTTGTATGACCTAGGGTTATTTTTCGGCTGCCTTGGGACGTCCTCCCAACTCCTTGGCCGCCACCCCTTGTTCCTATATAAGTAGATCAATCTAGTAGCTTTTTTCTTGGGATTTTTTAGTTAAAAGTTAGTCATTGCAACTTCATGTACTTTGTTAGTGTCCAACGACCAGACCAAGACAACTTTTGGATCCCCACCTTGATCAATACTTCATCTATATTCGCAATATTCAGATTGCTTTTATCATATTCTTGCTTGTTCTTCGACTGCTTGCGGGAATAGACCTTCTATAAGTGCATCTAGTGCCCCTTAGTGATTTTTCTGGATTGAAGACTTATAGGTTAAGAGATTGATATGTTTGAGAGTGTACACATGCTCTATAAGTCGCTGAGGAGTTTGAGTTATTCGATGAATGTCGACCCCTAAAAATGTATGTCTTCAGGTGAAGACTTTGTTCATTCCTTGAAGAATTTGATAGCAAAGAAATTGCTATTCCTCATGAAGACATTGAAGATGAGAAATTTGGTGTATCCCAAAGAAAATGCTGTGAAGACTTTGAAGCTTGAAGATTTACTCTTTAAGTTTCATTTTCTTCTTTCTTGAGTCATAGGAACACTGTACTGTTAAAGGGGGTCGAGGTAATACTAAGGAAACATTTCCTCATGATGCTCAACTCAAACCTACACATACCAAATCCTTCAAGTGGGTAACACGAGAGATATGAAGACTTTCATAGTTGAAAGATCCGACCGTTGCCACAACGCGTGCCACATGTCCCCAATCTTATCCAAACAACGGTCATATAATTGGGGGCATTCATGTCATATCATGTCGGGATGCTCCAAGGCTATAAATAGCCGCCCCCACAACCAATAGTTGGTTCGCAGCTTCGAGAGAAACTGACACTTGTCATTTAGAGCAACCCAATCCTCAAGGACATCGAGCGAAAATCATCAAGTGAGGAAAAACCCCAAACACCCAAACCAAAACCCAAAACCCATAGTGATTGAGCATCACTGAAGAGATTTTTCCTGTGTGGAACCGATGCTTGTTACCTTTGAGGACTGTGCATCCTCTGGATGGTTAGGCGTCATGGTCTAGAGCATCCAGTAGTGAATTGTGGATCATCGCGTCACCAAGTTTGTGAGGGTTTGGAAGTCTGCCCTGAAGACTTACCATGAGTGTTGGGCGAGGATTGTGTGTCCTTAGCTCAAGGAGACTACGATAGGGACTATGTGTCCCGGGACTGTCTGTCCTTTGGTTTTAATACCAAGCTGCTCCAAATCACACATACAACCGTCACAGTAGTTGGAACTGGGTCATCAATCCATTGTCTTCATCGAGATACGGGTTCTATTTCTTCAACTCATTTCATTTCCTCAATTGCATGTTGATGACTTTGATCTGTACTGTTTGAAGAATTTGACTTAAGACTTTCTCTGAATTCCTCACCTCAAATTCTTCACCTAAGTTATTCATCATCTGTTTATCCTATTCACATGACCTGTGCAACAGAATACTTCAACTCACTCTAAGGTCTTAGCTATCGTCGCTTTTGCATATATCTAGTTAAGAACTATCTGTGTTGCACTCAGTTCATGTTTGAGGACTTTCCTCACTAGGAATTTCCTTAGCGATGAATTTGTAAAAATTGCCTATTCACCCCCTCTAGTCGATATAACACACTTTCAATTGGTATCAGAGCAAGGTACTCCCTTGTTTTATGTGATTTTGGTTTAACCTCCTGGAGTTTTAGTTATGTTGACCAAAGGTATGATCAAGGTTACTGCGGGTTGTCCTACCTTTGAAGGAAAAGATTTCCCCTGCTGGAAGAACAAGATGCGCATGCACCTTTAAGCAATTGACAACAATCTCTAGTATGTTGTGGAAAATGGTGTTCCCTCTATCACTTCAACTATCACTGCCGTTCTTGTGAAGAGATTCAAGCAACTCGACTCTCAAGCAAAGAATATCATCTGTGGCCATCTGAGAAAAGGTCAGTATGGCAGAGTGAGTGCTTTGGCCCCTACAGAGCTTATGTGGGAAAGGCTGTCCAAAGTTAATGAAGGAGTGTCCACACAGCGTGACTCTCGAGTTGATGTTCTTCGCAATCTCTTCAACCACTTCAGGAGACTTGATAATCAAAGGTGCCAAGATACCTTTGATCACTCACATCTCCAATGAGCTTCGGGCTCTTGGATCCAAAGACATCACTGACCATGAAGTTGTGAAGCAACTACTACGATCCTTTCATTTGATACACTGGTACTGATAATTCAAGAATAAAGAGACTACAAGATGCTTGATCCTGCTGATATACTTGAGAGACTCAATACTCATGTATTCCAACAAGAAGAGAAGAGAGACCTTTATGGACCAAGCTATTCAAGACCTCGCACGCTGAAGGCAAAGACTGTTTCCTCATCTGAAGAAGAAGACTTTGACTAGAGTCTTGGTGATCTTGATGAGCTTGGTCACGAGGAAATTCCAGAAGTTCTTGTGGCCAGTTTAGAAAGTCTTTAAGAGATATGAGGAAATCAGAATCTTCACCTAAGGACTACAAGAAAAGAACCTGCCATAAATGCAAGAAGTCTGGTCACTACATTGCTGATTGTCCTCGTTGGGTGGAGGAATCGAGGAAGAAGAAGTACAAGGATGACAGTTCTGATGACTCATAGAAAAAGAAGAAATATTCAAAGTCCTCATCCTCAAAGTCCTCATCGCACAAGAAGACCAACTTCAGAAAGGCTTGGACACTTATTGACGAGGAAATGGATTTTGAAGAAGAATATAAGGAATGTGATGAAGAGGAAGGTTATGAAGTGGAGTCAAAGTCTGGTGTGGCAAGTCTAGCTCTTGCTACCACATTCGTCATCAAGTCCATCTTCAGCCTTGAAGAAAGTGACAATGTCAACAAAACCGATGACTATGATGATGACTTTGCTCCCACCTATTGCTTCATGGCAAAATGTTCAAAGGTACCAAGCCACAAATCCTCTTCTGATTCTAGTAATTGTGAACCTGATGATTATCAAAAAACCCACTTACTATAAACTTGCTAACATTGCTACTAAGCAACAAACTGCTATTGAAAATCTTCAGAAACTGCTAGACAAAAGCGATGACCTATTGAGCAATGAAATGAACCATACTCAAATCCTCACTGAAGATGTTCAAAGTCTTTAGACTAGATTTGATAGTCTTCAAGAACGCCATGGTACACTCATGGCTGATCATGAGAAGCTTTCCTATGAATTTCTTCAAAGGAAGCTAGATATTGAGAAGCTGAAAATGTCCCATGATGATCTTCGAATGGAAAATGATTCATTGCTTGCTCAACAGATCAGTACCACTCAGGAAGAACTCATTCCACTATGTGTGAAATGCATCGAATGTGAAACTGCTAATTCTTCACCTGAAACTTCAAATGCTTATATCGCTACAAATTCGTCACCTCAGGAAACCACAAATTTCACTAACGAAAATGTAGGGTTGAAGGAATTGTGACACGCATATACAAAAGCCTCAAAGGGCATCAAACCCTTTTCGATGTGCTCAAAAAGCATATTCAGAATAGGAACCCGAGGAAAGAGGGTATTGCCTTTGAGAGGAAATTGAATGTTGATGGGTCATATGGGAAACCTGAGTAGGACCCCAAGACCTCATGGGTTGCTACAAAAGGACCTCATGTTAATCCATCCACCCTAACAGGCTTTGCATGCGAAACGTCTTATTCCTCTGATGAGTCATTTGACTCCAACTATAAACTGTTCAAAAATCAAGCTAGTGAAGTATTTGCTAGATATCTTGGAACTAAGTGCATGAATGGACCACCCGTGAGGAAAATTTTGGTCCCCAAAAGCAGCTTGGAAAGTCTTGAGGTGAATGTCCTCATGACAACACGAGTGAAGAACAAGAACCCCAGATCAATTTCCTCAGGTGGACCAAAGTCTTCACGAGGATCAAATTCCTCTAATGGTCAAAACTATGCTCGTACTCGCACTAATGCTTCTGATATGCAGGGAAACAACAAGGGACATGAATATGTGCACTGTTCCTCAAATCACTATTATCATAAGTCCTCAAAGAATTTCTCTGCCTATTCATTTGAGTAATCTACCCTCTTCCTGTTAAATGAAGTGCATTAGCTTCAATGCCTCAATTCTTATATGGTGCTCGCAGGATGATAAACTCTTTACCACCCCTTCCGACGTGGGTGGTGAAGAAATCAAACTAATCACTTCTGCACGACAGGTCTCCAGATGAAAGTTATCATGTGAAGAATTTGCTGGAGACCTGAGGAAATTGCTTGATAGGACGCAAGCTAAAAACTGATGGAATGATATATCGTTTCACACGTCCTTGCAACTGAATTACTTCGGGCTCTTCCTGTCCAAATCCCCTCAGAAGGAGCTAGATGTGTCTATGAGGAACCTGAACTAGCAAATCATCTCATGCAAGTCCTCATGAAGCCTTTGGCACCTGGTCAGCCACCAAGGACCACATTCCTCACAAAGGAATTGATCTATGTGCCAAGGACAGTCTAGCGCATCTTGGCCAAAACCTTCTGTCCAATCAAGGGCCATGTCTCAAATGATGAAGAAATTGTGGGCATCATGAAGAATTTGCGCTTTGACATAAAACATGGAATCCCCATAAACCTTCATGATTTATTCCCGAGAACTTTGTCCCACTCTGCTCTCTCACCATTTTATTTGAAGCCTTACAAACCATGGATCATGAGATTCATCAGAAAAAGATCTGGAATTGTTCACAAGGCTGATATTCTGAATCACCACACTTACTTGCCTCCAATTGAAGTTGTCAAGATCTCCTTCGATGACATTCACGACAAAGGAAAATCTATGATCGATGAAGGCACTCGGCCCTTGATGGCCAATTTCTCAAAGCAAAGTCATACTCCACCAATACCGACACTACGTCACAAGAACCACCAAGCCAAACCGTACCGTGTGTGATGACTGACCATGAGCTCGTGCTAAGTCTTCATCAGAAGGTTGACCGGAACCAAAAATGGGTCAAGCGTCAGTTTCGTGAAATTGTGGAAGACCTCAACGTAACCAGGAATGCAGTGTAGAAAAATCACTATTATCTTCATGAGATCTTTGATCGCACATGGGCCATTCTGTCTCACCTCAAGAGCTCTGAGGAACTCACTGAAATGGAGTTCCAGCAAGACTTTGATTGGCCCTGCCCTCCAAATAAGAAGTTCAAGAAGATTCATGTTCCTCAACTTGTGGCCATCTCATTTTCTTCAACGCGCACCACTCATGAAGCTGAAGACCTTGATGACACTACTGCAACGAACGACCCAAATGCTCCTCCTCTAACACATAAGTGAAGTTCTTTAGGGGCGTTAGTCCTCAGTTTTTGTCCCTTTCCGTCACTTGATGACAAAGGGGGAGAAATCTAAGTTAGTCTTAAAGCGGGTTTCCTTTTATTGGCTACTATAAACTTTATGAAGTTATGAACTTTCATTCTTCTAAAGTTTTTTGTTGTAAAGAGTTGTAACTTACACCTGTGGTGGTCTGACACTTTTGAACGTCTTTCCTCGCATGCTTATTCCTCAACTTGATTAAATGCATGCATGGTGAAATTCGTTAGACACCATTTTTCATCATGCATTTCAAATTCCTCATATTATAAGTTAAATGCATGCATGAATTACAAGATATAGGGGAGATCTCCATGATATAAATCATCAATGTGCATTTGCAGTCCGAAGCAAATTCCTCAAACATGCCCATCTTCAGGGGGAGTTTCTCTATATCTTGCAATCAAATTCCTCAAACTCTGTACTCACACTTCATACTTTTATTCCCATTGAAAACTTAACCTATTTTTCATCAACCACCAAAAAGGGGGAGATTGTGACTGCATCTAATGGCCCTTAGTGTTTTTGTTGGAGGATTCGATAGCGGGGATCGATTGCGGGCGGCTCGGCCATTGGGGAAAAGGGGAGCTCCACAAGCTTTGGGGAGGGGCTTGGGATGCTGATGAGAAGCATAGGAGCTTGGGCACGCTATAAATAGCCCCGGGGAGAGTTCGGGAAGGGGCTTGGCGACCTTGGGCAACAAGCCATGGAGGAGGTAGGGTAGCCAGGAGAGGACACGGCTAGAGCACCGCCTCGGAGGTGACCTAAGAGGGGGAGAGGGGTCCAATGCAAAGACAAGGCTAAGATGGAGCTCCTAGACAAGGCTAGGTGTCGAGGGCTCGAAGAAACAGACGAGGGGGAGGGGTCCAACTACCAGAGCGCAGACACGGGCATGGTGGACGCGTAGTCACCGCGTGAACGCGGCGGTGACGCGCGCTCTGATCTGCGAAACCTTTTCTGGGCGATTGGTCATTCACCAGTGAGTGCCAAAGCGCAAATGAACAAGCACATGGACTCAAGATGTGACCACACAGAGCTTGAAGACGACAGAACAACAAGGTGTTTGTTTCTTACTACGGACGATTGGTGTGGAGAAGGATGCTGATATTTTGGAGAGGGTGATCCATCACTAAGATGATCATCTATGCAAATTTTCATCTCAACAGGACGAATCTAGATAGCACTAGTTATACAATGTACCCCAGTGGATAGAAATGCAAATTTTTTAAATAGCACTCACATGCTTGATTGGGTTGAGCTAAAATTTAGGGTATATGAGCTATTTGGGCATATGGATGCTGTGTATAAATTTCATACCAAGTGGATACACCAAAATGGTACTTCCTTCACAATGCATCTCTTTGGACAGAAACTAAGAAACATTCTAGAGAAATATTGGCTCAAATAAATGATCCCAAATTTTGTGGAGACAAGTTATATGAGTAGGAGAAGGTCTTGGTAAATGTTCAGAAATAATGAAGCAATATAAAATATAGTTGCTTCACAAATTGAAAATCTATCTAGAAACTAAGATTTGATGTTGGGCTCACATAGATGATGGAATGATGCTCAAATTGTGAGGAGATCTAGTATTTGAGCATATGAAGGTCATGTCAAAATTTCAAATCATTTGGATATGCCTACCGAGTACCTCCTTCACAAAGTTCCTTTCTATACAGAAAGTTTGGAAATTAGTTGAGGAATATGTAGTAGTCAAATGAAGTTGAATTTTCGCATGATGCCGTAATATGGATAGGAAAGAGTCAACAAACTTTTTGAGGGCAAACAAGAAGATAGAAGTGTCAGTTCCTTCAGAAAGTATCATTCAGGGAAGAATAGGAAAAGGAATATCCACGAATTATTTTTGAACTAGACAAGAAAGAATTTTGACATATTTGAGTAAGATATGACACAAACAATTTATGAGATTTTTTTGGGAATTTTGGGAGAGATGGAAATATAGGTTGCTTCACAACCTAGAGAAAATGAGGTTATTCCTTAAATAGAAAAAAGGAATATTCCCAAGAAAAAGAATATGGCTTACAATTAAGAGGAGATGTAATGATCTAGGGATTGATTTGAGAATGAAAGCCACTTTGGATACTAGGAAGAGATAATCTTCCCAAGCTTCCGGACCATAGAGCCACAAAAAAGCAATTTCAAACAAAATCTTAAATAAATTCAAAAGGAAAAGAAAGGGACAAAATCCAAGGTGTCACAAACCTCCCTCTTAAAGAAATCACGTTCTCAAGATTTGGTTGCTGAGGGAATAAGTATGCATATTCAGACTTAAGGAAACCATTTCCAACTCGGGCATCGTTTTGCTTATATGATTTTCCCATAGAGTTTTTCATATGACTAGACGGTCTTGCTCCGGGGTGGTTTGTTTCACTGTATGCCCATTCTGACAGGTATTACCTCACATGTTCCTGCTTACACTATCTCCAATTCCTTTCATATCCGTGAGCTTAGCTGAGCGCGATAGATTATCGTGGCTGAGATATATCTCCTTGTCACAAGGCCGAGAGTGATTTTTTGACGGATGTGGCATCCATCATTGACAACATTCCATGGAGTTGTGAACAAAATTTTCTCATTGGACACCTAATAATTTATTCCTCGAATTCGGTCGCTCAAATAGATGCATGTCCTTCGAGTTCAAAACAGTGCTGTGAATCATAACCATTCTCCTCGCGGAGTGTGACTTCTCGCAGGGATTCCTGAATCATCTTGGATGGCTCCACTATATTGAGTATCAGGTCCGTACCAAAGATTTGACTGTCGTTTGTCGTGACCGGTATAAAGGGGTACGAACTTATAACAAGAGCATCTCAAGACTTGACAAACGATGGTTCTGACAGAAGAATATTGTCCATTACAGACTATCCTTTAACTAATTCCCATATGTGAGGGCACATGCTTTGAGACTGTTGTTCAGCATTGTGCTTTCTCATTCTGTCGGTATCTCCATGTGGATAGTAGGATGTGTAATGCTTTACCATGATTGCTAGAGTCAACTACCAAATCGCCCTTTGGTCTGACATGACAAACTTCAATATCCCCTTTTCAGAATTTGAGCATAACAGTTGGCTGAGTGGGTTGCCTTGATATGAGATCCTTACCAAAATGGAGTAGACCCCTTGAGCGTATATTCTGGGTGATCGATACCGAACCTAACTTTTCTCGATGTGTGTACTATGTTGTTCATGCAACAATTATCATACCTGTATTGTCGGTGTTGCTCCATCATTATTGTTTTCCTTGTTTGGATCCTTTGCTGAAAGAACTTGTCCATATATATCCTCAACTCTTCGTGTGACCAGAGGTGCTATCATATGCAATATTTTGGCCATCATACCTTGGCCTTGCTCACGACTCGGCCCATATGATATATGCTATATTCATGTGTGCTGGTACAAAGCTCATTGTTATCGTCCATCATACAACCTGGTGACAAGGGTTTACGATATCACCTTGTCAGGTGTGAGGAGGCTGGCATGAATAAGCACTGCCAAAATGTTTTCTCATGTTGTCTTGTACAAAGCTTGTGGGTCCTTGCATCACTCCCTGAAGTGTATAAATGGCTTTCTTCCTCTTGCATAACAGGCGAGGTTGTTGGAGCCTTACCATGATTTCATCATCGTATGAGTGACTTGCATGAATTTGGCAGCCTGCTCATAGTATATATGGAAGTATCTGATTCCCGAGGTAGGCTTGTGTTCTGACTGATTTTTGCTCCTGGCCAAACTATTGTAGATCTGATTCTTGGGATGCACTGCCATATACTGCCATCTCACTATGTAAGATCTTGCACCAGTGTTGTACCGAGGGAGGTTGGACAGCTTCTGCTAGAAGCCATTGAGAGTATCGTGCTGGGGAAGACAGAATAGCTTGCGATCAATGCTTTCGTCAGACAACTTGTTGAAGAAGACTGAGTACCATACTTTAGAAGCTCCCCCACTTAATGGCTTGCTGGGTAAAACTAAGTACCTTATGCCCAAAGCTTTTGTGGTAGCTTAGCGACGAAGCCTGAGTATCTTGCACGGGAAGTCATCCACATATCATACCGAGGGAGACGGAGGAATCTTGCATTGTAAGCTTCTCTGGTAGCTTGTAGAGGAAAACTCGAGTTCCTCATACCAGAAACTTCTCTCTATGATATGTTGACTCAATGCCATATATACCCTTTAATATTCCCGCTGACGGATACTTGTATGAAAATGTTGTTCAAGTATCCTTCTTGTTGAGTATCAAATTCATATCGCATTCTAGCTTGCTTCCGGGGTATAACATTTTCCAAATTGTACTCATAGTAGAATCAAAACTTGTATATGAATCATACCTTTGACTCAAAATATATGATTTGTCTTGCACACAATTTGTCTTCCGGTTGAATTCATCATTACTGCTGTGAAAATTGTACGCTAAGGTAGACTTGGTGGTGATAATCAAGCCATGGTATCATTTGTATTTAGACTAGGTATTCCTAATATAATGGAGTCGACTGAGAATTCCATAATTTTTAACTGGGCTTCCAAATATTTGAACTCCTCACTGATTCTTCGGGTTCGGTGGCGGTTGATGAGAAAATTTTGTAACGGGAAATAAGGTAACACTGAGGTCCCAACCAAATAAGCAAAAGAAGAAAATGAAATAAAAGCACACCCGACAATCAAGATGGCATAGAAGCAACATCACATTTTACTGCTATTCACAACAATATGCATGCATGCCTAAGCACACAAATCTCGTGGAAGCTCCAGTTCTACAATATAATATGCTGTGGCAGTGTGCACGAAAGTGAATTCACGCATTGGTGTAAACAAAGCTAAACCTAGCGTTGGCTTAACATCGGTTGCAGCTGGACGGGCTCAGGGATGAGGATGAACTTGGTGATCATGTAGGAAGACACGGATGCCACGACCACATCATCATCAAGCGGATGGAAGGGAACCATACACATCCAAAGAATGAGTGGAAGGGTAGGATAGCGGTGAAAAACAAGGCTTGCTGGTATTGACCTTTTCTGATAGCAAAGATTAGTAAGGGTTGCCAACGCGGAGGTTGGATGACACATTTCAGGATAGTAACATGTATATCACTGAAACTATGGGTGGGGATGGCGGAAGGATATCGACGCGATACTGAGCACAACTCGTGCAAAAGGTGTGTGGAACACTAGGTACCTCGGCATCACTCCACAGGGAAAAAGATGACGCCAAACACCGAAAAGCAGGTATGCAAAGCTGGAGGTTGCACGTAGTGGATCGAAACCGATGCCACCTACACTCACAAGATCAACCGTTAGCGATAAGATATCAAGTCTATATGCATGATATGCGACAACCAAATACAACAACCAAAATGCAACAATCCGATTAGACTGTAGACTAGCGATTCTAACGCGCGTGCGGGCTAGGGCGTCTTACAACCAGATCTGCTGTGATACCAATGCTTGTGGCACCCCGGCTCAGAGACAGCGGAACACCCTATATTCCATCCTAGGGATTAAGTTTTCTAGAATACGACACTGCTTGGCATAGAACAAATCATCTCTTTATTACAAATACTTGAAGATATAAAGGTTCCGATGTCACAATAAATTACATCAGAATGGCGACACTACGCTTGCTTAGGTTACTCTATGCTAGCAACATAATGAATCGAAGCAACGGAATAACTTTTAACTGCGGAACAACAATGGCAGTGATGAGTGCCACTCCACGGGGACTTTGGCTGGAACGCTTATCCTAGCTCGCCAACTCGTCAAGCAATCAATCATGGCATGACGTGCAAACTGGCATGACATGCCAGGTGAGTACTTTGAATGTACTCGCAAGCTCACAACAACAAAGCAATCAAGACAAACAATAGCACGACATTTACAGGTTACAGATCAATGATGAACATGATATCGCTTGAACAATATGAGATGAGCATATGATGATACTAGCATGCAACATGTTTAAACTATCATATTTCAACTTACTCTCATCGGGGTTATCTTGTAACCTGTAAGTGCATCTAGTGCCCCTTAGTGATTTTGGTGGTTTGAAGACTTATAGGTTAAGAGAATGATATGTTTGTGAGTGTACACATGCTCTATAAGTTGCTGAGGAGTTTGAGTTATTCGATGAATATCGACCCCTACAAATGTATGTCTTCACGTGAAGACTTTGGTCATTCCTTGAAGACTTTGATCGCGAAGAAATTGCAAAGAAATTGATATTCCTCATGAAGATATTAAAGATCAGAAGTTCGGTGTGTCCTGAAGATAAACACTCTAAAGACTTTGAAGCTTGAAGATTTACTCTTTTTGTTTCATTTTCTTTACTCTTGAGTCCTAGGAACACCGTACTATTAAAGGGAGTCAAGGTAAAACTATGGAACGAATTTCCTCGTGATGCTCAACCCAAACCTACATCTACCAAAGCCTCAAAGTGAGAAATATGAGAGACATGAGGACATTCAGAGTTGAAAGTTTGACCGTTGCCGCGCCACGTGCCACCTATCATAGATCTTATCCACCCAATGGTCATATTATTAAAGGGCATTTATGTCAAATCTAGTTGGGATGCTCCCATGCTATAAATAGCCGCCCCCACAAGCACTAGCTGGTGGGTCGCTCCGAGAGAAACTGACACTAGTCATTTAGAGCAACCCAAATTCCTCAGAGCTTTTGAGCGAAAATCATCAAGTGAGGAAATACCCCAAGCACCCAGACACAAACAAAAACCCAAGTGATTGAGCATCACTGAAGAAGTTATTCCTGTGTGGAACTGACGCTTGTTACCTTTGAGGACTGTGCATCCACCAGACGGCTAGGCATCATGGTCTATAGCATCCAACAGTCAATTGTGGATTGCCGGGTGACCGAGTTTTTGAGGTTTTGGAAGTCTGCCCTGAAGACTTACCACGAGTGTTGGGCGAGGACTGTGTGTCCTTAGCTCAAGGAGAATACGATATGGACTATGTGTCCCGGGACCGTGTGTCCTTTGGTTTCAGTACCAAGCTGCTCCAAACCAGACGTACAACCGCCACAACAATTTGAACTGGGTCATCAACAAATGTCTTCATCAAGCTACTGGTTCTATTTCTTCAACTCTCTCATTTCTTCAATTGTATGCTGAAGACTTTCATCTGTACTGTTTGAAGAATTTGACTGAAGACTCTCTCTAAATTCCTCACCTCAAATTCTTCACCCGAGTTAATCTTCACCTGCTTACCCTGTACTTGTGACCTGTGCAAACCGAATCTCTGAAATCCCGTTGAGTA
Source organism: Hordeum vulgare subsp. vulgare (assembly GCF_904849725.1). Taxonomy (NCBI): domain Eukaryota; kingdom Viridiplantae; phylum Streptophyta; class Magnoliopsida; order Poales; family Poaceae; genus Hordeum; species Hordeum vulgare. The sequence goes on along the minus strand of NC_058521.1, from coordinate 288,190,644 downwards.
CTTTGCTGTAGACATTTTTGCACATCTGATCATGTACTATTTCCACTGCACTTAGTTCATGACTGAGGACTTTCCTCACTAGGAATTTCCTCAATGATGAAGTTGTAAAAATGGCCTATTCACCCCCTCTAGTCAATATAACAGACTTTCAATTGGTATCAGAGCAAGGTACTCCCTTGTTCTGTGTGATTTTGGTTTAACCGCCTGGAGTTTTAGTTATGTCGACCGCATGTATGATCAAGTTTACTCCAGGATGTCCTACCTTCGAAGGAAAGGACTTCCCCTACTAGAAGACCAATATGCAAATGCATCTTCAAGCAATTGACAACGATCTCTGGTATATTGTGGAAAATTTTATTCCCTCCATCACTGCTACTAACTCTGCCACTGATGTGAAGAAGTTCAAGCACCTTGACTCGCAAGCGAAGAATACCATCTATAGCCACGTGAGAAAAGGTCAGTATGGCAGAGTTAGTGCTTTGGGCACAACGAAGCTTATCTGGGATAGGCTGTCCAAAGTCAATGAGGGAGTGTCAACACAGCGTGACTCTCATGTCAATGTTCTTCGCAATCTCTTCAATCGCTTCAAGAGGCTTGACAATGAAAGCTGCCAAGATACCTTTGATCGCCTCACTGACATCTCAAATGAACTGCAAGCACTGGGAGCTAGAGACATCACTAACCATGAAGTTGTGAAGAAACTGCTATGATCTCTTGATCCATCATTTGACACACTGGTTTTGATGATACAAGAACGAAGAGACTACAAGATGCTTGATCCTGCTGATATACTTGAGAGACCCAATACTCATGAATTCCAACAAGAAGAAAAGAGATATCTTTATGGACCAAGCTACTCAAGACCTCGTGCACTAAAGGCTAAGGCTGTTTCCTCATCTCAAGAACAAGACTTGGATTGCAGTCTTGGTGGCCCGGAAGAACTTGGACATGAACTGTTAATGCCCGTGAGGAAATTCTAGAAGTTCACAAAGCGTGGTCAGTTCGGAAAATCTTAAAGAAAAGATATGAGGAAATCATAATCTTCATCTGAGGACTACAAGAAAAGAACCTACCACAAATGCCAGAAATCTGGTCACTACATTGCTGACTATCCTCGCTCGGTGAAAGAATCAAGGAAGAAGAAATACAAGGATGAAAGTTCTGATGACTCGAAGAAAAATAAGAAATCTTCAAAATCCTCATCTTCAAAGTCCTCATCGCACAAGAAGACCAGTTTCAAGAAGGCTCGAGCACTCATTGGCAAGGAAATGGATTCCAAAGAAGAATATGAGGAATGTGATGAAGAGGAATGTTCCGAAGTGGAGTGAGAGTTTGGTGTGGCAGGTCTTGCACTGGCAACCACATTCATCAGCAAGTCAATCATCAACCTTGAAGAAAATGACAACGCCATCTACAATGATGAATATGCTGATGACTTCGCTGCAACCTTTGGCTTCATGGGAAAAGGTTCAAAGGTACCAAACCACACTTCCTCCTCTAATTCTAGTGACCGTGAACCTGATGATTATCGAAAACCCAATTACTATAAACTTGCCAACATTGCCACTAAGCAACAAAGTACCATCGAAAAGCTTTAGAAACTGCTAGACAAAAGCGATTATCCGTTGAACGATGAAATGAATCGTACTCAAGTCCTCACTGAAGATGTTAAAAGTCTTCGGTCTAGATTTGATAGTCTTCAAGATCGTTATGGCACACTCTTGGCTGATCATGCTAAACTTTCCTATGAATTTCTTCAAAGGAAGCTTGATCTTGAGAATTTAAGAATGTCTCATGATGATCTTTGAATGGAAAATGACTCATTGCTCGCTCAACAGATCAGTACCGTTCAGGTTGAATTCATTCCACCATGTGTGAAATGCATTGATCGTGAAAACTGCTAATTTTTCACCAGAATCATCAAATGCTTCTATCACTACAAATTCTTCAACTGTTACTGTGGTATACAATTCTTCACTTGAGGAAACCACAAATGCTACTGACAAAAATACAGGATTGAAGGAATTGTATGTGACAAGCATATACAAAAGTCTCAAAGGGCATCAAACCCTTTGCGATGTGCTCAAAAAGCAGATGCTGAACAGGATCCCAAGGAAAGAAGGCATTGCCTTTGACAGGAAATTGAATGTCGATGGATCATACTGGAAACCTGAGCAGTACCCCAAAACCTCAGGGGTTGCTGCTAAAGGCCCTCCCATTGATCCATATACTCTAACAGGCTTTGCATGTGAAATGTCCTATTCTTCTTATGAGTCTTTTGACTCCAACTATAAACTGTACAAAAGTCAATCTGGTGAAATATTTGCTCAATATGTTGGAACTAACTGCAGGAATGGACCTCCCCTGAGGAAAATCTGGGTCCCCAAAAGTTGCTTGGAAAATCTTCATGTGAATGTCCTCATGACACCACCAGTGAAGAACCAGAACCCCAGATCAAATTCCTCAGGTGGACCAAAGTCTTCACGAGGATCAAATTCCTCAAATGGTCAAAATTATGCTCGTAATCGCACTAATGCTTTTGATGTGCAGGGAAACTACAAGGGACATGAATATGAGCATTATTCCTCAAATCATTATGTTCATATGTCCTCAAAGAATTTCTATGCCTATTCATTTGAATACTCTAACCCCCTTTCTGTGAAAAGAATTGCATTAGCTTCAATGCCTCCATTCTCATATGGTGCTCGCAGGATGATGAACTCTTTGCCACCCCTTCAGATGTGGGTGGTGAAGAAAACAAACTAATCACTTTTGCACGAGAGGTCTCCAGATGAAAGTCATGATCTGAAGAAGTTGCTGGAGACCTAAGGAAATTGCTTGATTGGACGCAAGCTAAAACATGATGAAATGAACTAACATTTAACACGGCCTCAAATTTACTGTTTGTGATGAAACTGATATGATATTCTTCAAGTCTGAAGCATATGAGATGGTAAGTTGTACTAATTCATCTGTAGGATGACAAACCCAAGAATACAAAGTGGGTTCTTGAAAGTGGTTGCACAAATCACATGACTGGTGATAAAAGCTTATTGATGAATATGCCACTGAATCCATCACCACTGAAGCGAATCACTTACGCTGATAAAGGTAAAAGCAAGGTATTGGGACTTGGCAAAGTGGCTATCTCTAAGGATCGACACATGGACAAGGTCATGCTTGTCGAATCCCTTGGGTTTAATCTCATGCCAGTCTCAATGCTTTGTGATGTTGATATGATTGTCATCTTTGGAAAATATAGATGTGTATTCATCATGGAATCTGACAAATCCAAAGACTTCGAAGGATTTAGGAGAGGAGACTTGTATATTGTTGATTTTTCCACAGGTCCTCAACCAGCCACGTGTTTACTAGCAAAAACCTCAAAAGGCTGGCTATGGCATCGTCGACTTGGTCACGCGGTCATGAGGAATTTGCACACTCTAGCAAAGAAGAAGCACGTCATTGGCATCGAATTGGTCAAATTCCTCAAGGACCATCTCTGCGGTGCTTGTGAGTCTGGAAAATGACCAGATCCAAACACCCCTCGAAGACTATCATGACTACTACTCGTCCATTTGAATTGCTTCAAATGGATCTGTTTGGACCTACTCATTATGCTACTCTGACCAATGAAACATCTTTATATGGCTTTGTCATCATTGATGACTGTTCTCTCTATACTTGGGTACACATCATTCTTTATAAAATTGAAGTGCAGGAAGTCTTCAAACAATTTTCCTCAAGGGACTCGACGAACTTCGGCGTCAAGATCAAACACATAAGGAGTGATAATGGGACATAATTCAAAAATACTCGTGTTGATGATTATCGTGATGAACATGGCATTACTCACGAATTGCCTGCTCCATATACTCCTCAACAAAATGGCGTCGTTGAATGCAAGAATATGAAGTTGGTTGAAATGGCTCGGACTATGCTTGAAGAATATCAGACTCCTCGTCGTTTTTGGCCTGAAGCAGTCAACACTGCTTCCCACATCATCAACAGGGTATATCTTCACTAATTTCTCAAGAAAACCTGATATGAACTCCTCACTGACAGGAAACCCAATGTAATTTATTTCAAAGTCTTCGGTGCATGATGCTGGATTAGAGATCCTTACCGTAGCTTAAAGTTTGCACCTAAAGCACATGAGGGTTTTATGCTTGGTTACGGAAAGGACTCGCACACCTACAGAGTCTTCAAGACCGATCACAACAAGGTTGTTGAAACTATAGATGTACGGTTCGATGAAACTAACGGCTCACAAAGAGAGGAACTTCCTCCCGTGCTAGATAAATTGACTCCTGATGAAGCTATCAAGCACAAGGCTACTGAAGATATTATTCCTACTGAGGAACAACCCCTTGTTGAAGAAGTCGTCCCCAACACTGATGAAATTCAAGAAGTTGCACCTGAGGAAAATGCTACAGATCAAATTCCTCAGCCCAACCAAAGTCTTCAACGAGCTCATCCAAGGATTGCAAATGAAGTAGAACTTGACAAAATCCTCGATGACATCAAAGCGCTAGCTCCCCTCACTCGCTCAAAAGCTTCACATTTAGTTAAATTTTGTGGGCATTCCTCTTTTGTGTCTATCATAGGACCCTCAAAAGTTGCTGAAGCCTTCATGGAACCTGAGTGGATTCAAGCCATGCAAGATGAACTTCTTCAGTTCAAGCTAAATGACGTATGGGAACTCGTCAAAAGACCAGGTCCTCGCAAACAAAATATCATCGACACCAAGTGAATCTACCGAAACAAGCAAGATGAGGATGGTTAGGTTTTGAGGAACAAGGCACGACTTGTATCCCAAGGCTACACACAGGTTGAAGGAATTGACTTTGATGGAACTTTTCACCTGTTGCTAGACTTGAAGCTATTCGAACATTACTTGCTTATGCTAACCATCACAATATAACTCTATATCAAATGGATGTGAAAAGTGCATTCCTCAATGGTAAGCTTTAGGAAGAAGTATACGTTGCTCATCCCCCATGTTTTGAAGAACCGAAGCACCCTGACAAAGTCTCCAGACTCAAAAAGGAACTCTATGGCCTCAAGGAAGCCCCTCGAGCATGGTATGATACACTGAAGGAATTCCTCATGAAGAAAGGCTTCAAACCTGGTTAACTCGATCCTACTATTTTCACAAAATCCTATGACAATGAACTATCCATGTGTCAAATATACGTCGACGACATTATTTTCGGTTGTACTGGAAAACATTATAGTGATGAATTTGCCTACATGATGGGTGACGAATATCAAACGTCCATGATGGGGGAGCTGAAATTCTTCTTAGGTCTGCAAATTCGTCAACAACGCAATGGCATCTTCATATCCCAAGAGAAATACCTCAAGGATGTTCTGAGGAAATTCGGCATGCATGATTGCAAAGGCATCAAGATTCCTATGCCTACCAACGACCACCTTTGCACTAACGAAAATGTTATAGATTTTGATTAGCAGGTATATCTTTCTATGATTGACTATTTATTGTACCTATGTGCATCTAGGCTAGATATTATGCTTAGTGTTTGCATGTGTGCATGTTTCCAATCAAAATCCGAAGGAATCACACCATAAGGCTGTGAAACATATTCTTCGATATCTAGCTCACATACCAACACTAGGATTATGGTACTCCAAGGGCTCAAATCTTCACCTCGTCGGATATTATGATTCTGATTATGCTGGTGACTGTGTGGATCGCAAGTCAACATCAGGCACATGTCATTTGCACAGACGATCCTTAGTGTGCTGGTCCTTAAAGAAGCAGAACTGCGTATCACTCTCCACTGCTGAAGCTGAATACATTGCTGCTAGATCTTGGTGTGCTCAATTCCTATGCATGAAGCAAACCCTCTGATACCACACCATCAACATGAAGAATATGCCCCTCTACTGTAACAATGAGAGTGCAATCAAGATCGCCTACAACCCAGTACAACAATCGAAGACCAAGGACATCCAGATTCATTATCATTTTCTTTGTGCTCATGTACTCAAGGGCAATATCATCATCGACCATGTGAAGACTGTTGGCCAGCTAGCATATATCTTCACAAAGCCCTTGGATGAGAGAAGGTTTTGCAAGTTGCGGTGTGAGCTAAATATCCTAGAACCTTCAAATGTTTTGTAAACATGCACACATCCTAACACTTATGCAAAATTGATGACTTAGATGTGCAACACACAAAGTAATGATTTTCTTCAAACAATGAAGAATATCACTCTAAGTGTGAAGAAATTAAAGAAGAATTTGGTTCTCAGGGCCCTACGACAATTGTACGCGGCGCCTGAAATCGTCACTCTTATATGGTGGGCCACGCCACCACCAAACTTTGAAATTCTTCAAGTTGGAAGTTCTTCAAAGTTGAATTTTTCAATCTGAGACTTTTCACAAATTCCTCAAATTTTTCAAAGTCTTCAAATTTTCAAAATTTTCAGAATTTTCTGTGATGATCGTCATTGACTATATATATGTTGTAATGAGGTTTCAATGTCCTCAACAACATTCACTTATCGCTAAGTCTTCAATTTGACATTTCTTCTAAGTGAATGTGATCGGACCCGACTACCCTCTATGCTAAGCTTAATCCAGTCTATTCTCAATGATTCATATGCATTCTGTTTGACATTTGTTCAAAATCCTCACTCAGTCCTTGTCACCTGAGGACTTTGCAACAAAATCCTCAAAATTCAAAAATAAAATTTTAAACGTTGCCATAGTAACCGCACCCACTACTCGCGTTAGCACAACCACGATCTCCACCACGTCGATCGTGGGTAGCACGTGTCATGCGGAGACGAAGGTGCAAGGGCAGTTCGATCCGAAGTTTTTTGCTTCACACCGTTTTCACCTGAGCTATAAATAGTCCCTTACCCCCCTGAGTAAAAAACTCTTCCTCCCTCTCGACTCCTCCGCTCGAGCTATAAATAGCCGCTAGCATCCTCGTCGCCGGTGAGGAACAACTTCACAACCTAGACCTCGCCGATGCCGGACTCACGCCGACTGCAAAACATCTTCCTCCGCCACCGCCGTAGCTGTCTTCAATCGCCAAGTTAGGGCACTGAAGATCTGAGCTGAAGAACTTCCATTTTACCTCTTCAGTTCATCGTGTTCTTCATACAGGGTAATAAAAACTTATTTTACCATCCTCTTTGATCCATTTATTCTCTCTCGATTCGTGAAATCAGTTTTTCCTTAGAGAATCTCTCAGCTGTGCACACTCATGCCGAGAACACTTGATGAATTTCACTAAGCCCTTAAATTCTTCACGAGATTCCTCAATTGTGTAAATTTCCGAATCTGCACAACTCTGGAACCCAAGATTAGAATCTGAGAACGCATATGATCTCTCAGATTCTTCACGCCTATACTCTGTTCACATGTACAAAATGTGAGCCGATGAATCATTAGGTTCTCATCAACTTAACTCATTTGCAACATTTCTAGAAGCAACATTACGTGTGTCCTCAAATTCCTCAAGAATACAAATTCCCCAGCAAAAACCTCAGCTGAAGAAAATGGAGGAAGACACAAAACAGAACGGTGGCAAGAAGCTAGAACAGAACACTGCCTTTCAGATCCCTGAGGAGATATATGCTAAGTACTGCGTGCGAGATGAAGAAATGCATGGAAAAGAGACTATGGCAAAACGCAAGATAAGGCTTCAAAATATTGAACACAAATGGGGAAAGGAGTGCAAGGAATATAATTATGTCACTCCAAAATATGCAAAGAAGTTTGCCCTCAAACCTCCTTCCAAAAGATTGCCACAGGGAGAGCAACAAGCAGCACATCCCTCAAGCGTAGCCACAATTGAGGACTATCCTGATGAAAAAAGACAAGTATTTGTCTAAGCTTCAGAAAAAGGAAAAAAGCTACAGTCACAACGTTTAATGAGGATTCTACTGCTGCAGCAACTGCTGCCACTTCTTCTCCTGCTGAGGCTTCTGCTACAGAAAAACCTGAGAAGAAAGTTCTGTTGAAGACCAGGTCTCAAGCCAAAATTCTCAACATAGCAAATTCCTCAGAAAGTAGTAACAACTGCCAAATCCTCAACTGCAACAAAGTCTTCACCTACTCTGCAGTCAGAGCTCAGTAAGCATCAAATAAGAAAAATCCAAGTTCCCCTGTACCATGTGCCTCAGGCTTAGCTCCAAAATCTTCACCTGGTCTATTGAAAACAAAGACGACTGCTGGTAGAGGTACAAGGCCAAGCCCAAGCAAGGTTGTCAACATTCCTTGTGCATCAGAAGGAAGTGAAGAATATGATGATGAAACTCTTCAAGCCATCATCAAAAATAAGAAAGGGTTGCACAGGCTACTGACAACACCATTCCCCTTGTACTGGATCCCAAAGTACTGCTGAACTTCATCAACCTTTGGCATGAGGATCCAAACACACCAATTGATGACTTGAAACTTCCACTAGGACTCAGTCACATGGTTACTTCGTTCATCAATGAAGCAAAATGGAAGGATCAGCAAGCTGAACAAGCTAGGGCAACGAAGGTTCAAAAGGGAAGTAATTGAAGGAAAACATCCTTAACCTGACACCTGAAAAACTTGTTTCGACTCTGGCAGAATTAAAAACCCTCACTGATAAGTACACAAGTCTTCATGCGAACCATAAGGTTGTCAAAGTGAGGTTTGTCCAAGTTGCGACTGATGCAATTGATGAGTACAACAACAGGGTTGCTGCTCCAAAGCAACCAACAAATCCTTAGAAAAGCTATACTGTGCAACTGACTAATGAAATTACTGAGAATATTACAGCTGAAGAATCTGCGAGGTGTGACACTGCTAAAGTAAAGCCTGATGAAATTGCTCCTTCACCAAAGTCTTCAAAGATGAAGAAAGTGACTCTTCCGTCTGCATCATACGTGAAGAAAACAAAAGTTGCTGAGAAGGAATCTAAGAAGCGAAAGGCCTCAACACCTTCAATGTCTTTAGAGGCGAAACGCCTGAAGACTCTGCCTACTACATCATTAGCTCTAGTGCATGCATCTCCTCTCAGTGTTGCACCATCATATATGATTGCTCCATTTGGTGAAGAGCACCTCATTCCAGAACAGGATGAGGAAATGGATGTGTTGGAAATATGCCCTAGAGGCAATAATAAAATAGTTATTATTATATTTCCTGTTTCAAGATAATCGTTTATTATCCATGCTATAATTGTATTGAATGGAAACATAAATGCATGTGTGGATATATAGATAAAACGATGTCCCTAGTGATCCTCTAGTTGACTAGCCTGTTGGTCAAGGATGGTTAGGTTTTCCTAGCCATAGACAACTGTTTTCACTTGATGACGGGATCACATCATTAGTAGAATGATGTGATGGAGAAGACCCAACCTATAAACCTAGCATATGATCGTGTAATTTTTTTGCTATTTTTTTCTGCATGTCAAGTATACATTCCTATGACCATGAGATCATGTAACTCACTGACACCGGAGGAATGCCTTGTGTGTATTAAACGTCACAACGTTACTGGGTGACTATAAAGGTACTCTACATGCATCTCCGAAGGTGTCCTTTGAGTTAGCATGGATCAAGACTGGGATTTGTCAATCCGTGTGACGGAGAGGTATTTCGGGGCCCACTCGGTAATACAACATCACAAACAAGCCTTGCAAGCAATGTTTCTAAACAGTTAGCCACAGGATCTTGTATTACGGAACAACTAAAGAGACCTGCCGGTAACGAGATTGAAATAGGTATGGCGATACCGATGATCAAATCTCGGTAAGTAATATATCGAAGGACAAAGGGAATGATATACGAGATTGTGTGAATCCTTGACATAGAGGTTCAACCGATAAGATCTTAGTAGAATATGTAGGATCCAATATGGACGTCCATGTCCCTGTATTGGATATTGACCGGAGAGTGCCTCGGTCATGTCTACATAGTTCTCGAACCCGCAGGGTCTGCACACTTAAGGTTCGGTGACGTTTTTAGTATAGTTGAATTATTGATGTTGGTAACCGAATGTTGTTCGGAGTCCCGGATGAGATACCAAACATCACGAGTGTCTCCGGAATGGTCCGAAAATGAAGATTGATATATAGGATTGTTGCATTTGGCTTCCGGAAAGATTTCATACATTACCGGTAACTACCAAGAGAGACGAATGTGTTCTGGGGTTTTACCGGGAGGGGCCACCCGCCCGAGAGAGTACCAAATAGGCCCATGGGTGGCCCACCAGCCCTTAGTGGGCTAGTGAGGCCAGTGCAATAAGGCTATTTCGACCAAAGCAATAATGAAGAAGGAAAAGAAGAAGGAGGTGTACAATATAGGAAGGAGTCCTCCACCAAACCGAATTGGAGGAGGACTCCTCCCTCCTTGCCTCGCGCGAAGCTCCTCCTTGGAGTAGGAGGTAAGCCAAACCACCCCTTGGTTCCTCCTATATATAGTGGAGGGTTTTAGGGTTTTTGCAACTCAAGCCTTTGTGCAAAACTCTCTCCCTCCACTACTTCGTGACACCTCGTAGCTAGATCGGTACGACACGACAAAGCCCTCCCGGAGTAGCTCCACCATCATCACCGCCACGCCATCGTGTTGCCGGAGAATTCAGCTAACTCTTCGTCTCTCTTGCTGGATCAAGAAGGTAGAGATCGTCATCGAGCTGTACGTGTGCTGAACGCGGAGGTGCCGTCCGTTCTGTGCTAGATCGGGACAGATCATGGGATGGCGGGATTTGGATCGCGAAGATGTTCCACTACATCAACCGCGTTTCTTAACGCTTCCCGCTTAGCCATCTACAAGGGTATGTGGATCTGATTCCCCTCTCGTTGATGATCATCACCATGATAGGTCTTCGTGTGCGTAGGAAATTTTTGTTTCCCATCAATGTTCCCCAACAGTGGCATCATGAGCTAGGTTCGTGCGTAGATGATATCTCGAGTAGAACACAAAAGAGTTTGTGGGTGTTTATGTTCAATTTGCTGCCCTCCTTAATCTTTTCTTGACTCGGCGGTATTGTTAGATTGAAGCGGCCCAGACCAACATTACTCATACCTTTACGAGAGACCGGTTTCATCGACTAGCATGCAACTTGTCGCATAAAGATTACTAGCGGGTTTCTGTTTCTTCAACTCTAGTTGAATCGCATTTGACCGAGGCGGTCCTTGGAGAAGGTTAAGTAGCAATTTGCATATCACCTTTGTGGCTTTGCGTAAGTAAGATGCGATCGTGCTAGTTACCCATAGCAGCCATGTAAAACATGTAACAACAAATTAGAGGACGTCTAACTTGTTTTTGCAGGGTATGCATGTGATGTGATATGGCCAAAGACATGATATGATATATTGGATGTATGATATGATCATGTTGTAATAGTTAAATGTCGACTTGCTCGTCGATGCTACGACAACCGATAGGAGCCATAGGGTTGTCTTTAAACCAACATTTGTAGCTTTAGTAGTAATAGCATAGGTTGTAGCTTTAGTAGTAATAGCATAGATAGCGCGGCAACCTCGATGGCGGCACAATGATGGAGATCATGATGATGGAGATCATAGTGCAGCGCCGATGATGATGGAGATCATGCCGGTGCTTTGGCGATGGAGATCAAGAAGCACAAGTTCATGGCCATATCATGTCACTTATGATTTGCATGTGATGTTAATCCTTTTATGCACCTTATTTTCCCTAGAACGATGGTAGCATTCTGATCCCTCACTAAAATTTCAAGATAAAATTGTGTACTCCCAGACTGTGCCCATTGCGACAGTTCGTCGTTTTGGGACACCACGTGATGATTTGGTGTGATAGACTCAACGTTCACATACAACAGGTGCAAAACAGTTGCACACGCGGAACATTAGGGTTAAACTTGATAAGCCTAGGATGTACAGACATGGCCTAGGAACGCAAGAGACTGAAAGGTGAAGCATGAAACATATAGTTGATATGATCAACATGGAGATGTTCACCACTGAAACTATACTCAACTCACGTGATCATCGGACTTGAGTTACTGAATTTGGATCACGCGACACTCGATTGCCTCGAGGGATGTCTATTTGAGTGGGAGTTTATTAGTAATATGATTAGATAATCTCAATTGTCTTGAACATAGTCTAAGTTATCTTTGCAAAATTTTATGTTGTAGATCAATGGCTCACGTTGTAGTAACCCTAAATTTTAATACGTTCCTAGAGAAAGCTAAGCTGAAAGATGATGGAAGCAACTTTGTTGACTGGGCTTGAAATCTAAGGCTTATCCTCCAAGCTGGCAAAAAGAAGTATGTGCTTGATGCTGCACTAGGTAATGCACCACCCGCTACGACAGACCAAGATGGTTTGAACGCTTGGCAAGCGCGTAAGGATGACTACTCACTAGTTCAATGTGCAGTTTTGTAAGGCTTAGAACAGGGACTTCAAAGACGTTTTGAACGTCATGGAGCATATGAGATGTTCCAAGAGTTGAAGTTTATCTTTGAGAAGAATGCCCGAATCAAGAGGTATGAGACCTCTGATAAGTTCTATGCTTGCAAAATGGAGGAGAATTCGTCTGTCAGTGAACACATGCTCAGAATGTTTGGGTACTCTAACCGTCTAGTTGAGCTGGGGATTGAACTCCCGCAAGAAGCTATCACTGATAGAATTCATAAATCACGGCCACCTAGCTATAAAAGCTTCGTGTTGAACTATAACATGCAAGGGATGAATAATTCACTCGGTGAATTATTTGCGATGGTCAAAGTCACTCAGTCAGAAATCTAGAAAGAACATCAAGTGTTGATGGTCAATAAGACCACTAGTTTCAAGAAAAATGGCAAAGGCAAGAAGCGTACCTCCAAGAAGAGTGGAAAAGCTGTTGCCCCTTCGACGAAGAAACCCAAAGCTGTACCTAAGCCGGAAACTGATTGCTATTATTGCAAGGGGACTGGTCACTGGAAGCACAATTGACCCAAATATCTGGCCGATAAGAAGGCGGCCAACGCCAACAAGGTATATATGATATACATGTTATTGATGTGTACCTAACCAGCTCTTGTAGTAGTGCCTGGGTATTTGATACCAGTTCTGTTGCTCACATTTGCAACTCAAAACAGGAACTGTGGAATAAACGAAGGATGGTGAAGGATGAAGTGAGGATGCGCGTGGGAAATGGTTCCAAGGTTGATGCGATCGCCGTCGGCACGGTCTCACTTCAATTACCATCGGGATTAGTGATGAACTTAAATAATTGTAATTTAGTGTGTGCGTTGAGCATGAAAGTTATATCTGGATCTTATTTATTGCGTGAAGGTTACTCATTTAAGTCAGAGAATAATGGTTGGTCTATTTATATGAGTAATATATTTTATGGTCATGCACCCAATGTGAGGGGTTTGTTCATTGAATTTGGATTGTCATGACACTCATATCCATAACATTGAGACCAAAAGATGTAGAGTTAACAATGATAGCGCCACTTTTTTGTGGCACTACATCTTAGGTCATATTGGTGTTAAGCGCATGAAGAAACTCCATGCTGATGGACTTTTGGAGTCACTTGATTTTGAATCACTTGACACATGCGAACCATGTCTCATGGGCAAGATGACTAGGACTCCGTTCTCTGGAACAATGGAGCGTGCAAATGACTTGTTGGATATCATATATACTGATGTGTGCGGACCAATGAGCATTGAGCCGTGTGGCGGATATCGTTATTTTCTCACCTTCACCGATGATTTGAGTAGGTATGGCTATATCTACTTGACAAAGCACAAGTCTGAAAAATTTGAAAAGTTCAAACAATTTCAGAGTGAAGTTGAAAATCATCGTAGCAAGAAGATCAAGTTCCTACGATCTAATCGAGGAGGTGAATATCTAAGTTACGAGTTTGGTGCTCACTTAAGACAATGTGGAATTGTTTCATAGTTGACACCGTGTGTAACACAACAGCGTAATGGTGTGTCCAAACGTCGTAATCATACTTTATTAGATATGGTGCGTTCTATGATGTCTTTTATAGATTTTCCATTATCATTTTGGGGCTATGCATTCGAGACAGCTGGATTCACTTTAAATAGGGCACCATTAAAATGCGTTGAGACGGCACCATATGAGCTATGGTATGGCAAGAAGACAAAGTTGTCATTTCTTAAAGTTTGGGGATGGCATGCTTATGTCAAAAAGTTTCAGCGTGAAAAGTTGGAACCCAAAGCAAAAAAGTGCGTCTTCATAGGTTACCCAAAAGAGACAGTTGGGTATACCTTCTATCTCAGATCCGAGGGCAAAGTGTTTGTCGCTATGAACGGAGCTTTTCTTGAGAAAGAGTTTCTCTCGAAAGAATTGAGTGGGAGGAAGATAGAACTTGATGAGGTAGCAGAACCTCTGCTTCAACAAGATGGTGGCGCAAGTTAGAAAGAAATTTCTGTCGAGCCAACACCAATTTAAGAGGAAGCTAATGATGATGATCATGAAGCTTCAAATCAAGTTACTGTCGGACCTCGCAGGTCGATAAGAGCATGTACTGCTCTGGAGTGGTACGGGAATCCTGTCTATTCAATCATGTTGTTGAACAATAATGAGCTTGTGAGTTATGGAGAAGCAATGGTGGGCCCAGATTCCAACAGATGGTTAGAAGCCATGAAATGCGAGATATGATCTATGTATGAAAACATAGTATGTACTTTGGAAGTATTACCTGAAGGTCGCAAGGCTATTCAGAACAAATGGATCTTTAAGAAGAAGATGGACGCGGACGGTAATGTGACCGTTTATAAATCTTGACTTGTGGCAAAGGGTTTTTCACAAGTTCAAGGAGTTGACTATGATGAGACATTCTCACCCATAGCGATGCTTAAGCCCGTCCGAATCATGTGAGCAATAGCTGCATGTTTCAATTATGAAATCTGGCTCATGGATGTTGATACGTCTCAAACGTATCTATAATTTTTGATGGTTTCACGCTGTTATCTTGTCTTCTTTGGTTGTTTTATGTACCTTTTATATCTTTTTTGGGACTAACTTATTGATTCAGTGCCAAGTGCGAGTTCCTGTTTTTTCCGTGTTTTTGACTCTTTTCAGATCTGATTTTGGAACTGAGTCCAAACGGAAGAAAAACCCCGAAATGATTTTTTCCCTAACGGAAGAAGACCAGGGGGCTTTTGGGCCAAGCCAGGTGGGCTCGAGGGAGCCCACAAGCCCCCACTCCGCCACCAGGGGGGAGGCGGCGGTGGGCAGGCTTGTGGCCTCCCTGGCCGCCCCCTGACCTAGGTCTTTGGCCTATAAATTCCCAAATATTCCGCAAAAAATCAGGGGAGCCTCGAAAATACTTTTCCGCCGCCGCAAGCTTCCGTTTCCGCGAGATCTCATCTGGAGACCCTTCCCGGCACCCTGCCGGAGGGGACTTGGGAGTTGGAGGGCTTCTTCATCATCATCATCGCCCCTCCAATGACTCGTGAGTAGTTCACTTCAGACCTACGGGTCCATAGTTAGTAGCTAGATGGCTTCTTCTCTCTCTTGGATCTTCAATACAAAGTTCTCCATGATCTTCATGGAGATCTATCCGATGTAATCTTCTTTGGCGGTGTGTTTGTCGAGATCCGATGAATTGTGGACTTGTGATCAGATTATCTATGATATATATTTGAGTCTTTGCTGATTTCTTATATGCATGATTTGATATCCTTGTAAGTCTCTCAGAGTCTTGGGTTTTGTTTGACCAACTAGATCAACGACTCTTGCAATGGGAGAAGTGCTTGGTTTTGGGTTCTGCCATGTGGTGACCTTTCCCAGTGACAGTAGGGGCAGCAAGGCACACATCAAGTAGTTGCCATCAAGGGTAAAAATATGGGGTTTTTATCATTGGTTTGAGATTATCCCTCTACATCATGTCATCTTGCTTAAGGCGTTACTCTGTTCTTATGGACTTAATACACTAGATGCATGCTGGATAACGGTCGACGTGTGGAGTAATAGTAGTAGATGCAGAAAGTATCGGTCTACTTGTTTCGGAAGTGATGCCTATAGAAACAATCATTTCCATAGATGACGTCACGACTTTGCACAGTTCTATCAATTGCTCGACAGTAATTTGTTCACCCACCGTCTATTTGCTTTCATGAGAGAAGCCACTAGTAAACACTACGACCCCCGGGTCTATTCACATCCATCGTTTACACATCCGCTTTTACTTTGCTTTGTTACTTTGTTGCTTTCAGTTCTCACTTGGCAAACAATCTATAAGGGATTAACAACCCCTTCATAGTGTTGGGAGCAAGTTTTTGTGTTTGTGCAGGATCTTGAGATACTCGTCCACTGGATTGATACCTTGGTTCTCAAACTGAGGGAAGTACTTACCACCGCTACGCTACATCACCCTTTCCGCTTTGAGGGAACACCAACGCAAGGCTCCAAGGCCACGGGGGAAATCCTTTGCGTACTTGCCTAGGAAGTCCCTTAAGGCGTAGCGGCAGCTGAAGGATTCCTGGTGCCGTTGCTGAGGAGTATCAAGCAACACTCCTATTTCTGGCGCCGTTGGAAGGTCTTTTGTTGTAGTAGCAGATGTAAAAACGACGTTCCTTTATGGGTTTCTTAAGGAAGAGTTGTATATGACGCAACCCAAAGGTTTTGTCAATCTAGAGAATGCTGACAAAGTGTGCAAGCTCCAGCGATCCATTTATGGACTGGTGCAAGCATCTCGGAGTTGGAATCAACGCTTTGATGAGGTGATCGAGGCGTTTGGGTTTATACATGTTTTTGGAGAAGCTTGTATTTACAAGAAAGTGAGTGGGAACTCTATAGTGTTTCTAATATTATGTGTGGATGACATATTACTGATTGGAAACAATGTAGAGTTACTGGAAAGCATAAAGGATTACTTGAATAAAAGTTTTTCAATGAAGGACCTAGGAGAAGTTGCTTACATATTGGGCATAAAGATCTATAGATATAGGTCAAGGCACCTAATAGCTCTTTCACAAATCACATACCTTGATAAAGTTTTGAAGAAGTTCAAAATGGAACAATCCAAGAAGGGGTTCTTGCCTGTGTTACAAGGTATAAAGTTGAGTAAGACTCCATGTCGAGTAACTGCAGAAGATAGAGAAAAGATGAGATTCGTCCCCTATGCTTTAGCCATAGGGTCTATCATGTATGCAATGTTGTGCACAAGACCGGATGTCAGCGTGGCCATAAGTATGGCATGCAGGTTTCAAAGTGATCCAAGAGTGGAACACTGGGCGACGGTCAAGAATATGCTGAAGTACCTGAAAAGGACAAAGGAAATGTTTCTCGTTTATGGAGGTGATGAGGAGCTCGTCGTAAAGGGTTACGTCAATGCAAGCTTTGACACTGATCTGGATGACTGTAAGTCTCAAACCGGATACATATTTATTCTTAATGGGGGTGCGGTAAGCTGGTGCAGTTCCAAGGAAAGCATCGTAGGAGATTCTACATATGAAGTGGAGTACATGGCTGCCTCGGAGGCGGTTAAGGAGGGTGTCTGGATGAAGCAGTTCATGACGGATCTTGAAGTTGTGCCGAGCGCACTAAATCCAATAACTCTGTTTTGTGACAACACTCGTGCCATTGATCTAGCCAAGGAACCAAGGTTTCACAAGAAGACCACACACATCAAACGACGCTTCAACCTCATCTGCGACTATGTCGAAGGAGAGGACATGAATATTTGCAAAGTGCACACGGATCTGAATGTTGCAGATCCGCTGACTAAACCTCTTCCGTGAGTGAAGCATGATCAACACCAGAACTGTATGGGTGTTAGATTCATTCCAATGTAAATCACATGGCGATGTGAGACTAGATTATTGACTCTGGTGCAAGTGGGAGACTGTTGGAAATATGCCCTAGAGGCAATAATAAAATAGTTATTATTATATTTCCTGTTTCGAGATAATCGCTTATTATCCATGCTATAATTGTATTGAATGCAAACATAAATGCATGTGTGGCTATATAAACAAAACAATGTCCATAGTGAGCCTCTAGTTCACTAGCCTGTTGGTCAAGGATGGTTCAGGTTTCCTAGCCATAGACAAGTGTTGTTACTGTTGGGGATCGTAGTAATTTCAAAAAATATGCCATACAAGGATCTATCTATGGAGAATCCAACAACGAGAGAGGTTGTAGAGCATCTTCATACCTTTGAAGATCGTTAAGCGGAAGCGTTGCTAGAACGCGGTTGATGGAGTCGTACTCGCAGCGATTCAGATCGCGGTGGATTACGATCTATGCACCGAACGACGGTGCCTCCGCGTTCAACACACGTGCAGCCCGGTAACATCTCCAATGCCTTGATCCAGCAAGGAGGGAGGAGAGGTTGAGGGAGAGCTCTGGCAGCACGAGGAGCTACGTGGCAACTCTGACAGGGCTTCGCTAAGCTATGCCGAGGGCGAGGAGGAGGAAGGGTAGGGCTGCGCCGTCTAGGGAGAAGAAGTTGTGTGCAACCCTCCCAAAACCCTTGGGTATATATAGGAGGGAGGGAGAGGGGCCAACCACCGTAGGGTTTCCCGTAGGTGGTGTGGCAGCCCCTCAGATGGGAGGCAAGGGGCGGCGACCAGGGAAAGGGTGCGACAACCCTAGGGGTGGCTTGCCACCCAAGGCAAGCCCCCACGACCTAGGGTTTTGGCCCACCTTGCCACCTTGCACCTTGGGCTGGGTGGTGTTGGTGCACCAGCCCACTTTGGGCTGGTTCCCATCCACCTTCAGGCCCAAATACCATTTCGTGGCTGAAGGCCTTTCCCGATGGACCCCGGAACCCTTCCGGTGGTCCTGGTACATTATCGATGTCGCCCGAAACAATTTTGATGACCAAATCCTCACTTCCTATATATCAATCTTTACCTCTGGACCATTCCAGAACTCCCCGTGATGTCCGGGATCTCATCCGAGACTCCTAACAACCTTTGGTAACCATGTACACTATTTCCCTATAACCCTAGCGTCATCGAACCTTAAGTGTGTAGACCCTACGGGTTCGGGACACATGCAGACATGACCGAGACACCTCTCCGGTCAATAACCAACATAGGGATCTGGATATCCATGTTGGTTCCCGCATGTTCCTCGATGATCTCATCAGATGAACCACGATGTCGGGGATTCAATCAATCCCGTATGCAATTCCCTTTGTCTACCGATATGATACTTTACCGTGTTTCGATCGTCGGTATCCCTATACCTTGTTCAATCTCGTTGCCGGCAAGTCTCTTTACTCGTTCCGTAACACATTATCCCATGGCTAACTGCTTAGTCACACTGAGCTCAATATGATGATGGATTATAGAGTGGGCCCAGAGATACCTCTCCATCACACGGAGTGACAAATCCGAGTCTCGATTCGTACAACCCAACAAACACTTTCGGAGATACCTGTAGTGCACCTTTATAATCACCCAGTTACTTTGTGACGTTTGATACACCCAAAGCACTCCTACGGTATCCGGAGTTGCACAATCCCATGGTCTAACGAAATGATACTTGACATTAGAAAAGCTTTAGCAAATGAACAACACGATCTAGTGCTATGCCTAGGATCGAGTCTTGTCTATAACATCATTCCCCAATGATGTGATCCCGTTATCAATGATATCCAATGTCCATGATCAGGAAACCATGATCATATATTGATCAACGAGCTAGCCAACTAGAGGCTCACTAGGAACACATTGTGATCTATATACTCACACATGTATTACGATTTCTGGTTAATAAAATTATAGCATGAGTAATAGACAATTATCCTGAACTGGAAATATAATAATAACAACTTTATTATTGCCTCTAGGGTATATTTCCAATAGTTACTTGATGACGGGATCACATCATTAGGAAAATGATGTGATGGACAAGACCCAAACTATAAACGTAGCATATGATAGTGTCATGTTGTTCCTATTGTTTTCTGCATGTCAAGTATATATTCCTATGACCATGAGATCATGTAACTCACTAACATCGGAGGAATGCCTTGTGTGTATCAAACGTCGCAACGTTACTGGGTGACTATAAAGGTACTCTACAGGCATCTCCGAAGGTGTCCGTTGAGTTATCATGGATCAAGACTGGGATTTGTCACTCCATGTGACAAAGAGGTGTCTCGGGGCCCACTCGGTAATACAACATCACAAACAAGCATTGCAAGCAATGTAAATAAATAGTTAGCCACGAGATCTTGTATTATGGAACGAGTAAATAGACTTGCCGATAACGAGATGGAAAGAGGTATGGTGATACCGACGATCGAATGTCGGGCAAGTAACATACCGAAGGACAAAGGGAACGATATACGGGATTGTGTGAATCCTTGACATAGAGGTTCAACCGATAAGATCTTCGTAGAATATGTAGGATCCAATATGGATGTCCAGTTCCCGCTATTGGATATTGACCGAAGAGTGTCTCGGTCATGTCTACATAGTTCTCGAACCCGCAGGGTCTGCACACTTAAGGTTCAATGACGTTTTCGGTATAGTTGAATTATTGATGTTGGTAACCGAATGTTGTTCAGAGTTTCGGATGAGATCCCGGACATCATGAGTGTCTCCGAAATGGTCCGGAAACAAAGATTAATATATAGGATTGTTGCATTTGGCTTCCGGAAAGATTTTGGGCATTACCCGTAAAGTGCGGGGAGTGATAAATGGGTTCCGGGGTTTTACCGGGAGGAGCCACCCACCCGGGAGAGAACCAAATAGGCCCATGGGTGGCGCACCAGCTCTTAGTGTGCCGGTGAGGCCAGCCCAATAAGGCTATTTTGGCCAAAGCAATAATAAAGAAGGAAAAAGAAAAAAAGGAGGTGGACAAGATAGGTAGGAGTCCTCCACCAAACCGAATTGGAGGAGGACTCCTCCCTCCTTGCCTCGGCCGAAGTTCCCCCTTAGAGTAGGAGGTAAGCCAACCACCCCTTGGTTCCTCCTATATATTGTGGAGGGTTTTAGGGTTTTTGCAACTCAAGCCTTTGTGCATACCTATCTCCCTCCACTACTTCGTGACACCTCGTAGCTAGATCAGTACAGCACGGCGATGCCCTCCCGGAGTAGCTCCACCATCATCACCGCCAGGCTGTCGTGCTCCCGGAGAATTCAGCTACCTCTTTGTCTCTCTTGCTGGATGAAGAAGGCGAAGATCTTCATCGAACTGTATGTGTGCTGAACGCGGAGGCGCCGTCTGTTCCGTGCTAGATCGAGACGGATCGTGGGACGGGGACGATTTGGATCGTGAAGACGTTCCACTACATCACTCGCGTTTCTTAACGCTTCCCGCTTAGCAATCTACATGGGTATGTTGATACGATCTCCCTCTCGTAGATGATCATCACCATGATAGGTCTTCGTGTGCATAGGTTTTCTTCCCATGCAACGTTCCCCAACAGGATGACCGTCGCTCTGTTGCATCAACACCAATTGTTGAGGATATTCAAGCAGATCAAATTCCTCAAACCAAAGAAATGACTGCCGAAGAAAAAGAGGGCGATGAAGACATAGGCAGCAACACACCTGCTATTCATGATGAATTTTGGGAAAAGACTCACCCAAACTCGCCTATAACCACTCAAATTCCTCAAACTCGAGCTGCCACTGAAATTCTTACTAGCTCTGAAGAAAAGAGCTCACATGAAAAATCAGCCCCAGATCAAGAATCAGTTGCATCAGCTGAAGAAACTGAGAATGTGAAAGTGCGTTATATCTACTAGAGGGGGGTGAATAGGAGATTTTTATAATTTCATTACTGAGGAAAGTCCTTGTGAGAAAAGTCCTCAGTTATGAACTGAGTGCAGTAGAAATAGTACAAGATCAGGTGTGCAAAAACGTCTACAGCAAAGTACTCGATGAGATTTCAGAGATTCGGTTTGCACAGTTTGCAAGTACACAGTAAGCAGGTGAAGATTAACTCAAGTGAAGAATTTGAGGTTGAGGAAATTCAGCGAAAGTCTTCAGCCAAATTCTTCCAACAACACAGATGAAAGTCTTCAACATACAATTGATGAAATGAGAATGTGGAAGAAATAGAACCCGTAGCTTGATGAAGACAACTGTTGATGACCCAGTTCCAACTGCTGTGACAGTTTTACGTCTAGTTCGGAGCGGCTTGGTATTGAAACCAAAGGACACACTGTCCTGGGACACACAGTCCCTACCGTATTCTCCTTGAGCTAAGGACACAATCCTCGCCCAACACTTGTGGTAAGTCTTAAGATCAGACTTCCAAACCCTCACAAACTCGGTCACCCATTGATCCACAATTGACTGCTAGATGCTCTAGACCATGACACCTAACTGTATGGAGGATACACAGTCCTGAAACATAACAAGCATCGGTTCCACACAGGCACAACTTCTTTAGTGATGCTCAATCACTTTGGTTTTTGGTTAGGGTTGGTTTTTGGGGTATTTCCTCACTTGATGATTTTCTCTCGAAGACTCTGAGGAATTTGGGTTGCTCTAAATGACAAGTGTCAGTTTCTCTCGGAGCAGCCAACCAGGAAGCGGGTGTGGGGGGCGGCTATTTATAGCCTGGGAGCATCCCGACATGATTTTACATAAATGCCCTTTAATAATATGACCATTGGCAACGGTCAGAACTTTCAACTGTGAAAGTCCTGATGTCTCTCATATTCCTCACTTTGAGGATTTGGTAGATTTAGACTTGGGTTGAGCATCATGATGAAATTCATTCCATACTTTTACCTCGACCCCCTTTAACAGTACGGTGTTCCTATGACTCAAGTGTAAAGAAAATGAAACAGAAAGAGTAAATCTTCACGCTTCATAGTCTTCAGAGTGTTTTCTTCAGGACACACCGAATTCCTCATCTTCAATATCTTCATGAGGAATATCTATTTCTTCGGAATTTGTTAGCGATCAAAGTCTTCAAGGAAAGACCAAAGTCTTCACCCTAAGACATAGATTTTTAGGGGTCGATATTCATCGGATAACTCAAACTCCTCAACGACTTATATAGCCTGTGTACACTCACAAATATATCAGTCTCTTAACATATAAGTCTTCAAACCACCAAAATCACTAAAGGGCACTAGATGCACTTACAATCTCCCCCTTTTTGGTGGTTGATGACAATTAGGTTAAGTTTTCAACGGTGATGATAATATGGAATTTAAGTGTTGGAAATATGCCCTAGAGGCGACGATAAAATAGTTATTTATTATATTTCCAGTTTCAAGATAATCGTTTATTATCCATGCTATAATTGTATTGAATGAAAAGATAAATGCATGTGTGGATATATAGACAAAACAATGTCCCTAGTAAGCCTCTAGTTGACTAGCCAGTTGATCAAGGATGGTTAAGGTTTTCTAACCATATGCAAGTGTTGCCACTTGCTGATTGGATCACATCATTGGGAGAATGATGTGATGGATAAGATCCAAACTATGAACGTAGCATGTGATCGTGTCATTTTGTTGCTATTGTTTTCCGCGTGTCAAGTATTCGTTCCTATGACCATGAGACCATGTAACTCACTGACACCGGAGGAATACCTTGTGTGTATCAAACGTCGCAACATTACTGGGTGACTATAAAGGTGCTCTACAGGTATCTCCTAAGGTGTCCGTTGAGTTAGCATGGATCAAGAGTGGGATTTGTCACTCCGTGTGACGGAGAGGTATCTCGGGGCCCACTCGGTAATACAACAACACAAATAAGCCTTGCAAGCAATGTGTCTAAAGTGTTAGTCATAGGATCTTGTGTTATGGAATGAGTAAAGAGACTTGCCGGTAACGAGATTGAAATACGTATAGGGATACCGACGATCAAATCTCGGGCAAGTAACATACTGAAGGACAAAGGGAATGGTATACGGGATTATATGAATCCTTGGCACAGAGGTTCAACCGATAAGATCTTCGTAGAATATGTAGGATCCAATATGGACATCCAGGTCCCGCTGTTGGATATTGACCGGGGAGTGTCTCAGGTCATGTCTGCATAGTTCTTGAACCCGCAGGGTCTGCACACTTGAGGTTCGGTGACGTTTCGGTATAGTTGAATTATAGGTGTTGGTGACCGAAGGTTGTTCGGAGTCCCGGATGAGATCACATACGTCACGAGGGTTTCCGAAATGGTCCGGAAACAAAGATTGATATATAGGATTGTTTCATTTGGCCTCCGAAAAGATTTCGGGCATTACCCGAAGTGTACCGAGAGTGACGAATGGGTTCCGGGTCTTTACCGAGAGGGGGCCACCCACCCGGGAGAGAACCCAATAGCCCATGGGTGGCGCACCAGCCCTTGGTGGGATGGTGAGGCCAGCCCAATAGGGCTATGTCAACTAAAGGAAAAATCAAAGGAGAAAAAGAAAAAAGAGAGGGAGGTGGGAAGGAAGGAGAGGACTCGTCCTTTCCCAAACCGAATTGGAGTTGGAGTCCCTTCCTCCTCCACTCGGCCGACACCCTAGGGGCTCTCTTGAGCCCAAGGCTATCCCCTCCCCTCCTCCTATATATACTAGATGTTTTAGGGTTTTTGAGACACAACTTTGGCACGTGCAACCCTAAAGCTCTACTTCGTAGTTCTTCCTCTAGATTGGTTTTCTGCGGAGCTCGGGCGGAGCCCTGCAGGAATAGATCATCACCATCACCGGCGCACCGTCACGCTGCCGGAGAACTCATCTACTTCCCCATCTCTCTTGCTGGATCAAGAAGGCGGAGATCGTCATCGAGTTGTACGTGTGCTGAACGCGAAGGTGTCGTCCGTTCGGTGCTAGATCGGAACGGATCATGGGACGATGGTGATTGGAACCACGAAGCTGTTCCACTACATCAACCGTGTTTCTTAATGCTTCCCACTTAGCGATTTACAAGGGAAGTGGATCCGATCTCCCTCTCGTAGATGAACATCACCATGATAGGTCTTCGTGTGCGTAGGATTTTTTTATTTCCCATGCAACGTTCCCCAACATTAAGTATATAGTTTGAGGAATTTGAAGTCAAGATACTGAGAAACTCCCCGTGAAGATGTGCATGTTTTTAGGAATATGCTTTGAATTTTATATGCAAATTGATGATTTTTATCATCGAGATCTCCCCTTGTATCTTGCAATTCATGCATGCATTTGACATATAGTATGAAGAATTAGAAGTGCATGATGAAAAATGGTGTCTGACGAATTTTAGCATGACTGCATTAATACACATTGAGGAATAAGCATGCGAGGCAAAACGTTCAAAAGAGTAAGAACACCATCAGGCTTAAGTTACAACTCATTACATCAAAAACTTCAGAAGAACCAAGAGTTTGTAACTTAATAAAGGTTATAAGACCATAATAAATCCCGCTTGAAGCCTAACTCTAAGATTTCTCCCCCTCTGTCATCAAGTGACGAAAAAGGGACAAAACTGAGGACTAGCGCCCTTGCAGAAATTCACTTCTTTGTTGATGTACATGCGTGAGCATCTTCGGAGACAGACTTCTTTCTTGGACTAGTTGAAGTGTCCTTGATACGTCCATTTTGCATCATGTTTTCATGTTGATATTTATCGCTTCTTGGGCTGTTATTTCACTTCACGGTACAATACTTATGCCTTTTCGCTCTTATTTTGCAAGGTTTACATGAAGAGGGAGAATGCCGGCAGCTGGAATTCTGGCCTGAAAAAGGAGCAAAGTTGAGATACCTATTCTGCGCAACTCCAAACACCGTAAAAATCAACGAGCATTTTTTCCAAATTTATAAAAAATACTGGGCCGAAGAAGCGCCGGAGGGGCGCCAGCAGGTGGCCACAAGTCTGCATGGTGCGGCCACCCCCCCGGCCACGCCAAGGGGGCTTGTGGGCAGCCTGCTGGCCCACTGGCCCCCTTCTTCTGCTATATGAAGGGTTTTGTCCGGAAAAAAAAAATCAGGAGGGAGCTTTTTCGTGGATTCTCCGCCGCCAAGAGGCAGAACTTGAGCAGAACCAATCTAGAGCTCCGGCAGGACGATCTTGGTGGGGAAACTTCCCTCCCGGAGGGGGAAATCGTCGCCATCGTCATCACCAACACTCCTCTCATTGGAGGGGACTCGTCACCATCAACATCTCATCCCCAAACCCTAGTTCATCTCTTGTAACCAATCTCCATCTCGCGACTCCGATTGGTACTTCTAAGGTTGCTAGTAGTGTTAATTACTCTTTGTAGTTGATGCTAGTTGGATTACTTGGTGGAAGAGTTTATGTTCAGATCCTTGATGCTACTCATTACCTCTCTGGTCATGAATATGATTATGCTTTGTGAGTAGTTACTTTTGTTCCTGAGGACATGGGATAAGTCATGCTAATAGTAGTCATGTGAATTTGGTATTCGTTTGATATTTTGATGGGTTGTATGTTGTTTTTCCTCTAGTGGTGTTATGTGAACGTCGACTACATAACACTTCACCATTATTTGGGCCTAGAGGAAGGCATTGGGAAGTAGTATGTAGATGATGGGTTTCTAGAGTGACAGAAGCTTAAGCCCTAGTTTATGCGTTGCTTCATAAGGGGCTCATTTGGATCCACTAGTTTAATGCTATGGTTAGACTTTGTCTTAATTCTTATTTCGTAGTTGTGAATGCTTGCGACAGGGGTTAATCATAAGTGGGATGCTTGTCCAACAAAGGGCAATACCCAAGCGCCGGTCCACCCACATATCAAACTATCAAAGCAACGAACACAAATCATATGAACATGATGAAAACTAGCATGACAGAAATTCCCGTGTGTCCTCGGGAGCGTTTTTCCTCCTATAGGACTTTTCCAGGCTTGTCTCTTGCTACAAAAGGGATTGGGCCACCTTGCTGCACCGTTGCTACTTTTGTTACTTGTTGCTTGCTACGAATCATCTCACCTTACAATCACTTGTTACCGATAATTTCAGTGCTTGCAAATTTTACCTTGCTGAAAACCACTTGTCAGATCCTTCTGCTCCTCGTTGGGTTCGACACCCTTACTTATCGAAAGGACTATGATTGATCCCCTATACTTGTGGGTCATCGAGACTCTTTTCTGGTGCCGTTGCCGGGGAGTGAAGCGCCTTTGGTAAGTGGAACTTGGTAAGGAAACATTCATATAGTGTGCTGAAATTTACTGTCACTTGTCACTATGGATACTAATCCTTTGACGGGCTTGTTCGGGGTATCTTCACCTCGAACGGAAGCACAAATAGTTGCTCCTCAACCTGCTGCACCTACTGAGTATATTTTCTTTGAATTTCCTTCGGGTATGCTTGAGAAACTGCTGGCTAATCCTTTTACAGGAGATGGAACATCACATCCAGACTTGCATCTAATCTATGTAGATGAAGTTTGTGGTTTATTTAAGCTTGCTGGATTGCCCGAGGACGAGATCAAGAAGAAGGTCTTTCCTTTATCTTTGAAGGATAAGGCGTTGACATGGTATAGGTTATGTGATGATACTGGATCATGGGACTACAATCGGTTGAAATTGGAATTTCATCAAAAGTTTTATCCTATGCATTTAGTACATCGTGATCCGAATTATATTCATAATTTTTTGCCTCATGACAGAGAAAGCATCGCTCAAGCTTGGGGGAGGCTTAAATCAATGCTATATTCATGCGCCAATCATGAGCTCTCGAGAGAAATTATCATTCAGAACTTCTATGCTCGGCTTTCTCATGATGATCGCACCATGCTTGATACTTCTTGTACCGGTTCTTTTATGAAGAGAGATATTGACTTCAAATGGATTTTATTGGAGAGAATTAAACGCAACTCTGAAGATTGGGAGCTTGAAGAAGGTAAGGAGTCAGGTATGAATTTCACGTTTGATTGCGTTAAATCCTTTCTTGAGATAAATACTTTTTGTAACTTTAGCGCTAAGTATGGACTTGACCCTGAGATAATAGCTTCATTGTGTGAATCATTTGCTGCTCATATTGATCTCCCCAAAGAGAAGTGGTTTAAATATCATCCTCCTTTAGAAGTCAATGTAGTTAAACCCACTCCAGTTGAAGAGAAAGTCATTGCCTATAATGATCCTATTGTCCCCAGTGCTTACATTGAGAAACCACCTTTCCCTGTTAGGATACAGGATCATTCTAAAGCTTCAACTGTGATACGTAGAGGCTATATTAGAACACCTACACCCCTGAGCAAATTATAGTTGAACCTAGCGTTGCTATCATCAAAGATCTTCTGTCCGACGATGTTGAGGGACATAATCTTCACTTCTGTGAAGATGCTGCTAGAATTGCTAAACCTCACGCTAGAGACAAACATAGGCCTGTTGTTGGCACGCCTGTGGTTTTTGTTAAGATAGAGATCATTGCTACCATGGTTTACGTGACGTGGGTGCTAGTGTTAGTAAAATACCTCAATCCTTATATGATGAAATTAAAGATGAGATTGCACCTGTTGAGATAGAACCTATAGATGTCACTATTCAGCTTGCCAATAGAGATACTATGTGCCCTGTGGGAATTGTTAGGGATGTTGAAGTCTTGTGTGGTAAAACAAAGTATCCTGCTGATTTCCTCATTCTTTCTACCGCACAAGATAGCTTTTGTCCCATCATATTTGGTAGACCTTTTCTCAATACCGTCAATGCTCATATTGATTGTGAGAATCAAACTGTCACTGTTGGCTTTGAAGGTGTATTACATGAGTTCAATTTCTCCAAGTTTGGTAGACAACCTCATGAAAAAGAGTTTCCTAGTAGGGATGAAACTATTGCCTTAGATTCTATTGTCGTGCCTCCTACTGATCCCTTAGAGAAATACTTGCTTGAGCATGAAAATGATATGCATATGGATGAAGGGGATGAGATAGATAGATTTGTCTGAGAAGAATACCTTATCCTTAAGAATAACTTGCCTGTTGAACTGCTTGGGGATCCACCCCCACCAAAGGGTGATCCTGTTTTCAAGCTTAAACAGTTGCCATGTACTCTTAAGTATGCTTATCTTGATGAAAAAGAGATATATCTTGTTATTATTAGTGCTAGCCTCTCAGAGCATGAAGAAGAGAATTTACTAAAAACTCCGAGGAAGCACCGTGCTGCTATTGGATATACTCTTGATGATCTTAAGGGCATTAGTCCCACTCTATGCCAGCACAAGATTAAAACTGATCCTGATTTCAAACCAGTTGTTGATCATCAAAGGAGATTAAATCCTAAGATGAAAGAAGTAGTAAGAAAAGAAATACAAAAGATCCTGGAAGCGGGTATTATCTATCCTGTTACTCATAGCGATTGAGTGAGTCCGGGGCATTGCGTCCCTAAGAAGGGAGGCATTACCGTTGTCCCTAATGATAAGGATGAATTGATCCCACAAAGGATTATTGCTGGCTATAGGATGGTGATCGATTTTAGGAAATTGAATGAAGCCACTAGGAAAGATCATTACCCTTTGCCTTTTATCGACCAAATGCTAGAAAGACTGTCTAAAGACACACACTTCTGCTTTCTAGACGGTTATTCTGGTTTCTCTGAAATACCAGTAGCACAATCTGATCAGGAGAAAACCACCTTCACCTGCCCTTTCGGACCCTTTGCTTATAGACGTATGCCTTTTGGCTTGTGTAATGCACCCACCACCTTTCAAAGATGTATGATGGCTATATTCTCTGACTTTTGTGAAAAGATTGTCGAGGTTTTCATGGATGACTTCTCCGTTTACGGGTCTTCCTTTGATGATTGCCTCAGCAACCTTGATCGAGTCTTGCAGAGATGTAAAGATACCAATCTTGTCTTGAATTGGGATAAGTGCCACTTTATGGTTAATGAAGGCATCGTCTTAGGACATAAAATTTCTGAAAGAGGTATTGAAGTCGATAAGGCTAAGGTTGATGCAATCGAGAAAATACCGCACCCCACAGATATCAAAGGTATAAGAAGTTTCCTTGGTCATGCTGGTTTCTATAGAAGGTTCATTAAAGACTTCTCTAAGATTTCTAGGCCTCTTACCAATCTCTTGCAAAAGGATATTCCTTTTGTCTTTGACGATGATTGTGAGGAAGCCTTCGAAATACTTAAGAGGGCTTTGATAACTACATCTATTGTTCAACCACCTGATTGGAACTTGCCATTTGAAATCATGTGTGATGCTAGCGATTATGCTGTTGGTGCTGTCCTAGGGCAAAGAGTTGATAAGAAGTTGAATGTTATTCACTATGCTAGTAAAACTCTAGACAGTGCCCAAAGAAACTATGCCACTACGGAAAATGAATTTTTAGCAGTCGTGTTTGCATATGAAAAGTTTAGGTCTTACATAGTTGATTCCAAAGTCACTATTCACACTGATCATGCTGCTATTAAGTACCTCATGGAGAAGAAGGACGCTAAACCTAGACTTATCAGATGGGTTCTTTTGCTACAAGAGTTTGATTTGCACGTTGTCGACAGAAAGGGTGCTGATAATCCCGTAGAAGATAACTTGTCTAGGTTGGAGAACGTTCTTGATGACCCACAACCTATTGATGATAGATTTCCCGGTGAGCAATTGAATGTCATGAATGCTTCACGTGGTGCACCGTGGTATGCTGATTATGCAAACTATATCGTTGCCAAATATATACCACCTAGTTTCACATACCAGCAAAAGAAGAAATTCTTCTTTGACTTGAGACATTACTTTTGGGATGATCCACACCTTTATAAGGAAGGAGTAGATGGTGTTATTAGACGTTGTGTACCTGAACATGAACAGGGACAAATCCTACAGAAGTGACACACCGAGGCCTACGGAGGACACCATGCAGGAGTGTAACGACCAAAATGCGGTCCTTTCCGATCTGGGGGTCGAGGCCCCCGAATAGGAAAGAAGCGCATCTAAGCGTTTCGCAAGCAAGTAACATAGCACAAATAATAATGAAGGTAGACAATTCGGGATTCAATTGTCTTCTTATTAATAACTCAGAGTACAACACAGATACAATCAAGGTAGTTCCGCTACGGACTACAAAACATGGAAAATGCTATGCTACCCTGCTGCAGGCCCACGATCATGACCACGCCTCAGTCCTCTGGATAGTTCACGTAGAGGCGGTCTGTCTCCTCGTCGTACTGCCACGCCAGTTGGGTGCCGTCGGGATCATCTGTCTCTGGGGTACCTGTACCTGCTGGGAGTTTTCGGAGGAATCCGTGAGCCACGGGGACTCTGCAATCTAAGACCTTGGTGCCAAAACAAGTCATGTTATTGGGTAGGGTAAGGGAGAAGTGTATCAGGCTGCAGCATCCTATGCTTGAATAAGTCGCTAACTTACGCAAATTAGAAGTGAAGGTGGTCTACGCTAACGGTCGGGATTTACTTGATCACTAAGTGATCCTGAACACCTACCTACGGCATTCATAACCCGACCGTGTTCTCGATCGAAGAGAGATCTTCGAAGGGACAGTCACGGTTACGCACAAAGTTGGCAGTTTTATTTGTTTATGCTTAAGTTCTCTAATACCGGATGTTAACAAAATATTCCAAGTTGCCACATAACCGCGGGCACGGCTTTCCGAATAATTAATCCCTGCAGGGGTGCTCCAACTAGTCCATCACAAACGAACACAGGCCGCAAAGGCATGCTCTATCACGAATTTCGTGATTTCGTCGGATTCCTTAGAGGAAAACCTCAACTCTGGGGGAATCCAAAGCTTCACTGGGATTCCTATACGCAAGATATACCGCTAAGGTAAGACAAGCAGGACCTCCCGGTGTGTCGACGACCCGATAAGAGCCGCGTATCTCAGTCTCAGGACAACACCGTCTATCTCAGTCTCAGGACAACACCGTCTTCTCAAGTTTCCCCGGGGTGGTCTTGCCGACTGCTAGGTGGTTGGACCAACACTCATGAGGGGCACTGGCCCGGGTTGTTGATTAAATTCCTCGGGGTAGCTATTCCCTATGCAGATTATTAGGTGATTACCAAATAATACCAATGTTGGATCCTGCCGGACAAGCCTTAGCACTACGCGATTTATCGAGGGGGTCCCCATAACAAGCCCGAACGTGTTAGGAGCGATCATTATGGAATCAAACACCGGTAACCGGTAACTAAGGTGACAATAATGGAACAAACCACACGGCAAAAGGCTAGGCCTCCCGTTATTTACCAAGTATATCGGTGCATTAAATAAATAACAAAATTTTAAGATAATGATATCAAAGCTCATGTTATCACATGAGACAAAGCACCTGCAACTAGCAACGCTAACATTAGTAGCTGAGCAAGCCTACTTAGCCATACAAGTTTGCTAGGAAGGAGTACGGTGTTTGGGCTCATGGCATTTCAAGAGGCAATTTAATTCAGTGGTAGGCAGCGAGCAATATAACATGGAAACGAAACTAACATAACAAGTCTAGAGATG
This sequence comes from Hordeum vulgare subsp. vulgare, assembly GCF_904849725.1. Lineage (NCBI taxonomy): Eukaryota > Viridiplantae > Streptophyta > Magnoliopsida > Poales > Poaceae > Hordeum > Hordeum vulgare. Next base: position 288,158,370 of record NC_058521.1, on the reverse strand, counting down.
GAATCAAGGTCATATCATCTTGCCTGTGATATCCTCAGCTTGGAATGGTTCTGGTTCGTCCTGCACGTACTCTCCGACCTCCACGTATTAGTTCTCCGATCCCGTTGCTACCCAACACAAGAATAACAGCCAATGAACAGCAGCACCACAAGATGCAACAATCACATGATGCATGAGATGAAAATTGAGCATGCACCACTATTTCTATCACTAGTACAAGCAAAATAAACTACTGCAAGTTTCTGGACAGATCTGAACACTAAGCTATTTTTACATGCATGAGAATGACATGAACAGATGCGGCTCGTGAAAACGGTGCAAAACCATATAAAGAACATTGTAAACGGAGCTACGGATCAACGGGAATCAACGAAACAAGATATGAAGCTCTACGTGGAAGAATCAACACCACACTCACAATTGGCAAAAATCTGGTATTCCCAGGTTGCCAAGACCTATAACAACCTAACATGAATGGATTGGAGCAAGGAAGAACACCACAACATCAACTAAGCACACACATTGACCAAAATGACAAAACTACATAATCTGCCATAATCTGCATCTTAGCTCTTTGGGAGCTGCATGCAACATAGCTACAGGTCTTAAAACATGACAAATAATATATGTGGCTGTTGACAACCAAGAACACTACAAGCACCAGCAAGAATCACAGCAAAAGGAATTAAACTCTAGAAGATACAAGGCCACAAACTTTCCCAAAACCATCAGATCTCAGGGACTTAGTGAAAATTCCTGCACCTGAGTTTCTGTCTCTGTTCTGAAGCTTTTTTACAGCAATAAAACCACAACCTACTGGACTCCAAATGATTTGAAATTTGACAGGGAGCTTCACAAACACACCAGGTTCAAAATCCTAGCACTGAACTAAGGCTAGTTCTCAACAGAATGACCAGCACATCCTCATCTATAAGAGAAGAAAATGTGTCCAGAATCTCAGAATTAGTGAAATTTCAGATTTCACTAATCTGGAATTTCTCAGCCACATGCCCACTTTGTCTAGGCATAGTTTGCACACACATAACACCAAGTGATAAATGACACCACTATGATGTAGAGCAAAATCCCTACTACTATCACACAAAAAGTCATGCCTTTGGGCTCCACCTATTCCATGGAATCAAGGCTCAAACTTGCAACAAAACTGAATATGTTAACTCCATAAGGTATCCTACTAAGACAACAACTACAAAGGTTGGGTTCATGTGCACAATGACAAAGTGACATGGGGGTTTGAACCCCATGTTTGTGTCATGCACATCAACATCACAAGCACATCTACCAAACTATCCCCACACACAAACACCATGCCCTCTCACATATAGACATGTGAAGGTGCATAGTTTTGCAAAGGTGGGGAATTTCCACACACACACACATACTCCAAATCATTCACAACAATATCATGCCCTTCAACCCAAGAACAACATGAGGGGGAAAAATACTAAGCAAGTAACTTGGAAGCATCACCTCTCAAACACTTTTAGTAGGAACCACAAGTGGTGTGCACTCACTACAAAATCATCTCCATACCTACACCATCAACTTCACTTACAACCCCTATGCACACATGCCTATTTGCAATCACACCATCAACATAAACTAACAAGACCACATACACACACATGCACCTCTCACAAGCACATCCACACACCTACACCACCTAGCACAATTAACAGCAAAGGGAAAAAATAAAACACAATGCCATGGCCACGTATGCTTGTAACAGGAACAACAACAACAAAGAGAAAGAAAACTTGCAGCAAAAGTGAAAAAAAAGGGGGGGCTTCCTGGGATTCGAACCCAGTCCCCTCTGGTGCAACGATCCATGCTTACCACTCTACTACTGCCATATAATCGACAGAACAGAGGGAAACAGGCGGGTTAAGGCTGCCTGCTGGAGCCACCACTATCAATTCGATGGAAAAATACTGCAAAAGGGGTGGTGCGCCGAATGGGACTCGAACCCTGCACCTGCCGGCAAACAAACAGAGACAACACCACTGCGCTACGAGACGGCTACTATTGGAACTGGTGAAACGAACCAGCTAAGCTATAAGCAACAGCCGAACCAGGCTCTGCACCAAGACGCACCAGCGTCAGGGAGGTTGCCGGGTTTCCCTCGCCGGCGTTGCTGCTGTTGCGCTGTGCTACAGAGGAGGAACGCACGAGAGCTACCCACAACTACCGCGTACACGCACCAACCTACTACCTAACAAGAACTGCACTACACATGCAACATCACGATCATCTACCTGCTGCCGATCTTCAACGACAGAGAGGCGCGGCGACAGAGAGTTTGCCGGCTCCTCGTCGTGGAGCTGCTGCTGCTGGAGGCCGGAGCAAAACGAGGAGAAGGGAACCCCTAGAGACCCACTGCTACTGCACCTAGCACTACCTAGATGGAAGGACCACCACCTGCAACTACTACTACTGCTGCTCGAGATAGAGAGGATACGCACGCGCACATGCCGGATACGGGCTGATCCACGAAGGAGGAAGGAAGGAGAGGTTGATCCTCACCTTGGGGAGGAAGTAGAGGTTTGGATCGGAGGAGGAAGCCGGAACGGAGGGGAAGATGACGTGCCGAGGAAGATCCTGCCGTAGACCGAAGCAGTGACGAAGTGCACCGGGGCCGAGGCGCTGACGAGGTCGAGCTCGTCGGTGTGGTCGCTCCCCGACCCTACCGACGATGGGAATGGAACGCGGGGTCGAACCCCGAGCTCCTGGACATGGCGGACTTGCCGGACGGTGACGACGGCGGGGTAGACGCGGGCACCTTCTCTGCTTCTCTCTGCTACTGTCTACAGAAGCCTACCTGCGGGGAGGAAGAGAGATGGGGAAGGTGGCGGCGCACTGGAGGGGGAGAAGGAACCCTACGGAGGAGGAGGAAGACCGGGGGCTTTATACACCTCGGGGGACGAGCTTGAGCCGCTCGATTGGGGGGAAGGCGATCGGGAGGTGGAGCGAGGTTCGTACCATGGCTGACGTCGACAGGAAGGAGACGATCATCTCCTGGGCTGCTGCTGCTGTGCGAAGGGGTATTGGGCCTGGGAGGAGTTGCAGTGAGAGAAAGAGAGGAATGGGCCGCCAGGGGGAGAAAGCCCACATTAGGAACCACATAAGGAAGAAAAAACATCCTAAGCTATTTCCTGCTCACAGAAATAACAGAGAGAAAAAGAAAAGCCCAAGATAAACTACAAGTGCTAAAATAAAATTGGCACTTGCATTGGACATGTAAAATCTAAACCCAATTAATAAAAATAGAAACAAGGGTTTAGGAGCACGTAAATATTTTACAAAACAGAATTTACTTGGTCTGTTTTGTAATTATATGCCCCTCAAAACATGTTTTAAAAATAGCAAACACACCACTCCATACCCCACACATAACCTGTTAAACCATGGGCATTTTTAAAAGAGGGAAAGGAGAAGGGAATATTGACATAGGAGAAATAGAGAGGAGGGGTGGAGATGGTTTAAAACCTAAGTCCTTACTATCACATGCACCACTCCACTCAAGCCACACAAGCATGAAATCACAAGATCACATAACTCCCACCTAGCAAGATCACATGCAATCATATCAAGACATAGCATCAAAATGTATGGCAAGGATGGCATGACATGAATGCATGCATGCAAAAGAAGAACACAAGGTGACACATGAAATCATACATGCATAGATAACTCTCATGATAAAGTCAAGGTGGTCCCACATGGAAGGTTACAAATAGGGAAAGTCTTAGGCTTGGGGCACTACAGGGAGATAGAACTGCACACAAGGTATTGCAATCAGGTTTCTATTGGCCCAATCTCTTCAAGGATGCCCGTAAGTTTTTCTTGTCTTGTGACGAATGTGAAAGAGTAGGCAATATCGGTAAACGTTAGGAAATGGCTATGAACTTTTCACTTGTCACCGAACCATTTGATGTTTGGGGCTTTGATTATATGGGACCTTTTCCAAAATCCAACGGGTATACTCACATCTTAGTTGCTGTTGATTACGTCACTAAGTGGGTAGAATCTATCCCCACTAGTAGTTCTGATCACAACACTTCTATCAGGGTGCTTAAAGAAGTTATTTTCCCTAGATTTGGAGTCCCTAGATATCTAAAGACCGATGGTGGTTCACATTTCATTCATGGTGCTTTCCGTAAAACGCTTGCTAAGTACGATGTCAACCATATAATTGCGTCTCCCTATCACCCTCAGTCCAGTGGTCAAGTAGATCTAAGCAATAGAGAGATTAAACTAATTCTGCAAAAGACTGTCAACATGTCTAGAAAGAATTGGTCTAAGAAGCTCGATGATGCACTGTGGGCTTATAGAACTGCCTATAAGAATCCCATGGGCATGTCTCCGTACAAAATGGTGTACGGTAAAGCATGTCATTTACCTCTTGAGCTAGAGCATAAAGCTTATTGGGCAATCAAAAAGCTCAACTTTGATTTCAAACTTGCCGGTGAGAAGAGGTTATTTGACATTAGCTCGCTTGATGAATGGAGAACTCAGGCATATGAGAATGCCAAGTTGTTCAAAGAGAAGGTTAAGAGGTGGCATGATAGAGGATACAAAAGCGTGAGTTCAATGTAGGTGATTATGTCTTGCTACATAACTCTCGTTTAAGATTCTTTGCAGGCAAGCTTCTCTCTAAATGGGAAGGTCCCTATGTTGTTGTGGAAGTATATCTTTCCGGTGCTATAAAGATTAACAACACGGAAGGTAATTGTCCGAGAGTTGTAAATGGGCAGAGAATCAAGCATTATATCTTATGTACTGCCATAAATGTTGAAAGCAATAATATCAATACCATAACTTCGGAAGGATACCTAAGGGACATTTATCAGCCTCTTTCATACTCCGAAAACGAAAAGGTATGTGATTCGGTAAGAAAACAGACTCCAAAACTTTTCTAGTAGGAAATTTTCTCCGTTTAGGAATATTTGAAAAAATACAAAAATTGGAAGTAGTCTGGAAAGCGCGCGAGGAGGCGACAAGCCTGCCAGGCGCAGGCCCACCCCCTGTCCGCGCCTGGGGGGCTTGTGGCCACCGTGTGCGCCTCCCGGACTCTGTTTTCGTGCAGAGTACTCCTTCTGGTCTGAAAAAATCATTATATATACTCCCGTTTGGTCTGACCCCTGTATCACGCAGATTTCTCTGTTTTTCGTTTCGAGCCTGTTTACTGCCGCAAATTTAGAGCAAGATGTCGTCTCAGGAATCTGTGGGGGAGAATAATCTCCCCCAAGTTTATGGAGAAGCAAGTGCTGATCTGAAAAGGATGGAGGTCATGGAGGCTAAGGAAAGGCTACCTAAAGAATCCAAGGGCAAAACCAAGGAGAGGAATCAGGCGTGGGACGAAGTACAATCTGTACTCAACAGGGAAGAAGTTGAAGAAGTAGATTTCCTCCAACCCTACCTCCACCTACTGTCTCCATCCTTGATTGAACTCCTGAGGTTTTGTGAAACAACTCGTGCTCGCAATACTTGTCTCACTCGTGAAGTTGTTTTGCTTTAAAAACATATCGCAGATCTCCAAGGTATAAATCCAAGATTAATGGCCCTCTTGGAGTCAAAGATTGCAACAACTCCACCACCATCACCTCCAAAGGAAGACAACTAAGCATGGGTATGGGCAATCCCCTTGGCCTGTGCCAAGCTTGGGGGAGTTGCCCCAGTATCGTATCACCATCACATATTTTGCCTTTACCTTTGTTTTAGTTTTGCTTTTCAGTTTTCTCTTTCTCTAGTAGAATAAAAGTCTTAGTGTTTTAGTCTTGAGTTTTGCTTTGTATCACCCCCGATGTATTCGAGCTCGTGAGCCATACAATAAAGAGTATCTTAGTTGAAGGGCTTTGCCTCTTGCCATGATCAATAGATTGAGAATAGAACAAAAGCATGAAAGATCGTGTAATGATCTTATGGAAAGTGATGGCTTCACATATAAAAAGATTGAGGATTAAAACTTGTTGAGGGTAGGCAAACGTAGACCTTGGTCATGGTTGCAATTAATAGGAAGTGATAAAGAAGTAGAGGTTCACATATATATATATCATCTCTGACACCATCTATGATTGTGAACACTCACTAAACTATTGCATGCCTAGAAGTAGATGTTGGACAAGGAAGACAACATAATGAATTGTGTTTGCTTGGTTCCGAACAATGTTATATGATTAGAGATCCCTTAGCATGTGACAATTGCTTCCACCTCATATTAGCCAAAACTCCCGCACCAAGTAGAGATACTACTTGTGCATCCATAAACCTTCAAACCAGTTTTGCCATGAGTGTCCACCATACCTACTTATGGATTGAATAAGATCCCTCAAGTAAGTTGTCATCGGTGTAAGCAATAAAAAATGCTCTCTAATATGTATGATATATTAGTGTGTGGAAAATAAGCTTTGTACGAACCTCTGATGAGGAAGACATAAAAGCGACAGACTGCATAATAAAGTTCTTTATCACAGTAGGCAATATAAAGTGACGTTCCTCCACACTAAAAGGACACGCATCCAAACCTCAAAAGTGCATGACAACCTCTACTTCCCTCTGCGAAGGGCCTATCTTGTACCTTTACTTTTTGCCCTTGAAAGAGTCATGGTGATGTTCACCAATTCTTTGTTTCGCCTTTATCTTGGCTAACGTCATATGCTTGGGAAAGATCTATATTCATATGTCAACTTGGAGGTAAGCATTCATGAATTATTATTGTTGACATTACCCTTGAGGTAAGCATTTGGGAGGCAAAACTATAAGCCCCTATCTTTCTCTGTGTCCAGCTGAAACTTTGATATCATGAGTACCACGTGAGTTGTAGCAATTGTAGAGAACGAAAGAATGATTGAGTATGTGGGTTTTCTTTACAAGCTCTTATTTGACTCTTTCTGATGTTGTGATAAATTGCAATTGCTTCAATGACTAAAGGCTATCGGTTGTTACTTCTCGGTAAGGTTCTTGATCCATGCTTTACTTTCAAAGGAGTTATCACTTTGGCATGAGAGATTATATGTTTGTATTACTGTTATGATCGTGATCATGATGCATGCATGTTCGTATCTTGTTTTGTCGACACCTCTCTCCCTAAACATGTGGACATATTTATTGAGCTAGGCTTTCGCTTGAGGACAAGCAAGGTCTAAGCTTGGGGGAGTTGATACGTCCATTTTGCATCATGTTTTCATGTTGATATTTATCACTTCTTGGGCTGTTATTTCACTTCATAGTACAATACTTGTGCCTTTTCTCTCTTATTTTGCAAGGTTTACATGAAGAGGGAGAATGCCGACAGCTGGAATTTTGGCCTGAAAAAGGAGCAAAGTTGAGATACCTATTCTGTGCAACTCCAAACGCCGTAAAAGTCAACGAGGATTTTTTTCCAGATTTATAAAAAATACTCGGCCGAAGAAGCGCCAGAGGGGCGCCAGCAGGTGGCCACAGACCTGCATGGCGCGACCACCCCCTGGCCGCGCCAAGGGGGCTTGTGGGCAGCCTGCTGGCCCACTGGCCCCCCTCTTCTGCTATATGAAGGGTTTTGTCCGGAAAAAAAATTAGGACGGAGCTTTTTCGTGGATTCTCCACCACCACGAGGCGGAACTTGAGCATAACCAATCTAGAGCTCCGGCAGGACGATCCTGTCGGGGAAACTTCCCTCCCGGAGGGGCAAATCATCACCATCGTCATCACCAACACTCCTCTCATCGGAGGGGACTCGTCACCATCAACATCTTCATCAGCACCATCTCATCTCCAAACCCTAGTTCGTCTCTTGTAACCAATCTCCGTCTCGCGACTCCGATTGGTACTTGTAAGGTTCCTAGTAGTGTTAATTACTCTTTGTAGTTGATGCTAGTTGGATTACTTGGTGGAAGAGTTTATGTTCAGATCCTTGATGCTACTCATTACCTCTATAGTCATGAATATGATTATGCTTTGCGAGTTTTTACTTTTGTTCCCGAGGACATGGGATAAGTCATGCTAATAGTAGTCATGTGAATTTGGTATTTGTTCGATATTTTGATGTGTTGTATGTTGTTTTTCCTCTAGTGGTGTTATGTGAATGTCGACTACATAACACTTCACCATTATTTGGGCCTAGAGGAAGGCATTGGGAAGTGGTAAGTAGATGATGGGTTGCTATAGTGATAGAAGCTTAAACCCTAGTTTATACGTTGCTTCGTAAGGGGCTGATTTGGATCCACTAGTTTACTGCTATGGTTAGACTTTGTCATAATTCTTCTTTCGTATTTGCAGATGCTTGCAAGAGGGTTTAATCATATGTGGGATGCTTGTCCTTGTAAGGGAAGTACCCAAGCGCCGGTCCACCCACATATCAAACTATCAAAGCAACGAACGAGAATCATATGAACATGATGAAAACTAGGATGACAGAAATTCCCGTGTGTCCTCGGGAGCGTTTTTCCTCCTATAAGACTTTTTCCAGGCTTGTCCCTTGCTACAAAAGGGATTGGGCCACCTTGCTGCACCATTGATACTTTTGTTACTTATTGCTTGCTACGAATCATCTCACCACACAATCACTTGTTACCGATAATTTCAGTGCTTGCAGATTTTACCTTACTGAAAACCACTTGTCAGATCCTTCTGCTCCACGTTGGGTTCGACACTCTTACTTATCGAAAGGACTACGATTAATCCCCTATACTTGTGGGTCATCAGTCATCTAGTTCTTCATCCGATTCTCTAGTGTGAAGTGAAGAAAACGAGCTGTCTTGCAAGTTAGGAAGTCGAATAGGCTTGAATTTCTTCTTTGGAGGCCACAACCAGTCGAAGTCTTGAGTAAATTCCATTTCTTGAAGTTCCTCGGTAGTCTTCAGGTGAGCTAAGGTGGCCCAAGTGTGATCAAATACCTCATGAAGATAATAATGATTTTTCTTCACTGCATTTTGAGTCTCATTGAGGGTTTTCACAATTGCGCCAAACTAGCGTTTCACGCACTTTTGATTGCGATTGACTTTCTGGTGAAGTCTGAGGAGAAGCTTTTTGTTAGTCATCACCCTAGGGGCAGTTGGGCTTGAGGGGTCTTGAGTAGCAGTGTCATCATATGAGGAATATGAGTCAGTGTTGCAAAATTGGCCATCTAGGGGCCGATTTCCTTCATCAATCACAGACTTGCCTTTGCCCTCAACTGTTTCAAAAGATTGCTTGATGACTTTGATAGGCGGCAAGTAGCCGAGGTGATTCTGAAAATCAGCTTGGTAGTTGATGCCAGATCTGTTCCTGATGAATCTCATAATCCAAGGTGCATAAATCTTCAGCTCATACCGTCTCAAAGCACTGCCAGCCAAAGTCCTAAGGAAGAAATCATGAAGATTCATAGGGATGCCATGAATGACGTTGAACATAATATTCCTCATGATGCCTATAACATCTTCTTCATTGTCATGTTCTTTGATAGGAGTGAAGGAATATGACAAGATTCTATAGACAGTTCTAGGCTCATACTTCAGATCCTTCACCAGGAATCTAGTCCTTGGAGGTTGGCCCTGAGCCAAAGGCTTCATGAGGACTTCCATGAGCTTGTTGGGCAGTTCTCTTTCGTCATATATTATGACTGCATCCTCTGAAGGAATTGATATTGAAAGAGCTCGAAGCAATTCTGTGGCTGGAGCTTTGTAATGAGTGTGCTGAGTCATCCAGTCCAAGACCCACGTGTTGACGTCTTTGGGGTCGCCTGAGATATGCAGTGTGGCATATAATTGAAGAATTTTGTCCGTATTCCAATCACTGATATCTGTACGGAATGGCAGTAGGCCTCCTTCGTGAAGAACATTAAGGTCTGGGGCAAAGCAAGGTATTTCCTCCATGTCACAATGAGGAATGTGAGTGTGATGAAATATCTTCTTTCTTCCACATAGCACAAAAGCATAGTAGTTGAGTTGAGTTCTGGTCCAGAACTTTCTATGCCTCATGCGAAGCCTATCATAGGGATTTTCTCCTGTGAAGTAATGACATTCATCGAAGAACGTTTCCTTCTGAAATCGGCCTCTTGGAGAAGGGCTGATGAGGATTTGGTTGAAGATTATGCTAGTGAACATCTTGAGGAGTTGTGGCCACCACAATTGCAGTTTCAAGATTTACCACTACAATTGCAGTTTCAGCATTACGAACAGGAGCATTTTCTTTAGATTGAGGAATTTGCTGATCTGAGGAAGCAGTTGCAGTTTTTGGTGCTTCATTTTCTTCAGATGATGCAACTAATTCTTGGTCTTGTGTTGATTCCTCATGTGAGCTCTTTTCATTAGAGCCAGTTAGAATCTCAATGGCTACCGGAGTTTGAGGAATTGGAGCTATTCTTGGTGCGTTTGGATGAGGCTCTTCCCAGAACTCATCATGGATCACATCTGTGTTGCATCCAATTTCTTCATCACCCTCCTTTTCTTCTGTGATCATTGGAGGTGTTTAGGCTTGAGGAATATCATATGCTTGAGTTTCCTCATCCACTGGTTTGGATGCACGAGAGCGATCGTGTGTCATTTCTTCATCCTCTTCTAGAATGATGTATTCCTCACCGAATGGAACAATCATATACGATGGTGCTACATTTAGGGGAGTAGCATCCACTGTGGTTGATGAAGACTCTGAAGGCATAGTCTTCACACATTTTTCTTCTAATGATTCTGAAGCAATTGAAGCTTTTCTCTTCTTAGCTTCCTTTTCAGCAGCTTTAGTTTTCTTCGCGTTTGTTGCAGACGGAGGAGTCGCTTGCTTCACCTTTGAAAACTTAGGTGAAGGAGTATTTTCATCAGGCACTGCTTCATCAGTGTCAGGCCTGGCAGATTCTTCAGCTGGAATATTCTGAGGAATTTCTTCAACTGCTGGTTCTTCATTTTCATCACCCTCAGCCATTTGCACAGTATGGCTTGCCTGAGGTTTTGTTGTCTGCTTTGGAGCGGCAATCCTGCTGTTGTATTCATCAACTACATCATTTGCGGCTTTGACGAATTGCACTTTGGCACCCTTTTGATCAACATGAAGACTTGTATATCTGTCTATGAGAGTCTTCAGCTTAGCCTGAGTAGAAACAAGTTTCTCAGGGGATAAGTTGAGGAGGTTCTGCTTCAAGAATGTCTCCTTTTTTATCTTTGCAAGCCTAGCTTTGTTTGGCTTGCTGATCCTTCCATTGTGCTTCATTGATGAAAGTGTCATCCATATGGATGACTCCGGGAGGAAGCTTCAAATCATCAATTTGAGTGTTTGGATACCCATGCCAAAGATCAATGAAGTTTAGCAATTCCTTCAGATCCAGCATGAGGGGAATGGTGTTACCAGTGGCTTGTACCACTCTTTCTTGCTTGTTTCTGATGATGGCTTGAAGAGTTTCATCATCATATACTTCACTTGCTTCTGATGCAGAAGGAATGTTGACGACTTTGCCTGGGCTTGGCCTGGTACCTCTACTAGCAGTCATCTAATTCTTCAACAGACTTGGTGAAGATTTTGAAGCTGAGCCCATGGCAGATGGTACAGAGGAACTTGGGTTTTCAGATTGAAGCTTACTGAGCTGCTTTTGCCGAGGAGGTGAAGACTTTGTTGTAGTTGAAGATTTTGCATTCATTGCTACTTTCTGAGGAAGTTTCTCTGTTGATACTGTTGTTTATGCTTTTGGCTTGAGACTTGTTTTCTTCAACATGGCCTTCTTCTCGGGATTTTATGTAGAAGAGGTCTCAGCATCTGAAGAAGTGGCAGCAGTAGCTGCAGCAGCAGAGTCCTCATTGAATTTTGTGACAACAGCTTTATACTTTTTCTGCAGCTTAGACAAATATTTTTCTTTTTCGTCAGGGTAATCGTCAATTGTAGCTACGCTTGCGGTATGTGCTGCTTGTTGATCTCCCTATGGCAACCTTTTGCAGGTAGGCTTGAGGGGAAACTTCTTGACATATTTTGGAGTGACATGTCCGTATTCTTTCCACTCCTTTGCCTATCTGCGTTCTATCTTCTGAAGCCTTATCTTGCGCTTCGCCATGGTCTCTTTACCATGAATTTCGTCATCAGGTGTACAATACTCAGCATAGATCTCCTCAGGGATCTCAAAGGCAATATTCTGTTCCAGCTTCTTGCCACCTTTCTGTTTTCTTTCTGCCTCCATTTTCTTCAGCTGAGGCTTTTGATGAGGAATTTGTACTCTTGATGATTCTGAGGACACAAGTAATGTTTCTTCTAGAAATGCTGCAAATGAGTTAAGTTGATGAGAACCTAGTGATTCATCAGCTGGCATTTTGTACTTGTGAACAGGGTATAGGTGCGAAGAATTTGGAGAGGTCATATGCGTTCTCAGATTTGAGGAAATTGAAAAATTACTTAAGTTGAGGAATTTGACAAGTGAGTTGAGGAATTTGACTAAGCATTCTGATCTTGGGTTCCAGAGTTGTGCATATTCAAAAATTTACACAATTGAGGCATCTCGTGAAGAATTTAGTAACTTAGTGAAATTCATCAAGTGTTCTAGACATGGGTGTGCACAACTGAGAAATTTCCGAGGAAAAACCGATTTCATGAATCTAAAGAGAATTAAGAGATCAACACGGGCAGTAAAATATGATTTTATTTACCGTGTGAGAAGAACACGATGAACTGAAGCAGTAAAAGAGGAAGTTCTTCGGTCTAGATGTTCAGTGCTCTAACTTGGCGACAGAAGACAGCTACGGCGGTGGCAGAGGAAGATGTTCCATAGTCGGCGTGAGTCCGACGATGGCGAGGGCGAGGCAGTGAAGCTTTTCCTCACCGGCGACGAAGATGCTAGCGACAGCGCTAGGGTTTGAGCTCGAGCGGAGAAGACGAGAGGAAGAGAAGAGTTTTAACTAAGGGGCTAAGGGGCTATTTATAGCTCATGTCAAATACGGTCCGAGCCGAAAATTTCGAACCGAACTGCCCTTTCCCCCTCGTCTCTACATGACACGTGTTACCCATGATTGAAGAGGTGGGGTTCGTGGTTATCCAAACGTGAGTAGTGGGTGTGGTTACTGTGGTAACGATAAAAATAAATTTTGAATTTTGAGGACTTCGTTGCAAAGTCCTCAGCTGACAAGGTCTCAGTGAGGATTTTGAATAAGTGTCAAACAAAATGCATATGAAGAATTGAGAATGGACTGGGTTGATCTTAGCATAGAAGGGAGTCGGGTCCGATTACATTCACTTAGAGGAAATACAAAATGGAAGACTGAGCAATTAGTGAATGTTGTTGAGGACATTGAAAGATCGTTATAATATATATATATATATATATATATATATATATATATTTAAATGAAGATTATCTCACATTTTTTTGAAGAATTTGATGATTTTGAAGATCTTGAAGATTTTGAGAGTTTGAGGTTTTTGTAACCAAGCCTCAGATTGAAGAATTTCTAACTTGAAGAATTTTGAAGTTGGGTGGTGGCGTGACCCACCGTATAAGAATGATGATTTTAGGCACCGCGTACAATTGTCGTAGGGCCCTGAGAACCGAATTCTTCATTGATTTCTTCACACTTAGAGTGATATTATTCATTGGTTGAACAAAATCGTTACTTTGTGTGTTGCACATCTGAGTCATCAATTTTGCATATGTATCATGATGTGTGCATGTTTACAAGACATTCGAAGATTCTAAGATATTTAGCTCACACTGCAACTTGCAAAACCTTCTCACATCCAAGGGCTTTCTGAAAATATCTGCTAGTTGATCATCAGTATTCATATGGTCGATGATGATATTGCCCTTGAGGACATGGTCATGAAGAAAATGATGATGAATCTAGATGTGCTTGGTCTTCGAGTGTTGTACTGGGTTGTAGGTGATCTTGATCGCAGTCTCATTGTCGCAGTAGAGGGGCACATTCTTCATGTTTATGTCGTAGTCTCTAAGGGTTTGCTTCATCCATAGCAGTTGAGCATAGCAAGATCCAGCAGCAATGTACTCAGCTTCGGAAGTAGAGAGTGATACACAGTTCTGCTTCTTTGAGGAAGACCGGACTAATGATTTTCGGCGGAAATGGCATGTGCCTGATGTTGACTTGCGATCCGTACGGTCACCAGCATAATCAGAATCAGAATATCCAATGAGGTGAAGATTTGAGCCCTTGGGGTACCATAATCCTAGTGTTGGTGTGTGAGCTAGATATCGAAGAATATGCTTCATAGCCTTATGGTATGATTTCTTCGGTTTTGCTTGAAAACGAGAACACATGCGAACACTAAGCATAATATCTGGCCTAGATGCACATAGGTACAATAACGGGCCAATCATAGAACGATATAGCCTTTGATCGAGATCTTTACCATTTTCGTCAGTGCAGAGGTGGCCGTTGGTAGGCATAGGAATCTTGACGCCTTTGCATTCATGCATGACGAATTTCCTCAGAATGTCCTTGAGGTATTTCTCCTGAGATATGAAGATGCCCTTGCGTTGTTGACGAATTTGCAGACCTAAGAAGAATTTCAGCTGCCCCATCATAGACATTTGATATTCTTCACCCATCATGTAGGGAAATTCATCACTATAACGTTTGTCAGTACAACAAAAAATAATGTCGTCGACATATATTTGGCACACAAATAGTTCACTGCCATTGGATTTCGTGAAGAGTAGGATCAAGTGAACCGGGTTTGAAGCCTTTCTTCATGAGGAATTGCTTCAATATATCATACCACGCCCGAGGGGCTTCCTTGAGGCCATAGAGTGCCTTTTTGAGTCTGAACACTTTGTCCGGATGCTTCGGATCTTCAAAACCTGGGGGCTGAGCAACATATACTTCTTCCTCAAGCTTACCATTGAGGAATGCAATTTTCACATCCATTTAATATAGAGTAATATTGTGATGGTTAGCATAAGCAAGTAATATTCAAAGAGCTTCAAGCCTAGCAACAGGTGCAAAACTTTCATCGAAGTCAATTCCTTCAACCTGTGTGTAGCCTTGGGCTACAAGCCGTGCCTTGTTCCTCACAACCTAACCATCCTCATCTTGCTTGTTTAGCTAAATCCACTTGGTGCCGATGATATTGTGCTTGCGAGGATCTGATTTTTGGACGAGTTCCCATACATCATTTAGCTTGAACTGAAGAAGTTCATCTGGCATGGCTTGAATCCACTCAGGTTCCATGAAGGCTTCAACAACTTTTGTGGGTTCTGTGATAGCCAAAAAAGAGGAATGCCCACAAAATTTAACTAAATACGAAGCTTTTGCGTGAGTGAGAGGACCTGGCACATTGATATCATCGAGGATTTTGTCAAGTTCCACTTCATTTGCAATCCTTGGATGAGAATGTTGAAGACTTTGGTTGGGCTGAGGAATTTGATCTATAGTTGTTTCCTCAGGTCCACCTACTTGAATTTCCTCAGTGTTGGGTACAAATTCTTCAACGAGGGTTTGTTACTCAGTAGGAATGATATCTTCAGTTGCCTTGAGCTTGATGGCTTCCTCAGGAGTCAATTTATCAGGCACATGAGGTAGTTGCTCTCTTTGCGATCATTTAGTTTCATCAAACAACACATCTACAGTTTCAGCAACCTTGTTGTGATAGGTGTTGAAGACTCTCTAGGTGTGCGAGTCCTTTCCGTAACCAAGCATAAAACCCTCATGTGCTTTAGGTGCAAACTTTGAGCTATGCCGAGTATCTCTAATCAAACTTCTTGCACCAAAGACTTTGAAGTAACTTACATTGGCTTTCTTGTCAGTGAGGAGTTCATATGAGGTTTCCTTGAGAAATTTGTCAAGATATACCTGGTTGATGATGTGGCACGCAGTGTTGGTTGCTTCAGGCCAGAATCGACGAGGAGTGTGATATTCTTCAAGCATACTCCATGCCATTTCGACGTGAGTTATGTTCTAGCGTTCAACGACACCATTCTGTTGAGGAGTATAAAGAGAAGACAATTCATGAGTAATACCAAGTTCATCAAAATAATCATCGAGATCAGTATTTTTGAATTATGTCCCATTATCACTCCTGATGTGTTTGATCTTCACGCCGATGTTCGTCGAGGCCCTTGAGGAAAATCGTTTGAAGACTTCCTGCACTTCAGTTTTATACAAAATGATGTGTACCCATGTATAGCTAGAATAGTCATCAGTGATGACAAAGCCATATAAAGATGCTGCATTGGTTAGAGTAGCATAATGATTACGTCCAAACAGGTCCATGTGAAGCAATTGAAATGGACAAGTAGTAGTCAAGATAGTCTTCGAGGGGTGTTTGGATCTCGTTATTTTTCGATACTCACAAGCACCGCAGAGATGGTCCTTGAGGAATTTGATGGATTCGATGCCAATGACATGCTTCTTCTTCTCAAGTGTGTGCAATTTCTTCACTACTACCCACATCTAAAGGGATGGTAAAGAGTTCATCATCCTCCAAGCACCATATGAGAATGGAGGCATTGAAGCTAATGCACTTCTTTTCACAGTAGGGGGGTTAGAGTACTCAAATGAATAGACAGAGAAATTCTTTGAGGACTTATGAACATAAAGATTTGAAGAATAACACTCATATTCACATCCGTTGTAGTTTCTCTGCATATCAGAAGCATTAGAGCGAGTCCAATCATAATATTGACCATTTGAGGAATTTGATCCTCGTGAAGACTTTGGTCCACCTGAGGAATTTGATCTGGGGTTCTGATCCTTCACTGGTGGTGTCATGAGGACATTCACTTGAAGATTTTCCAAGCAACTTTTGGGGACCCAGATTTTCCTCACGGGTTTTTTCCATTCCTGCAGTTAGTTCCAACATATCGAGCAAATACTTCACGAGATTGATTTTTGAATAGTTTATAGTTAGAGTCAAATGACTCATAAGAGGAATAGTACATTTCACATGCAAAGCCTGTTAGAGTGGATCGATCAACGGGAGGGCCTTTAGCAGCAACCCATGAGGTTTTGGGGTACTGCTTAGGTTTCGAGTATGATCCATCGGCATTTAATTTCCTCTCGAAGGCAATGCCTTCTTTCCTTGGGTTCCTGTTTAGAATCTACTTTTTGAGCACATCGGAAAGGGTTTGATGCCCTTTGAGATTTTTGTATATGCCTCTCACATACAATTCCTTCAACCTTGCATTTTCGTCACTAGCATTTGTGGTTTCTTCAAGTGAAGAATTTGATACCACAATAATAGTTGAAGAATTTGAAGCGATAGAAGCATTTGATGAGTCTGGTGAAGAATTAGCAGTTTCACGCTCGATGCATTTCAGACATGGAGGAAGGGATTCAACCTAAGCGGTACTGATCTGTTGAGAAAGCAATGAATCATTTTCCATTCGAATATCATCATGAGACATTCTTAACTTCTCAAGATCAAGCTTCCTTTGAAGAAATTCATAGGAAAGTTTCTCATGATCTGCCAAGAGTGTGCCATAATGATCTTGAAGACTATCAAATCTAAACTGAAGAATTTTTACATCTTCAGTGAGGACTTGAGTATGATTTATTTCATCGTTCAACCGATCATCGCTTTGGTCTAGCAGTTTCTGAAGGTTTTCAATAGCACTTTGTTGCTCAGTGGCAATGTTGGCAAGTTTGTAGTAACTATGTTTTTGATAATCATGAGGTTCACAGTCACTAGAACCAGAGGAGGAAGTATGGTTTGGTACCTTTGAACCTTTTGCCATGAAGCAATAGGTTGGAGCGAAGTCATCAGCTTATTCATCAGTGTAGATAGCGTTGTCATCTTCTTCAAGGTTGAAGATTGACTTGCTGACGAAGGTGGTGGCCAGTGCAAGACTTGCCACACCGGACTCTGACTCCACTTCAGAACCTTCCTCTTCATCACATTCCTCAGATTCTTCTTCGGAATCCATTTCCTTGCCAATGAGTGCCTGAGTCTTTCTGAAACTGGTCTTCTTGTGCGATGAGGACTTTGAAGATGAGGATTTTGAAGATTTCTTCTTTTCCTTCGAGTCATCAGAACTTTCATCCTTGTATTTCTTCTTCCTTGATTCTTTCGCCCAGCGAGGACAATCAACAATGTAGTGACCAGATTTCTTGCATTTGTGGCAGGTTCTTTTCTTGTAGTCCTCAGATGAAGATTCTGATTTCCTCATATCTCTTCTTGAAGATTTATCGAACTGGCCACGCTTTGTGAACTTCTGGAATTTCCTCACGAGCATTGCAAGTTCCTATACAAGTTCTTCAGGGTCACCAATGCTACAATCCGAGTCTTCTTCTTCAGATGAGGAAATAGCCTTAGCCTTCAACGCATGAGGTCTTGAGTAACTTGGTTCATACAGATCTCTCTTTTCTTCTTGTTGGAATTCATGAGTATTGAGTCTCTCAAGTATATTAGCAGGATCAAGCATCTGGTAGTCTCTTCATTCTTGAATCATCAGAACCAGTGTGTCAAACGATGGATCAAGAGATCATAGAAGTTTCTTCACAACATCATGGTCAGTGATGTCTCTAGCTCCCAGTGCTTGCAGTTTGTTTGAGATGTCAGTGAGGCGATCAAAGGTATCTTGGCAGCATTCATTGTCAAGCCTCTTGAAGCGATTGGAGAGATTGCAAAGAACATCAACATGAGAGTCTCACTGTGTTGAGACTCCCTCATTAACCCTGGATAGCCTATCCCAGATAAGCTTAGCTATGCCAAAGCACTCACTCTGCCATACTGATCTTTGCTCAGATGACCACATATGATATTCTTCGCTTGCGAGTCAAGTTGTTTGAACTTCTTCACATCATCGGCGAAGATAGTAGCAGTGATGGAGGGAACACCATTTTCCACAATATACCAGAGATCATTGTCAATAGCTTGAAGATGCATTTGCATCTTGGTCTTCCAATAGGGGAAGTCCTTTCCTTCGAAGGTAGGACATCCTGCAGTAACCTTAATCATACATGCGGTTAAACCAAAATCACACAGAACTAGGGAGTGCCTTGCTTTGATACCAATTGAAAGTGCGTTATATCGACTAGACGGGGGGGGTGAATAGGATATTTTTATAATTTCATCACTTAGGAAATTCCTTGTGAGGAAAGTCCTCTGTTATGAATTGAGTGCACTAGAAATAGTACATGATCAGGTGTGTAAAAACGTCTACAACAAAGTATTCGATGAAATTTCAGAGATTCAGTTTGATCAGTTCGCAAGTACAAAGTAAGCAGGTGAAGATTAACTCAAGTGAAAAATTTGAGATTGAGGAAATTCAGCGAAAGTCTTCAGACAAATTCTTGAAACAAAACAGATGAAAGTCTTCAACATACAATTGATGAAACGAGAAGGTTGAAGAAATAGAACCCGTAGCTTGATGAAGACAATTGTTGATGACCCAGTTCCAATTGTGTGACAGTTGTACGTCTGGTTCGGAGCGGCTTTGTAT
Source organism: Hordeum vulgare subsp. vulgare (assembly GCF_904849725.1). Classification (NCBI taxonomy): domain Eukaryota; kingdom Viridiplantae; phylum Streptophyta; class Magnoliopsida; order Poales; family Poaceae; genus Hordeum; species Hordeum vulgare. The sequence goes on along the minus strand of NC_058521.1, from coordinate 288,139,031 downwards.
TGAAACCAAAGGACACACAGTCCCTACCGTATTCTCCTTGAGCTAACGACACACAATCCTTGCCCAACACTCATGGTAAGTTTTCAAGGCAGACTTCCAAACCCTCACAAACTCGATCACTCGGCGATCCACAATTGACTGCTAATGCTCTAGACCATGACACCTAACCGTATGGAGGATACACAATCCTCAAAGGTAACAAGCATCGGTTCGACATAGGAACAACTTCCATCGGTTCCACCTTTGGTTTTTGGTTTGGGTTTGGTTTTTGGGGTATTTCCTCACTTGCTGATTTTCTCTCGAACACTGAGGAATTTGGGTTGCTCTAAATGACAAGTGTTAGTTTCTCTCGGAGCAGCCAACCAGCAAGTGGTTGTGGGGTGCGGCCATTTATAGCCCGGGAGCATCCCGACATGATTTGACATAAATGCCCTTTAATACTATGACCGTTGGGTGGACAAGATCAGTGAGGTGGCGCGTGGCGCGACAACGGTCGGAACTTTCAACTGTGAAAGTCCTTATGTCTCTCATATTTCTCACTTTGAGGCTTTGGTAGATTTAGGCTTGGGTTGAGCATCATGAGGAAATTTATTCTGTAGTTTTACCTCGACCCCTTTAACAGTACGGTCTTCCTATGTCGGTGCACTAGAGACTAGGGTCCCTTGTGTCCGGGACTTGTGCACGGGCGTCGGCAACGCCCCCGGCAGCAGCACACGAGGAAGGCTGGTGGGAAGACAAACCAAGACACACCGAGGCCATGCCCTCCCCTCTATCCGAGGGCTGGAGTACGAGGGCTCCAGATGCAAGACCCCCGCAATCCCTCCTTGTCGGGAAGATTGGCGAGGCCCCGACAAACCCTCTTTGCCGGGAAGACTCCTGAAGACTAGCAAGACCCCGATAAACCTCTCTTGCTGGGAAGACTCACAAAGACTGGCGAAACCCCCGGCAAGCCCTCCTTGCCGGGAAAGTGTTCAAGCCCCCGGCAAGCCCTCCTTGCCGGGAAAGTGTTCAAGCCCCCGGCAAGCCCTCCTTGCCGGGAAAATAACAAAGTCATCGACAGGGACGCCAGGCCAGCAAGCCCCTTTTGCTCTCCAGGTGTCCTTCTCCGTTTCTACCACAATCCAACTGCTCCAGTGCATCCTTCATCCGCTAGCGCAAGGCCCAGGTGTCGATTCACTTGGTTACGTGTCGCGACCACCTCGCGGCAGGTCAGGGGTCAGACAAGGCATTTACTGCCCTTGACACCACTGTAGAAGCAGAGCGGTGAACATTGTTCACTGTAGAACCCGTGAGCACACTGTTGGTGACCCCTTTACCTATAAAAGGAGGCCCAAGGCTCATTCTCGAGAGGTTGGACTCTTTGGGATCTAAGACCCCCCTAATCACGAGATAAGTTACTGTAGCAAATCACCCTACAGTAAACATCCAATACAAACTAAGCAGGAGTAGGGTTTTACGCGCCAAGCGGCCCGAACCTAGGTAAAGGACCTTCCCGGTGTTGATCGCTACCTCCGCTCTCGACGCCGTCCCTCTCTTCCCCCGCCGAATGATCAAGGGACCCTTCGAGTTTCCCATAGGTGTCGGTTTCCCCAACATCTGTGGCACGCTAGGTAGGGGGAGGCGATTGAGAGCTTTTTCGCGGACTCAAGAAAGTCTCGCACCAGATCTTGGAAAGTTGAACGCACCACTGCGGTCCCTCGAAGCTGGGCGCGGTGGTGGTCGCTCTACTTCGTCACGGCCTCCTAACATCTGCGTGAGCGCTCCGCTGCCAAGCGCAGGCTAGGGAGATGGAGACCCCGAGCTTGAAGGCATCAGGCTGACGTGCCGCTCCAAGACAGTACCTTGCTGTCGAGGGTGTGCCTGGGGGCTTCGGCGAGGCCTCCGGCGCATGCTCCGACCGAAGCACCTCTCTGAAGTGATGCATAGCCATCGAGGATGCACCAACAGTCCCCAAGGCCCAGGCACGCACTCCAGCGAAAATGTTTTCCCCTGGAAGCGTCACGTCGCCGCCGAAGATGCGCTCGGGGGATCCGCCAGCATGGCCTGGCAAAACAGGAAAATGAGTATTCTCCGGCAACCCCCTTTCTATACAATAGTCAAGGACTATCGGCGAGGACCTTGCTGGAGGGGAAGTTGTCGGGAAAGTGTAGTATCTTACTTGCCGGGAACCTGAAGCCCTGATAAAGGACGCAAGCGCCGCGGGGAAAAGTGCCGCGGCACAACAGATAAGTGATAAATATTCCAGATGAAGTTTCAGAGTAGATAGGTTGTTTCCTTTTCGGAAGATCCCGAACCTTGTTTGAGAAACTTGCGTGTAGACGGAACCTTGTCAGGATCAGTGCACCTTGGTTCTGTTTTGAACTAGTTCAACGACTTGAAGGACACAGAGCGCCTTCACACTGTTTCAAACCTATTCAACAAACCAAGGGGCTACGCAGCACCTTATTTCCCCTCGAGTCGCGTTCGACGATCTAACGGTTGCATTGAGTGCGGCAAGGAGAATTATTTTTGAACTAGACAAGGAAGAATTTTGACATATTTGAGGAAGATATGACCCAAAAAAATATATGAGAATTATTTGGGAATTTTGGGTGAGACATAAATATAGGTTGCTTCACTACCTAGAGCAAATAGGGTTATTCCTTTAATAGAAAAAGGAATATTCCCTATAAAAAGAATATGGCTTAGGGCTAAGATGGAAATGTCATGATCTCTCGGATGGATTTGAGAATGACAAGCCACTTTGGAGACTGGGAATATATGGTCTTCCTAGTTTTCCAGATCAGAGAGCCGCAGAAAATCAATTTGAAATAAAATCTTAAAGAAATTCAAAAGAAAAGGAAAGGGCCAAAATCCAGGTTGTCACACCAGGGCCTATGGCACTCCCTGTTGTCTCGTGCTCCCTGCGGCTGCCTCCTGGCATACCTCTTCGTTCTATAAATTCACATATATACCAAAAACCCTAGGGAGCAAGGCGAAACACTTTTTCCGCCGCCTCAAGTTTCTCTTCCGTCGCGTGCCCATCTGGAGCCCTCTTCCGATGCCCTGCCTGTGGGGGGATTGATCACAGAGGGCCTCTACATCATCCTTCCTGCTCCCATGGTGGTGTGTGAGTAGTTCACCACAGACCTATGGGTCGTAGTTAGTACCTAGATGGATCTCTCTCTCTCTCTCTCTTGATCTTCAATACAATGATCATTGCATCTTCGCTTTCAATATCTGATGTAAATATTTTTTGCGGTGCGTTTCTTGGGATCCGATGAATTGCAGGTTTATGTTTAGATTATTCATGATAAATAATTTAGTCTTCTTAGAATTCTAAATATGATTCTTTTGTGCATGATCCTCATAGCTTCATAAGTCTCTCTGATCTACTGATTTTCTTTGTCCAAGTAAATTGATCTTTCTTCAGTGAGAAGAGTGCATTGTAGTTGGTTCAATCTGACATTTCTATGTCCTAGTGACAGAAAGGGGACAAGATACATCTTTGTATTGTTGCTACTAAGGATAAAACGATGGGGTTAGTTCATATTAGTTGAATTCTCTTTGTCTACATCATGTCAATGCTCTCCAAGCATTACTCTATTTTACATAATACTGTAGATGCATGTTGTATAGCGGTTGATGGGTGGAGTAGTAGTAATAGGTGCACACATGAATCAAAACCTATTTGCCTATGGATGTGATGCCTATATACACATGATCGTTGTCGTGAATATCACATAACTATGTGCTTTTCTATCAATTACCTAAAATTAATTTGTATACCCACCGTATGCTTACTTTCATGAGAGATGCCACTAGGTAAAACTATGGCCCCCGGATCTATTCACTTATAAATTTACAAATACTACAATTTCCTTGTTTCCTTTATTTATTTTTATTTACTTTTCAGTTTCCAACTTCCAACCACACTACTTACTTCCTTGAAAATAACGAGACAAGGAGATTGACAACCCTCTTGCCCGCATTTGGTGCAAGTGTTTGCTTCTTTTATGTGTAGTCGCTCAAGGCGCGAGGTTTTTGTTACTCCTATTGGTTCGATAAACCTTGGTTCTCTACTGAGGAAAATACTTGACTGTATTGTGCTGCATCACCCGTTTCTCTTCACGGAAAACCTAACATTGATCACAAGTATCAGCGCTCGCGGGCTTCTGGTGGTGGTGCCCTTTGGGTCCAGGAGGGCCACGGATCAGCCTAGTGGGCCTCGTAGTGGGAGGAAGCAGGAGGTGGAGTGGTGGTAGTTGGGGGAGTGGAGGGGCACGAGTTTCTACGCATGGGTTATGGTTACCCGATTTGGAAGCCAATGATGTCTTAAATAGGCCCAAATGGCTAGGGTTGAGGGATTTTCCCCATTTTCAAGCAGCTCAATCTCGAACGGAAGGCTTCGATTGCGGGGTTAGTGTAGGTCGGCTAGTGGGATGTGGTAGATGTGATTGGGCTGATATGAGAGGGAAGCTGCGGCCCGTGATAGAGTGTTGTAAACCGAAAACATCCTTGCATAAATGATGTTCGCATAATTGCTAATAGAAATTATGTGCACATAGATTGTATAGTTCTTGATATTGAATGGAACCCATCTTGTTCATCATACTTGGGAGACCATTTCTACGAACTATAGGTGCATTAATGGATATGAAAGAGGGAAATATATGGTTCCAATTCCCGTTAGGGAAAGGGATGGAACACTTCCTTAGAAACAGAATTGAACCACCTTATGAATCTAACATGATGGCTATGCCAAAGATGATAACACTTGATCATATGCATTATGCCTATCTAGGGGCATAAAACAATAGCGCTAGTTGGGAGCCCACCCAATATTTATCTTTATATTTTTGTTTTTTACTTTCTGTTTATGTGTGATAAAATTATTGTTGCGTATGTAATGATTGTGTTTTTGTGTTTAAATTAGTGTTTGTGTGTCGGAGTACAAAGGAATAGGGCGTCCTTAGTCCCCCTAACTTAGGCACGGGCAACCGTGGCCCCCAGGCCGGCAACTTCTTGTCGGGGTCTTCACATAGCCTCGGTGAAAAACATGACCAAGTCTAGGCAGGGCGGCAAGGCCCCCATTGACCTCTGCAAGCATCCGCTTATGGCACTCGGCATGCCCCCAGCCCACCAAGCTGCTGATCTACCTCACCGAGGGCTGATTTTCAACATCAGCCGAGGTGTCGAGCGGGCTAACAGACGGGTAGGGCTGGCAGAGACATGCGGCCATAGCAGCGGCGCATCCAAGTGATGGTGGTACCTGTCCCCGGCATGGCAGCCAGATAGAGAAGGAGCTGGGCGGATGACACACATAGACAGAGAGGCAATCCTTGCCGGGAGATGCCGTCCACGTGCCACCTCCCAAGACACTTAATCTGCCTTTCCTAGTTTGTGGTGGTTAGGTATTTCCCACTGCCACTCTGGTAGAGCAGTCCCATTGCCATAGTTCGCACTATACAACTAGTAAAATGACCATTCTGGCCATTGTGTAACCCCTTTTTCCCTATAAATGGAGGTCCATGGCTACCTTTACAGAGGTCGAAACCTTGTTCAATCGCACGCGTAGTTGAGCCCTTGATCATCCTTGCCGGGCCACTGCACTCTCGTGCCTATTTCCACCCAATTAATCACCACTAACATGATGTATGGTATTACGCTCCCAAGCGTACCAAACCTATATAAATTCCCTCGTGCGTGGTCTTGCTGACCGATGCTCTATGTGAACCGAACCCCCCCTACAGAATCGTAAAAGGGGCCTCCAGGGTCCCATAGATCGTCGTGGGTCCGTTCCCCTGACATCTTTGGCGCACTAGGTAGGGGGTTATTTCTGTGCGTGTACCTTCATCGACATCTCCACGTGTCTCTCTCGGCACTAGTGTCACTCAGGAGACCAGGGGTGGCACGACGACCGCCACTTCATCATCCAAGCTGCCCATGTCGGCCGCAATGGACGACGAGGGAGAGGGCGCTCATAAGGCACGTCGTGTCGGTGAGCGCAGCCACAATACTGCACAGAGCTCCGCGAGCCATGGTCCATACCCCACCGTCCTACTAGCACAAGCTACTCCGACATTAGCTGGGGAGAAGCCATGGCTGCGGCAGCTACGGTGGCAGCGGCTCCGAGACCTCCTCCACGTCCCTCCAAGGAGGGTCGCGACACACACCCTCGGGACGACGACCTGGGTCGTTGCACAAAAAAAAGACACTTGTGGCAAGGGACGTAGAACCAAGCTCAGCCACCTCCCCCTGGTGAAGGTTGCCGGCGGGCAACAGCGCGAGAGAGTGCTCCTTATGACACTGCCAGGAGTAAGAGCGCTACCCACGCCTTCGGTCGTCCGGCCCCCAAGACCGTGGGAGAAGCTCTAGCACAGGCTCATCTGCTGCTGAACTTTCCTCCTACGCTGGAGTTAATGGAGGACTGGAGGGCAACCATCCAGAGCCTGTTGAGCTTTGCCAACAAAGACAAGCTAGATGTCGAGGGTTGCTCGCATGCATGGCGCGTGACCCCTGTGGGGCCCACCTCCGGGCTCGACGTCGGCGGGGCCCCCATGGTCTAATCACCCCCATGACAGCAGCATCCCACGTGCCGGCCCAATGAACTAGACGTGCTGGATCAAGCTTCAATAGACCCGTGACTCAATAGGACCAGTGTCAAGTCTTGAAGGACCGACGGGGGGAGGATGCACACCAAAATCGAGAGGCAGCATGAGACACACTGCCAGTGCGATGGTCGCATGGACCCAGCTAATGACGAACCTGTGCTCGACCTGCTCGGTAGCTTTCCCTACGAGGCACGATGCCCGACATTGATCTGTGAGCTGTGGTAAGTCCGCTGGCCTTCTAGCATGGCCTTCAAACAAGAACTCCGATAGAAATATGACGGCAACATCAACCCGTCGGAGTTACTAGGCATCTACACCATTGTGGTGCAGTCTGCCGAGGACGAGAAGGTTCTAGCCAACTACTTTTCGTTGGCGTTCAAGCCCAACGTGAGGAGCTGGCTGATGAACTTGCCGGAGGGCAGCCCAGCGATCTTCATGTCTTGCCTCAGCGGGATGGCGAAACCCTCCGAAAATACATCCACAGGTTCAGTCATGTGCAGCATAATATCATGGACATCCACCCCATTGCGGTGATTTCTGCGTTCCACACGAACGTACGCAATCACCGCATGCGCGAGGAGATGAGCATCAACAAGGTGCAGGACGTCGCTGACCTCTATGCCTTGGCCGACAAGTGTGCACGGGTCAAAGAAGGGACATGGATCCCGGGGGAAGACGCTCGCATGGAAATTGACTTTGAGAACAATGAGGGTGCGTCGGTCTCCTCGAACAAGGGAGGTAAGAGCAACAAGAAGCGCAAAGGGAAGGCAGTTATGGCGGTCGAGAATTCCGGCAAACCTAACACAAGCAAGAAGCCCAAGCATGAGGGGCCCGACAAGGATGTTGCCGTGTGCTCTGGGGATGAAGAAGCAGCGGCATGCGCGATGACCGGCAAGTGATACGTCTCCAATGTATCTATAATTTATGAAGGTAACATGCTATGCTTACAACAATTTTATGTGATTTTGGTATAATTTTATTAGAACTAACCCGGACTGACGTTGTTTTCTGCAGAACTACCATGGTGTCATTTTTGTGCAGAAATAAAAGTTCCCGGAATTGTCTAAAAATTTACGGAGAATGTTTTTGGAAAATATAAAAAATAATAGAGCTAAGAGCTAGGCCACGAAGTGGACCAGGAGGTCACAAGCCTGCGTGGCGCGGCCACCCCCCTGGCCGCGGCCCTGTGGCTTGTGACCTCCTCGGGAACCTTCCTGACATGACTCCAATGCTAAGTACTCCTGTAAATACCCAAACATCCGAAAAGAAATCTAGATCGGGAGTTCTGCCGCCACAAGCCTCTGTAGCCACAAAAAACCAATCGAGAGCCCATTCCGACACCCTTCCGGAGGGGGAAACCATCACCGGAGGCCATCTTCATCATCCCGACGGTCTCCATGATGAGGAGGGAGTAGGTCACCCTCAGGGCTGAGGGTATGTACCAGTAGCTATGTGTTTGATCTCTCTCTCTTGTGTTCTTGAGATGGGATGATCTTGATGTATCGCAAGATTTATTACTATAGATGAATCATATGGAGTTTTCACCTATCTATCTTCTTGTGATGAATTGAGTTTTCCCTTTGAAGTTTTCTTATCGGATTGAGTCTTTAAGTATTTGAGAACACTTGATGTACGTCTTGCGATGGGATATCTACGGTGAAAATGGGGTGTTCTATTGATCCACATGATGTATGTTTTGGTGGTCAACTTGCAGGTTCCATGACCTTGGGAATCTATGCATAGGGGTTGGCTCATGTTGTCCTCTTGACTCTCCGGTAGAAACTATGGGGCACTCTTTTAAGGTCTTTGTGTTGAATTGAACATGATGAATCTGAAATTGTGTGATGCATATCGTATAATCAAGCCCATGGGTACTTGTGGTGAGATTGGAGTATCTAGGTGACATTAGGGTTTTGGTTGATGTGTATCGTAAGGTGTTATTTTAGTACGAACTCTAGGGCTGTTCGTGACACTTATAGGGATAACTCATAAGATTGATCGGAAAATATAACTTTGAGGTGGTTTCGTACCCTACAATAATTTCATCGTTTATTCTCCGCTATTTGTGACTTTGGAGTGAACTCTTTGTCGCAAGTGTGGACTTATATATGATTCAACTATGTTAGTATTGTTGGGAGAACTTGCACTAGTGAAAGTATGGACCCTAGGCCTTGGTTCCAAGCATTTATACAATGTTTTGCTTGCTGTTTTTATATTTTCACATTACAAAAACCTATATCTACCATCCATATTACACTTGTATCACCATATCTTCGCCGAACTACTACACCTATACAATTTACCATTGTATTGGGTGAGTTGGGGACACAAGAGACTCTTTGTTGTTTGATTGCAGGGTTGCTTGAGGGAGACCGTCTTCATCCTATGCCTCCCACAGACTGATAAACCTCATGTCATCCACTTGAGGGAAACTTGCTATTGTCCTATGATACGTCTCCGTCGTATCTACTTTTCCAAACTCTTTTGCCCTTGTTTTGGACTCTAATTTGCATGATTTGAATGGAACTAGCCCGGACTACCGCTGTTTTCAGCAGAATTGCCATGGTGTTGTTTTTGCGCAGAAATAAAAGTTCTCGGAATGACGTGAAAATTTACGGAGAATTTTTGTGGAATATATAAAAAATACCGGCGCAAGAGTCAACGGAGGAAGTGGAGCTGTGAGCCCACAAGCCCACCAGGCGCGCCCCCTGGCCGCGCCTGGCAGGCTTGTGGGCCCCACAAAGCTCCACCGCCTCCAATCTCAGCTCTATTTAGCCTCTTTCGTCCGGAAAAAAACTCAAGGAGAAGAGTTCATCGCGTTTTATGATACGGAGGCGCCGCCACCTCCTGTTCTTCCTCTGGAGGGCAGATGCGGAGTCCGTCCTGGGCTCCGGAGAGGGGAAATCGTCGCCATCATCATCATCAACCTTCCTTCATCGCCAATTCCATGATGCTCTTCACCGTTCATGAGTAATCTCATCGTACGCTTGCTGGACGGTGATGGGTTGGATGAGATCTATCATGTAATTGAGTTAGTTTTGACGGGCATTGGTCCCTAGTATCCACTATGTTCTGAGATTGATGTTGCTACTACTTTGCCATGCTTAATGCTTGTCACTAGGGCCTGAGTGCCATTATTTCAGATCTGAACCTATTATGTTGTCGCCAATATATGTGTGTTCTTGATCCTATCTTGTAAGTTGTAGTCACCGACTATGTGTTATGACCTGGCAACACCGGAGTGACAATAGCCGGAACCACTCCCGGAGATGACCATAGTATGAGGAGTTCATGTATTCACCAAGTGTTAATGCGTTGGTCCGGTTCTTTATTAAAAGGAGAACCTTAATATCCCGTAGTTTCCATTAGGACCTTGCTGCCACGGGAGGGATGGACAATAGATGTCATGCAAGTTCTTTTCCCTAAGAACGTATGACTACATACGGAATACATGCCTACATTAGATTGACGAACTGGAGCTAGTTACATATCTCTCCGTGTTATAACTGTTGCATGATGAATAGCATCCGGCATAATCATCCATCACTGATCCAATGCCTACGAGTCTTTTACTACTGGCCCTTGCTACGTTACTTTGCTTCTACTGCTGTCACTACTACTACTGTTACTCTGTTGGTACTGCTGTTACTCTACTGCTACTGGTTACTATTGCTACTGCTGCTATCATACTACCTTGCTACTGATACTTTGCTGCATATACTAAGTCTTTTAGGTGTGGTTGAATTGAGAACTGAACTGCTAATACTTGAGAATATTCTTTGGCTTCCCCTTGAGTCGAATCAATAAATTTGGGTTGAATACTCTACCCTCGAAAATTGTTGCGGTCCCCTATACTTGTAGGTTATCAAGACTATTTTCTGGCGCCGTTGCCGGGGAAGCATAGCTCTATTCTCTCAGTCACTTGGGATTTACTTCTGCTGGTCACTATGAGGAATCCGAAAGATCTAAGAACTAATGTCTTGCCCTCAACTACAAGGACAGGTAAGGAACTGCCATCTAGCTCTTCACTTGATTCACCTTCAGTTATGAGTAAGTTTGTGACACCACCTCGTGCTAGAAATCTTGATATGTCGCATGTGGTTGATGATGCTACTTCTTCTGCCCATGATGCTTATGATGATGCTATTCTTGATACTGCTTTGCCACTTGGTGCATTCCTTGATGCACAAATTGCTAGAGTTGCTGCTAGATGTGATGATACTTCTGAAACTGCTGAGATTATTGAAGTAGAACGTGCTATTTTGCCTGCTAGAGCTACCTCTCCTAGATATGAATTGCCTGATATGCCTAAGCGTTATGTTATGGAGGAAGATATAGCTGAGTATTTTCTTGCGTGTAAGGATAGCTATGATGTTGAGAATTTACTGCTCAAGTGGAAAGAAAAATCTCTGAACGCTTGGATGAAATACGACCCGAAGTTTGCTACTTCGCCTATCTTTGTGATCGATAAGGATTATGAATTTTCTATCGACCCTGAGCTAATCACTCTGGTCGAATCTGATCCTTTTCACGGTTATGAGTCTGAAACGGTTGTAGCCCATCTTACCAAAATGCACGATATAGCCACCCTATTCACTAGTGAGGAAAAGATTCGCTACTACTATATCCTCAAGCTATTTCCTTTCTCGTTAAAGGATGATGCTAAGACTTGGTTCACTTCTCTTGCTCCTGGTTGTGTGCATAGCCCCCAGGATATGGTCTACTACTTCTCTGAGAAATATTTCCCTGCCCATAATAAGCAAGCTGCCTTGCAGGAAATATACAACTTTGCGCAAGTTGAAGAAGAGAGTCTCCCACAAGATTGGGGGAGGCTCGTCGAGCTACTGAATGCTTTGCCTGATCACCCTCTTGAGAAGAATGAAATACTTGATATCTTCTATAATGGACTTACCGATGCTTCTAGAGACCACCTAGATAGTTGTTTTGGTTGTGTTTTTAGGGAACGAACTGTAGAACAAGCTAAGATCCTATTGAATAATATCTTGTGCAATGAGAATGCTTGGACTATTCCCGAACCACCTCCTAAGCCAACTCCGAAGAAAAGAGGTATTCTATTCCTCAGTCTTGAAGATATGCAAGAAGCTAAGAAATCTATGAAAGAGAAAGGCATTAAATCTGAAAATGTCAAAAATCTACCACCTATCCAAGAGATCCATGGTCTTGATAACCCGATACAGTTAGTAGAAGTAAATTCTCTGTGTAGATTCAATGAGCGTGATATTCCTTTTGATAAACCTGCTAGCTTATGCCTGGATGAATTTGATAACTTTGTTGCCAAACAACAAAGTTTCAATGATTACGTTAGCAGACAATTGGAACAGAATGCTCGTATGTTTAGTCATTTAAGTGTTTGTCTGGACAGAAATGTCAATGATCTTAAGCTTGTGAGTAAACATACCTCTATGATAACTACTCAAGTAGAACAAGTACTTAAAGCTCAGAATGACTTGCTCAATGAGTTGAATGACAATTCTGTCAGAGTCGTCACAAGAGGCGGTAGAATGACCCAGGAACCTTTGTATCCCAAGGGTCATCCTAAGAGAATTCAACAAGATTCTCAAGGAGTTAGCACTGATGCACCTAGTCATCCTAGAAAGAAGAAGAAAGATGATAGGGATTTGCACGCTAGAAACCCTGTTGCTGCTACACCTGAGAATCCAAACGATGTCTCTGTCTCTAATGCTGAAACACAATCTGGTGATGAACATGAGCCTAATGATAATATCAATAGTGATGTTCATGACGATGCTCAACCTAGCAACGATAAGGATGTGGAGATTGAATCTGTTGATCTTGATAACCCACAACCTAAGAATAAGAGATACGATAAGAACGACTTTGCTGCTAGGAAGCATGGTAAAGAAAGGGAACCATGGGTTCAGAAACCCATGCCCTTTCCTCCCAAACCATCCAAGAAAAAGGCTGATGAGGATTTTGAGCGATTTGCTGAAAGGATTAGACCTCTCTTTCTGCAAATGCCTTTGGCAGATATGCTCAAAATGTATCCGTGTGCTAAGTACATGAAGGATATTTTGACTAATAAGAGGAGGATACCTGAGGTTGAGATTTCCACCATGCTCGCTAATTATACCTTCAAGGGTGGAACTCCTAAGAAACTAGGTGATCCCGGTGTGCCCACTATACCTTGCTCCATTAAAGGCAACTATGTTAGGACTGCTTTATGCGACCTTGGAGTCGGTGTTAGTGTTATGCCTCTCTCTCTATTGTAGACTTGAACTGGATAAGTTGACACCCACTGAAATCTCTCTGCAAATGGCCGACAAATCAATTGCTTTCCCTATCGGAATTTGCGAGGATGTGCATGTTGTGGTTGCTAACATCACTATCTTAATAGACATTGTTATTCTCGATATTCCCAAGGATGATGCCCTGGCGGTCATCCTTGGAAGACCCTTTTTAAACACTGCAGGGGATGTTATAGATTACAACAAAGGCAATGTCACTTTCCATGTCAACGGTAATGAGCATATGGTGCACTTTCTGAAGAAACAATATTGAGTACATTGCATCAATGCTATCGAAAGAACTTCATTGATTCTTATTGGGAGCTTTGAATGCCCTATACCTAGTGTTAAGATGAAGTATGATTTTCTTGTTGGGGAGATGCGCATCCCCATTGAGGTAACCTAGTGACTATTCGAAAATTCTCCGTCTTCTTTTGCGATTCCAAAAAGTTTGTCAAGGAGACTTGATCAACCTCATTGACGGATTTCTTTCGATGACCATGAGATGGATGAATTGAGGAGTCACAAACCTCAGTTCCAAGCTTTCACCTTTGGTTGCTTAGAAGAAAAATGATAGATCTAGTTTAGTTTTCCCTCTTTTCTGCTTTTAGCGTCCCGTAGAAAAGTACCCCGAAAATAAAAGTTCTCCGAATGCCGTGAAAATCAAGTATGATTTTTTCTGGAATTTTTGAAAAATACTGAGACGAAGAGCTAGTCAGGGGGCTGCACCAGTGGGCCACAAGCCCTGGAGGCGCGGGCACCCCCCTGGCCGCGCCTACCAGGCTTGTGGGGCCCACATGCACCCCCTCCACTCATTCTAGCTCCCATCTGCTTCTCCTACCTCCAGAAAAAATTGTTTCACAACTCAAACACGTGTTCTTCCTTTTCTTGCTTGGATTTTTGGTCTCCTTGCTCAAAGCACCATTCACCAAACTGATTTGGGGAAATTGCTCCTTGGTAAGTGACTCCTCCATTGGTCCAATTAGTTTTCGCTCTAGTGCCTTATATTTCGCGTATTTTTGCTGCCTTGGTGACCCTGTTCTTGAGCTTTGCATGCTAATTTTAGCTGGTCCCAAGTAGTTTTGATGCGTAATATGGCCTCTAGGCGCTTGTGGGAGTAGTTGCTACGAGTTTCGTTGGACCTTGTTCACTTTTCCTTAGAATCACTAAAAATTTCAGAAAATTTCAGAGGTAGAAAAAGGAAAAGATGAGGAGGTTCTTAAGAGGCTCTTCAAGCCGTGACCCCGAGGATGATGGAAGTGAGACGAAGAAACCCAAGTATCCGGTTCCCCGAGTTGCAGAATTCGAGCGTGCGAGTGGCCAAGCGATGTGTTCTCATGTGCCGTCGGGCTTTATGAGGACTTCTATTACTTGGTGGAGAACGCAGGCCTTACCGCCTTCGTTGAAGATAAGTGTCTACAATACCTCCTCCTCACTAATATTTTCGTGCAAAGCTTTAACTTCCATCCAAGGAAGAATCGTCCTATGGTTGAGTTCAAATTATATGATATCCCCCAGCGCATGTCACTCCAGGATTTTTTGCAATGTTTGCAAATTGCCTTTTGTTGGGGATATTCATGAACCTCGTCCACGGGACTTGGAGGCTTTCATAGATACTATTGATGTAGGAGAGGAGAGAGGAGTGTCTTGCGCTAGAGCTCCTAGCGTACATTTTCCCGTGCTTCGGTACTTCTCACTATTCGTGGGAAAATGTTTGAATGGCCGTGGGAAGGCTGGGTCCCTTAGCTCCCCAGATCTTGTGGTCTTGCGCGAAGCCCTTTATAATGATAAAACTTATAGCTTGGGCGCTATAGTAGCTCAACGGTTGAACACAAACCGTTCTAAAGGCGTTGTCTATGGAGGTATCTATGCTACCCGTCTTGCTAGACACTTTGAGATACCTATTAGACTGGACGAGGAAGAAGAGATTCTTCTTCCTGAGCGATATCTATAGTATGATAGCATGGTTCGCCATGAATTTCTTGATAGAGATGTAAATAGAAGGATGATTTATAACCTGGTATTTAGTCAGGGTACTCGTGAGACTATTACTTTGCCTGCTCCTTCTTTGTTCAATCTTCATGTAGGCAGGTACATTATTATGCCCTTGGACATCTATGCATATTGGGGCATAGCCCAACCACAGGTGCCCATGCCCGAGCCACCAGTCGAGTACCAGACGCCAGTTTATCAGTGGGAGCCAGAGGAGCTCACACAGCAGTGGCACCCTCAGTACACTCCAGGGTACCCCGAAGCTGGTTATTTCCCTCCTTGGGAGTAGCCCAACTTAGGCCAAAAGCATAAGCTTGGGTGAGTACGTGTTTCTCACCGACTTTATATTCTTGCTTACGCTTTCACTTTGTTAGTCGGTGTTCACACTTTGCCACTGTATCATCCATGCTAGTTTATTTCTTTCTCTCATTTTTCTTTTCGTGTGTTCTTCTAGTTTGAGAAAACCCAAAATTATTTTCTTGTTCTTCTTTTGCTTGTTGGGAGCTTTCCCGTGTAAATAGTTTTCTTTTTATTTGGGTCAAGGTAGAAGACCATGGTTACAATGTTTAGTGGCTCTCGCATGCTTATCAGTTTATCTGTCAAAGAGCCATATTATTCTGTCTTCTCCTTTGTGTTTGCCTGCAGATTCCAGCTTACTCCAATGCACGAGCACTCTTATTATTGTTCACATCATTCGGTCATGCAAGTGAAAGGCAATAATGATGATATATGATGAAGTGACTGATCCTGGAAAAGCTGGTATGAACTCGATCTGTTTTGTTTTTGTAAATATGACTAGCTCATCGTTCCTGATTTAGCTTTGTTGTGAGATAAACATGTTTGCAATGACAACTTAGAGATCATAGTTTCTGATGCCATGCTTAATTAGCTAGGAGCTTATAATGGTTTGTCTTGGATGCCAACATGAATTTTGAGATGACTGTGATGTAGTATGATAGGATGGTATCCTCCTTTGAATGATTCAGGTGGCTTGACTTGGCGCATGTTCACGCATGTAGTTGAAACAAAATCAACATAGCCTCTATGATATTCATGTTCATGGTGATTTATGTCCTACTCATGCTTGCACTCATTGTTGGTTAATCTCAATGCATTTTGATGACTGTTGTCGCTCTCTAGTTGGTCGCTTCCCAGTCTTTTGCTAGACTTCACTTGTACTAAGCGGGAATACTACTTGTGCATCCACTTCCATAAACCGAAAGTTGTTCCCTATGAGTCCACCATACCTACCTATATGCGGTATCTATCTGCCATTCCAAGTAAATTTGCATGTGCCACTCTCTAAACCTTCAAAAAATAATTTGTTTTGCATGCCCGAACCGCTCATGTGGTGACAAGGGGCTATCGGTATCTTCCATGCTAGGCGTGTGATCCTCTAAATGTGTTTATTCACTATCATTCACGAGAAAGGGGCCAGTAATTGGAATGCCCAGTTCCATGCTCAAATCGAAAAGATAATTGCAAACAAAACTCCCCCTGGATTGATGTTGGTATGGACGACACCCGAGTATTCGGCTAGTCGTGGAGTGTGATTGATCGGTGGTGGGGGAGTCAAAACTTTACTTTTTTTGTTTGGGAACCGCCTATAGCATGTGTAGCGTGGAAGATGGTAAAAACTCTTGGTCATTGCGTTGACAATGAAAGCATGCCACCCAAAATTATTTATCTCTGTTTTCAAAGCTTGAGCTCTGGCACCTCTGCAAATCAATGCTTCCCTCTGCGAAGGGCCTGTCTATTTATGTTCCTGTTGAGTCATCCTCTTCTTAGAAAAGCACCAATTAGAGAGCACCTCCATCATTTTTATGCTTTGCTTTTGACTGATATTGACTATGACTGCGACTGGATCTTCTTTGACATGAATTACAATGTTTAGTCAGCCCTTGGTCTTTGAAGGTGCTCTGCATTTATGTTTTGCGGTCTCGGAAAGAGCTAGCGAGATACCATCTATTTACACTGCTTCATGCTTGTTTTGATTGAAGTGTTGACGTTTGAAACTTATTATTATTTGCTCGCTAGTTGATTATGCCATTGATATGAGTTTACCGTGATACCTAGATGTCATTTGCTTATGTGGTTTGCTTGTGATCTTGCTGAAATTCTGGTTATGACTTGGACATAGTTGCAACAACAAGATCAGACAGAGTTCGTAAAAGTTTATATTTTGTCTCTTTAAGTTTGTCAACTGAATTGCTTGAGGACAAGCAAGGTTTTAAGCTTGGGAGAGTTGATACGTCTTCGTCGTATTTACTTTTCCAAACTCTTTTGCCCTTGTTTTGGATTCTAATTTGCATGAATTGAATGGAACTAACCCGGACTAACGTTGTTTTCAGCAGAATTGCCATGGTGTTGTTTTTGCGCAGAAATAAAAGTTCTCGGAATGACCTGAAAATTTGCGGAGAATTTTTGTGGAATATATAAAAAATACTGGCGCAAGAATCAACGGAGGAAGTGGAGCTGTAGCCCACAAGCCCACCAGGCGCGGACCCCCCTGGCCGCGCCTGGCAGGCTTATGGGCCCCACAAAGCTCCACCGTCTCCAATCTCAGCTCTACTTAGCCTCTGTCATCCGAAAAAAAATTAAGAAGAGGAGTTCATCGTGTTTTACGATACGGAGGCGCCGCCAGCTCCTGTTCTTCCTCTGGGAAGTAGATATGGAGTCCGTTCTGGGCTCCGGAGAGGGGAAATTGTCGCCATCATCATCATCAACCTTCCTTCATCGCCGATTCCATGATGCTCTTGACCGTTCGTGAGTAATCTCATCGTAGGCTTGCTGGACGGTGATGGGTTGGATGAGATCTATCATGTAATCGAGTTAGTTTTGACGGGGATTGATCCCTAGTATCCACTATGTTCTGAGATTGGTGTTGCTACTACTTTGCCATGCTTAATGCTTGTCACTAGGGCCCGAGTGCCATGATTTCAGATCTGAACCTATTATGTTGTCACCAATATATGTGTGTTCTTGATCCTATCTTGCAAATTGTAGTCACCTACTATGTGTTATGACCCGGCAACCCCGGAATGACAAACTGCCAAAACCACTCCCGGAGATGAGCATAGTATGAGGAGTTCATTTATTCACAAAAGTGTTAATGCGTTGGTCCAGTTCTTTATTAAAAGGAGAACCTTAATATCCCGTAGTTTCCATTAGGACCCCGCTGCCACGGGAGGGATGGACAATAGATGGCATGCAAGTTCTTTTCCCTAAGCACGTATGACTACAAACGGAATACATGCCTACATTAGATTGACGAACTGGAGCTAGTTATATATCTCTCCGTGTTATAACTGTTGCATGATGAATAGCATCCGGCATAATCATCCATCACCGATCCAATGCCGACGAGTCTTTTACTACTGGTCCTTGCTACGTTACTTTGCTGCTACTTTTACTCTGTTGCTACAGCTGTTACTCTACTGCTACTGGTTACTGTTGCTATTGCTGCTATCATACTTCCTTGCTACTCATACTTTGCTGCATATACTAAATCTTTCAGGTGTGGTTGAATTGACAACTCAACTGCTAATACTTGAGAATATTCTTTGGCTTCCCCTTGAGTCGAATAAATAAATTTGGGTTGAATATTCTACCCTCGAAAACTATTGCGATCCCCTATACTTGTGGGTTATCATCCTACAAAACTCTGCGCTTGGAGTCCCAACAGGAATCTACATGAAGAAGGTTGTGTAGTAGACATCAAGCTCTTTTTTGGCACCATTGTCAGGGAGGTGAGTGATTGAAGGTATATCTTTCCATTTTGCAATCAAATCTTTTAGTTTCTTGTTTTCACTAGTTTGGTTTTATAATAGAAAACTACAAAAAAAAATTGGAATGGAGGTTGCCTCATATGCTTCATCTTTTTAATATGTTCCGTGAAAAAGATGGAAGGGAAAATTGTGCTCAGGTGTTAGAAGAAGAAGTTATTAAAATGTTTGGCACTAAATGTTTGAGTGATGAGCATGATAGCAATATTTTTAGTATGATTTCTCTGAATATTCATGATGCTAATGATATCAAAGCCACAAGCTTGGGGATGCTATGCTTGATGAATATGATATTTTTAGTCCCCCAAGTTTTGATGAGCAAAACTATTAGGATGATAGCATGCCTCCTATGTATGATGATTATTGCAATGACATGTATGCTATAATGAGTGATAGTAACCATGAAACTTGTTATCATGATTTTAATATTCGAAGTGTTTATGTCAATCAAGTACCTCATGGTAGTTATTTCGTTGAGTTTTCTCCCACTATTATGAATGAGAAGAAGTTTGCTTATGTGGAGAGTGATAAATTTTCTATGCTTGTAGATCATGAAAATAATGCTTTATGTGATAGTTATATTGTTTAATTCCTTGATGATGCTACTGAAAATTATTATGAGGGAGGAACATATGCTTGTAGGAATTGCAATAATATCAAGTTTCCTACCTATGTGTTCAAAGTTTTGAAGTTGTGCTTATTTTGTCTTCCTATACTAGTTGCTTCTTTCCCTATAAATTGTTTGCTCACAAAATCCCTATGCATAGGAAGTGGGTTAGACTTAAATGTTCTTGTCATGCGATTCATGATGCTCTTGTGCATGTTTCAATTATTATTCTTATATGAGCATCATTGAAATCATCATGCCTAGCTAAAAGGCATTAAAGAAAAGCGTTTGTTGGGAGACAACCCAACATTTTTTTACTTTCTGTTTTGATGTGTTCACATGATTAATCTACTGTAGTAATCATGTTTTGTGTCTTCTATTTCAATAGAGTGCCAAGTCAAGCCTTTGGGATAGAGTGGAAACTTGTTTGTTTGATTCTGTGCAAAAATAGAAAGTTTTGCATCGAGTAGATGAATTATGTGATTTTACTAGAGAGTCAAAATATTCTGAAATTTTGACACAACATTGATAAACAAATTCTTCAGGTTGTCCTAATTTTCCATAATTGTCTGAGACAGGTAAGTATGGTTACACTACAGATCTTTAAAGACTATTCTATTTTTGACAGAGTCTATTTTGCATGCAGTTGCTTGTTTTAGTGTTCCCATAGCTAATATCCAGTGAGATAAATTATGTGAGTGATAGAATACAGTAGTTATTATGTGATAACAATTATGAATCTTTTCTTGACAGTACTAAAGTGAATGATCTATCTTTATTACACTAACCCTTCTCACAAAGTTCCTTTAAGTTTTGTGTGATTGAAGTATTCAAGTTCTTGGTCAGACACCGATATGAGGAGAATAAGGAGTTATAAGAACCTAAGCTTGGGGATTCCCAAGTCACCCCAAGGTAATTTCCAAGTAATACTCAAGCGTCTAAGCTTGGGGATGCCCCGGAAGGCATCCCCTCTTTCGTCTCCAACATTATCGGTACATCTTACTTGGAGCTAGATTTTTATTCGTCACATCATATGTGTTTTGATTGAAGCATCATGTTATTTTGTTTTTCTTTGTTAGATGCTATTTATAATCTTCTTCTCCAATAAAAAGTTCCAAGAATTGCATTTAGAATGCTTAAATTGCAGGTGTGATGTGTGTTGTACAAAAACAAAAACTTTTGCTGTATTATTTGAATTATGGTATTTTACTGGAACGTGGGAAGTTTCTGAAATTTTAACACAGTACTATAATACAAATTCTTTAGCTTGTCCTAAATTTTCATAATTTTGCGAGTTAGAGAAGTACACTGGTTTAATAAATTGCTACAGACTGTTTTGTTTGGATAGGTTGCTGTCATAGTTTTGTTATCTACTTATCCTATAGTTTCCGTAGCCTATATTGGTAGATATAAATTGTGGAAACGATAGTAAACAGTAGATGATGTTTGAAAATTATTGTGCAACTTGTCTTGGCAGCACCTGAAGTGTTGATTTATTCTTATGTGTGGATGAAGTTTTCGCGAATAGGTGAAACCACGATATGAGAGGATTGAACGAGATACAAAAGCTCAAGCTTGGGGATGCCCAAGGCAACCCAAGTAAATATTTCAAGAAGTCTCCAGCATCTAAGCTTGGGGATGCTACGCTTCCCACCTCTCTTCATCAACAATTATCGGTTAGCCTATGTTGAGCCCAATTTTTTTATTCGTTCACATGATGAGTCCTATTCTTGGAGTGCTCATTTTTTTTCTTGATGTTTAAATAAAATACTCATATCTAAAAACCTTTATTGAGAGAGATAGAAATTCCTTACATAGCTACTTGATTGTTTGATTACCCATAGATCTTCACTTATATGTTTTGGAGTAGTTTTGTCATTTACTCTCGTGCTTCACTTCTATCCTATGAGTAATTGGTTGAATGAATTGAATATCATAAATCTCATATTATATATATTTTATATGCTTATCCCATGGGGACTAATGACTTCACATATAAGAGGTATAGGTGGTAAAATTTATCGAAAGTTAGCAAACACCGCATTGGTCACTTGAACAATTCATGAAAGAATATTGAAGGAAGAGAGATTTCACATATAAATATACTATCTTGGAAATCTTCTATGATTATGAATACCCGTTAATTATTTTCAAACTTTAGCAAATCATTTGAACTTGGACAAGGAAGACAATGTAATGAGTTATGCTTGGGTACATTTGTATAGAAGTTATATTGTTGTGGATCCTCCAACATGTGGTGCTTGCTTTCACCTCATACTGGCCAAAACTTCCGCACCAAGTAGAAATACTACTTGTGCATCCAAATACCCTTAAACCCAACGTTGTTCCATATGAGCCACCATACCTACCTATATGTGGTATTTACCTATCGTTCCAAGTAAATTTGCATGTGCCAAACTCTATGCCCGAATCGCTCAATATAGTGACTAGGGGCTGTTAGTATCTTCCATTCTAGGTGAGTTATTCTCACGATATGTGTTGATTCACTATCATTCACGAGAAAGTGGCTGCTATTCGGGATGCCCAGTCCCATCCTCAAAAAATTAAAATCAAAATATAATGAAACAAAACTCCCCCAGGATTGTTGTTTGTATGGACGGTACCCGTGGATTCGACCCGCGGTGGAGTGTAAATTATTGGTGGAGGGGGAGTAAAACTTTACCATTGTGTTTGGGAACGGCCTATAATGTATCTAGCATGGAAGATACCGAGATCTGTCTCGGTTGTTATGTTGACAATGGAAGCATACCGCTCAAAATTATTATTCCTCTCTGTTTTAAAATCTTGAGCACTGGCACCTATGCAAATCAATGCTTTCCACTGTGAAGGGCCTATCTTTTAGTTTCTAGTACTTACCTTTATACAAGAGTCATGGTGATCTTCACCACTTCCTATATTTCGCCTTTTTCTCTTGGCAAGCATCATGTGGTGGGGAAAGATCCAAGCATATATGTCCATTCAAATATATTTGATCATGAACTATTATTGTTGACAATTATCTATATGATAAATAAGTTGGGAGGAGAAACTTTAAGCCCCTATCTTTCTCTGTGTTCGACGGATGCCATTTGCTCTAAAAGTATGCTTTGAGTGTTAGCAATAATGGAAGACTATATGATAGTTGAGTATGGGGAATTTGCTAAATCAAAAGATCTTACATAGACCCTTCCTGAAAATAAGATGAATTGCAATTGTTTGGTGACTGAAAGCACAGTTTCTTAGTGTTCAAGAAACTTTATTGTCTATACTTTAACACGTGAATAGCTTGTTACTTAATCATGAGAAGTTTTATGAGACGAGCTACTGTTTATGATATATAATGACGCGAGAAAAAAGAGAGTGAATTTTTCATTCATCAAACTTGTGCACTTGCTACCATTCGCACTTCATAAATTATTTATTTTATCATTTGCCTACTCGAGGACGAGCATGAATTAAGCTTGGGGATGCTAATACGTATCCAACGCATCTACAATTTATGAAGTATTTATTCCATGTTTACAACAATTTTATATGATTTTGGTATGATTTTATTAGAACAAACCCGGACTGACGCTGTTTTCAGCAGAACTACCATGGGGTCATTTTTGTGCAGAAATAAAAGTTCTCGGAATGGGCTAAAATTTGCGGAGAATAATTTTGGAAAATATAAAAAATACTGGAGCAAAGAGCTGGGCCAGGAAGTCGACCAAGAGGTCACAAGCCTGCCACGCGCGGCCACCCCTTAGCCGCGGCCCTATGGCTTGTGACCTCCTCGGGACCTTCCTAACGTGATTCGAATGCTAAGTATTCCTATAAATACCCAAACCTCCAAAAAGAAACCTAGATAGGGAGTTCCGCTGCCCTAAGCCTCTATAGCCACGAAAAACCAATCGGGAGCCTGTTCCGGCATCCTGCCGGAGGGGGAAACTATCACCGGAGGCCATCTTCATCATCCTAGCGGTCTCCATGATGAGGACGGAGTAGTTCACCCTCGGGGCTAAGGTTATGTACGAGGATCTAGGTGTTTGATATCTCTGTGTCTCTCGTGGTATTGAGATGGCACGATCTTGATGTATCGTATTGAGATGGCACGATCTTGATGTATCGCGAGCTTTATTAATATAGATGAATCATATTGAGTTTTCCCCTCTCTATCTTCTTATGATGAATTGACATTTCCCTTTGAAGTTTTCTTATTGGATTGAGTATTTAAGGATTTGAGAACCATTGATGTATGTCTTGCAATGGAATATCTGTGGTGACAATGGGTTGTTCTATTGATCCACTTGATGTATGTTCTGGTGGTCAACTTGCGGGTTCCGTGAGATTGGGAGTCTATGCATAGGGATTGGCACATGTTGTTGTCTTAACTCTCCGGTAGAAACTTTGGGGCACTCTTTGATGTTCTTTGTGTTGGATTGAACATGATGAATCTGAAATTGTGTGATGCATATCGTATAATCAAGCTGATGGGTACTTGTGGTGACATTGGAGTATCTAGGTGACATTAGGATTTTGGTTGATGTGTATCTTAAAGTGTTATTTTAGTACGAACTCTTGGGCTTTTCGTGACACTTGTAGGGATAGCTCATAAGACTGATCGGAAAAGATAACTTTGAGGTAGTCTCGTTCCCTACAATAATTTCTTCGTTTGTTCTCCGCTATTTGTGACTTTGGAGTGTACTCTTCGTCGCATGTGGGGGGTTTATATATGATTCAACTATGTTAGTATGGTTGGGAGAACTTGCACTAGTGAAAGTATGGACGCTAGGCCTTGTTTCCCAGCATTTATACAATGTTTTGCTTGTTATTTACTATTAGTTACCTTGGTGTTTTTATATTTTCAGATTACAAAAACCTATATCTAGCATCCATATTACACTTGTATCACCATCTCTTCGCCGAACTAGTACACCTATACAATTTACCATTGTATTGGGTGTGTTGGGGGCACAAGAGATTATTTGTTATTTGATTGCATGGTTGCTTGAGAGAGACCATCTTCATCCTACGCCTCCCACGGATTGATAAACCTTAGGTCATCCACTTGAGGGAAACTAGCTATTGTCCTACATAACTCTGCGCTTGGAGGCCCAACACGAGTCTACAAGAAGAAGGTTGTGTAGTAGACATCAGCAAGCTGCAATACAAGATCTAGCCCACCAAGGTCCACGACATCAACGAGTGCTGCCAAGTAGAACAACTTGCTGAGAAGCAGAAGCAAGAGTATGAAAGGTGCGGGAAGGAGAAGGGCCGAGACGATGCAGAAGGGTATGATAAGAAGAACCACGACGACCAAGGTGGCCGTCCTGGCAAGGCCAAACAACAGAAGGAGAAGCCCGCCAGGGTCCAAGACAACCAATTGGGAAGTGAAGATGACGGGGATGGAGAGGAGTTCGACAAACAGGAGTTCCAGAAGGCCATAGATGCTATGTGTGTCAATGGAGGCGCATCTTTGCACTCCTCCAAGAGGCAACTTAAGCAATGGGTCCGCGAAGTCAACATGACAAAGCCAGCGGCAGAAGCAAGGAGACCTCACAAATGTTCCAGCACTCCCATCATCTTCGATGCTGAGGACCACCCTGACCACATCACTGCGGTCAGGTGCGTGCCGCTATAGGTCTTGCCTATGGTGCACAACCTCAGAGTCATGAAGATGTTGGTCGACAGTGGGGCTCACCTGAACTTGATTTCACCAGATGTGATCAAAAGGCCGCAAATCCCCGATTTAGATTTTAAACCCACATGCTCCTTCCAAGGAGTGGACGAGGGGATGTTTCAGCCCCGGGGAAAGATAAACCTTCTAGTCACATTCGATAGCGAGCTCAATTTCACAACGGATAAGGTCATATTCGACGGTTCCAAGATGGCACTGCCGTATAACAAAATCCTAGGTTGTCCCATTGTGGCCAAGTTCATGGCGGTGTCTCACCAAGCCCATAACACGTTAAAGATGTCAGGGCCGATGGGCATCATCACTATCCAAGCAGACAAGAAAGACACGGTGCTTTCATCGACAATATCTACCATGAAGAGGTAGCAGTGTCCGCCAATAAGGCGCCCGCTCCTGCCGGAAGCAAGCCCAAGACCTCCAGCAAGACTCACGACGAATCCACGAAGTGCACCGCTAAGCGGAGCGCACCCGTCGATGGCTCACTTGAGACTTCTACCGCCGGGGGAAAAAGAAACAAAGTACCGTACCCGAGACAAAGCAAGTGACTGTGCGGGAGCACAAAGAGGGAGGTACTTTCACCATAAGTGCCACCCTCGGTAGCAAATAGGAAAGTGCGCTCATCACCTTCCTGTGGGAGAAGGTCGACGTGTTTGCATGGGAACCATCCAACATCCCCGGCGTTCCTAGGGAAGTGATTGAGCACCACCTTGCTGTTTGTTCCCACGTGTGCATCGTCAATAAGAAGGTACATAAGCAAGCTTTGGAACAATAGGAATTCATTGCCGAAAAATTCAAGAAATTGGAACATGTAGGGCTAGTCAGGGGTGTGTTACACCCAACTTGGTCGGCGAATCCAATGGTGGTGCGCATGGCGAACAAGAAGTGGAGACTTTGCATTGATTCTGCAGATGTCAACAAGGCTTGCCCGTAGGACCGTTTACCTTGCCACGCATCGACCAAATCATGGACTCAACCAGTGGCTGCAACCCGTTGTCATTTCTCGGTGCCTACTCTAGTTACCACCCGATATTCATGGTCGAGGAGGACATAGAGAAGACAACCGCCATCTCTCCTTGCGGCACGTACTGCTTAGGGCGCATGCCCTTCGGCCTGAAGAGTGAAAGGTACACCTTCACGAAGGTCGTCCAGATCGTCCTTGGACCACAGTTGCACAGAAATGTGGAGGCCGACATGGACGACATCATAGTCAAGACCAAGGACAAGGCCACGCTGTTCCGAGACCTACAAAAGACTATTGTGAACCTGCACAAGATCAAGTTGAAGCTCAACCCCGAGAAATGCGTGTTCGGGGTCCCATATGGTAAGCTCATTGGTATCCTCATATCACAGCGCGGGATAGAAGACAACCCCACCAAGATTGGGGCCATCGAGCAACTAGAGGTCCCGAAGCACATCAAGGGCGTCCGTCGGCTGGCGGGCAGTCTCGCCGCTCTTAGCCGATTCATCATCTCCAAGTCTGTGGAACAGGCCTTGACATTATTCAAAATATTCAAGAAAGCCTGACCCGTTACATGGACTCTAGAAGAGGAAACAGCGCTGCAAGACCTAAAGAAGTACATATCCTCACCCCAAATCCTAGTGGCGCCCAAACCTCAGGAGCCACTACTATTGTACCTGGGAGCGACAAATCGGGTGGTCAGCATTGTGCTAGTGGCAGAAAGGGAGGTCGAGGAAGGCGAAAATATGACCACCGACCCGAAGACCGATAGTCCCATGTCAACCCCAATAATCCAAGAGCCTGAATCAGAAATGACACAAGAAGTGGAACAGCGGGTGGCGCACAAGAATAAGATGGTGACCATCCGGTATACTTCGTCAGCTCCCTCCTGCTGGGGGCCGGCGCGAGATATTACAGGTTCTAGAAATTGCTTTTTGGCCTCCTCATGGCTTCCCGGAAGGTGCGTCATGATTTCCAAGTGCACCGCATCACAGATGTCACCCGTTTCGCAGTATAGTGGATCCTGAGGAACCCGAAGGCAACCAGGCGGATCGTCGAGTGGGCCTTGGAACTTGCCAGCTTCGACTTGAACTTCAAGATCAGGACAATCATCAAGAGCCGAGCACTAGCATAGTTTGTTGTCGAATGAATGCCAATACCACACAAAGAGATCCCAGAGACGGCCTTTCATGGCAAGGAAACCCCCCAGGCATGGGTCATGTACTTTGACAGAGCTTTTTTGCTGCAAGGCGCCGGTGTCGGAGTACTACACATAGCACCCACCGTGGAGCACCTCAATTATGTGATCTAGATGCACTTCCCCCAAGAAGTATCTACCAACAACATAGCAGAGTATGAAGGTTTGCTTGCCGGAATGCGAGTAGCGGCAGAGTTAGGGATCAGAAGGCTGATTATTCAAGGGGACTTACAACTGGTAGTGTGTCAAGTCAACAAGGAGTATCAAAGCTCCCTGATGGAAGAATATGTTGATGAAGTGAGGAAGTTGGAAGAACGCTTCGACGGTCTACAGATGAAACACGTCCCGACGATGGAGAACAACATCGCTCATGGCTTATCGAAACGAGCAGTTGAGGAATCACGTGTAGTACCAGGAACCTTCGTGCTTCGACTCACCTAGTCATCGATTGCCCCATTGGGGCGGCAAGTTAAGAATAAGAAGATCAGCACCGGCGAGTATTTCCCGGAAGACCCGCCCGTGGCCGCTAAGAAAGTTGCCCGGGAGGATAAAACGCTCGATAGTGAGCCGCAAACTTTGGTAGGTGAAACGTCCCTAGCCGTCGAAGCTAGTGCTCCCACGGTGGAAGAGATGCCTTTAGTCCTTCTCATCGAGCCCAGGGCTCCGGCATGGGCGCAACAGATTGTCCGATACCTCCAAACGGGAGACCTTCCCAAAGAAAAACAGGAAGCCGAAAGAGTAGCCCGACGGGCATGCACGTACCAGTTCGTGGACAACGACTTGCACAGGCGAAGGCCTAATGTGGGGAAATTGAGGCACATCACCCACGAGGAAGGACAACGGCTGTTGGCAGACATACATGAAGGGGTTTGTGGCTCCCACATAGGATTGCGAGCCCTTGTCGGGAAGGCGTTCTAGCAAGGCTTCTACTAGCCCACAACCCTAGAAGACACCATGGCGGCGGTGACAACATGTGAACCATGCCAGTACCACGCCAAGCACGTACACCAACCAACACACGTCCTTCAACCCGTAATACTCTCCTAGCCTTTGTCGATCTAGGGCCTCAACATCGTTGGACCCCTCCCCCGTTCTTCCAGAGGTTTTGATTCTTGTTCACCTCCATCGACAAGTTCACATAATGGATCGAGGTGGAGCCAGTGAGAAAGGTGACGGTGCGGGCAGCAGTCATGTTCTTGAGAGGGATTGTCTACCATTTCGGGGTCCCAAACCGGATCATCACCCACAATGACACACAATTCACCAGCAACACTTTCATGCAGTATTGCCAAGACATTGGTGCCAAGGTCTGCTTTGCCTCCATTCTCACACATAGAGGAACGTGCAAGTGATGACGAGTTGATGGATATACTTCTCGCCCCTCGTTGGTTACCCCAAGTGGAAGGTGGACATGTAGTCAACAAACAGGTTTCCCTTCCATGGAGACTGTAAGGTTTATCGAACCAGGAGGACTCCAAGGATCAACAAGTAGTTGTTCGCTGCCCCGGCACTAGGAAAAGACGTGGACCTACACACCCAACAAATAACTTTTCTTCCAACAAGTACACAGAGATTGTCAATCTCTCTGGCCTTGTAGTTTGCAAAGGATCAAAACACAAGCGGGAATAGTGATAGTGATTCCAACGGAAAAGTAAATGAAAGCAATACAAGATGGAGGTGTAAGAAATGGTGGTGATATGGACCTGAGTCACATGATGTTGACTAGTGATGTCTCTCTCCCAAAAGACGATAAACAACTATGCATGGTAAACAAATTACAGCTGGGCAATTGACAGAATTATAAACGCACTTCAATGCTAATTATGCTACTTGAAAGTTAGAGGCTCAATAGTAATGGGCAGTACGCCAAGACAAGCAGACCGTTTGTTCAGCAACATCTACTTACTAATCATCCACCTTGAGATATTTATCCATAATTTCTCGCTGGTATTAAGTTGCCAGCCCCACCCAAAGTGTAAACTCAAAGCAAGGCACAACTTCATTAACGAACTATGCGTAAGGTAAACAATCCTTGCAACCGTGGTCACAAGCACCGTTGTTTTCTCCCTGGTGGCAATAGCACATCCCCTAGTCTCATGTTTCTGTCACTCAAGCTAGACATAAGGGGGCATGATCCCACAATCATGCATAACGCTCCCTCTTGGAGTTACAATCTACTACCCAGCCAAAGCAATAAAGAGCAACAGAGAGCATGTATAAATCACTAAAGAACATAATATAAAAGGATAATCAAATATATAACTCATCACAATCTGAACATAATCTCATAATCCATCAGATCCCAACAAACTGAGCATAACAATAGCAGGGAAATTACATAGATGCCTTGATCATGTAGGGAAGCTCACAAGGGCTAATCAGGGAAGCACAAGATTGGAGAGAAGACATCACATAGCTACTGGTGAAGGACTCATGGTACAAGGAGAACTACTCACGACATGTACGGGAAGCGTCCATGGCGGTGGAGAATCTCCGGAGGTCAATCCTCCCTCCGATAGGGTGCCAGGAAGAGGTCACCTGACGCTCCTGATCTCGGAAGCGCTGCAGCGGCGGACGATGGAGAAATTCACGATTCTAGCTATGATGGAAGGGTTTCCGATTGGAGGGGTAAATATAGGCCAAAGGAGCGTGTCAGAGGAGGTGGGGCCCACCCAGGTGGCCTGTGGGCGTGACCATGGGACAGGCCGTGCAGGGTGGCCGCCTGGGCAGCCTCTGGCGCCCCTCTGACCCATCTTTGGTGATCTGGAAGCTTCCGTTACGCTGATTTTATATATTTTTCTCGGGATTTTTGGTGCTCTGGAAATTTGGATAAAAGCCCCTGCAAAAAAGACATCAGCAG
This sequence comes from Hordeum vulgare subsp. vulgare, assembly GCF_904849725.1. Lineage (NCBI taxonomy): Eukaryota > Viridiplantae > Streptophyta > Magnoliopsida > Poales > Poaceae > Hordeum > Hordeum vulgare. The sequence goes on along the minus strand of NC_058521.1, from coordinate 288,109,095 downwards.
ACAGAATCTGGCACTGGGTGCACTGAGTTAGTAGGTTAGTCTAAATATGTGTAAAAAGATATGGAAGTGTAGCAAAACATATAACAATGTCACCCAAAAGATCATGGAGCAAGCAACAATTATAGATACGTTTGGGACGTATCAACAAGTGGAGATGGCAAATTCTAAAGTGATGTGGGGCCTCAAGACAAGAACTTTCGACAAGTTGCGAAGCACTAAAGGCGCTGGATTGACGAAATCCCGACGGTTCTTTGGTTAGTAAAAACGACACCAAATCAAGCCACGGCTGAGGCAATTCTCCACACGAAACTCACGTACAGGTCGCCGAGAGTGCACGCCTTTGATGAGAACCGGGAAGAGCGGTTACAGCATGACGATGCCAAGCTCCTCGAGGAAGACCATCTCTAGGCAGCACTGCACGCTTCTAGGTGATAACCCACAAGTATAGGGCATTGTTTGTATCCTTTTCTATAAATAAGAGTGCCAAATCCAATTAGGAGCTAAAGGTAGAAGAAATATCCCCTCACGTTCTATCGACCACTGATACAACTCTATGCACACTTAACGTTTGGTTTGAATAAAACAAGAATAAAACTAGAAGTACTTTGCGAGAAATAAACTATAAATAAATGGCAAGATAATAAATGTAGTATTGTAGTAGCAAGGTTTTTGTAACATAAGATAAGGAGTTGTCCCTAGGCAATTGACTACGTTACTAGACCGATAACAAGTTTTTATGTGAGAGCGGCCACTGCTAGCAGGTCATCCCTTATTTGGAATTCTATGCACTTATGATTGGAACTATTAGCAAGCATCCGAAACTAATAATGTTCATTGAGGCAAAACCCAACCATAGCATTAAGATCAATCCTGAATGCATCAATTTCTATGTTAGGAAGAAGTATTCTATCAATCTTGCCCTCCAATGCATAGTCCTATCAACATACAACTAACCCTATGGTGTGATCCACACACGCGCTCATATTATGGCCACCAAAGTACAACAACATATTGATACGTTTCCAATGTATCTATAATTTTTTATTATTTCATGCTATTATATTATCTGTTTTGGATGTTTATATGCATTAATATGCTATTTTATATTATTTTTTGGGACTAACCTATTTATCTTGAGCCTAGTGCCAGTTTCTGTTTTTTTTATGTTTTTGAATTTTGCAGATAAGGGAATATTAAACAGAGTCCAAACGGAATAAATCTCCAAAATGATTTTTCTTGGACCAGAAGAGACCTGTCACACTTGGAGAAGGGGGCAGGAGACCTACCGGGAGGCGACTAGCCTGCAGGGCGCGCCCTAGGGGGGTCTGGCTTGTGTCCCCCCCCCTGCAGCCCTCCTAACCCTAATCATTGGCCTATAAATTCCCAAAAGTTCCCCCAATACAAAGGGGAGCCAAAAAATACTTTTCCGCTGTCGGGAGCCTATGTTCCCGTGAGATCCAATCTCGGAGCCTTTTCCGGTAATCTGCCGGAGAGGGAATTGATCATGGAGGGCATCTACATCAACTCCATTGCCCCTCCGATGATGCATGAGTAGTTCACCACACACCTACGGGTCCATAGCTAGTAGCTAGATGGATTCTTCTCGCTCTTTTTTCTTCAATACCATGTTCTTCATGATCTTCATGGAGATCTATCCGATATAGTACTCTTTTGCAGTGTGTTTGTCGAGATCCGATGAATTGTGGGTTTATGTTTAGATTGTCTATGAATATTATTGGAATCTTCTCTAAGTTATTACATTCATGATTTCATAACTTAGCAAGTCTCTTCGAGTTATTGGTTTGGTTTGGCCAACTAGATTGGTAATTCTTGCAATGGGAGAAGTGCTTAGTTTTGGGCTCAATCTTGCGGTGTCCTCACCCAGTGAAAAAGTAGGGGTCGCGAGGCACGTATCATATTGTTGACATCGAGGATAAAAAGATGGGTTTTTCATCCTATTGCTTGAGTTTTTCCCTCTACATCATGTCATCTTACCTAATGCGTTACTCTATTCTTCATGAACTTGATACTCTAGATGCACGCAGGAGTCGGTCGATGTGTCGAGTAATAGTAGTAGATGCATAATTGTTTTGGTCTACTTGACACGGACATGATGCCTATATGCATAATAGTTGCCTTAGATATCTTCATAATTATTCGCTTTTCTATCAATTGCTCGACAGTAATTTGTTCACCCACCGTATTATTTTCCTTCATGAGAGAAGCCTCTAGTGAAACCTATGGCCCCCGGGTATGTTTTCCATGTTATATTTTCAGATCTATAAACCAAAAATACCAAAAATATATTGCTGCCATTTATTTACATTTGTTTTACTTTTCGTTCCCGCAATCTTTTATACCTATCTCTATCAGATCACATCCTTGCAAATAACCATGAAGGGATTGACAACCCCTTTGTTGCGTTGGGTGCAAGTGTTTGATTGTTTGTGTAGGTACTAATATTGGAGCCTTGCTTGTTCCTCCCACTGGATTGATACCTTTGTTCTCAACAAACCGAGGGAAATACTTATCTACTTTGCTGCATCACCCTTTGCTCGTCATGGGAAAACCAATGCAAGCTCAAGAACTAGCAAGAAGGATTTCTGGAGCCGTTGCCGGGGAGGATACATAGCAAGATCAAGCTTACCAAGTACCCATGACAAACTCATCTCTTGCATTTACTTCATTTGCCATTTTCATTTCCCCCACTTCTAAAATGATTTTCAGAAAATACCAAAAAGATTTGCCTTTTTATTCGCCCGTCTTTCATTCGTCTTTTCGTTTGCTTGCTTATGTGCTATATTGCTTTGTCACAGTGACTCAAGAGAATACCAAGTTATGTGATTTTTCCACTACTAATCATAATGATTTCATTAGTACTCTGATTGCTCCCGCCACTAGTGCGGAATCTTTTGAAATTAATATCGCTTTGCTCAATCTTGTTATGAAAGAACAATTTTCTCGCCTTCCCAGTGAAGATTCCACATCCCATCTAAATACTTACGTTGAGTTGTGGGACATGCAAAATAAGAAAGACGTGGACAATGAAATTGTTAAATTGAAGCTATTTCCTTTCTCACTACGAAATCGTGCTAAAACTTGGTTTTCATCTTTACCTAGAAATAGTATTGATTAATGGAATAAGTGTAAAGATGCTTTTATTTCCAAGTATTTTCCGCCCGCTATGATTATCTCTCTTAGGGACGATATAATGAATTTTAAGCAACTTGATCATGAGCATGTTGCACAATCTTGGGAGAGGATGAAACTATGATTAGAAATTGCCCCGCGCATGGATTGAGTTTCTCGAGGATTATACAAATTTTTATGCGGAATTGAATTTTCCTTCTAGAAATATTTTAGATTCCGCCACGGGTGGTACTTTTATGGAAATCACATTAGGAGAAGCTACTAAACTCCTAGATAATATCAGGGCAAATTACTCTCAACGGCATACCGAAAGATCTCCTACTAGTAAAAAAGTGCACGCTATTGAAGGAATAAATACTTTGAGTGAAAATATGGATGAATTGATGAAATTGTTTGCTAGTAAGATCACTCCTATTGATCCCAATTATATTCCTTTGTCTTCTTTGATTGGAAATAATAATGAATCTATGGATGTGAATTTTGTTGGTAGGAAGAATCTTGGCAATAATGCGTATAGAGGTAATTACAATTCTAGGACGTTTGCTAGTAATTACTGTAATAATTATGGTAATTCCTACAACAATTCTTATCGAAATTATAACAAGATGCCCTCTGATCTTAAGAATAATATTAAATAATTCATTAGCTCGTCAAAAGGTTTCAATGCTCTGGTTGAAGAAACATTGCTCAAGATTGATGATTTGGCTAGGAAAGTTGATAGAATTTCTCTTGAGATTGATTCTTTGAAAATTAGATCTATTCCACCCAAGCATGATAATAATGAGTCTTTAAAACCATGAGAATTTCTATTGATGAGTGTAAGGAAAGAATCTGTAGAATAGGTGCTAAGCGAAAATGGCTTGAAAAGGTGTTTTCTCATGAGAATAATGATGAAGATCTTAAACTGATTGAGGTGACTCGTGTTGAATCTTTTTTTCTAGTATTAATCTCGAAAAATATGGGACTGGAGATGAGTTAACCTTAGTCAAAAGGCGTCCCAATGGTTTGGAGTTTATAGATCTTAATGCTAAGATTGATAAAAGTGGGATTGAAGACGTCAAAACTTTAAGGCCCAATTCCATTTCCCCCCCGAATTTTTGCCCGACCTCATCTTTACCCCTAAATAAAAACAATGCTCAACTTTTCCCCTCTTCCGTTAAGTCCACTTATAGAAATGCCCTTCCGTACATTTTCTGTCCAGTCAAAGGCCTTTGACCGTTACATTTTTCTATACGCGCACTTAACGATCAAATGCCTTTGACTGGACGGAACATGTACGGAAGGGTATTTCTATAAACGCACTTAACGGAAGAGGGGTATAGTTGAGCATGTTTTTATTTAGGGGTAAAGATGAGGTCGGGACAAAATTAGGGCGAAATATGTAAATCTTCCAAACTTTAAAGAACAATGAACCCACTCTTTTGGATTTCAAGAACTTTAATTATGATAGTTCTTCTTTGATTGATTTTGTTTCCTTGTTGAATTCTTCGCATACTTATAATCAAAATAAAACTTTTACTAAACATATTGTTGATGCTATGATGAAATATTTTGAAGAAAAACTTGAGTTGGAAGTTTCTATACCAAGAAAGCTTTATTATGAGTGGGAACCTACTATTAATATAAAAATTAAATATTATGAGTGCCATGCTTTGTGTGATTTGGGTGCTAGCGTTGACATGATTCCAAAAAGTTTATGAGATGTGCTAGGATTCCGTGAATTTGATGATTTCTCTTCGAATTTGCATATAGCGGATTCTACAATTAAGAAACCTACATGAAGTGTTAATGATGTTCTTATTGTTGCAAATTGGAATTATGTGCCGTAGATTTTATTGTTCTTGATATAGATTATAATCCTACATGTCCTATTATACTTGGTAGACCTTTCCTTAGAACGATTGGTGCAATTGGTGATATGAAAGAAGGAAATATTAGATTCTAATTTCCATTAAGGAAATGCATGGATCAATTTCCTAGAAATAAAATAAAATTACCTTATGAATCTATTATGGGAGCTAATTATGGATTGCATACCAAAGGTGACAATACCTAGATCTATTGCATTATGCCTAGCTAGGGGCGTTAAACAATAGCGCTTGTTGGGAGGCATCCCAATTTTATTTTTATGTTTTTGTTTTTTGCTTCTGTTCTTGAGTACTGCAAACATTATTACCTCTTTAATAATTGTTTTTTCTTGTTTCAATGAGTGTTTTATCCAAGTAAGACCTTTGGGATGGTCTACGGTGTTTGCAAGTTGATTTTGCTGAAAAATAGAAACTTTGGCTCTCAGTCCAGGAATTTTGTAGATTCAATGGAACGTGCTTTTGATATGAATTTTTACACAAGATTTATATACCAATTTCCCATATCTTCCTAATTTTTCAGATTTTTTGGATTTACATAAGTATTCTAAGTTTATAGATTGCTACAGACTGTTCTGTTTTTGACATATTTTGTTTTCTTTGTGTTGTTTGCTTATTTTGATGAATCTATGGGTTGTATAGGGGGTATGAACCATGGAGAAGTTGGAATAGAGTAAATATTAAATCAGTATAAATAAATAATGAGTTCACAACAATACCTAAAGTGGTGATCTATTTTTCTTATACTAACGGATCTCATGAGTTTTCTGTTGAATTCTTTGTTGTGAAGTTTTCAAGTTTTGGGTAAAGATTGGATGGAGTATGGAATATGGAGTGGCAAGAGACTAAGCTTGGGATGCCCAAGGCACCCCGAGACATATTCAAGGATACCAAAAATCCTAAGCTTGGGGATGCCCTGGAAGGCATCCCCTCTTTCGTCTTCAATCCATGGACAAATTTACTTGAGGCTATATTTTTATTCACCACATGATATGTGTTTTGCTTGGAGCGTCTTGTATGATATGAGTCTTTACTTTTTAGTTTTCCAGAACCATCCTTTCTGCACACATCTTTTGAGAGAGACACATTGAATCATGAATTTATTAGAATACTCTATGTGCTTCACTTATATCTTTTGAGCTAGGCAATGTTGCTCTAGTGCTTCACTTATATCTTTTAGAGCACAAAGGAGTTTTATTTTATAGAAATTATTAAGATCTTGTACCTCACTTATATTATTTTAACAGCCTTTAAACAACTTGGTAATTGTTTTAGGTCAAGAATTTAGTCCTAATATAATGGGAATCCAAGAGGGATATAATAAAAACTTTCATATTAAGTGCATTGAATATGATGAGAAGTTTGATTCCTTGCATATAGTTTTGAGATATGAAGATGGTAATATGAGAGTCATACTAGTAAGTAATTGTGAATTGGAAGAAATACTTGTGTGTAAATCTTGTGATTCCCATAGCATGCACGTATGCTGAACCGTTATGTGATGAAGTCGGAGCACGATTTGTTTAATGATTGTCAACCTTTGTGTGGAGGTCGGGAACGCGTGATGGTTAACTCCTACCAACCCTTCTCCTAGGAGCATGCGTCTAATACTTTGCTTCGATAACTAATAGACTTTTGCGATAAGTATGTGAGTTCTTTATGACTAATGTTGAGTTCATGGATTATACGCACTCTTACCCTTCCACCTTTGCTAGCCTCTCTAGTACCGCGCAACTTTCGCGAGTACATTAAACCGGCCTTGCTCAAAAGAGACACCATATAATTTCCTCAAAACAACCACCATATACTTTCCTAAAAACATCCACCATACCTACCTATTATGGCATTTTCATAGCCATTCCGAGATATATTGCCATGCAACACCGCCATCCCGTTTTTTCTATGACACGCACCATCATTGTGATATTGCTTTGCATGATCGTAAGATAGCTAGCATGATGTTTTCATGACTTTTCCATTTTTATGTCATTATTATGCTAGATCATTGCACATCCTGGTACACCACCTGGGGTATTCATATAGAGTCATATTTTTGTTATAGGAATCGAGTTGTAATTTTTGAGTTGTAAGTAAATAAAAGTGTGATGATTTGCATTATTAGAGCATTGTGGTGTGTGAGAAAAGGATGATGGAAGATATGATTCCCTCACAAGTAGGGATGAGTGTCCGGACTTTACAAAAAAATAAAATAGTCTAGCGAAGCCCACAAAAAAAATAAAAGATGCCCACGAGAAAAATGAGAGAAAGAGAGAAGGGACAATGCTACTATCTTTTTCCACACTTGTGCTTCTAACTAGCACCATGTTCATTATAGACAGTCTCCTATTTTGTCACTTTCATATAACTAGTGGAGTTTCATCTTTTGCACAACCACTTACTTTTCTTTTTGAGCTTTCATACACTTATAGCTCTAGTGCATTTCTTGCATGGCAATCCCTACTCACTCACATTGATATCTATTGATGGGAATCTCCATAGCCCGTTGATACGCCTAGTTGATGTGAGACTATCTTCCTCCCTTTATTTTTGCAACCTCGGCCATATTCTATTTTCACATATAGTGATATATTCATGGCCCATGCTCATGTATTGCGTGAGACTTGAAAAGGTTTGAGAACATAAAAAGTGTGAAACAATTGCGTGACTTTCACTGGGTTGTGCATGATTTAGATACTTTGTGTGGGGAAGATGGAGCATGGCCAGACCATATGATTTTGTAGGGATAACTTTCTAAGACCATGTTATTTCGAAAGGAAGCAATTGCCTTGTTAGCATGCTTGAAGTATTATTGTTTTTACGTCAATATTATACTTTTTTTGAATCTTATGGATATGAATATTCATGCCACAATAAAGAATATTACATGGATAAATATGTTAGGTGGCATTCCACATAAAAAAATCGGTTTTTCTCATTTACCTACACGAGGACGAGCAGGAATTAAGCTTGGGGATGCTTGATACGTCTCCAACATATCTATAATTTTTGATTGTTCCATGCTATTATATTATCTGTTTTGGATGTTTTATATCCATTAATATGCTATTTTATATTATTTTTGGGACTAACCTATTAATCTAGAGCCTAGTGCCAGTTTCTATTTTTTTGCATGTTTTTGAGTATTGCAGATAAGGAATATTAAACGGAGTCCAAACAAAATAAAATCTCCAGAATGATTTTTCTTGGACCACAAGACACTTGCCACACTTGGAGAAGGGAGCAGGAGACCTGCCGGGAGGCGACAAGCCTGCAGGGCGCGCCATAGGGGGGGACGCCCCTGGCTTATTGGCCCCCCTGCAACACTCCTAACCCTAATCCGTGGCCTATAAATTCCCAAATATTCCCCCAATACCAAGGGGAGCCAAAAAAATACTTTTTCACTGTCGGAAGCCTCTGTTCCCGTGAGATTCGATCTGGGAGCCTTTTTCGGTAATCCGCCAGAGAGGAAATTGATCACGGAGGGCATATAAATCAACTCCATTGCCCCTCCGATGATGTGTGAGTAGTTCACCACAGACCTACGGGTCCATAGCTAGTAGCTAGATGGCTTCTTCTCTCTCTTTGTTCTTCAATACCATGTTCTTGATGATCTTCATGGAGATCTATCCGATGTAATACTCTTCTGCGGTGTGTTTGTCGAGATCCGATGAATTGTGGGTTTCGGTTAAAATTATCTATGAATATAATTTGAATCTTCTCTGAATTCTTATATGCATGATTTCCTATCTTAGCAATTCTCTTCGAGTTATTGGTTTGGTTTGGCCAACTAGATTGGTAATTCTTGCAATAAGAGAAGTGCTTAGTTTTGGGTTCAATCTTGCGGTGTCCTCACCGAGTGACAAAGTAGGGGTAGCGAGGCACGTATTCTATTGTTTCCATCAAGGATAAAAAGATGGGATTTTCTTCATATTGCTTGAGTTTATCCTTCTACATCATGTCATCTTACCTAATGCGTTACTCTGTTCTTCATGAACTTAATACTCTAGATGCAGGCAGGAGTCGATCGATGTGTGGAGTAATAGTAGTAGATGGAGAATCATTTCGGTCTACTTGACACGGACGTGATGCCTATATGCATGATCATTTCCTTAGATATCTTCATAATTATTCGCTTTTCTATCAATTGCTCGACAATAATTTGTTCACCCACCGTATTATTTTTCTTCATGGGAGAAGCCTCTAGTGAAACCAATGGCCCTCGGGTCTATTCTCCATATTATATTTTCCGATCTATAAACCAAAAATATATTGCTGCCATTTATTTACTTTTGTTTTACTTTTCCTTTTCGCAATCTTATATACCTATCGCTATCAGATCTCATCCATGTAAATAACCATGAAGGGATTGACAACCCCTTTGTTGTGTTGGGTGCAAGTGTTTGATTGTTTGTGTAGGTACTAATATTGGAGCATTGCTTGTTCCTCCCACTGGATTGATACCTTGGTTCTAAAAAAAGTAAGGGAAATACTTATCTACTTTGCTGCATCACCCTTTCCTATTCAAGGAAAACCAACACAATCTCAAGAAGTAGCACATATCCACAAGCAAATTAAACCAATCATAGCAATTTCACCAATTAGCCCATATGACAAAATGGATCTACTCAATCATCATAAGATAACCATATAGTATATAGTGTTGAGCACCATGTTTAATTAGAGAGTTATAGAGGGAAAAGAGGTGTTACACCACTGAATAGAAGGGGACAGAGTTGGTGTTGACGGTGGCAAGATTGTTGATGTAGATCGCCGTCATGCTCCTTGCCCCGGTGGCACTCCGACGCCACCGGGAGAGAGGGCGATAGAGCCTCCTCCTTATTCTTATTCCATGGCCTCCCCACTATATGGGAGGAGAGTTCCATCTATGGTCCATAGCCTCCATAGCGGTGGAAGGGTGGGATCCCTTGTGAGATTGGATCTCTCCCTGTGTTATCTTCTGTTTCGCTCTCCTATTTTTAGCCCTTCACCGTTTCTTCAATTCCTAGAGATCCGTAACTCCGATCAGGCTGAAATTTGTACACATTTTTTTCATAAATTATCTTTCTTGCACCCAAAATAGAGTCCTAACTGACTCATTGTGTGGCCACTAGAGGGCAGGGCACGCTAGGGGGTATGGGTCGCGCCCTAATGGGTAGTGGAGGTCGTGGGCCTCCCTTTACATTGATTCCACCTCCCAAAAATTACATATATTCCAAAATAATTTTCCGTAAATTTTTATCGCGTTTGGACTTCGTTTGATATGGATATTCCGCGAAACAAAAATCATGCAACAAACATGAGCTAGAACTTGATCAATATGTTAGTGCAATAAATGATATAAAATGTTGCCAAAAATATGTGAAACTTGTATAATATTGGCATGGAACAATGAAAATTCTAGATACGATGGAGACATGTCGGCATCCTCAAGCTTAATTCTCGCTCGTCCTCGAGTAGGTTAATGATAAAAAAGATATTTTTTTTGTTGTAGAATGCTACCTAGCATAATATTGATCATATATCTAATTATGGCACGAATATTAAGATACAAGTGATTCCACGCAATAGTCTATCATTTGACCCAAAGACATCCATACTCAGGTTTAATAGCAAACAATCATATCCTTTCAAAATAATAATGCTTGAAGAATGCTATCCCTACAAAATTATATAGCTTGTCATGCTTGGTCTTCCAAGCATATGGTACAAATCGTGAGCACCCTTGTGTCAAATCAAGTAATTCGATCGTACATTTTAATGTGCTTCTGCTTTTTATTACTCACTCAATACATGAGCATGAACCATGGATATAGCATAAATGTGGAATAGAATATGGTGGTAGGTTTCAAAGGGGTAAAAGTGAAGAAGAAAATCTCGCAACTGGTTTGGAATCAGGATCAGTTTTAATGTTGTGTTGGCATAGAGTGGGACTAATGCCCTTAATATCATAAAGAGTGTATCCAATAGCAGCATGGTGCTTCCTCAGAGTTTTTAATAACTTCTTTTCTTCATGCTCTGAGAGGCTAGCACTGATAATAACAGGATATATCTCTTTTTCATCAAGATAAGCATACTTAAGAGTATCTGGCAACTGTTTAAGCTCGAACACATGATCACCCATTGGTGGGGGTGAATCTCCAAGCAGTTCAACAGGCGAATTATTCTTAAGGATAGGATATTGTCCAAAGACAACTCTATCTATCTCATCCCTTTCATCCATATGCATATTATTTTAATGCTCAAGCAGGTATTGCTCTAAGGGATCAGTAGGAGGCATAGCAATAGAATCTAGGGCAATAGTTTCATCCTTACTGGACAACTCTTTTTCATGAGGTTGTCTACCAAACTTGGAGAAATTGAACTCATGTGGCACACCTTCAAAGCCAACAATGATAGGATTCCATCGAACAGATGGAATAAGAGCTATAATTGTATGAAAGTTCAATATGAAAACTAAGTGGGTGTGCATCAAACTCTATAATGAAAAATTCCTACTAGTATATGAAAGTGATAACATAGGAGACTCTCCATATGAAAAACATGGTGCTACTTCAAAGCACACGTGTGGAATTAACTTGCCGCTTCTCTCTTTTCTCTTATTTTTTTCTTTTTTTTCTTTCCCTTTTTTCTTTCTTGTTTCTTTTTGTTTGGAGTCTCATCCTGACTTGTGGGGGGAATCATAGTCTCCATGATCCTTTCCTGACTAGGACAATGCTCTAATAATGAATACTGATCATTATCATACTTCTATTTACTTACAACTCGATAGCTAGAACGAAGTATGACTCTATATGAATGCATGTGGCAGTGTACTAGGATCTGCAATGATCTAGAGTAGCACACACATAAAACATGGACAAGCCACGAAAATATCATGCTTGCTATCTTACGATTATGCAAAGCAATATGACAACGGATGCTCAAGTCATCAAAACGGAAGCGGTGGAAGTTGCATGGAAATAATATCTCGGAAGGGCTATGGAAATGCCATATGTCGGGACCCCGATCCTAAGCCATAAGAATCTAGCCTGTAATACATCGCATCTCTTTGCGGTCTGTCACATGGTTAACCCCATGGCTACCAACATACCTTAGTTGGGACCGTTTGCGCCTTTTGAGTCACGTATGCATTTGTGTCGCTAGCATTCCAATGTCAAAGAACCCGGGTCGACATAACTAGTCATAAACTCAAGTGGCTCAACTGTACAGAGACATGCATACATAACCTAGCAAAGCAAGTGTCGGTCATCAGCGAGTGTAGACGAGTCGTAGCAAGCTACAAGGACTCCATTACACCGCGTGACATTTCCTCGTAGGGACAGACACAACAACTAAGAAGGATACATGCTGGTCAACCAATGTGTCCGGAGCAGTAGCGAACTACCAAGGCTCGTTGGAAGCACAAAGGGGCATTTCTCTATATAGAGAGCTACTAAGGGCATACGACTAGGTGTCGAATCCCATACATATCACATTGCATCACACGTACGCATGACATACTCGATATGCATAGATACAAGAATGGCATCACAACATAACCATACAAAATCACAACATTTATTTAGAAGACTCGGAAGAGTCTTGCATAATATGTTCATACAGGTAGGGGTCACATGACCCGACACTCAAGTCTTACAACCACAGTCATACAAACCAAGGGGAAGCATTAAAGTTGTCTGAGTACAGATATTCGAAAGGAAAAGGCATAAAGCTTGACTATCTACAGATCCCTTCTGAAAGGGGCCTGGTCATAGCTGGGACACCATCTACTCGTCATCATCAAGGTCTAGATAGAAACACCTGTTGGCTCGTTGGTATCCTCTGCAACATTTATCAAACAAACATGAGTACAAAGGTACTCAGCAAGACTTTAGAACATATCTATCTACTCATGCACATGTATCAACAAAGGGGGTTGTGGGGTTTCATGCACCAAGCCATCTTTGACTCTTGGCTAGACTAAACTACAATTTTAAATGGTTTTAAACAACTTTGATAAGTCGTACATGAGTCCACTACCACCACAACAATACACTATAATGGATTCCTTTCCGTCTCCCTACAGAAATGCCATCCATGATACTCACACTTATCTGGATACTTTTATGAGTAGCCATTAAAGTTGTCTATGAACAACATATGTCTCCAAGTAGTCCATATCCACAGACGCGGCTATTCGAATAGATCATAACCCTGCAGGGGTGTACTTCTTCACACACGCTCTCGCCATTTATCGCCATGTGCACGTCATGCACCTTGGCAACCTTCAAGTGGAAGCCCAGCCAGGGAGTCGGCCATGACCGTTAACCACGCTAATACCTAGTCTAGGTTTATCGCCTATCTGAGAGTGAACCTTCACGGAAGTCCGACCGAGGTTTCCGCCACGGACCCAAACGATGTGCGCAGGGTTCTCAAGCCCACCATCTGGGTGCCACTTGGTACACGGTGCCACTGCCTACCGTATCATAGCCCACCTCTAAGGTCAGCACTATGCACGGCCTCCAACATGACTCTAAACACCAGAAACTACTTGCAACTCCTGGACCGAGTACTAGGTAATGACCCACAAGTATAGGGGATCTATCATAGTCCTTTCGATAAGTAAGAGTGTCGAACCGAACGAGGAGCAGAAGGATCTAACAAGTGGTTTTCAGCAAGGTATTCTCTGCAAGCACTGAAATTATCGGTAACAGAAAGTTGTGTGATAAGATGATTCGTAGCAAGTAGCAAGTAACAACAGTAACTAAGGTGCAGAAAAGTGGCCCAATCTCTTTTGTAGCAAGGGACAAGTCTGGACAAACTCTTATAGGAGGTGAAGCACTCCCGAGGACACATGGGAAATTCTGTCAAGCTAGTTTTCATCATGTTCATATGATTCACGTTCGTTGCTTTGATAGTTTGATATGTGGGTGGACCGGCACTTGGGTACTTCCCTTACTTGGACAAGCATCCCACTTATGATTAACCCCTCTCGCAAGCATCCGCAACTACGAAAGAAGAATTAAGACAAAGTCTAACCATAACATTAAACTAGTGGATCCAAATCAGCCCCTTACGAAGCAACACATAAACTAGGGTTTAAGCTTGTGTCACTCTAGTAACCCATCATCTATTTACTACTTCCCAATGCCTTCCTCTAGGCCCAAATAATGGTGAAGTTTTATGTAGTCGATGTTCACATAACACCACTAGAGGAAAAAGAACATACAACACATCAAAATATCGAACGAATACCAAATTCACATGACTACTTATAGCAAGACTTATCCCATGTCCTCAGGAACAAAAGTAACTACTCACAAATTATAATCATATTCATGAACAGAGAGGTAATGAATAGCATCAAGTATCTGAACATATAATCTTCCACCAAGTAATCCAACTAGCATCAACTACAAAGAGTAATTAACACTACTAGCAACCTTACAGGTACCAATCGGAGTCGCGAGACGGAGATTGGTTACAAGAGATGAACTAGGGTTTGGAGATGAGATGGTGGTGATGAAGATGTTGATGGTGGTGAGTCCCCTCCGATGAGAGGAGTGTTGGTGATGACGATGGCGATGATTTCCGCCTCCGGGAGGAAAGTTTCCCCGGCAGGACGACCCTGCCAGAGCTCTAGATTGGTTCTGCTCAAGTTCCGCCTCGTGGCGGCGGCGATTCCTCCCGAAAGCCTCCTCCTGATTTTTCTGGAATGAAAGCCTTCTTGTAGCAAAAGAGGGGGGCCAGAGGGCTACCAGGGTGCCCACAAGCCCCCTAGGCACGGCCAGGGGGCGCCTAGCAGGCTTGTGGCCTCCTGCTGGCTCCCCTCTAGTACTTCTTCGGCCCAGTATTTTTATAAATTCCAAAATAAATCCTCGTTGATTTTCACGGCTTTTGGAGTTGCGCAGAATAGGTATCTCAAACTTGCTCCTTTTTCAGGCGAGAAATCCAGCTGCCGGCATTTTCCCTCTTCATGTAAACCTTGCAAAATAAGAGAGAAAAGGCATAAGTATTGTACCGTGAAGTGTAATAATAGCCCATAAAGAGATAAATATCAACATGAAAGCATGATGCAAAATGGGCGTATCAACTCCCCCAAGATTAGACCTCGCTTGTCCTCAAGCGAAAGCCGATATCAATAAATATGCCCACATGTTTAGAGAGAGAGGTGTCGACAAACAAGATACAGACTTGCAGGCATCATGATCATATTCAGAACAACAATACCATCATATGAACTCTTATGCTAAAGTGACAATTCCTTCACAAGATAAAGTATGGATCAAGAACCTTACTGAGAGTTAACAACCAATAGCCTTTAGTCATTGAAGCAATTGCAATCTATCATAACAACGGAAAGAGTCAAATAAGAGCTTGTAAAGCAAATCCAATACTCAATCATCCTTTCGTCTTCTACAATTGCTACAACTCACATGGTACTCATGAGATCAAAGTTTCTGTTGGACACAGAGAAAGATAGGGGCTTATAGTTTTGCCTCCCAACTATTTACCTCAAGGGTAATGTCAACAATAATAGTTCATGAATACTTACTTCCAAGTTGACGTACGAATATAGATCTTTCCCTAGCATATGACGTTAGCCAAGATAAAGGCGTAATAAGGAATTGGTGTAGATCACCACGACTCTTTCAAGGACAAAAAGTAAATGTACAAGAAAGGCCCTTCGCAGAGGGAAGCAGAGGTTGTCATGCACTTTTGAGGTTTGGATGTGTGTCCTCTTAGTGCGAAGGAACGCCACTTTACATTGCCTCCTGTGATAAAGAACTTTATTATGAAGTCTGTCGCTTTTATGTCTTCCCCATCACAGGTTCGTACAAAGCTTATTTTCCACACACTAATAGATCATTCATATTAGGGAGCAATTTTTATGGCTTGCACCGATGACAACTTACTTGAGGGATCTTATTCAATCCATAGGTAGGTATGGTGGACTCTCAAGGCAAAACTGGGTTGAAGGTTTATGGATGCACAAGTAGTATCTCTACTTAGTGCGGAAGTTTTGGCTAATATGGGGTGGAAGCAAGCATCACATGCTAAGGGATCTCTAGTCATATAATCATTGTTCGGAACCAAGAAAGCATAATTCATTATGTTGACTTCCTTGTTCAGCATCTACTTCTAAGCATGCAATAGTTTAGTGAGTCCTCACAATCAAAGATGGTGTTAAAGATGATATATTTATATGTGAACATCTCCGTCCTTATCACTTCCTATTAATTACAACAATGACCAAGGTCTACGTTTGTCCACCCTCAACAAGTTTGAATCAACATTCTTTTTATATGTGAAGCCATCACTTCCCATAAGATCATTACATGATCTTTCTTGCTTTTGTTCTTTTCTCATTCTTTTGATAATGGCATGACGCAGGGCCCTTAACTAAAACTCTCTTTATTATATGGCTCACAAGCTCGAATACATCGGGGGTGACACAAAGCAAAACTCAAGCCTAAGAAACTAAGAACTTTATTCTACTAGAGAAAGATAAAACCAAGAAGAACCGAACTAACAAAAGGTAAAGGCAAAATATGTGATGGTGATATGATACCGGGGCAACTCCCCCAAGCTTGGCACAAGCCAAGGGGATTGCCCATACCCATGCTTAGTTGTCTTCCTTCGATGGTGATGGCGGTGGAGTTGTTGCAACCTGGGTTTGATCCTCCGTCTTCCAAGGCACAGGTGCTGCATCATGGAAAGATGACCGAGTCTCTGGAATCCTCAAATCTGCGTCTAACCGTATTGATTTAAATCTATACTCATACTCACAGTTTTAGTTCTGCAGGTCACAGATCTAGGCTTGGAGGTGATCAATTCTGTCATAGAGCCTGGAGAGGTGCTTCCCGATGTCATTGGCATCGATCTTGTGCTTGTTGGTGAACTCCGTGATCATCATGTGGTTGGTGTTGAGTCCACACTCCACCATCCCTTGGCACATGAAGACCTGTTACTCCATTGCTTCGAGCCTTGCCTCCATGCTTCCGGTCTTCTTGGCCCCCTGAACATCACGGATGTGAAGCATACCCTCACGCATCTCAATAGATTAATGGTTTTGCAGCACTCCCACGGGGTAGGGATGATGACCTTCTCGATGATCTTGTCCTTCGGAGATTTTGGGGATGCCATGGCGATCTAGATCTGCAGCAGAAACAGGATCGAAACGAAAACAGAGGAAATTTCCATGATACGAGGGTCAGACCTTTTGGGAGAATATATTGGATATGTCCCTGTTCATGTTCAGGTACACAACGTCTAATAACACCAGCTACTCCTTCCTTTAAAAGGTGAGGATCATCCCAAAAGTAATGTCTCAAATCAAAGAAGAATTTCTTCTTTTACTCGTATGTGAAACTAGGTGGTATATATTTGGCAACTATATAATTTGCATAATCAGCATACCACGATGCACTACGTGAAGTATCGATGACATTCAATTGCTCATCAGGAAAGCTATCATCAATAGGTTGGGGGTCATCAAGAACGTTCTCCAACCTAGACAAGTTATCTGCTACTTGGTTCTCAGCACCCTTCCTATCGACAGCATGTAAATCAAATTCTTGTAGCAAGAGAACCCTTTTGATAAGTCTAGGTTTAGCGTCTTTCTTTTCCATGAGGTACTTAATAGAAGCGTGATCAGTTTGAATAGTGACTTTGGAATCAACTATGTAAGATCTGAACTGTTCACATGCAAAGACGACTGCTAAAAGTTCCTTTTCAGTAGTAGCATAGTTTCTTTGGGCACTGTCCATAGTTTTACTAGCATGGTGAATAACATTCAACTTCTTATCAACTCTTTGTCCTAGGACAACACCAACAGCATAATCACTAGCATCACACATGATTTCAAAAGGTAAGTTCCAATCAGGTGGTTGAACAATAGGTGGAGTTATCAAAGCCTTCTTAAGTATTTCGAAGGCTTCCTCACAATCATCGTGAAAAACAAAAGGAATATCCTTTTGCAAGAGATTGGTAAGAGGCCTAGAAATCTTAGAGAAGTCTTTAATGAACCTTCTATAGAAACCAGCATGACCAAGGAAACTTCTTATTCCTTTGATATCTGTGGGGCATGGCATTTTCTCGATTGCATCAACCTTAGCCTTATCGACTTCAATACATCCTTCAGAAATTTTATGTCCTAAGACGATGCCTTCATTAACCATAAAGTGGCACTTCTCCCAATTCAAGACAAGGTTGGTGTCTTTACATCTCTGCAAGACTCGATCAAGGTTGCTGAGGCAATCATCAAAAGAAGACCCGTAAATAGAGAAGTCATCCATGAAAACCTCAACAATCTTTTCACAAAAGTCAGAGAATACAGCCATCATACATATTTGAAAAGTGGCAGGTGCATTACATAAGCCAAAAGGCATACGTCTGTAAGCAAAGGTACAGAAAGGGCAGGTGAAAGTTGTTTTCTCCTGATCAGATTGTGCAACAAGTATTTGGGAGAAACCAGAATAACCATCTAGAAAGCAAAAGTGTGTGTGTTTAGACAGTCTTTCTAGCATTTGGTCGATAAAAGGCAAAGGGTAATTATCTTTCCTAGTGGCTTTATTCAATTTCCTAATATCGATCACCATCCTATAGCCAGTAATAATCCTGTATGTGATTAATTCATCCTTATAATTAGCGACAATGGTAATACCTCCCTTCTTAGGGACACAATGAACCAGACTCACACAATCACTATGAGCAACAGGATAGATAATACCTGCTTCTAGGAGTTTTAGTATTTATTTTCTTACTACCTCTTTCATCTTAGGATTTAATCTCCGTTGATGATCAGCAACTGGTTTGGAATCAGGATCAGTTTTAATCTTGTGCTGGCATAGAGTGGGACTAATGCCCTTAATATCATAAAGAGTGTATCCAATAGCAGCATGGTGCTTCCTCAGAGTTTTTAATAACTTCTTTTCTTCATGATCTGAGAGGCTAGCACTGATAATAACAGGATATATCTCTTTTTCATCAAGATAAGCATACTTAAGAGTATCTGGCAACTGTTTAAGCTCGAACACATGATCACCCATTGGTGGGGGTGAATCTCCAAGCAGTTCAACAGGCGAATTATTCTTAAGGATAGGATATTGTTCAAAGACAACTCTATCTATCTCATCCCTTTCATCCATATGCATATTATTTTAATGCTCAAGCAGGTATTGCTCTAAGGGATCAGTAGGAGGCATAGCAATAGAATCTAGGGCAATAGTTTCATCCTTACTGGACAACTCTTTTTCATGAGGTTGTCTACCAAATTTGGAGAAATTGAACTCATGTGGCACACCTTCAAAGCCAACAACGATAGGATTCCATCGAGCAGATGGAATAAGAGCTATAATTGTATGAAAGTTCAATATGAAAACTAAGTGGGTGTGCATCAAACTCTATAATGAAAAATTCCTACTAGTATATGAAAGTGATAACATAGGAGACTCTCCATATGAAAAACATGGTGCTACTTCGAAGCACACGTGTGGAATTAACTTGCCGCTTCTCTCTTTTCTCTTATTTTTTTCTTTTTTTTCTTTCCCTTTTTTCTTTCTTGTTTCTTTTTGTTTGGAGTCTCATCCTGACTTGTGGGGGGAATCATAGTCTCCATGATCCTTTCCTCACTAGGACAATGCTCTAATAATGAATACTGATCATTATCATACTTCTATTTACTTACAACTCGATAGCTAGAACGAAGTATGACTCTATATGAATGCATGTGGCAGTGTACTAGGATCTGCAATGATCTAGAGTAGCACACACATAAAACATGGACAAGCCACGAAAATATCATGCTTGCTATCTTACGATTATGCAAAGCAATATGACAACGGATGCTCAAGTCATCAAAACGGAAGCGGTGGAAGTTGCATGGAAATAATATCTCGGAAGGGCTATGGAAATGCCATATGTCGGGACCCCGATCCTAAGCCATAAGAATCTAGCCTGTAATACATCGCATCTCTTTGCGGTCTGTCACATGGTTAACCCCATGGCTACCAACATACCTTAGTTGGGACCGTTTGCGCCTTTTGAGTCACGTATGCATTTGTGTCGCTAGCATTCCAATGTCAAAGAACCCGGGTCGACATAACTAGTCATAAACTCAAGTGGCTCAACTGTACAGAGACATGCATACATAACCTAGCAAAGCAGGTGTTGGTCATCAGCGAGTGTAGACGAGTCGTAGCAAGCTACAAGGACTCCATTACACCGCGTGACATTTCCCCGTAGGGACAGACACAACAACTAAGAAGGATACATGCCGGCCAACCAATGTGTCCGGAGCAGTAGCGAACTACCAAGGCTCGTTGGAAGCACAAAGGGGCATTTCTCTGTATAGAGAGCTACTAAGGGCATACGACTAGGTGTCGAATCCCATAGATATCACATTGCATCACACGTATGCATGACATACTCGATATGCATAGATACAAGAATGGCATCACAACATAACCATACAAAATCACAACATTTATTTAGAAGACTCGGAAGAGTCTTGCATAATATGTTCATACAGGTAGGGGTCACATGACCCGACACTCAAGTCTTACAACCACAGTCATACAAACCAAGGGGAAGCATTAAAGTTGTCTGAGTACAGATATTCGAAAGGAAAAGGCATAAAGCTTGACTATCTACAGATCCCTTCTGAAAGGGGCCTGGTCATAGCTGGGACACCAGCTACTCGTCATCATCAAGGTCTAGATAGAACCCACTTGTTGGCTCGTTGGTATCCTCTGCAACATTTATCAAACAAACATGAGTACAAAGGTACTCAGCAAGACTTTAGAACATATCTATCTACTCATGCACATGTATCAACAAAGGGGGTTGTGGGGTTTCATGCACCAAGCCATCTTTGACTCTTGGCTAGACTAAACTACAATTTTAAATGGTTTTAAACAACTTTGATAAGTCGTACATGAGTCCACTACCACCACAACAATACACTATCATGGATTCCTTTCCGTCTCCCTACGGAAATGCCATCCATGATACTCACACTTATCTGGATACTTTTATGAGTAGCCATTAAAGTTGTCTATGAACAACATATGTCTCCAAGTAGTCCATATCCACAGACGCGGCTATTCGAATAGATCATAACCCTGCAGGGGTGTACTTCTTCACACACGCACTCGCCATTTATCGCCATGTGCACGTCATGCACCTTGGCAACCTTCAAGTGGAAGCCCAGCCAGGGAGTCGGCCATGACCGTTAACCATGCTAATACCTAGTCTAGGTTTATCGCCTATCTGAGAGTGAACCTTCACGGAAGTCCGACCGAGGTTTCCGCCACGGACCCAAACGATGTGCGCAGGGTTCTCAAGCCCACCATCTGGGTGCCACTTGGTACACGGTGCCACTGCTTACCGTATCATAGCCCACCTCTAAGGTCAGCACTATGCACGGCCTGCAGCATGACTATAAACACCAGAAACTACTTGCAACTCCTGGACCGAGTACTAGGTGATGACCCACAAGTATAGGGAATCTATCATAGTCCTTTCGATAAGTAAGATTGTCGAACCCAACGAGGAGCAGAAGGATCTAACAAGTGATTTTCAGCAAGGTATTCTCTGCAAGCACTGAAATTATCGGTAACAGAAAGTTGTGTGATAAGATGATTCGTAGCAAGTAGCAAGTAACAACAGTAACTAAGGTGCAGAAAAGTGGCCCAATCTCTTTTGTAGCAAGGGACAAGTCTGGACAAACTCTTATAGAGGTGAAGCACTCCCGAGGACACATGGGAAATTCTGTCAAGCTAGTTTTCATCATGTTCATATGATTCACGTTCGTTGCTTTGATAGTTTGATATGTGGGTGGACCGGCACTTGGGTACTTCCCTTACTTGGACAAGCATCCCACTTATGATTAACCCCTCTCGCAAGCATCCGCAACTACGAAAGAAGAATTAAGACAAAGTCTAACCATAACATTAAACTAGTGGATCCAAATCAGCCCCTTACGAAGCAACACATAAACTAGGGTTTAAGCTTGTGTCACTCTAGTAACCCATCATCTATTTACTACTTCCCAATGCCTTCCTCTAGGCCCAAATAATGGTGAAGTTTTATGTAGTCGATGTTCACATAACACCACTAGAGGAAAAACAACATACAACACATCAAAATATCGAACGAATACCAAATTCACATGACTACTTATAGCAAGACTTATCCCATGTCCTCAGGAACAAAAGTAACTACTCACAAATTATAATCATATTCATGAACAGAGAGGTAATGAATAGCATCCAGTATCTGAACATATAAGCTTCCACCAAGTAATCCAACTAGCATCAACTACAAAGAGTAATTAACACTACTAGCAACCTTACAGGTACCAATCGGAGTCGCGAGACGGAGATTGGTTACAAGAGATGAACTAGGGTTTGGAGATGAGATGGTGGTGATGAAGATGTTGATGGTGGTGAG
The DNA here is from genome assembly GCF_904849725.1 of Hordeum vulgare subsp. vulgare. NCBI lineage: Eukaryota > Viridiplantae > Streptophyta > Magnoliopsida > Poales > Poaceae > Hordeum > Hordeum vulgare. The sequence continues at coordinate 288,086,647 of NC_058521.1, read as the reverse complement.
TCCCCTCCGATGAGAGGAGTGTTGGTGATGACGATGGCGATGATTTCCGCCTCCGGGAGGAAAGTTTCCCCGGCAGGACGACCCTGCCAGAGCTCTAGATTGGTTCTGCTCAAGTTCCGCCTCGTGGCGGCGGCGATTCCTCCCGAAAGCCTCCTCCTAATTTTTCGGGAATGAAACCCTTCTTGTAGCAAAAGAGGGGGGCCAGAGGGCTACCAGGGTGCCCACAAGCCCCCTAGGCACGGCCAGGGGGCGCCTAGCAGGCTTGTGGCCTCCTGCTGGCTCCCCTCTAGTACTTCTTCGGCCCAGTATTTTTATAAATTCCAAAATAAATCCTCGTTGATTTTCACGGCTTTTGGAGTTGCGCAGAATAGGTATCTCGAACTTGCTCCTTTTTCAGGCGAGAAATCTAGCTGCTGGCACTTTCCCTCTTCATGTAAACCTTGCAAAATAAGAGAGAAAAGGCATAAGTATTGTACCGTGAAGTGTAATAATAGCCCATAAAGCGATAAATATCAACATGAAAGCATGATGCAAAATGGGCGTATCAACTCCCCCAAGATTAGACCTCGCTTGTCCTCAAGCGAAAGCCGATATCAATAAACATGCCCACATGTTTAGAGAGAGAGGTGTCGACAAACAAGATACGGACATGCAGGCATCATGATCATATTCAGAACAACAATACCATCATATGAACTCTTATGCTAAAGTGACAATTCCTTCACAAGATAAAGTATGGATCAAGAACCTTACTGAGAGTTAACAACCAATAGCCTTTAGTCATTGAAGCAATTGCAATCTATCATAACAACGGAAAGAGTCAAATAAGAGCTTGTAAAGCAAATCCAATACTCAATCATCCTTTCGTCTTCTACAATTGCTACAACTCACATGGTACTCATGAGATCAAAGTTTCTGTTGGACACAGAGAAAGATAGGGGCTTATAGTTTTGCCTCCCAACTATTTACCTCAAGGGTAATGTCAACAATAATAGTTCATGAATACTTACTTCCAAGTTGACGTACGAATATAGATCTTTCCCTAGCATATGACGTTAGCCAAGATAAAGGCGTAATAAGGAATTGGTGTAGATCACCACGACTCTTTCAAGGAAAAAAAGTAAAGGTACAAGAAAGGCCCTTCGCAGAGGGAAGCAGAGGTTGTCATGCACTTTTGAGGTTTGGATGTGTGTCCTCTTAGTGCGAAGGAACGCTACTTTACATTGCCTCCTGTGATAAAGAACTTTATTATGCAGTCTATCGCTTTTATGTCTTCCCCATCACAGGTTTGTACAAAGCTTATTTTCCACACACTAATAGATCATTCATATTAGGTAGCAATTTTTATGGCTTGCACCGATGACAACTTACTTGAGGGATCTTATTCAATCCATAGGTAGGTATGGTGGACTCTCAAGGCAAAACTGGGTTGAAGGTTTATGGATGCACAAGTAGTATCTCTACTTAGTGCGGAAGTTTTGGCTAATATGGGGTGGAAGCAAGCATCACATGCTAAGGGATCTCTAGTCATATAATCATTGTTCGGAACCAAGAAAGCATAATTCATTATGTTGTCTTCCTTGTTCAGCATCTACTTCTAAGCATGCAATAGTTTAGTGAGTGCTCACAATCATAGATGGTGTTAAAGATGATATATTTATATGTGAACATCTCCGTCCTTATCACTTCCTATTAATTACAACAATGACCAAGGTCTACGTTTGTCCACCCTCAACAAGTTTGAATCAACATTCTTTTTATATGTGAAGCCATCACTTCCCATAAGATCATTACATGATCTTTCTTGCTTTTGTTCTTTTCTCATTCTTTTGATAATGGCATGAAGCAGGGCCCTTAACTAAAACTCTCTTTATTATATGGCTCACAAGCTCGAATACATCGGGGGTGACACAAAGCAAAACTCAAGCCTAAGACACTAAGAACTTTATTCTACTAGAGAAAGATAAAACCAAGAAGAACCGAACTAACAAAAGGTAAAGGCAAAATATGTGATGGTGATATGATACCGGGGCAACTCCCCCAAGCTTGGCACAAGCCAAGGGGATTTCCCATACCCATGCTTAGTTGTCTTCCTTCGATGGTGATGGTGGTGGAGTTGTTGCAACCTGGGTTTGATCCTCCATCTTCCAAGGCACAGGTGCTGCATCATGGAAAGATGACCGAGTCTCCGGAATCCTCAAATATGCGTCTAACCGTATTGATTTAAATCTATACTCATACTCACAGTTTTAGTTCTGCAGGTCACAGATCTGGGCTTGGAGGTGATCAATTCTGTCATAGAGCCTGGAGAGGTGCTTCCCGATGTCATTGGCATCGATCTTGTGCTTGTTGGTGAACTCCGTGATCATCATGTGGTTGGCGTTGAGTCCACACTCCACCATCCCTTGCCACATGAAAACCTGTTACTCCATTGCTTCGAGCCTTGCCTCCATGCTTCCGGTCTTCTTGGGCCCCTGAACATCACGGATGTGGAGCATCCCCTCACGCATCTCAATAGATTAAGGGTTTTGCAGCACTCCCGCGGGGTAGGGATGATGACCTTCTCGAAGATCTTGTGCTTCGGAGATTTTGGGGATGCCATGGCGATCTAGATCTGCAGCAGAAACAGGATCGAAACGAAAACAGAGGAATTTTGCATGATACGAGGGTCAGACCTTTCGGGAGAATATATTGGATATGTCCCTGTTCATGTTCAGGTACACAACGTCTAATAACACCATCTACTCCTTCCTTTAAAAGGTGAGGATCATCCCAAAAGTAATGTCTCAAATCAAAGAAGAATTTCTTCTTTTACTCGTATGTGAAACTAGGTGGTATATATTTGGCAACTATATAATTTGCATAATCAGCATACCACGATGCACTACGTGAAGTATTGATGACATTCAATTGCTCATCAGGAAAGCTATCATCAATAGGTTGGGGGTCATCAAGAACGTTCTCCAACCTAGACAAGTTATCTGCTACTTGGTTCTCAGCACCCTTCCTATCGACAGCATGCAAATCAAATTCTTGTAGCAAGAGAACCCATTTGATAAGTCTAGGTTTAGCGTCTTTCTTTTCCATGAGGTACTTAATAGAAGCGTGATCAGTTTGAATAGTGACTTTGGAATCAACTATGTAAGATCTGAACTGTTCACATGCAAACACGACTGCTAAAAGTTCCTTTTCAGTAGTAGCATAGTTTCTTTGGGCACTGTCCATAGTTTTACTAGCATGGTGAATAACATTCAACTTCTTATCAACTCTTTGTCCTAGGACAACACCAACAGCATAATCACTAGCATCACACATGATTTCAAAAGGTAAGTTCCAATCAGGTGGTTGAACAATAGGTGGAGTTATCAAAGCCTTCTTAAGTATTTCGAAGGCTTCCTCACAATCATCGTGAAAAACAAAAGGAATATCCTTTTGCAAGAGATTGGTAAGAGGCCTAGAAATCTTAGAGAAGTCTTTAATGAACCTTCTATAGAAACCAGCATGACCAAGGAAACTTCTTATACCTTTGATATCTGTGGGGCATGGCATTTTCTCGATTGCATCAACCTTAGCCTTATCGACTTCAATACATCCTTCAGAAATTTTATGTCCTAAGACGATGCCTTCATTAACCATAAAGTGGCACTTCTCCCAATTCAAGACAAGGTTGGTGTCTTTACATCTCTGCAAGACTCGATCAAGGTTGCTGAGGCAATCATCAAAAGAAGACCCGTAAATAGAGAAGTCATCCATGAAAACCTCAACAATCTTTTCACAAAAGTCAGAGAATAGAGCCATCATACATCTTTGAAAAGTGGCAGGTGCATTACATAAGCCAAAAGGCATACGTCTGTAAGCAAAGGTACAGAAAGGGCAGGTGAAAGTTGTTTTCTCCTGATCAGATTGTGCAACAAGTATTTGGGAGAAACCAGAATAACCATCTAGAAAGCAAAAGTGTGTGTGTTTAGACAGTCCTTCTAGCATTTGGTCGATAAAAGGCAAAGGGTAATGATCTTTTCTAGTGGCTTTATTCAATTTCCTAAAATCGATCACCATCCTATAGCCAGTAATAATCCTCTATGGGATCAATTCATCCTTATAATTAGCGACAATGGTAATACCTCCCTTCTTAGGGACACAATGCACCAGACTCACACAATCACTATGAGCAACAGGATAGATAATACCTGCTTCTAGGAGTTTTAGTATTTCTTTTCTTACTACCTCTTTCATCTTAGGATTTAATCTCCCTTGATGATCAGCAACTGGTTTGGAATCAGGATCAGTTTTAATCTTGTGCTGGCATAGAGTGGGACTAATGCCCTTAATATCATAAAGAGTGTATCCAATAGCAGCATGGTGCTTCCTCAGAGTTTTTAATAACTTCTTTTCTTCATGCTCTGAGAGGCTAGCACTGATAATAACAGGATATATCTCTTTTTCATCAAGATAAGCATACTTAAGAGTATCTGGCAACTGTTTAAGCTCGAACACATGATCACTCATTGGTGGGGGTGAATCTCCAAGCAGTTCAACAGGCGAATTATTCTTAAGGATAGGATATTGTTCAAAGACAACTCTATCTATCTCATCCCTTTCATCCATATGCATATTATTTTAATGCTCAAGCAGGTATTGCTCTAAGGGATCAGTAGGAGGCATAGCAATAGAATCTAGGGCAGTAGTTTCATCCTTACTGGACAACTCTTTTTCATGAGGTTGTCTACCAAACTTGGAGAAATTGAACTCATGTGACACACCTTCAAAGCCAACAATGATAGTTTTCTTGTCACAGTCAATATGAGCATTGACGGTATTGAGGAAAGGTCTACCAAATATGATGGGACAAAAGCTATCTTGTGTGGTAGAAAGAACGAGGAAATCAGCAGGATACTTTGTTTTACCATCTCTAACAATTCCCACAGGGCAGATAGTATCTCTATTGGCAAGCTGAATAGTGCCATCAATGGGTTCTATCTCGACAGGTGCAATCTCGTCTTTGATTTCATCATATAAGGATAGAGGTATTGCACTAACACTAGCACCCACGTCACATAAACCATGATAACAGTGATCTCCTATCTTGACAGAAACAATAGGCGTACCAACAAAAGGCCTATGTTTGTCTCTAGCATGAGGTTTAGCAATTCTAGCAGCATCTTCACAGAAGTGAATATCATGACCCTCGACATTGTCGGACAGAAGATCTTTGATAATAGCAATGCTAGGATCAACTCTAATTTGCTCAAGGGGTGTAGATGTTCTAATGTAGCCCCTACGTATCACAGTTGAAGCTTTAGAATGATCCTTAATCCTAACAGGGAAAGATGGTTTCTCAATGTAAGCACTAGGGACAATAGTATCATTATAGGCAATGACTTTTTCTTCAACTGGATTGGGTTTAACTACATTGACTTCTAAGGGAGGATGATATTTAAACCACTTGTCTTTAAGGAGATCAATATGGGCAGCAAATGATTCACACAATGAAGCTACTATCTCAGAGTCAAGTCCATACTTAGCGCTAAAATCACAAAAAGTATTTGTTTCAACAAAGGATTTAACGCAATCAAACTTGAAATTCATACCTAACTCCTTACCTTCATCAAGCTCCCAATATCCAGAGTTGCATTTAATTCTTTCCAATAAATTCCATTTGAAGTCAATATCTCTCCTCATAAAAGAACCGGTACAAGAAGTATTAAGCATGGTGCAATCATCATGAGAAAGCCGAGCGTAGAAGTTCTGAATGATAATTTCTCTAGAGAGCTCATGGTTGGGGCATAAATATAACATTGATTTAAGACTCCCCCAAGCTTGAGCGATGCTTTATCTGTCACGAGGCCAAAAATTATAAATATAATTCCGATCACGATGCACTAGATGCATAGGATAAAACTTTTGATGAAATTCCAATTTAAACCGGTTGTAGTTCCATGATCCGGTATCATCACATTGCCTATACCATGTCAATGCTTTATCCCTCAAAGATAAGGGAAATACCTTCTTCTTGACCTCATCCTCGGGCAAAACTGCAAGCTTAAATAAACCACAAATTTCATCTACATAGATTAGATGCAAGTGTGGATGTGATGTTCCATCTCCTGTAAAAGGATTAGCCAGCAATTTCTCAAGCATACCCGAAGGAAATTCATAGCAAATATTTTCAGTAGGTGCAGCAGGTTGAGGAGCAACTCCTTGTGCGTCCGTTCGAGGTGAAGATACCCGAACAAGCTCCTCAAAGGATTAGTTTCCATAGTGACAAGTGACAATAAATTTCAGCACACAATATAAATGTTTCCTTACCAAATTCCACTTACCAAAGGCGCTTCACTCCCTGAAACGGGACCAGAAAAGAGTCTTGATGACCCACAAGTATAGGGGATTTATCGTAGTCCTTTCGATAAGTAAGAGTGTCGAACCCAACGAGGAGCAGAACGATCTGACAAGTCGTTTTCAGCAAGGTATTCTCTGCAAGCACTGGAATTATCGGTAACAGAAAGTTGTGTGATAAGATGATTCGTAGCAAGTAGAAAGTAACAATGGTAACAAAGGTGCAGCAAAGTGGCCCAATCCCTTTGGTAGCAAGGGAAAAGCCTGGACAAACTCTTATAGGAGGTGAAGCGCTCCCGAGGACACATGGGAAATTCTGTCAAGCTAGTTTTCATCATGTTCATATGATTCGCGTTCGCTACTTTGATAGTTCGATATGTGGGTGGACCGGTGCTTGGGTACTTCCCTTACTTGGACAAGCATGCCACTTATGATTAACGCCTCTCGCAAGCATCCGCAACTACGAAAGAAGAATTAAGACAAAGTCTAACCGTAGCATTAAACTAGTGGATCCAAATCAGTCCCTTACGAAGCAACGCATAAACTAGGGTTTAAGCTTCTGTCACTCTAGCAACCCATCATCTATTTACTACTTCCCAATGCCTTTCTCTAGGCACAAATAATGGTGAAGTGTTATGTAGTCGACGTTCACATAACACCACTAGAGGAAAAACAAAATACAACACATCAAAATATCGAACAAATACCAAATTCACATGACTACTTATAACAAGACTTATCCCATGTCCCCGGGAACAAAAGTAACTACTCACAAAGCATAATCATATTCATGACCAGAGAGGTAATGAATAGCATCAAGGATCTGAACATATAATCTTCCACCAAGTAATCTAACTAGCATCAACTACAAAGAGTAATTAACACTACTAGCAACCTTACAGGTACCAATCAGAGTAGAGAGACGGAGATTGGTTACAAGAGATGAACTAGGGTTTGGAGATGAGATGGTGCTGATGAAGATGTTGATGGTGATGAGTCCCCTCCGATGAGAGGAGTGTTGGTGGTGACGATGGCGATGATTTCCCCCTCCGGGAGGGAAGTTCCCCCGGCAGGACGACCCTGCCGGAGCTCTAGATTGGTTCTGCTCAAGTTCTGCCTCATGGTGGCGGCGATTCCTCCCGAAAGCCTCCTCTTGATTTTTTCTGGAACGAAACCCTTCTTGTAGCAAAAGAGGGTGGCCAGAGGGCCACCAGGGTGCCCACAAGCCCCCTAGGCGCGACCAGGGGGCGCGCCTAGGAGGCTTGTGGCCTCCTACTAGCTCCCCTCTAGTACTTCTTCGGCCAAGTATTTTTTATAAATTCCAAAATAAATTCTCGTTGATTTTCACGGCTTTTTGAGTTGCACAGAATCGGTATCTCAAACTTGCTCCTTTTTCAGGCTAGAATTCCAACTGCCGGCATTCTCCCTCTTCCTGTAAACCTTGCAAAATAAGAGAGAAATGGAATAAGTATTGTACCGTGAAGTGTAGTAACAGCCCATAAAGCAATAAATAACAACATGAAAGCATGATGCAAAATGGACGTATCACTAGCCGATTAATAAGTCGAGCGGTGTCATATTTCAGGGCCGAGCATGTGGTAGTAACTAGTCATGGATTATATAAACGGAACTCAGTTTCTAAGGACGGTTCCAATGAAATAACCCGCCATGTACTCCTACATATACTTTCATCGGTACCTTTACCAAATCAGGTTCCACACTTATTCTTTGTCACTAGAACACATTCATCCATTCCTGTTCATCACCCAGATGAAAGAGACCTGACACAACTCTAGGCATAGCAAGCATAGCAGGATAAGACACATCATGGCTCAAGCAACTACCAGGTACGCTAGGTTGCAAGGTTTGGCTATTTACCGTGACAATGACATGTCATGCAAAGGAATAGGTTCTGCTACCGAAGTAAAGCATTTGATATATTTTTTCCTAATGCAATAAGTGGGAGGAGGGGCAGGAACATGGGATTATATCGGGATGATCAAAAGGGTGCTTGCCTTGTTGCTCAGCAGAAGGATAAAATCTGATAGTCGGATATTTGGACGTATCCTGAAGGGCAGAGCATGATAATCAATATCATTCATATGCAACAATATGATGCATGATCATGGGATGAGATGAAATTTAGCATCAGCTACTGTGGCTATCAAACCTTGGGTTTGATGCTGATTTGAATTCAAGTTCACATACTATTTAAAGTGGGACATTTCTTAAATTCCTTTAATTGATTTGACCTGATGCTGTTTCATAACTTTGTTAGTCATGCAAGAAAATATCACCATTGTATTCATTGAATTTTTCTGATCATTTTACATATATTATTTGTCAAATTTGGAGTTATATTTAATTTTCTACGAATTTCCAAAGTTTTGAACTTATTCTGGTATTAATTTAATCACACAAATAGAATTATTGCGCCAGGCTGACGTCACCAGGGTCAACAGGGGCTGGTCAGATCAAACCTGACTAGTAGGGCCCACTGGTCAGTGGCTTAGGGGCTAATCCCGCGCTGAACAGAGGCTATGTGGGGTTTGACCCACTCTGGGGCCCACTGTCAGTGGCTCTAGGGGGTGGATTAGGCTCTAGGGGGTGGATGACGATGGCCTTGAGTGTGAAGCAGGGCTCGGGGGCTCGTTTCCTTCGGCATGGACGACAAGATCGACCAGGCGGAGACGATGGCGTGCTCGAGGAGGCTTGCGGTGGCCGGAAGCGATGGCCAGCTCGAGCTCGAGCTCGGCTCTAATGGCGGCCGAGAGAGAAGGGATGCAGGAGAGCGAATGGGGAGGGGGAGAGGATTGGAATGAGCTTGGGAGGCTTACCCTTCACGGTTAGCGCGACACAGAGGCCAGACATGCACCTAGGTGCGTGGCCGCGCCGGAGGAAGCGGCGGCCACCTCCTACTGCCGACTGGCGAGGGGAAGACGACAGGAGAAGATGGGCTCGGCCAAGGTGATCATCAGGTAAGTTTTTTCCATTTTTCTTTCTTTTTTGATTTCTGTTAAATCATTTCTCGCATTTGTTTGCTTGTATTTTGGCTCCAAACTATTCCCATAATTAGTGAATAAAACTCTGGGGTGTTATTTGAATTATATCCAAGCCCATATAAATGATGCAACATTTTATGATATTCTATAATATTTAAAATCACATATTTGAGTGATTTCAGTGGGTTTTATGTTTTAAATAAAATGCCAAATGTATTTTAAAAATAAGTTCCACCCCTGAAATATTGTTTTCAATATTTATCAAAAAGGGTGGGCTTTTATGAAGGCCATTTTGGGTTCATTAATTTATCACAAGATTTGAATTGGTTGAATATGGAAGTGATAGGGTCTTCCTCCTTGATTTCTATTTTCATATTTAATGCAAGAATAAAACATGAGCACATTCTTGGTAACATCGAAAGGAAACTAGGGATGTGACAACTGACCCCCACTCAAAAGAATCTCGTCCCGAGATTTGGAAGTTGTCGGGAAGAGCGTGGCATACTCAAGTTAGAGACGGTCCTCTCTTTCCCATCTTGCTTCTTTTTCAGAATGATTTGACCATTGAACTTTAAGAAACTTGAGGTTTCGATGTCGAGTGGTACGCTCAGCATGATCAAGAATACGAAGAGGGTATTACCGGTATGAAAGGTTATCTTGGAGATCAAGCATTTCATGGTCCGCTTCACGGATAGGATCCGAGAAGCAACGCGTGAGTTGCGAGACGTGGAAAACATCATGAACCTTGCAAAGATGCGGAGGAATATCCAATTGGTAGGCAAGTTCTCCTCATTTGGCAAGAATGCGAAAAGGACCAATGTAACGAGGAGCCAATTTGCCTTTGATACCGAAGCGATGGGTACCCTTCAAAGGTGTAACCCGAAAGTTAGCCTTCTCGTCAACTTCAAAGGTCACAACCTTATGATGGAGATCATATTGGTTCTTTTGACGAGATTGGGCTGTTTTCAACTTTTCACAAATAATGCAAACTTGCTCTTCTGCTTCCTTGATCATATTCGGACCAAAGAGTTGCCTCTCTTCGGTTTTTGACCAATTAAGATGTGTTCGACATCTTCGTCCATAGAGAACTGCAAAAGGGGCTTCACCCAAGCTTGATTGATAACTATTGTTATAAGCAAATTCGGCGAATGGAAGATACTTCTCCCAATTCATACCGAACAATATAACACAAGCTCGAAGCATGTCCTCTAGGATTTGATTGACTCTTTCTACTTGACCACTTGAGTGAGGATGGAAAGCAGTGCTAAAAGATAGGTGAGTCCCCATGGCATTCTGAAAACTTTCCCAGAAACGAGAAGTAAAAATACTTCCGCGATCTGAATTGATCTCCAGAGGAACACCATGAAGAGACACTATCGAGAGATATATAACTCTGCTAGCTGGCTAGCTGTTATACTCTCACAAACTGGAAGAAAATGAGCTACTTTGGAAAGACGGCCAACGACCACAAAGATAGCATTATTTCCTTTCTTGGTCCTGGGAAATCCAGTGATGAAATTTGTACTAACTTTATCCCATTTCCATTCAGGAATAGCTAAAGGTTGAAGGGTGCCAACAGGCCTTTGATGTTCTGCCTTAACTCGACGATAAACGTCGCAGTTAGCAACGAACTTAGCAATTTCCCTCTTCATCCTAGTCCACCACAACCTTTAGCGTAGGTCCTGATACATCTTAGTACTACGAGGATGAATCGTGAGAGGAGATTCATGAGCCTCCTTTAGGATCAACTGCCTCAGATATGGATTCTTAGGAACCACTAGACGGTTGTGGAAGAACACCACATCTTGATCATTCATGGATAATTCCTTAGTGTTTCCGCTAGTAATATTCTCCTTGATGTGTGATATACCCTTATCACGCTTTTGGCCACCTATGATTTCATCCCTAAGAGTAGGTTTCGCCACCAGGGTAGAAAGGAATCCTTGAGGAACAATGTGGAGGTTTAACTCTCGAATTTCCTCATAGAGACATGGTTGACCTCATTGTAACATCAGATTGTTACAATAAGACTTATGACTTAGTGCATCAGCCATGACATTGGCCTTCCCCAGGGTGTAAGTTATCTCTGAGTCATAATCTGTGATCAACTCGACCCACCGTATTTGCCTGAGATTCAAATCCGGTTGGGTGAAGATATATTTCAGACTTTGGTGATCACTGAATATTTTGCAATGATTACCAAGAAGGCAATGTCGCGAGGTTTTTAGTGCATGGACTACAGCTGCAAGCTCAAGATCATGTGTGGGATAATTATCCTCATGTGGACGCAATTGTCGAGATGCTATGCAATCACATCACAATCCTGCATGAGAATGCAACCTAATCCTTGTCGTGAGTCGTCGCAATAGATAACAAAGTCCTTAGACAAATCTGGTGGTAGCAACACAGGTGCAGAAGTCAGGCGTCCTTTCAGTTCCTGAAAACTGTGCTCACACTATGGTGTCCACTTCAACTTTTTATATTTCTTGAGGAGTTCAGTTAGAGGCTTTGCAACCTTGGAGAAGTTCTCGACAAAGCGACAACAATAGCTCGCTAGACCAAGAAAACTCCTAACTTGCTTAAATGATTCAGGTTGAGTCCAATCAAGGACGTCTTGAACTCTGTGGGGATTGACACCAATACCTTTACCAGAGATTACGTGGCCTAGATAGGTCACTTCTGTTAACCAAAATTCACATTTTGAAAACTTGGCATAAAGGCGATGCTCTCGAAGTTTCATCAATACCAGCTTTAGATGCTCAGCATGTTCTTGTTCGTTCTTTGCGTAGATGAGAATATCATCGAGGTATACCACGACGAATTTATCCAAATACTTCATGAAGATTGAATTCATCAAGCGAGAGAAAGTGGTTGGGGCATTGGTTAAACCGAAGGACACGACGGTGTACTCGTATTGGCCATAACGAGTGACGAAGGCCGTTTTTGGAATGTCCCCGTTCTTGATCTTGATTTGATGGTAACCCAACATCAAATCCATTTTGGAGAAGACCGAGGATCCAGCAAGCTGATCATACAGATCATTGATCTTGAGGAGCGGATACTTGTTCTATATGGTGACCAGATTAACTAGTCGATAATCTACAACCATCTGATCCGTTCCATCCTTCTTCTTAACGAAGAGGACGGGACAAGCCCAAGGAGAAGAGGTAGGTCGAATGAAACCTTTATTCAAGGCCTCGTCTAGTTGTTTCTTAAGTTCTGCTAGCTCTAAGGGTGCCATCTTATAGGGTCTTCTGGCTATTGGGACAGTTCCTGGAACAAGATCTATCACAAACTCTACATCCCTATCAGGTGGAATTCATGGCAGCTCTTCTAGAAAAACATCCGAAAAGTCACGGACTACCGGAATGTCTTCAAGTTCTGGGAGAGGACTAGGATTGAGGGAATAGATCTAGCTATCAATGATGCTAGAAGAACTAGCCTGTCTACTAGGATTTCCTTGTCATAACTTATCCTAGAAGTTTGCCATTTACTACGAGGGGTTTGGACAACTAATGGGATTGACATATCACAAAAGGACCTGTTATGCAACTGCGCATAATTTTTGGAAATGAAGGAATGAGATGACGCAGTGTCAAAAAGAATAGACGATGGGTGATGATTGACAAGGAGCGTACCCAAAATGACGTCGGGATCCTCTAGAGCTTCTTCTGCTGAAACATAATTCACGCAGCCACGCGCAGGAGTTGGCTTCACATAATATGCTTTTCCTGACTTGCCTTGCCCAACAGACTTCCCAGGTTGCTTGGCAGCTATATTCCGAGGACACTCTCGTGAATAGTGCCCTGGTTCACCACACTTGTAACTGATCACCTGATTGGCACGTGGTGCAGCGTTGGAAGCTGGACCACCATAGGTCTTAGCTGGAGGGTTGGTCTGGTTTGCCTGAGGCGCCACATAGGATGGCCTGACGGTATATCTTGGCGGCGGAGAGCTATTCGGGACCCACACCCGGCGCTTTGGAAACGCTGAACCGGATGAGGAGCCAGAATCACGAGGGTGCTTCTTCGTGGCTTCGTAGTCGGTATGACCAGTCTCGGCACTGATCGCCTTGTTGACAAGATCTTGGAAACTTGTACATTCATGAAGGCGCAGGTCACGATGAAGTTCGGGGCTCAGACCCTTGCAGAATCTTGCTTGCTTCTTGGCATCAGTTGAACCTCTTCAGTTGCGTAGCGAGCGAGATTACCGAACTCGCGTCTATAAGCATCCACGGACAACTTTCCTTGAGTGAAGGCACATAATTGCTTTCTCTTACGGTCCATCAGACCCTCTTGAATGTGGTGCAGACAGAAAGCTGCACTAAAATCTGCCCATGTGGGTGCTGGTCCGGCAGGATGCATAGCTTCAAAATTGGCGGGGCCTTCCAGAAAGTACGCAGCGAAGGTCACCTTGTCACCCTCAGAAACATTGGAAAAGCATATCTTGCGTGATATACTGCACAACCAGTCATCAGCGTCGAGAGGATCGATGGAGTGATGGAACTTCGGGGTATTTAGCTTCACAAAGACATTGAGGGACATTCTGGGACACTACATCATTACGCGGCTGACGAGCCGTATTTTGCTCAATACGTTCTAGCAGACGCTTGGTCTTTCGCTTGTTTCTTTCTGCCTCGAGCATAACCTCCGCCAGAGAAGGCGGGTGGGGCAGTTCGTGCTGTGCTGCCTGGCTACCTTCTCCCTGCTCATGGCTAGGGGCATGGTTCTGCGTGGTAAACACCATCCTGGCAAACAAACTCACAGCTTAGACTATATCAACATTAACACTAACTATGGATAAAGAATGCACTAAACACATCGAATGCGGAAATGAACATCCGAACAACATGGTAACAAGCAAACTTCTATATACACACCATGGTTCATACACACCATTACATAGTTGAGTACAACCTCAACTAAAGAGCAAACTACTGAAAAGATGATACTACTCATTAGAGGCTTTCCAAGCTTCCTATACATTATTTATCTATGCGTCTGGAACTCATCTCACGACATAGTCATACTCCACAAGACAGACAGGACTGTGGAAATACAACTACTACAATACTACTGTTCCACTCACGGTTTCAAGCATCCGCATAAAACATCTCATAAAGGTTGCCTCGATGGCCTAGGAGCTGAACGTGCTGATCTGGAAATACTCTAGCCTGAGACCCCTGGGAACCGTAGGGACACGGGTCTGGCCTTGGTCCCATGACTGGTGGCAGTAGAGGTCCCCGAAGAGGGGTGACACCTCCTATAGCAGGTCAGTCAACATGAGCTGGAAGATGAGTCCTAACGGGGTTCAACATCTCCATATCCCCATGACCTATCTGAACTATAGGTGCCAGCTGTGTCAAGGTTGTCCACAAATGGGCACGAGTTGTATAAAGCTCCATACGAAGGGCATGAGCATCTCGGTCATTATTCTCTAACATCTGAGTGGTAATCTGCAGCAGCGGATCCTCCAAATAAGAATCAAAGTAGACTCCACTGAGATATCCTTCTTCTCCTGGCTGAGAAGCTGGAACATAACAGAAATCTGAATTCTGCAATAGTGCATGGCTGGCTCTCATGATGGTGAACATTGAATAGGCGGCATCTTGTACCGCCATGTCAATGGTAACCCCCATAAGACCAATGGATCGGCTCCTCGGCTCCAGGGTAATCTGGGAATACCCTAACAGTGCACATGTACTGACTTTTGTTGAAATCCCGGTACTGCTCCTCCACTGTATACTCTGGGTACCAGCGGTAACCAACTATTGACATCATCCTGACCAGCATGGCCGTGTGACCCGGTACATCAATGCACCTAGTCAGACGGACCACGTAATGAAAAGGACGGGCTTGCATGTGAAATAGAGAATAATGCAAAGGCATTAGAGCTCTGGAAATGAAATTGGGCAGCATAATGGCAGTAAATGCTAAAAAACAATTCTGAGATAACCCACAAAAGATAGGATAGCATCACCACTCAACTATCAAGTTCAATTCCATGGTCATCAAATACTTCTTTTCTTTTCTTTGGAACAAAAGAAAACTCGAATTAACTCGCAAACCGTTTTCTTACAATCTACCAATTAGTAACACGCGATCCTGAGAGATAGATAAGTAACCTAGTTCTTAATCCCCTAGAAAATATGAGGATGACCAGAATAGAATGACTTCAGAAGAGAAGCAAGAAACTTACGTTCCCTTCCACAAACATTTCCCTTATGTATAACTAAAGCATTTCTAGACTCAACTTTGAGCAGTTTGGCTTGGTAATCCTACAGTCAGCCAGGCTCTGATACCAACGCTATCGGGACCCCGATCCTAAGCCATAAGAATCCAGCATGTAACACATCGCATCCCTTTGCGGTCTCACACATGGTTAACCCCACGGCTGCCACCTTACCTTAGCCGGGACCGTTTGCGCCTTTTGACCCACGTATGCATTTGTGTCGCTAGCATTCCAATGTCAAAGAACCCGGGTCGACATAACTAGTCATAAACTCAAGTGGCTCAACCGTACAGAGATAGGAATACATAACCGAGCAAAGCAGGTGTCGGTCATCAACGAGTGTAGACGAGTCGTAGCAAGGTACAAGGACTCCATTACACCGCGTGGCATTTCCCCTAGGGACAGACACAACAACTAAGAAGGATACATGCTGGTCAACCAATGTGTTCGGAGCAGTAGCGAATTACCAAGGCTCGTTGGAAGCGCAAAGGGGCATTTCTCTGTATAGAGAGCTAATAAGGGCATACGACTAGGTGTCGAATCCCATACATATCACAGTGCATCACACGTACGCAAGACATACTCAATATGCATAGATACAACAATGGCATCACAACATAACCATACAACATCACAACATTTATTTGGAAGACTTGGAAGAGTCTTGCATAATATGTTCATACAGGTAGGGGTCACATGACCCGACACTCAAGTTATACAAGCAGAGTCATACAAACCAAGCGGAAGCATTAAAGTTGTTTGGGTACAGACATTTGAAAGGAAAAGGCATAAAGCCTGACTATCTACAAATCCCTTCTGAAAGGGGCCAGGTTGTAGCTGGGACACTAGCTACTCGTCATCATCGAGGTCTAGATAGAACCCACCTGTTGGATCATGGGTATCCTCTACAACATTTATTAAACAAACATGAGTACAAAGGTACTCAGCAAGACTTCAGAACAGATCTATCTACTCATGCACACGTATTAACAAAGGGAGTTATGGGGTTTCATGCACCAAGCCAGCTTTGACTCTTGGCTAGAATAAACTACAATTTAAATAGTTTTAAACAACTTTGATAAGTCGTACACGAGTCCAATACCACCACACTAATACACTATCATGGATTCCTTTCCGTCTCCCTATGGAAATGCCATACATGATACTCACACTTATCTTGATACTTTTATGATTAGTCATTAAAGTTGTCTATGAGAACATATGTCTCCAAGTAGTCCATATCCGCGGACGCGGCTATTCGAATAGATCATAACCCTGCAGGGGTGTACTTATTCAAAAACGCTCTCGCCATTTATCGCCATGTGCACGTCATGCACCTCGGCAACCTTCAAGCGGAAGCCCAACGAGTGAGTCGGCCACGACCGTTAACCACGCTAATACCTAGTCCAGGTTTATCGCCTATTTGAGAGTGAACCCGCACGGAAGTCCGACCAAGGTTTCCGTCACGTCCCCAAACGATGTGCGCAGGGTTCCCAAGCCCACCATCCGGGTGCCAATTGATACACCGTACCACTGCGTGCCGCATCATAGGCCACCTCTAAGCTCAGCACTATGCACGACCTCTAGCATGACCATAAACACCAGAAACTACTTGCAACTCCTGGACCGAGTACTAGGCGATTAATAAGTCGAGCGGGGTCATATTTCATGGCCAAACATGTGGTAGTAACTAGTCTTGGACTACATACACGGAACTCAGTTCCTAAGGACGGTTCCAATGAAAGAACCCGGCATGTACTCCTACATAGCCTTTCATCGGTAGCTTTACCAAATCAGCTTCCACACTTATTCTTTGTCACTAGAACACATTCATCCATTCCTGTTCATCACCCAGATGAAACAGACCAGACACAACTCTAGGCATACAAGCATAGTAGGATAAGACACACCATGGCTCAAGCAACGACCAGGTATGTTAGGTTGCAAGGTCTGGCTATTTACTGTGACAATGACAGGTCATGCAGAGGAATAGGTTCAGCTAGTGAAGTAAAGCATTTGAATTATTTTGTCCTAATGCAATAAGTGGGAGCAGGAGCAGGAACATGGGATTATATCGGGATGATCAAAAGGGTGCTTGCCTTGTTGCTCAGTAGAAGGATTAAATCCGGCAGTTGGATATTCGGACGTATCTGGAAGGGCAGAGCCTACCGAAATAATAACGACAATCAATATCATTCATATTCAACAATATGATGCATGATCATGGCATGAGATGAAATGTAGCATGAGCTAGTGTGGCTATCAAACCATTGGTTTGATGCTGATTTGAATTCATGTTCAAATACTATTTAAAGTGGGACGTGATGCTGTTTCATAACTTTGTTGGTAATGCAATAAAATAGCACCATTGTGTTCATTGAGTTTTTCTCATCATTTTACATATATTATTTGTCAAATTTGGAGCTATATTTAATTTTCTATGAATTGCCAAAGTTTTGAACTTATTCTGGAATTAATTTAATCATAGAAATAGAATTGTTGCGCCAGGCTGACGTCACTAGGGTCAACAGGGGCTGGTCAGGTCAAACCTGACCAGTAGGGCCCATTGGTCAGTGGCTCAGGGGCTAATCCTGTGTTGACCACGGGCTAACTGGGGTTTGACCCACTCTGCGGCCCACTGTCAGTGTCTCTAGGGGGTGGATTAGGCTCTAATGAGCTGTCCACGTCGGCCCACACCGGAGTTTCGCCAGTGGCGACCAAACCCGCGGCGGATCCTCGCCTGAGTTGCTCGAAATCTTGCTGTGGGGCTCGGATTTGAGTGCCGAGAGCACAGGGAGGAAGCCCAGGCTCGGCCTCATCTAACAGGGGCAGCGAGAGGAGCTAGGGGTGGCCAGAGAGTACCGGCGACGAGCCATAGCGGCGGTCGGAGATCGGCTTCGACGGCCACAGGGCTAGAGAGCAGGAGGGAGAGGGGTAAATGGGGGGAAACACTACGGAGCTCACGGCGATCACGATGAGAGGCTAAGGCTGCTCGGGGAGGCGCTGGATCCGGTGAATCGACGACGACTTGCCGGCGGCCGAAGGTGGAAGACGACGGCGTTGAGGGTGATGCAGGGCTCGGGGGCTCATTTCCTTCGGCGTGGACGACGAGATCGACCAGGCGGAGACGATGGCGTGCTCGAGGAGGCTTGCGGTGGCCGGAAGCGATGGCTAGCTCGAGCTCGATCTCGTCTCCAATGGAGACCGAGAGAGAGGGCACTCAGGAGAGCGAATGGGGAGGGGGAGAGGATTAGAATGAGCTCGGGAGGCTTATCCCGTCGCAGCCAGCATGACGGAGAGGTGAGGCAGGCACCCAGGTGCGTGGCCGCGTCGGAGCAAGCGGCGCCCACCTCCTGCTATCGACTGGCGAGGGGAAGACGACAGGAGAAGATGGGCTGGGCCAAGGTGAGCATCAGGTAAGTTTTTTCCATTTTTCTTTCTTTTCTGATTTCTGTTAAATCATTTCTCGCATTTGTTTGATTTCATTTTGGCTCCAAACTATTCCCATGATTAGTGAATAGAACTCTGGGGTGTTATTTGAATTATATCCAAGCCCATATAAATGATGCAACATTTTGTGATATTCTGTAATATTTAAAATCACATATTTGAGTGATTTCATTGGCTTTTATGTTATAAATAAAATGCCAAATATATTTTAAAAATAAGTTCCACCCCTAAAATATTGTTTGCAATATTTAACAAAAATGGTGGGTTTAATGTAGGTCATTTTGGGTTCATTAATTAATCACAAGATTTGAATTGGTTGAATATGGAAGTGCTAGGGCTTCCTCCTTGATTTCTATTTTCATATTTAATGCAAGAATAAAACATGAGCACATTCTTGCTAGTATCAAAAGGAAACTAGGGATGTGACACCATAATATGTATGCATGGTAGCTATTTTGAGGAAGATATAAGAAGGCTTATGTGTGATAGAGCATATCATATCATGGGGTTTGGATGCACCTGCGAAGTTTGCACCGACTCTTGAGGTGAGAAAGGGCAATGCACGATACCATAGAGGCTAGCAAACTGCAGAAAGGTAAGAGTGCGTATAATCCATGGACTCACATTAGTCATAAAGAACTCATTACTTATTGCAAGATTTTATTAGCTCTCTTGAAGCAAAGCACTTCTCGCATGCCCCTAGGGAGAAGGTTGGGAGGAGTTAACCATCATGTGACTCCGATTATAACAACACAAACAATTTCAATCCAGGATAAATTATGCTCCAACTTCATCGCATAACCGGAGACTATGCGTGCATGCTTCGGGAACCACAAACCTTAACATCAATATTCTTACTAATCCACAATCATCAACTAGTTCACCCACATATTACTATCTTAATATCGCTAAAACCATTGCAGGGAATCAAACATATCATACTGAGTGATCCACAAGTTTTATGTAGGATTTTAGGACTAACCATGTAAATGACCAATTCCTTTTGACTCTCTAAATAGGTATAAGTGAAGCATGAGAGTCTAAATCTTTCTTCAAAAGACCATGCTATAATAAATATAAGTGAAGCAAAAGATCATTCTATAAATAATGGTTTCCTATATGTAGAGAAACAGACAATCCAAACTTCAAATGGTATCAGTAAAGCACATGAAGCATTCTATAAGGAAATACTCAAAATATATAAGTGAAGTGCAATGAGAATTCTATAAATCAACCATGGACTATCTCATACCAGCATATTGCATAAAATAAAAGTGAAAACTAAACACTAAAGATGCTCCAAGATTTACGCATATCACGGGAACGAAACAAAGACAAAATATACCAATACTTGTTGAAGAAAGATGGGATGCCTTCTGGGGAATCCCAAAGCTTAGATGCTTGAGTCTCCTTGGATGTTTACTTGGGGTGCCTTGGCTATCTATAAGGTTGAATTCTTGCCTCTCCTCATTCTCCTCATATAGAGACCTCCTCGATCTTCGAATACTTCATCCACACAAAAATTAACAGAAAACTCATGAGATCCATTAGTATAATAATGCAAATTACTACATTAAGTATTGTTGCAAACCCACTCATATCTTCTTTTTTGCATTATAGATACTGTAATACAACTTCTCCATGGCTTATACCACCGATAAAATCAATATTTTCATCAAAATGAGCAAAACAATGCATGAAAAACACAATCTATCAAAAATAGGATAGGTTGTAGTAATCTGAACATTGACCATACTTCTTTGACTTTAAACTTCTGAAAAATTAGGAAGAAATAAAAATTTGCAGAGAATTACTTTGTCAAAATTTCAGACACTTTTGATATTCGAGTAGAAAATGTAAATTCACATACTACCGAGAAATTTTGTGTTTTTGCACCGCACATACCAACAAGCAATCTAATCATCCTAAAGGTAAATCTTGGCACATTATTTTTATAATAAAATGCATTTGTACAAGGGGATAATTGTTTTTGTTGAAAAGTTTCTATAATCGAGATTCACAAAGTTTCCATGGGCATGAACAAAGTCCAAGGACGTCTCCCACTTCAACGGTGTTTGTCTTTCTCACTTTCACTTTCCTTTTTGAAAAGATTTAGGTTCCCCTCTATAATTTTTTTTGTAATTTATAAAAGTACAAAACATAAAAAAATGTCTCCTTAATACTTCGAGGTTGTCTCTGTGGGAGTGCTTTCTTTAAATCCATTAAGCTAGGCATAAAGTTCTCAAGTAATAGATCGACCCGAATCCCTTGGTATATCAAAGCCAATTTTAATTAACAATAATTTTTAGTTAAGAAGTGAGCACAAATCAACATATATCATGCAATAACTATGTCTAACTCTCTTGCTATGCATCGACATGTCATAAAAGAACAATTCATGCACATCAAGTAAAGGCCAATACATAGCATGAGTAGTTTCTTGCAATTTTATCGTGTTGGAAACATAAAGAGGTGGATATGTAGTTCCTATCTCATAATAATTACAAGTAGGAGCAGCAAACACGTGCATATTATATCCATCAAAATCATCGTATGTAATGGTAAAACGCAACCCATCAATATAATCCTTAATAAGATCAAACTTCTCCGAAATAGTGTAGTTGGGAGAATACGAAAAGATAATAGGACTATCATGTGTGGGTGCAATAGCGATAAATTCATTCTTATCATAAGGAACTATATTAAGTTCATCTTCAGAAGCATAATTCATATTGGCATCTTGGCCACAAGCATAGCAAGCATCAATTTCATCAAAAAGGGATATTTCAAAAGAATCAACGGGATCATAAGAGTTATCATAGCAGTCATCCTTCAGTAAGCACAAAGGAAATTAAACAATGTTAGAGTTGAAGAGTTACTCTCATCAGAAGGTGGGAATGGGTAGCTAATCCGCTCTTCCTCCTTTTGTTCTTCACTCTCCCCATTATATTTTTCATCCAATGAGCTCACAGTCTCATCAATTTATTCTTCCATAGACTCCTGCAAAATATTAGTCTCTACTTGGACATCAAAGGAATTCTCAATATATAGTTTAACATAAGCATTAGAAGCAAAACTTTCATCGCAATATTAATTATGGCAAAAATTTAAGATTTGTAAAGAGTAACATCGTACTTTTCAATCAAAGAAGAAATTTCGTAAGCACCCTTGAAAGCAAAAAATTCTTCAATTTGTTCAACATAATAATAACTATAAATACCTTTAGCATAAGAAGATAAGATTCCATTATCACTAAACTCATGTTGGTATGGAAGGTGTTTTAGGGTCTTTAGAACAACAAGTAAAATCATATGTTTCACATAAATTCCATCATAGCAATGCAAAGTATTAATATGATGCCATAAAAGTTTCACTTTTTGAGATAAGCGGTGTCGCACATAATAAGCATGCTCATCTAATGATTTGCCCTCAACTAAACTAGTTGGGGTTTGAGCACGAGAACATAGTGATCGAAGATGATCCAAGTACAAAAGCTTCAACAGCATGATAGATTTTGGGTGGTTCTTCAACAATTGCTTAGGTAGGTACAACTATTTTTTTGGTGTTTTGTGTTTCCTACCCATAACTAAAGATAGAAAACAAGAACAAAATAAAAACTACTTAGTGATAAAGAAAAAAAGCACACACGATAATATTCACCCCATGATATTTCTCCCGACAACGACGCGAGAAATAGGTCTAGATAACCCAAAAGTATGTGGGATCGTTTGTAGCCCTTTTCAATAAATAAGTGTGTCAAACCCAATGAGGAGCTAAAGATAGAACAAATATTCCCTCAAGTTCCATCGACCACCGATACAACTCTACGCACACTTAACGTTTGCTTTACCTAAAACAAGAATAAAACTAGAAATACTTTGCGAGAATAAAACTAGAAATAAATTGCAAGATAATAAATATAGTAGTGTATTAGCAAGATTTTTGTAACACGAGAGAAGGAGTTGTCAATAGGCAATTGACTATGTTACTAGACCGACAGCAAGTTTTTATGTGGGGAAGCCACTTCTAACATGTCATCCCTTACTTGGAACTCTATGAAATTACGATTGGAACTATTAGCAAGCATCCACAACGACTAACATTCATTGAGGAAAAACCCAACCATATCATTATGATATATATAGGCCCCCCTTCAATACTGTATGCATAAACTTCTATGTTAGGAAGAAGTATTCCGTGACTCTTGCCCTCCAATGCATACTCCTATCAATATACAACTAACCCTATGGTGCGATCCACACACTCGCAAATATGATGGGCACCAAAGGACCGTAACATATCCACAAGCAAATTAAACTAATCATAGTAGTTTCACCAATTAGCCCATAGGACAAAGCGGATCTACTCAAACATCATAGAATAGCCATATATCATTTGGAAATAGTAGGTAGTTTTGAGCACCATGTTTAAGTAGAGTTACAGTGGAAAAATAGGTGATACACCGCTGCATAGAGGGGGAGAGAGTTGGTGTTGACGGTGACAAGATTGTTGATGCAGATCGCAGTCACCCTCCTTGCCTCGACGACACTCCGACGCCACCTGGAGAGAGTGGGAGAGAGCCCCCTTCTTATTCTTCCTTGGCCTCCCACCTAGATGGAAGGAGAGATCCTAGTCTAGTCCATGGCCTTCATGGCGGTGGAGGGGCGGGAGCCCCTCCGAGATTGGATATCTCTCTCTGTTAACTTCTGTTTCGCGCTCCTCTTTTCTCGCCCTTCACCGTTTCTTAAATTCCCGGGCTGAAATTTTAACTCCGATCGGGCTGAAATTTTACACGATTTTTTCCATAATATATCTTTCTTAGAGTTTTCATAATATATCTTTCTTAGAGTGTTCATAGTATATCTTTCTTGTGCTCGAAGAAGAGCCCCCACGATGTGGCCATTAGAGGGCAGGGCGCACCAGGGGATATGGGTCGCACCCTCGTTGGTAGTGGAGGTCGTGGGCCTTCGTTTACGTTGATCCCACCTCCCAAAAATCACATATATTCCAAAATATTTCTCCATAATTTTTTTGCAGTGTTTGGACTTTGTTTGATATGGATATTCTGCGAAACAAAAAACATGCAACAACAGGAACTGGCACTTGGCACTGGATCAATATGTTAGTCCAATGGATCATATACAATGTTGCCAAAAATATGTGAACGTTTTATAATATTGGCATGTAACAATAAAAAATTATAGATATGATGGAGACGTATCGCAAGGTACTAGCAGGCCCTGCGCCGATACCATAGCCGCAAAACGCGAGCGAGGATTGTTGAGGAAGGCGACCTTGTCCTCCGACGGATTCAACTCGTGAAGGGGACAAACAAGTTGACACCGAAGTGGGAAGGCCCTTACCGGGTGGTACTAGACACCATGCCTGGTTCAATACGCCTAAAGACTGAGGATGGCACTATGGTGCAGAACTCGTGGAATACCGAGCATCTTCGCAAGTTCTACCCGTAAGGCACAAGTCTCGCAATAATGCGTGTAATATTTTGTACAAAGCGAGGTGATCACCCTGTGCGCAGTTAAATAAAGACTAAAAATATTGTAATATCTTTCTGCTTAATTGCATATTTACTTTATGCATATCATGCGGATCATTGTGGTAGACTATAGCCGATGTAGAAGCACTGTTGTACCCCTTACACCCTCTAGACTTCCTATTTTCTATTATTTCTTTTTCTCAAAGGAAAGCAGGAAATCCCGGGAAGGCACCCCTAGTGCGCAAGTCATCCCGGGGGCTACCGTCCAGGGTTACCGTCCCGCGGCAAGAAGACTGATGGGGGAAGGAACAGATAAGTAAAAATTGTCCCTACTAACTAAATCATGCTTGTATGAGAAGACTTGCGCACATTTCAGCCCCTGTTAGACTTGTTGCATGCCGGGAGGGACCTCCCTCCCTCGCGGGTCTCCGCGACTAGGATGGCAGGTTACCTTGATGGATTCAGTGCCGCCAAGGTTGTGCTCGGGATCCATCCTTAGAAGCACCCCGCAGAAGGACGACACTCCCTCAAGCTCTCCCGTTTTGCGACATAAATTCAGAAGGGCACTCAAATACATCCTTCACGTTCAAAAAAAGAAAGGGGCAAGCCATGCCTTCAACATAGTAGTAATACCCAACATTTTTTATGATCCTTCAGGATTACATTGGGTACTGCTTAAAGAGTAAGAAATAGGCCTCCCCAAGGCGAGCAGCGGCGGTGGCAACGGGGTCAAGTCCGAGTACGACTTCCCATAGTGCCTCAACCAGCGCACGGGAGGAGATCTACCACTACGATGTGGCAGTTAATCCAAAAATTGCCCCACAGAACTAGGCCATGTTTTTTCAGATCCCTCCATGGCGTCGGCCGTGCTACTCGGTGTCGTCACCCTCCTTCTTGAGGCTGAAGCGCTGTTAATGACGAGTTGATGCATATACTTCTCGCCCCTTGTTGGTTACCCCAAGTGGAAGGTGGAGATGCAGTGAGCAGCAAATTTCCCTTACACGGAGACTTTAAGGTTTATCGAACCAGGAGGACTCCTAGGCTCAAGAAGTAGGTCTCTCCTGTCCTGGTCAGTAGAAGACGTCGACCTGCACACACAACAAATAACTTTGCTCCCAACGAGTATAGATAGGTTGTCAATCTCTCCAGCCTTGTAGTTTGCAAAGGATCAAAACACAAGCGGGAAGGTAATAGTGATTGCAACGGTAAAGTAAAGAAAACGGTAAATGATGGAGGTGTAACCAATGATGGTGATATGGATTAGAATCACATGATGTTCACTAGTTATGTATCTCTCCCAAAAGACGATAAACAACTATGCTAGGGTAACAAATCACAGTTGGGCAATTGACAGAATTATGATCGCATCGCAATGCTAATTATGCTCCTTGATAGTATGAGGTTCAATAGTAATGGGCAGTACACCAAGACAAGTAGACCGTTTGTTCATCAGCATCTACTTACTAATCATAAATCTTGAGATATCTATCCATAACATCTCTCCGGTATTAAGTTGCGAGCCCCGCCCAATGTGTAAACTCAAAGCAACGGACAACTGCATTAACAAACTATGTGTAAGGTAAACAATCCTTGCAACCGTGCTCATAAGCGCCATTGTTTTTTCTCCCTGGTGGCAACAACCACATCCCCTGGTCTCATGTTTGTGTCACTCAAGCTAGACATCGAGGGGACCAAACCCACAATCATGCATAACGCTCCCTCTTGGACTTATGATCTACTACTTGGGCAAAGCGATAAAAAGCAACGGAGAACATGCATGAATCACTAAGCAACATAATATAAAAGGATAATGAAATATATAACTCATAAAAATCTGAACATAATCTCATAATACATTGGATCCCAAGAAACCGAGCATAGAAAAAGCTCACGAGGACTAACCATTGAAGCACAAGATTGGAGAGCACACATCACATAGCTACTGGTCATGGAGTCATGGTCCAAGGGAAACTAATCACGACACATCCGTGAAGCGTCCATGGCGGTGGAGAAGCTCCCGGAGGTCAATCCTCCCTCCGGCAGCGTGCCCGGAAGAGGTCTCCTAACGCTCCCGATCTTGGAAGCGCTGCGGCGGAGGAACGATCGATAAATTCGCAGTTCTAGAAAGTCCGCGAGGGTTTCCTCACTGATCTCTAAATATAGGCCAAAGGAGGGCACCGGAGGATGTGGGACCCACCAAGGCGACCTCCTGGCGCAGCCTAGGGCCTGGCCGCGCCAGCAGGCCGCCTGGGAGGCCCCTGGTCCTCCTTCGGTGATCCCGAAGCTTCTATTTCGCCGATTTTTGATATATTTTTCTGGATTTTTTCGGGTTTCGGAAAATTGGGTAAAAGCCCTAGCAAAAAAGACATCAGTGGACAGAAACTGGCACTCGGTGCACTGAGTTAGTAGGTTAGTCCAAATATGTGTAAAATGATATAAAAGTGTAGGAAAACAAGTAACGATGTCACCCAAAAGATCATGATACAAGCATAAATTATAGATACGTTTGGGACGTATCAACATCCCCAAGCTTAATTTCTGCTCGTCCTTGAGTACATAAATGATAACACAATAATTTCTTTGGTGACATGCTAGCACACATATAAGAACTTCAAAGTAAAGCAAGTGAGATATGCAATTCGAGTCAAGACAATAAAAAGCAAGAGTCTATATCTAGTATTGAATTTAGCAAAGCAAGATCATAAAGGTGCAAGAGGTTTCCCTGTCCATGACTCGAATGTCTCCAAATGGTGTTTTCGTGCAAGAAGTGGGAGATGGGTTCAGAGGTAAACTATTTTTTCATGGAGAACTCAATCTACTAAACCTCACACTTAGTCTCTTTCAGAATCTTATTTTGACTCGTCCCCAGGCCAATTGTTAGGCACAACTCAAAATGATCCTCTCCCTTTCGATTTTAAGCACTCATGGAATGAATGAATGTAAGCAAGATATGTTGGCACTTAGGATGGTGAATAGAATAATGATGGGGAAGGAAGACAAAAAGTGTGTGAAAGGCTCTCATCAATGAGGATAACCATAGGCAAGAGAAAGCCAAATGATAGATATGATGTGAGGAGTAGGGATTTCCATGTAACGGATGCACATATGAGATAAGGTAAGCTCTCCAATGGAACTAGTGGGGGTGCATGCAACTTGTTTGATCATGAAGACCTAGAGCTCATTTGAGGAGGCTCATCATTGGAATATGCAAACCAAGTTTTATAGTGTAGGGGTCCCAACATAGTTATGCATGAATGATAATCTCTATGTGGTACCAATATAGTAATTGAGTACCAGTATGGATCTTTCAAAAGGAATAGTAATGTTGCCCCCTTCTTCTTTTTTTCTCTTTTTATTTTTATTTTTTTGTGGCCTCTTTGGCTCTTTCCTTTTATCTCTCATTTGTCCTCTTTGGGATCTTTTGTTTTGTCCTCTTTGGGATATTTTCCTCACTTAAGGGCAACACTCTATGTTTTACATAAATAGAAAGAAAAATCATCACACTTTATAAGAAGTACTCAACATAAAGACAAGTGAAAACTATCATGATGTATGCAAATGTATGCCTCTGCAAGTGTAGCAGGATATGCAATGATACTAGCGCATCATGTAGCAGTAATGAGGGCAAGGCCCAACTAGCATGCGGCTCTATGATCAAGCAAAAGAATGTATGACATGAAGATCAAGTCATGAGATGATGGATGTTACATGGCATTATATCTCGGAAAGGCTATGTAAATGCCTTAATAGGTAGGTACGGTGGCTGTTTTGAGGAAAGATATAATGAGGCTTATCTATGACAGAGTGTATCATGTCATGGGTATGGATGCACCGGCGGAGTTTGCACCAACTCTCAATGTGAGAAAGGGCAATGGATGGTACCGAAGAGGATAGCAAAATATGGATAGTTGAAGTGCCAACAATCGAATACTCACATTAGTCCAAAGAAATCATACACTTATTATCGGTAACTCTCTATATAGTTAGGAAATTCATAAAGAGATAAGTACCCCGAGGAGGAATGTTTGTGGGTTTGGTTATCCTTGTGCATCCTCGACTCATGGTAACGTGAGGGTACTCTATATATTCCACACCCTCCAGAGGTTAGCGATCAATTTAGTAGCTAGAGTTCTCAACTAATTTAGTTTTTGAAAAACACACGGATTTCCCAAAATACGACACCTATCACCAATAGTCTCAAGCTCTTGGCACCAATAGTCCAAACATTACTCAAATCAATACCTCAAAACTATTGCAAGTTACTAATATACTTAAATAGCAACCTCAATTACCTACTCATGCAAGACACACAACTCATTGCAACAAGCCAAATCTCTAAACAAGATAAGCATGATAACTCAAGAGATTTCCAAAATTAACCTAAGTAAAATGTCTTAAAAAGATAAGCGTGAAAGCTAAGAGCTAAGTATGACAGTAGCTACGAAAATATGAAGAACACACAATGTTTTGTTCTAGAGTGGAATGGAGTGTGTCTCTCTCCCAAATATGGTTGGCTAGCTTCAGACTTGTTATGACCAGCAAACTAAACTAAAAAAAACTAAAAAGCAAGTAGCGGACGCTCCAAGCATAGCACATATCATATGAAGTGATAAAAATGTAGCATGGAGATGGACGACCTGATGATTGTTGATAGAGAAGGGGATGCACGGGGGCATCCCCAAGCTTAGACGCTCGAGTCTCCTTGAATATTTCTTGGGATGCATGGGGGCATCCCCAAGCTTGAGCATTTGACACTCCTTTATCTTCTTTCATCATCTCTCCAATCGCAATACTTGAAAACTCCCTTCATATAAAACTCATCCTAAGCTGATTAGAGTGGTTAGTTCCCTTAATAAAATAATTCAATATCTGCTGGAAATAAAGATTTTCATGAACATCTACTGCTTATCGCCAAAGGGTTTTTGCAAATAAAAAGCAAGCTTAGGATTCTCAAAACAATGAAAAAATAAAACATGGGAGAATCTGTGAAAAACAGAACATGAGGTAGTAAATAATTTATTCGGGGCACTTCTGCAACTCAAATAAAAAAACTCAGAACAGATGCCAGAAAGACAATTATATAGAGCATGCTGACAAAACAATTCATATCATAAAGATGACTTGGTGATTTTTGGCGAATTTTTCCATCAAGCAGACGAATGTTTTTCTCGACAACATATCACAAGTTTTGAACTTTCTTGCAATCGGAGGCTATAACTTGGCACAAAGCCTAAATATAACGATACAATGATGTTGCTACAGTAGTAACACACATCAATACCACTAAAACAAAAACTAAAAACATATTGGGTTGCCTCCCAACAAGCGCTTTCTTTTATGCCTTTGAGCTAGGCACAATGCAAGAAGGTCAAGTGTTATCAACTCCAAACAATAACTTGCCCGTGTAACAGACTCATAAGGTAACTTAATCTTATTTCTAGGGAAGTGTTCCATTCCCTTTTTAAGTGGAAATTGGAATTTAATAATTCCCTCTTTCATGTCAATGATAGCACCAACGATGCGGAGAAAAGGACGTCCCAAAATAATTGGACATGAAGGATCACATTCAATGTCCATAATAAGAAAATCAACGGGCACATAATTATCATTGACAATAATAAGGACATCATCAATTCTCCCTAAAGTTTTCCTTATGGAAGAATCAACGAGACGAACACCAAAAGAACATCTATCATAAGGTTTCCAATCAAAGATATCATACATTCTTTTGGGCATAACGGAGGCACTAGCTCCAACATCACACAAAGGAAAGCAAGAGATATTATTCAATTTTATTTTGACCATAGGATCGCAACCATATTCTAGTTTCCTAGGTATAGAAGTCTCTAGCTTGAGCTTCTCCTCCCTAGCTTTGATAAGAGCATTGCTAATATGCTTGGTGAAGGCAATATTGAGTGCACTAGTGTGCGGGTCTTTAGCCATTCTTTACAAAAAGGTGATGACTTCGGAGAGACTACAATTGTCAAAATCAAGGTAGCTACCATTAATTAAAGTGGTAGAAATGTCATCTAAGCTCATTCTTCTGGTAGTCTCTAAATTCATAGGACCGTCTTGTCCTATAGTTCAGGTATTATCATGACCATTAATTGGTTCATTGGGACAAGGAGTGCGATGGGTGCTAAAAGTTTTGAGACCCTCAACAACTTGTATAGTAGCAATGGTAGTGTGTGTACTAAGGCTCTTAATTCTCTTTTCCTCTTCCTTTTCTCTAGCCCATCTCTCTTTAAGTTTGGCTAGCATTCTTATGTTCTCATTAATTTGGACTTGGATAGCATTCATGGGTGTGGTGTTCATTTCCTCAAGTGGGGAATTTCTAATTTTAAGCATCTCTACATCATGAGCTATGGTGTCCACCTTCAAAGGAGACACTGTCTAATTTTTCTAGTTTCTGTTCTACACTCTTGTTGAAGGCTTTTTGAGAAGTCATAAAATCCTTAAGCATGCTCTCTAATTCAGAAGGGGGGTTTTCGGTGCTAGGATAATTGTTGTTGTTCCCATAGTTGTTGGATGGGAACGGTCTAGGATTGCTACCAAAATTACGCCTATAAGCATTGTTATTGAAGTTGTTCCTAGAAATAAACTTAACATCCACTTTCTCTCTTTCTTGACCAACCAAGGAATTTAAAGGAACATCATGAGGATCAATAGGAGCTTGCTTAGTAAGTAGAGTCATGATCATGTCAACCTTATCATTAAGGAAGGAGATCTCCTCAACAGAGTTTACCTTCCTACCTGTTGGATCTCTCTCGGTGTGCCATTGAGAATAATTTATCATCATCTCATCCAATAGCTTTGTGGCAGCACCAAGTGTAGTTGACATAAAGGTTCCTCCCGCGGCCGAGTCTAACAGATTCCACAAGGTAAAGTTCAATCCTGCATAGAAAGTTTGGATAACCATCCAAGTAGTCAAACCATGAGTAGGGCAATTCTTAACAACATATTTCATACGTTCCCAAGCTTGAGCAACATGTTCATTATCCTATTGCCTAAAATTCATAATGTTACTCCTCAACTGGATGATCTTAGCAGGCGGGTAATACTTCCCAATAAAAGCATCTTTGCACTTATCCCAAGAATCTATGCTATTCCTAAGCAAAGATTGAAGCCCACTTTAGCTGCACCTCTCAAGGAGAAAGGAAAAAAGCTTAAGTTTAACAATATCACCATCTACTTCTTTATATTTTTGCATATCACAGAGCTCAACAAAATTGTTCAAGTGCAAGGTAGCA
The DNA here is from genome assembly GCF_904849725.1 of Hordeum vulgare subsp. vulgare. Classification (NCBI taxonomy): domain Eukaryota; kingdom Viridiplantae; phylum Streptophyta; class Magnoliopsida; order Poales; family Poaceae; genus Hordeum; species Hordeum vulgare. The sequence continues at coordinate 288,054,887 of NC_058521.1, read as the reverse complement.
TCATCTCTAGCACTAGAGAATTGATCTTTCATAACTAGGTTCAGCAAAGCAGGTTTAATCTCATATGACGTGGCCTCAGTGGCAGGAGTAGAAATAGGTGTGCAGATAAAGTCATTGTTGTTGTGACTAGTGAAGTCACACAACTTGGTGTTCTCAGTGGAACCCATAGCAACAGCAACAAGCAAGAGCAAAGTAACTAATTTTTTTTGGTTTTTGGTAAATGACTCTAAAGCAAGAACTAGAAAGCAAACTAACCAGACTAAAAAGCAAAGGTAAAAGATAGTGTGCAACTCCCCTATCTTAAAGAGTGGAGTCCCCGGCAACGGTGCCAGAAATTCGCTTGATGACGAGTTGATGTATATACTTCTCGCCCATCGCTGGTTACCCCAAGTGAAAGGTGGAGATGTAGTCAGCAGCAAATTTCCCTTACTCGGAGACTGTAAGGTTTATTGAACCAGGAGGACTGCTAGGCTCAACAAGTAGGTGTCTCCCGTCCTAATCTGCAGAAGCCATGGACCTACACACACAACAAATAACTTTGCTCCCAACGAGTACAGAGAGGTTGTAAATCTCTATGGCCTTGTAGTTTGCAAAGGATGAAAACACAAGCGGGAAGGTAATAGTGATTGCAACAGAAAAGTAAAGAAAGCGGTAAATGATGGAGGTGTAACCAATGCTGGTGATATGGACTGGAGTCACATAATGTTCTTTAGTGATGTCTCTATCCCAAAAGACGATAAACAACTATGCTAGGGTAACAAATCATAGTTGGGCAATTGACAGAATTATGATCACACCGCAATGCTAATTATGCTATTTGATAGTATGTGGTTCAATAGTAATGGGAAGTACGCCAAGACAAGTAGACCATTTATTCATCAGCATCTGGTTACTAATCATCCACCTTGAGATATCTATCCAGAACATCTCTCTGGTATTAAGTTGCGAGCCCCACCCAAAGTGTAAACTCAAAGCAACGGACAACTGCATTAACAGACTTTGCCTAAGGTAAACAATCCTTGCAACCGTGGCCACAAACACCGTTGTTTTCTCCCTGGTGGCAACAAGCACATCCCTTAGTCTCTTGTTTCTCTCACACAAGCTAGACATCGAGGGGCCCGAACCCATAATCATGCATAACGCTCCCTCTTGGAGTTACGATCTACTACTTGGCCAAAGCAATAAAAAGCAACGGAGAACATGCATGAATTACGAAGGAACATAATATAAAAGGGCAATCAAATATATAACTCATAACAATCTGAACATAATCTCATGATCCATTGGATCCCAACAAACCAAGCATAGCAAAAGCAAGAGGATTACATAGATGCCTTGATCATGTAGGGCAGCTCACAAGGACTAACCATTGAAGCACACGATTGGAGAGAAGACATCACATAGCTACTGGTCATGGACTCATGGTCCATGGGAAACTACTACCAGCACATTCCGGAAGCGTCCATGGCGGTGGAAGAGCTCCCGGAGGTCAATCCTCCCTCTGGCAGGTGCCGGGAAGAGGTCTCCTGACGCTCCCGATCTTGGAAGCGCTACGACAGCAAAACGATGGAGAAATTTGCGATTCCAGAAAGTCTGCGAGGGTTTCCTCACGGATCTTCAAATATAGGCCAAAGGAGGGTACCGGAGGAGGTGGGACCCACCCAGGCGACCTCCTGGTGCGGCCTAGGGCCTGACCGCGCTAGCAGGCCGCCTGGGAGGCCCCTGGAACCCCTCTGGCCCTCCTTCGGTGATCCCGAAGCTTCTGTTTCGCTGATTTTTTTATATATTTTTCTGGATTTTTTCGGGCTTCAGAAAATTGGGTAAAAGCCCCAGCAAAAAAGACACCAGGAGACAGAAACTGGCACTGGGTGCACTGAGTTAGTAGGTTAGTACAAATATGTGTAATATGATATAAAAGTGTAGCAAAACATGTAACAATGTCACCCAAAAGATCATGGAACAAGCAGAAATAATAGATATGTTTGGGACGCATTAGTTGGTGTCATTATCGCTGTCGCTGGAGATATAGACGTCGCTACTACTCGAGCTCTCGGTGCAGCATTCCAGAAGAACTTCACAAAAAGGGTGGTGTAGCCATCGAAGCGAAAGTGGAGAAGGTTTCCAAGGCCGATCCCCCGGGAGCGGGCGAGCGATTTCCACTGTAACGTCCAAGATGGAGCACTATCCATATTTGGGGACGAGACCTTAATATGGATAGAGGCGCATCTCGGTGTTTCGCAAGTACAGAAATCATTGCAGATACATTTATGAAGAGATGAGTATATGGATTCTGTTACACTCACCACATCCTAAATTAGAAGTCACACAAATTATTTCAATCATCCATAAGACAAGGTCCGGCTACGGATGAAAGCAAATGAAAAATAGCAATGTGTCTATCTCACTAGTCCAGGAGGCCACCAAGGTCCTCTACTCGTCGGGCTACATTACGTACATGCGCCCGCTTCCTTCATCGAACTCCCACTGGAGCTGCGAAGCATCGAATGTCTCTGGATCTGCGGTACCTGGACCTGTGGTGTTGTAGTCGTTTCTGATCCACGGGGACTCAGCAATCTTGTGAGCATGATATCGGGTCTAATCAAGTTATTGGGTGTGGTAAGGTTAAGTGTTGAGGTTGTAGCAGCACTAAGCATATTTATTGGCCAATTTACGGAACATAATTTAAATTGCATGGTCTACGAGTAACAGACGCGAGCTAATAATGATCAATAAGTGATCCTGAACATCTACTTACATCAGTCATAACCCCGCCGTGACCACAACCAGAGTAGAAGCTCATGAAAGAGACAATCACGGTTACACACACACTTGGCATATTTTAATTAAGTTCACTTCAAGTTTACCTTAACCGGATGTTAAACAGATGTCCAAGTTGCCACATAACCGCGGGCACGGCTTTCCAAAAGTTATGAACCCTCCAGGGGTGCTCCAACTAGTCCATCACAAACTATCACAAGCTACTGTGGAGACAAAAGCTCAACCTCAAGATAGCCTAAAGTATCACCGATATCCTAGTGCACAAGACATTCACTAAGAGTAAGACAATTCAAGCAAGATAGCCCAACAGGCCAGGTCCCAATAGGAGCTGCACGTATTGCTTTCTCAGGGCACTACCATATGGGAAAGACGGCGGTTTGGCTTAAACCCCGGGTGACCAGGGGGCGCCGGACATTGCCCGGTTTGGATCAACACTCACGAGGAGCGCTGGCATGGGTTGTTGATTAACATCCACAGGGTAGCTATTCCCTATGCATTTTTATTAAGTTATTCAGCACATTTAACACCAACGTTGGGCCTTGTCGGAAGAAACTTAACTCAAAACGAATTATCAAGGGGTCCTCATAGCAACCCTAAGCATGTTAGGAGCACTCAATATGGAACATAACACCGGTAACCAAAACAAGAGCGGAAAAAGTGGAACAAAACACGGAGCAAAAGGTGAGGCCTTCCACCTTTCACTAAGTATATAGGTGCATTAAATTAAATAGGAATAATGAGATGGTTTGAACAAGCGCTAACTTAGTCAATCAATGGTTGCTAGGATGTGGAGGGTTAGAGGCTTTTCATGGCAATGTTTGGAGGCTTGATATTCAGGAGGTAGGCAACGATAATTGGCGATGGAAACAAGACATGTAAGCATAACAAAATTAGAAATGGTATCAAGGTCACGGTCATCTTGCTTGACACTTCTTTTGAGGGGTAAGGCTCTTGGTCTTCAGGAACGTTCTCAACGGGATCCTTGTACTCGTGCTCAGCACCCGATGCTACCCAAAGAAAGTACACATCTAGTGAAAACACATCAAGGCATAATGCTTCAAACAGTATGATGCATGAGAATGGTATGAAAGGAGCATGGCAGCACTACATTAGTCATCTTTCTCATGCATTTATTAGTTGTTACCATTCTGGACAGAACCTCAAGATTAACTATTTGTGCATGCATGAACACAGCAAAAATGGATGCATCACGAGAAAACAATACAAATGCATATAAAGAACATCGCAAACTAAGCTACGAATCTCTCGGAACTCACAAAATAAGATACATAATGCCATGATATTAAAACACAATTTGAGAGTGGCTATGGGCAGTTCCTTGGCATTCCAAGTATGCCACTTTATTGCGCACACAATTCTAGGTGAAATAGACCTAAAGTTCATGCAAACAAAGGAGCACAAGTCACACAAGGCACAAAACAATTCAACAACCAAACTTCCACAAACAACAACATACCACTTTGTTCAAAGGAAAAATAGCAGCTAGAGCCACCCAACAAGTTCAACCAAGACATGAATATGAAGCTATCATAGAGTATAATAACCCCTAACTAACAACAACATGAATATGTTCATGGATCAATGGAAATCAATCTCATAACATGGCAAACATTATAACAGATTAGGACTTGAAGAGAATATGAGTTTTACACCATCAGTTTTAACATGATGGCCTATTGACAGCAATAGAACTCTAATCTACAGCAACTTTCAGGGCATTAAACTTAACAAGGTGATAGAGGGCAAGAACTACTACAAACCACTCCCACTAAATATGAGCTAAAACTGCACAGAAATCATGACAACATCCTCTAAACATTGCATGAGGATAATAGGATATTCTCAGACTTAGCCAAAGTTTCACAAAGTGAGTTCACATCAATTTACATCAACATGGCATGTTTGACAGGAAGAGTAGCTAAGATGCAAAACCAATTTTGCAAAGTAATGGCACCACTTGACAAAGGGCGACATGCTCTTTAATTCATACCAAAGTACCAGCACAAAGAACTTGTATAAGACTGGCAATCATCATGCAAACACAGGCACTTGACACGGTTTTCAGACTTACACAAATTTCAACATATCACAAAACAACATTATTGGGTCGGCGTGTTCCCAGCAAGAAATCCACAAATTGACAAAGGTTTCATGGAAAATAAAAATACCAAGACCTAGTACTCCCAAAATACTACAACTTTCATGTTCATAAGTTTAACAAAGGGTGCAAGGATTAAATCATATAAAATTGACAAAATGGCATCTTAGCACAAAATAGCATTTTCCCAAACTTGCTCGAATGTCAAAAATAATGACACGGTTGAATTCCTTGGATTTTTCTACCCCAAATTCATATATCACAAGGCCATGTTACTCTAGGAAAATCTACCACAATTCAAAAAAATGCACATAGCTAGTTATAATCTAGTCACATCCCAAATTTGGCATATTCTATTTCTGGCGAGAGCGAGAATTGGCACATTTCCCTATTTGGAATATTTCCTAAATGAAGTAATAAAAAACAAAACAAACACAACAAAAAATAAAACAAAGGGGGACCCACTTGCACAGACACCGGCCCCCGTGAGGATGACAAGTGGGGCTAGGGGCCCACTGTTAGTGCCCCAACAGAGGAACAAAATGGGGTTTTAATAAATGGCGCCTCCTGGTTTCGAGCGCGGGTCTCCCTGGAAGGAGTGAGATGGCGCAACCACTGGGCTAGGTGGGGTCATCGATACCATGGGGGCATGGATCACGTCATCAAAGTCCGGATAGTTGACAACCTCATACACACGAAGGAAGGTTCAAAGGACTAGCGTGGACTCCAAGCTTATAAGGACTAGGTCGGATCACCCACCACCGACTATAGTTGGTTACTTGTAAACCCAGGGTTCCCTGGTGTCTCTATAAACCAGAGGCACCTATCCGTGTATAGGAGGCTGAATCATCTAGGGTTTAGCATATACGATCTCAAGGTAGATCTATGTTGTAATCATCTTCATCAATACAATCAAGCAGGACGTAGGGTGTTACCTCCATAGGCGGGCCCGAACCTGGGTAAACTGTTATCTCCCCTTCTTCCTAGAACCCATCGATCCGAGGTCCATAATGTGGGACCCTCTACCCGAGATCTCCCGGTTTTAACACCAACATCGGTGCTTTCATTGAGAGTTCCACGGTGGGATCGCCAAAAGGTTCGATGGCACGTCTCATAATCAGCGAGGAGGTCTAAAAGAGGGACATGTTTGTCCCGACCAAATCTTCGTGTTCGGAAGCATCGGTCTACACGCCGATCCAGCCGACCACCTCGGTCAGATATGAAATTTTGCCCCTAGTCAGGAAGTCAGGTTCGGGAGCCTAGTGTTCACCGCCAACCCCCGGGGAGACCTTGTGTTAACATGGCTTTCTACTCCATTGAAGGAGCGCACAGACCTCGATGATTTGGCCTCCGAGGCCATGAATCCAATCATCAAGACAAACTTCACCTTGATCCGGCCATAAAGCCCGACAGGCTCGGGTTGTCCGAACTCGTGTCAGTCGAGTTCTCCCCAACGGCGAACCCACGGACACAAGCTGAGCCCGATCACACAAGTAGTGTAAGCACCGCAGAGATACCAACACTACATATATTACTCGACCAGATCCAAGCTATGGGCATGACGAATGGTCAGGGCATGATCTATGATCGGATCGGGATCATACCCGACGACAGGGAAATCTACATCCCGCCCATCAAGCATTTGGTTAGTACTATTGAATGCCCAGTCGAGGGATCCTCGTACCAATCATCAGAATAAGAACGGTACACATCCCAGTCGCCGATCGCCCGGACAAACCCAACAACCCGAAGCTTCTACCCCGCTCCGGGAACGATTCAGGGCCGATGGTTGGTTTGGTACGAGGTGCCGTCGAGGATGCAGTGACCGAACTCACGAAAGCAGGACCAACGGGAATCCAAAATTTAAACCCACCCACCACCCAACTTGAACATCCCTTGAGAACAGGGTTCGGTTCAAACCCGCATGTGGTCATTCAAAGACCGGGTTAGTCGGTGCACCACTTTTGGGCACGATTCCTCCTTCTTTAAAAGAAAGTAGGACGTAGTGACCATGATAGAATAGGTGCCTTATAGACACATTGTCGGGACTAGGTCATTCTCAACTCCCTAGCCCGTTGCCTGGTACAAACCTTCATGAAACTATCGAACCTGGTACTCAAGTACTGCGCCTTGGAGAGAAGGTGGCAAATGCAGAGGATGTGCATCGAGCCTAATTACATCGAGCATAGTAGACAAATTCGGAGAAGGCAGTCACCCCCATTTACGGGAGACGCTACCTCCGAACACACGAAAAAGAGAAACAAGTGAAAATCAAGGGACAAGTCGATCCTCGACACACTACTGCACAAACCATGCCCCATAAAATTTGTCCCGGGGGACACACATCCTTCGAGCCTGTTAGGTCGTCTCACAAGTCTCGAAAAGTGGGGAAGTAATCCTCCACACACAAAGAAACAAAGGGAGTGGGGCACCGCCGAGCAACAGTACAGAGATCCTAACGATCTACAAAACATCCTTCTCGGCAAGCCAGCGGAAGAGAGCCTTTCGAGAGCTCAATCAAATCAACAATGTAGTGTAGACAAGCCCCTGGTCGAACACACCCATTACCTCTGACCAAGATGACGAGCTAGTAACGAACACTGGCCGGATACCTGCCGCCCTAGTTCTGAACCCCATCATAGACGTCTTCAGACTAAGCAAAGTACTCATGGACGGGGGCATCGGCCTTTACCTCATTTATGAGGATACGCTGGAAAAAAATGCAATTTGACCGATCTCGGATCAAGCAAAGCTCAACCACCTTCCGAGGCATTCTCCCCGACTTAGAGGCACGCTACATAGGACATATAACAGTCGATGTCGTATTTGGTACTCATGATAATTATGGATCCGAGGAGCTCCTGTTCCACATCGTGCCATTCCACAGTGGCTTCGACGCCCTATTAGGACGAGAGGCCTTCACAAGATTCCAGGCCATACCACACTACAGTTACATGAAACTGAAGATGCATGGGCCAAATGGTATAATCATGATAGAAAGTCATCCCCACAGGGCGCTCCAAGCCGAAAATAAGACGACATCCCTAGACTTGGAGGTACTGGACGAAACCCTGTCCGTAGAAGAACTAACAGCGTTGCAAACCGTGGTGGATAAAGATGACGTAGTCCTTGGCAAGCAACCCAAATCAACATCTTTCAAGCCAGCGGGCAAAACTATCAAATTCAACACACATCCGACAGACCCTAATAAAACCACATCCAATGGAGCCCACCTGGAGCCTACAGTAGATGAGGCACTACACGCCTTCCTATGCAAGAATTGGGATATATTTGCGTGGCATCCCTGAGATATGCCAAGGATCTCTGGGTAGCTGGCTGAGCACAACCTCAACATAATAGCAGGTTTCTACCCAAGTTATGGGGGGAGAACTAGCCAAGTTACTGGAGGCCCGGTTCATCAGGGACATGAAACACCTTGACTGGATGGAAAATTTGGTCATGGCACCAAAGAAGGATAAATCCTGGGGGGTATGCGTCAATTTTAAAGGCCTCAACAAAGCATGCCCAAAGGAACCTTTTCCCTTACGCCGAATAGACTAGATCATCGATGCAACAGCCGGACATGATTCCCTGTGTTTGCTCCATGCCTACTCCAGATACCATCAGATCAAAATGAAGGAATCCGACCAGGCAACAACTACATTCATAACATCGTACGGGCCGTTCTGCTTTAATACAATGCCTTTCGGGTTAAAAAATGCAAGCGCCACTTACCAGCGCATGATCCAGACATGCCTGGAAAAACAAATCGGCAAAACCGTGGAGGCGTACATGGACGATGTAGTCATCAATACCCGTGTTGGGGAACGTTGCATGGGAAACAAAAAATTTCCTATGCACATGCAAGACCTATCAATGGTGATGATCATCTACGAGAAGGGGATCGGATCCACGTACCCTTGTAGATCGCTAAGTGGGAACTGTTAAGAAACAAGGTTGATATAGTCGAACATCTTTGCGATCCAAATCGCAAGCCCTCCCACGAATTATGTCTCGATCTAGCACCGAATAGACCACACCTCCGCGTTCAGCACACGTGCAGCTCGATGACGATCTCCGCCTTCTTGATCCAGCAGGGCAGGCGAAGAGGTAGCTGAATTCTCTGGCAGCACGACGACATGGCGGTGATGATGGTGGAGCTACTCCGGCACGGCTTTGTCGTACCGTATCAAACTAGCTACATGGTGTCACGAAGTGGTTGATGGAGAGAGGGATGCCCCTTGGCTTGAGTTGCCAAAAGCCTCTCTCACGTCCACTATATATAGGAGTGGTAGGAGGGGTGGCGCCCTAGGGACAAGTCCTAGGGTTCATCCGGTGCAAGGAGAGGAGGAGGAGTCCTCCGCCAACATGATTTGGAAGCAAGACTCACCTTCCCCAATTTGGTTTGGCCCCACCCTCCTTTCCTTGTTACCCTTGGCCGAATAGGCCTCCTAGGGCTGGCCACCAGCCCACTAGGGGCTGGTGCGCCACCCTTGGGCCTCTGTGGTTCCCTCTTTAGTCACATTGCTTGCAAGGCTTTTTTGTGATGTTGTATTACCGAGTGGGCCCTCAGATACCTCTCCATCATACATAGTGACAAATTCTAGTCTTGATCCATGCTAACTCAATGGACACCTTCGTAGATACCTGTAGAGCACCTTTATAGTCACCCTATTATGGTACGACGTTTGATACACACAAGTCATTCCTCGGGTGTCAGTGATTTACATGATCTCATGGTCATAGGGATGTATACATGACATGCAGAAAACAGTAGCAATAAAATAACTTGATCACATGCTACGTTCATAGTTTGGGTGTTGTCCATCACATCATTCTCCTAATGATGTGATCCCATTATCAAGTGACAACACTTGTCTATGGCTAGGAATCCTTAACCATCTTTGATCAACAAACTAGTCCACTAGAGGCTTACTAGGGATAGTGTTTTGTCTATGTATCCACACATGTATTTTTGTTTCCATTCAATACAATTCTAGGATGGATAATAAACGATTACCTTGAAACAAGAAATATAATAATAACTATTTTATTATTGCCTCTAGGTCATATTTCCAATAGTCTCTCACTTGCACTAGAGTCAATAATCAAGCTTCACATCACTATGTGATTTACAATATAACGAATCTAACACCCATACAGTTCTGATGTTGATCACGTTTTGCTCATGGAAGAGGCTTAGTCAAGGGATCTCCAACATTCAGATTCGTGTGCACTTTGCAAATATTTATGTCCTCCTCCTTGATGTAATCACGGATGGCATTGAAGCGTGTTTTATGCGTCTAGTCCTCTTGTGAAATCTTGGTTCCTTGGCTAAAGCAATGACACCAGTGTTGTCACAAGAACAGTTTTATTGGATCCAGTGCACTTGGCACAACACCAAGTTCTGTCATGAACTGCTTCATCCACACACCCTCTTTAGTTGCCTCAGAGGCAGCTATGTACTCCGCTTCGCATGTAGAATCAGCTACGACACTCTTCTTGGGACTGCACCAGCTTACCGCACGCCCATTGAGAATAAATATGAATCCGGTTTGTGAATTAGAGTCATCCGGATCAGTGTCCAAGCTTGCATCGACATAACCCTTTACGACGAGCTCTGCTCCACCTCCATAAACGAGAAACATTGCCTTATTCGTTTTCAGGTACTTCAGAATATTCTTGACCGTTGTCCAGTGCTCCATTCCTGGATTACCTTGAAACCATCCCGCCATACTAATGGCAAGGTTGACATCGGGTCTTCTACACAACATTGCATACATTATAGACCTTATGGTTGAAGCATAGGGGACGACGCTCATCTTTTCTCTATCTTCTATAGTAACTTGGCATTGAGTCTTACTCAACTTTTTACCTTGTAACACATGCAAGAACCCTTTCTTGGATTGTTCTATTTTGAACTTCTTCAAAATCTTATCAAGGTATGTGATGTGTGAATGTCCTATCAAGCGTCTTGATCTATCTCTATAGATCTTGATGCCTAACATGTAAGCAGCTTTTCCGAGGTCCTTCATTGAAAAACATGTATTCAAGTAATCCTTTATTTTCCCAAAAGTTATATATTGTTTCCATTTAGCAATACATCATCCACATATAATATTAGAAATGCTATAGAGCTCCCACTCACTTTCTTGTAAATACAAGCTTCTCCAAAAAAAATTAAACCCAAACGCCTTGATCACCTCATCAAAGCGCTAATTTCAACTCCGAGATCCTTGCACCAGTCCAGAAATGGATTGCTGGAGTTTGCATACTTTGTCCGCATTCACTGGATCGACAAAACCTTCCAGTTGCATGATATAAAACTCTTCCTTAAGAAACTCGTTAAGGAACGTTGTTTTGACATCCATCTGCCAAATTTCATAATAAAAAATGCAGCTATTGCTAACATGATTTTGACGGACTTCAACATTGCTAGGGGTGAGAAAGTCTCATCGTAGTCAAGGCCTTGAACTTGTGAAAAACCCCTAAGCATCACATTACCGTCACAATGTGAAAATCTTATCAAGGTATGTTCTCTGTGAAAATCCTACCAAGCGTCTTGATCTATCTCTATAGATCTTAATGCCTAATATGTAAGCTGCTTCTCCCAGGTCCTTCATTGCTAACTTTTATTCAAGTAATCCTCTATGCTTCCCAAAAGTTCTGTATTATTTCCATTCAATAATACATCATCCACATATAATATTAGAAATGCTATAGAGCTCCCATTCACTTTCTTGTAAATACAAGCTTCTCCAAAAAACTTTCTTAAACCCAAACGCCTTGATCACCTCGTCAAAGCGCTGATTTCAACTCCAAGATACTTGCACCAGTCCATAAATGGATCAGTGGAGTTTTCATATTTTGTTAGCATTCTCTGGATCGACAGAATCTTCTGGTTGCATGATATACAACTCTTCCTTAAGAAACCCGTTAAGGAACGCTGTTTTGACATCCATCTGCCAAATTTCATAATAAAAAATGCAACTATTGCTAACATGATTTTGATGGACTTAAGCATCGCTAGGGCTTTTTAGGCTGAAGCTTTTTGACATAAGCATCACATCCCCAAAATTTAAGAAATGACAATTTTGGCTTCTTGCCATACTACAGTTCATATGGTGTCGTCTCAACGGATTTTGATGGCGCCCTATTTAAAGTGAATGCAACTTTCTCCAATGCATAGACCCAAAATGATAACGACAAATTGGAAAGAGACATCATAGAACACACCATATCCAATAAAGTACGATTATGATGTTCGGACACACCATTACGCTGTGGTGTTCCAGGTGGTGTCAACTGTGAAACAATTCCACATTCTCTTAAGTGAGCACCAAACTCGTAACTCAGATACTCACCTCCTCGATCAGATCGCAGGGATTTGATCTTCTTGTTACGATTATTTTCAACTTGACTCTATAATAGCTTGAACTTTTCAAACATTTCAGACTTGTGCAACATCAAGTAAATATAACAGTATATACTCAAATCATCAGTGAAGGTGAGAAAATAACGATATCCACCGCGCGCCTCTATGCTCATTGGTCCGCACAAATCAGTATGTATGATCTCCAACAAGTCACTTTCACGCGCCATTGTTCCAGAGAACGAAGTATCGGTCATCTTGCCCATGAGGCATGGTTCACATGTGTCAAGTGATTCAAAATCAAGTGACTCCAAAAGTCCATCAACATGGAGTTTCTTCATGCGTTTTATACCAATATGACCTAAGCGGCAGTGCCAGAAGAAAGTGGCGCTATCATTATGAACTTTACATCTTTTGTGCTCAATGTTATGGATATGTGTGTCATCACTATAGAGATTTAACATGAACAAACCCCTCACATTGGGTGCATGACCATAAAAGATATTACTCATATAAATAGAACAACCATTATTCTCTGACTTAAATGAGTAACCGTCTCGCAATAAACAAGATCAGATATAATGTTCATGCTTAACACAGGCACTAAATAACAGTTATTTAGGTTCATTACTAATCTCGACGGTTATTAAAGTGAGAGCATGCCGACGGCGATCGCATCAACCTTGGAACCATTTCCCACGCGCATCGTCACTTCGTCCTTCGCCAGCCTTCGTTTATTCCGCAGTTCCTGTTTTGAGTTGCAAATGTGAGAAACATAGCTGGTGAGGTACACATCAATAACATGTATATCAAACATACCTTGTTTGGCGTTGGCCGCCTTCTTATCAGCCAAATACTTGGGGTAGTTCCGCTGCCAGTGACCAGTCCCCTTGCAATGAGAAAACTCAGTCTATGGCTTGGGTCTAGACTTGGGTTTCTTTGTCGGAGGGGCAATATCTTTGCCCCTCTTCTTGGAGTTACCCTTCTTACCCTTGCCATTTTTCTTGAAACTGGTGGTCTTATTGACCATCAACACTTGATGTTCTTTCTGGATTTCTGACTCAGCGACTTTCATTATCGCAAACAGCTCGACAAGTAAATTATTCATCCCTTGCATGTTGTAGTTCAACACAAAGCCTTTATAGCTAGGTGGCAGTGATTGAATAACTATGTCAGTGATAGCCTCTGTCGGGAGAGCAATTCCCAGCTCAGCCAGACGGTTAGAGTACCCAGACATTCTAAGCACATGTTCACTGAGAGACCCGTTCTCCTCCATTTTGCAAGCACATAACTTATCAGATGTATCATACCTCTCGATCCGGGCATTCTTCTCAAAGATAAACTTCAACTCCTAGAACATCTCATATGGTCCAGGAAATTTAAAATGTCTTTGAAGTCTCGGTTCTAAGCCATACAAAACTACACATTGAACTAATGAGTAGTCATCCTTCCACGTTTGCGAGACGTTCATAACTTCTGGCAATGCCAGTTCAGGTGGTTCACACTACAAGAATCAGCTTCTTTGCCGTCTGCCATCACAGACGGCAAAGACAAAATCCCAGATGGCAAAGACAAAATCACAGACGGCAAAGATTCTCACGTCCGGCAAAATTTCTACGTCAGCCTACGACGGCATAGGACCTTCTTTGCCGTGTGCCCCACCCAAAGCAGACGGCAAAGCTCTTTGCCGTCAGCTTTCCTTAGGAGTAGTCGGCAGAGTGCTCGAGATGGCAGCCGACAGGCGTTGCCTCCGTTAGGGGTTAACAGAGGCTTTGCCGTCTGCCTCCCTCAATCTTTGCCGTCTGCCTCCCCCTCCATCTTTGCCGTCTGCCTACTCCTTCCCTCCCCCCTCCATCATTGTCGTCTGCCTGCCCCCTCCATCTTTGCCGTCTGTCTACTCCTCCCCTCCCCCCTCTACTCTTTGTCGTCTGCCTCCCCCCTCCACTCTTTGCCGTCTGCCTCCTCCTCCCCTGCCTCCTCTGTGCCCTCTTCTTTGCCGTCTGCCCACCCTAGAGGCTGACGGCAAAGAGACTATATAGACACCCCAAGATGCACAGCTGGGTGCCATGTGGCCCCTTTGCCATCTGCCAGCTGATGGCACAGGTCTTTGCCATGAGCTGGCAGACGGCAAAGAGCCCGTATAGTACCTTTTTTGTTTTATATTATTTCAGAGCACATATATATATATATATATTTGACAACACATTTATATAATTCACCACACATATATGATATATAGTTCACCACACATATACTTGCCAACACATATATATAATTCACCACACATATATGATATACATATAAATCAATGTACGTCCCCATATATCCAAAAAACCAACATCTGAAGTATTGCACTGTTTATCCATATATACATATACATATAGTTCGACATTGTTCATCAACTCAAATGAAAACTGGATGATATACATATAAAGTTCATCATCGACATTGTTCAACTCCATGAATGCCAGCTTTCATGCATGTAGTATATCCAATCTACAAAAATGTGAATAAGAAAGTTAGAAGAAGAACAAAATATGATGTTTTTTAGCTAATTATGTCATTTTTAGCGGAAAACAAGGTAAGAATATAATATTCATGAGCTAACCAAGGTTCTTATACCATTTTTAGCTTATTATGGCATTTTGGAGCTAAATGGGTTAATTAAAGCAAGGATAATATGAAAGAGGAGAAGAAAGAGGAGGAGGAGGAGAAGAAGAAGAAATCAAGAAGGAGGAGAAGGAGGAGAAGGAGGAGGAGGAGAAGGACTAGAAGGTCCTTGACCTTCTCCTCCTCCTCCTCCTCCTCCTTCTCCTTCTTCTCTTCTTCTTCTTCTTCTTCTTCTTTCTTTTCATTTTGCCTATTTCTTCTCCTCTTCTCCTCTTGTTGGAGCTAAATTACCTAATTATGTCTTTTTGGAGCTAAATGGGTTAATTATCCCATTTTAGAGGAAAACAAGCTAAGTATATAATATTCATGAGCTAACCAAGGTTCTTATGCCATTTTGAGCTTATTATGTTATTTTGGAGCTAAATGGGCTAATTATGTCATTGTTGGGGAAATTAAAGCAAGGATAATATGAAAGAGGAGAAGAAAGAGGAGGAGGAGGAGAAGAAGAAGAAATCAAGAAGAAGGAGGAGAAGGAGGAGAAGGAGGAGGAGGAGAAGGACTAGAAGGTCCTTGGCCTTCTCCTTCTCCTCCTCCTCCTCCTTCTCCTTCTTCTCTTCTTCTTCTTCTTCTTCTTCTTCTTTCTTTTCATTTTGCCTATTTCTTCTCCTCTTCTCCTCTTGTTAGAGCTAAATTACCTAATTATGTCCTTTTTGAGCTAAATGGGCTAATTATACCATTTTAGAGGAAAACAAGCTAAGTATATAATATTCATGAGCTAACAAAGGTTCTTATGCCATTTTGTGTTTATTATGGTATTTTGGAGCTAAATGGGCTAATTATGTCATTGTTGGTTTATATAAAGCAAGGATAATATGAAAGAGGAGAAGAGAGAGGAGGAGGAGGAGAAGAAGAAGAAATCAAGAAGAAGGAGGACCACGAGGAGGAGGAGGAGGAGGAGAAGGACAAGAAGGTCCTTGACCTTCTCCTCCTCCTCCTCCTCCTCCTTCTCCTTCTTCTCTTCTTCTCCTTCTTGTCTTCTTCTTCTTATTCTTTCTTTTCATTTTGCCTATTTCTTCTCCTCTTCTCCTCTTGTTGGAGCTAAATTACCTAATAATGTCTTTTTTGAGCTAAATGGGCTAATTATCCATTTTAAAGGAAAACAAGCTAAGTATATAATATTCATGAGCTAACCAAGGTTCTTATGCCATTTTTCTTATTATGGTATTTTGGAGCTAAATGGGCTAATTATGTCATTGTTGGGTTAATTAAAGGAAGGATAATATGAAAGAGGAGAAGAAAGAGGAGGAGGAGGAGAAGAATAAGAAATCAAGAAGGAGGAGAAGGAGGAGAAGGAGGAGGAGGAGAAGGACTACAAGGTCCTTCGCCTTCTCCTCCTCCTCCTCCTCCTCCTCCTTCTTCTCTTCTTCTTCTTCTTCTTCTTTCTTTTCATTTTGCCTATTTCTTCTCCTCTTCTCCTCTTGTTGGAGCTAAATTTCCTAATTTTGTCTTTTTGAGCTAAATGGGCTAATTATCCCATTTTAGAGGAAAACAAGCTAAGTATTTAATATTAATGAGCTAACCAAGGTTCTTATGCCATTTTGAGCTTATTATGGTATTTTGGAGCTAAATGGGCTAATTATGTCATTGTTGGGTTAATTAAAGCAAGGATAGTATGAAAGAGAATAAGAAAGAGGAGGAGGAGGAGAAGAAGAAGAAATCAATAAGAAGGAGGAGGAGAAGGAGAAGGAGGAGAAGGCCCTTGGCCTTCTCCTCCTTCTCCTCCTCCTCCTGCTCCTCCTCCTCCTCCTCGTCCTGCTCCTCCTCCTCCTTCTCCTCCTTCTCCTTCTTCTCTTCTTCTTCTTCTTCTTTCTTTTCATTTATGTCTTCTTGGAGCTAAATGGGCTAATTATCTCATTTTAGAAGAAAACAAGCTATGTTTGGAGGAGAAACTTACCGTAGTGGTCATCAAGGAGGAGAAACACCACGGCTCCTTTCGACAGCTGCTCGACTGGCGTGCCTTGATCTCCAGAAGAGTGAGTGGACACCGTATTATCCCATCTCCAATGGCTATCGAGCCATGGGGCCTCCCGCCACCAGATATCATCACCAGCTCTGGATCCAAAGGTTCCTGGCTAGGGTTAAAGTCATCCCCTTTCGTAGCCTTCCCCGCGTCCCTGTATGCCACGAGCTTCTGGTGGGATGATATGTTGGTGAAGTTACTGGGATCATCCAGGTCAGACTCAGAGAATGCCTTCACCTTCTTGTACGAGGCAGTATGGGCCATGCCATAAACGTCGTACAAGTGTGGCATCTCAGTCTTATTGTGATGCGCCTAAAAGAGAGGAACAAAATATTAGCATAAGAATGAATTGCATGAATCATGAAGCAAATCACATACCCAGTTTCGTCCAAACTGAAGTAAGTTGGCGCTGCCTTCATGGTGTTGCACACCAACCATTTGGCTACGCCGATCCTTCGCATTATCGTGGACGGCTCGCCAGCTGCCTGTGCACCACTCATCAACCAACGCCTCCCAACAATCCATCTTATCCGCACACCATCTCGGGGGCACCTTAAGTTATTAGAAAGAATTTTCAGCGCTACGCCTATGAATGAAATCAAGAAAACTACGTAGAAGGACTTAAGAATAGGTAATTACCTTCATGTATTGCTCCTTCTTCACAAACTTTCCGCGGCAATCCTTCATATGGTTCTTAATACCACGCGTGGCGTAGTAATCTCGAATAGCCCGCGGTCGAGCCTCATGGCGCAAGTTCTGTAGTAACCGCCTACACTTGACCTCGAGAACCCTGGCCGCCTCCTCCTCATATCCATCCTCACACCTATAGAAGGTCTGCAATCAAACGTGAAAACACCGATTAGTACAATAATTAGCTATATTGTTAATTTTAGATTCTGTAAAAGGATAATTTACCCAAAAGCTCTTGATCACCATCTCGGCCCTCGTGTGGCACAAGACACCATCTATATTCTCCTCCGGCGGGGCCTGCACAGCCTGGTAGTGCTCCCAGGTAAATCCTAGTGTAGGAACCTGACCCTCACCAGGCAACATGACAAACCCCGAGAAATTTGTCCGGCAAAGCACACCAAGGACGGAGTTCGGCCTGCGGACTCCAAGAGGGTGTACCCATCCCCTGCAGTATGATAAGGTCAACGCATTAGATATTTGAACAAACTTGAAGGCAAAAGTTAAAAATAGGGTAAATGTACTTAGCTATCTCCTTCAGGTCTAATCACCGGCCTATGCTCGCGGGTAGCCGGGGCGACCGGGAGACGTGTACTACCACGCTTGTGTTGGGGAACGTCGCATGGGAAACAAAAACTTTCCTACGCGCACGAAGACCTATCATGGTGATGTCCATCTACGAGAGGGGATGAGTGATCTACATACCCTTGTAGACCATACAGCAGAAGCGTTACAGAACGCGGTTGATGTAGTGGAACGTCCTCACGTCCCTCGATCCGCCCCGCGAACAATCCCGCGATCAGTCCCACGATCTAGTACCGAACGGACGGCACCTCCGCGTTCAGCACACGTACAGCTCGACGATGATCTCGGCCTTCTTGATCCAGCAAGAGAGACGGAGAGGTACAAGAGTTCTCCGGCAGCCTGACGGCGCTCCGGAGGTTGGTGATGACCTTGTCTCAGCAGGGCTCCGCCCGAGCTCCGCAGAAACGCGATCTAGAGGAAAAACCGTGCAGGTATGTGGTCGGGCTGCCGTGGAAAAGTCGTCTCAAATCAGCCCCAAAACCTCCGTATATATAGGTGGGAGGGAGGGGACCTTGCCTTGGGGTCCAAGGACCCTCAAGGGGGTCGGCCGAGCTAAGGGGGAGGACTCTCCCCCCCCCAAACCGAGTTGGACTAGGTTTGGTGGGAGGGAGTCCTCCTCCCTTCCCACCTCCTCCTTTTTTTTTCTTTTCCTCTTGATTTTTCTTCTCTTGGCGCATAGACCACTTGTGGGCTGGTGTGTCTCCCCCAAGGCCTATGGGCTTCCCCGGGGTGGGTTGCCCCCTCGGTGAACTCCCGGAGCCCATTCGTCATTCCCGGTACATTCCCGGTAACTCCGAAAACCTTCCGGTAATCAAATGAGGTCATCCTATATATCAATCTTTGTTTCCGGACCATTCCGGAAACCCTCGTGACGTCCGTGATCTCATCCGGGACTCCGAACAACATTCGGTAACCAACCATATAACTCAAATACGCATAAAACAACGTCGAACCTTAAGTGTGCAGACCCTGCGGGTTCGAGAACTATGTAGACATGACCCGAGAGACTATTCGGTCAATATCCAATAGCGGGACCTGGATGCCCATATTGGATCCTACATATTCTACGAAGATCTTATCGTTTGAACCTCAGTGCCAAGGATTCGTATAATCCCGTATGTCATTCCCTTTGCCCTTCGGTATGTTACTTGCTCGAGATTCGATCGTCAGTATCCGCATACCTATTTCAATCTCGTTTACCGGCAAGTCTCTTTACTCGTTCCGTAATACAAGATCCCGCAACTTACACTAAGTTACATTGCTTGCAAGGCTTGTGTGTGATGTTGTATTACCGAGTGGGCCCCGAGATACCTCTCCGTCACACGGAGTGACAAATCCCAGTCTTGATCCATACTAACTCAACTTACACCTTCGGAGATACCTGTAGAGCATCTTTATAGTCACCCAGTTACGTTGCGACGTTTGATACACACAAAGCATTCCTCCGGTGTCAGTGAGTTATATGATCTCATGGTCATAGGAATAAATACTTGACACGCAGAAAACAGTAGCAACAAAATGACACGATCAACATGCTACGTCTATTAGTTTGGGTCTAGTCCATCACGTGATTCTCCCAATGACGTGATCCAGTTATCAAGCAACAACACCTTATTCATAATCAGAAGACACTGACTATCATCGATCAACTGGCTAGCCAACTAGAGGCATGCTAGGGACGGTGTTTTGTCTATGTATCCACACATGTAAATGAGTCTTCATTCAATACAATTATAGCATGGATAATAAACTATTATCTTGATACAGGAATTATAATAATAACTATATATTTATTATTGCCTCTAGGGCATAATTCCAACAGTCTCCCACTTGCACTAGAGTCAATAATCTAGCCCTCACATCACCATGTGAATTACATTGTAATAAATCTAACACCCATACAGTTCTGGTATCGATCATGTTTTGGTCGTGGAAGAGTTTAGTCAGCGGGTCTGCTACATTCAGATCTGTGTGCACTTTGCATATATTTACGTCCACTTCCTTGACGTAGTCGCGGACGAGGTTGAAGCGTTGTTTGATGTGTCTGGTCTTCTTGTGAAACTGTGGTTCCTTTGCTAAGGCAATGGCACCAGTGTTGTCACAGAACAAGGTTATTGGATTCAGTGCGCTTGGCACCACTCCAAGATCCGTCATGAACTGCTTCATCCAGACACCCTCCTTAGCCGCCTCCGAGGCAGCCATGTACTCGGCTTCACATGTAGAATCTGGTACGACGCTTTGCTTGGAACTGCACCAGCTTACTGCACCCCCATTAAGAATAAATACGTAACCGGTCTGCGACTTAGAGTCGTCTGGATCTGTGTCAAAGCTTGCATCGACGTAACCTTTTACGGCGAGCTCTTCGTCACCTCCATATACGAGAAACATCTCCTTAGTCCTTTTCAGGTACTTCAGGATATTCTTGACCGCTGTCCAGTGATCCACTCCTGGATTACTCTGGAACCTACCTGCCATACTTATGGCCAGGCTAACATCCGGTCTAGTGCACAGCATCGCATACATGATAGAACCTATGGCTGAAGCATAGGGGACGGAGCGCATATGCTCTCTATCTTCATCAGTTGCTGGGCACTGAGTCTTACTCAATCTTGTACCTTGTAAAACTGGCAAGAACCCTTTCTTGGACTGTTCCATTTTGAACCTTTTCAAAACTTTATCAAGGTATGTGCTTTGTGAAAGTCCTATCAGGCGTTTCGATCTATCCCTATAGATCTTAATGCCTAGAATGTAAGCAGCTTCTCCTAGGTCCTTCATAGAGAAACTTTTATTCAAGTAACCTTTTATGCTCTCCAAAAGCTCTACGTTGTTTCCAATCAGTAATATGTCATCCACATATAATATTAGAAACGCCACAGAGCTCCCACTCACTTTCTTGTAAATACAAGATTCTCCAACCACTTGTATAAACCCAAATGCTTTGATCATCTCATCAAAGCGTTTGTTCCAACTCCGAGATGCTTGCACCAGTCCATAAATGGATCGCTGGAGCTTGCACACCTTGTCAGCATTTTTAGTATCGACAAAACCTTCGGGTTGCATCATATACAACTCTTCCTTAAGAAAACCGTTAAGGAACGCCGTTTTGACATCCATCTGCCAGATTTCATAATCGAAAAATGCAGCTATTGCTAACATGATTCTGACGGACTTAAGCATCGCTACGGGTGAGAAAGTCTCATCGTAGTCAACTCCTGGAACTTGTGAAAAACCCTTTGCCACAAGTCGTGCTTTATAAACGGTCACATTACCGTCAGCGTCCGTCTTCTTCTTAAAGATCCATTTGTTGTGAATAGCCTTTCGGCCCTTAGGTAGTATCTCCAAAGTCCACACTTTGTTCTCATACATGGATCCTATCTCGGATTTCATGGCTTCTAGCCATTTGTTGGAATCTGGGCCCACCATTGCTTCTTCATAATTTGCAGGTTCATTGTTGTCTAACAACATGATTGATAAGACGGGATTACCGTACCACTCTGGAGCAGCGCGTGATCTCGTCGACCTGCGTGGTTCAATAGAAACTTGAACTGGAGTTTCATGATCATCATCATTAACTTCCTCCTCAACCGGCGTCGCAACGACAGAGGTTTCCCCTTGCCCTGCGCCACCATCCAGAGGGATGAGAGGTTCGACAACCTCGTCAAGTTCTATCTTCCTCCCACTCAATTCTCTCGAGAGAAACTCCTTCTCGAGAAAAGCTCCGTTCTTAGCAACAAACACTTTGCCCTCGGATTTGAGATAGAAGGTGTACCCAACTGTCTCTTTTGGGTAACCTATGAAGACGCATTTTTCTGCTTTGGGTTCCAGCTTTTCAGGCTGAAGCTTTCTGACATAAGCATCACATCCCCAAACTTTAAGAAACGACAACTTTGGCCTTTTGCCATACCACAGTTCGTATGGTGTCGTCTCAACGGATTTTGATGGTGCCCTATTTAAAGTGAATGCAGTTGTTTCTAATGCATAACCCCAAAATGATAATGGCAAATCAGTAAGAGACATCATAGATCGCACCATCTCTAACAAAGTACGATTACGACGTTCGGACACACCATTACGCTGTGGTGTTCCAGGCGGTGTCAACTGTGAAACAATTCCACATTTTCTTAAGTGATCACCAAACTCGAAACTCAGATATTCACCCCCACGATCAGACCGTAGGAACTTGATCTTCTTGTTACGATGATTTTCCACTTCACTCTGAAATTGCTTGAACTTTTCAAATGTTTCAGACTTGTGCTTCATCAAGTAGACATAACCATACCTACATAAATCGTCAGTGAAGGTGAGAAAATAACGATATCCGCCGCGTGCTTCCACGCTCATTGGACCACACACATCGGTATGTATGATTTCCAATAAGTCACTTGCACGCTCCATTGTTCCGGAGAACGGAGTCTTAGTCATCTTGCCCATGAGGCATGGTTCGCATGTGTCAAGTGAATCAAAGTCAAGTGACTCCAAAAGTCCATCAGCATGGAGTTTCTTCATGCGCTTTACACCAATATGACCCAAGCGGCAGTGCCACAAAAATATGGCGCTATCATTGTTTACTCTAACTCTTTTGGTCTCAATGTTATGTATATGCGTATCGCTATCAAGATTCAATATGAACAATCCTCTCACATTCGGTGCATGACCATAAAAGATGTTACTCATAGAAATAGAATAACCATTATTCTCAGACTTAAAAGAGTAACCGTCTCGCAATAAACAAGATCCAGATATAATGTTCATGCTCAACACAGTCACTAAATAACAATGATTTAAGTTCATCACTAATCCCGATGGTAGCTGAAGTGACACTGTGCCGACGGCGATTGCATCAACCTTGGAACCATTTCCTACGCGCATCGTCACTTCGTCTTTCGCCAGCCTTCGTCTATTCCGCAGTTCCTGCTTCGAGTTGCAAATGTGAGCAACAGAACCTGTATCGAATACCCAGGCACTACTACGAGAGACGGTTAAGTACACATAAATAACATGTATATCAAATATACCTGATTTTTCTTTGCCCGCCTTCTTATCTGCCAGATACATGGGGCAATTGCGCTTCCAGTGACCCATACCCTTGCAATAGAAGCACTCTGTTTCAGGCTTAGGTCCAGCCTTGGGTTTCTTCGGCGGATTGGCAACAGGCTTGCCGCTCTTCTTCGAGTTGCCCTTCTTGCCTTTGGCATTTCTCTTGAAACTAGTGGTCTTGCTCACCATCAACACTTGATGCTCTTTACGGAGTTCTGACTCTGCGACTTTCAGCATCGCAAACAACTCGCCGGGAGACTTGTTCATCCCTTGCATGTTGTAGTTCAACACAAAGCCTTTGTAGCTTGGCGGTAGCGATTGAAGGATTCTGTCAGTGATAGCTTCTTGCGGGAGTTCAATCCCCAGTTTAGCTAGACGGTTTGAGTACCCAGACATTTTGAGCACATGTTTCACTAACAGACGAGTTTTCCTCCATCTTGCAAGCATAGAATTTATCGGAGGTCTCATACCTCTCGATCCGGGCGTTCTTCTGAAAGATAAACTCCAACTCCTGGAACATCTCAAATGATCCATGACGCTCAAAGCGACGTTGAAGTCCCGGTTCTAAGCCATACAAGACTGCACATTGAACTATTGAGTAGTCCTCCTTACGTGCTAACCAAGCGTTCTTAACATCCTGATCAGCCGTAGCGGGTGGTTCATCTCCTAGCGCAGCATTAAGGACATAATCCTTCTTCCCAGCTTGTAAGATTAGCTTAAGATTACGAGCCCAGTCTACAAAGTTGCTTCCATCATCTTTCAACTTAGCTTTCTCTAGGAACGTATTAAAATTCAGGATGACTGTCGCGTGAGCCATGATCTACAACACAAATATATTCAAAGTCGACTTAGACTATGTTCAAGATAATTAGAGTTCAACTTAATCAAATTATATGCTAAACTCCCACTCAAAAAGTACATCTCTCTAGTCATTTGAGTGGTTCATGATCCACTTACACTATCCCAAGTCCGATCATCACGTGAGTTGGGTATAGTTTCAGTGGTAAGCATCCCTATGCTAATCATATCAACTATATGATTCACGATCGACCTTTGGGTCTCATGTGTTTCGAGGCCATGTCTGCACATGCTAGGCTCGTCAAGCTTAACCCGAGTGTTCCGCGTGCGCAACTGTTTTGCACCCGTTGTATGTGAACGTTGAGTCTATCACACCCGATCATCACGTGGTGTCTCGAAACGACGAACTGTAGCAACGGTGCACAGTCGGGGAGAACACAATTTCGTCTTGAAATTTTAGTGAGAGATCACCTCATAATGCTACCGTCGTTCAAAGAAAAATAAGGTGCATAAAAGGATTAACATCACATGCAATTCATAAGTGACATGATATGGCCATCATCACGTGCTTCTTGATCTCCATCACCAAAGCACCGGCACGATCTTCTTGTCACCGGCGCCACACCATGATCATCCATCAACGTGTTGCCATCGGGGTTGTCGTGCTACTTATGCTATTACTACTAAAGCTACATCCTAGCAAAATAGTAAACGCATCTGCAAGCACAAACGTTAGTATAAAGACAACCCTATGGCTCCTGCCGGTTGTCGTACCATCGACGTGCAAGTCGATATTTCTATTACAACATGATCATCTCATACATCCAATATATCACATCACATCGTTGGCCATATCACATCAAATTCATACCCTGCAAAAACAAGTTAGACGTCCCCTAATTTTGTTGTTGCATGTTTTACGTGGTGACCAAGGGTATCTAGTAGGATCGCATCTTACTTACGCAAACACCACAACGGAGATATATGAGTTGCTATTTAACCTCATCCAAGGACCTCCTCGGTCAAATCCGATTCAACTAAAGTTGGAGAAACCGTCACTTGCCAGTCATCTTTGAGCAAAGGGGGTTACTCGTAACGATGAAACCAGTCTCTCGTAAGCGTACGAGTAATGTCGGTCCAAGCCGCTTCAATCCAACAATACCGCGGAATCAAGAAAAGACTAAGGAGGGCAGCAAAACGCACATCACCGCCCACAAAAACTTTTGTGTTCTACTCGAGAAGACATCTACGCATGAACCTAGCTCATGATGCCACTGTTGGGGAACGTCGCATGGGAAACAAAAAATTTCCTACGCGCACGAAGACCTATCATGGTGATGTCCATCTACGAGAGGGGATAAGTGATCTACATACCCTTGTAGACTGTACAGCAGAAGCGTTAGAGAACGCGGTTGATGTAGTGGAACGTCCTCACGTCCCTCGATCCGCCCCGCGAACAATCCCGCGATCAGTCCCACGATCTAGTACCGAACGGACGGCACCTCCGCGTTCAGCACACGTACAACTCGACGATGATCTCGGCCTTCTTGATCCAGCAAGAGAGACGGAGAGGTAGAAGAGTTCTCCGGCAGCGTGACGGCGCTCCGGAGGTTGGTGATGACCTTGTCTCAGCAGGGCTCCGACCGAGCTCCGCAGAAACGCGATCTAGAGGAAAAACCGTGGAGGTATGTGGTCGGGCTGCCGTGGAAAAGTCGTCTCAAATCAGCCCTAAAACCTCCGTATATATAGGTGGGAGGGAGGGGTCCTTGCCTTGGGGTCCAAGGACCCTCAAGGGGGTTGGCCGAGCCAAGGGGGAGGACTCTCCCCCCCCAAACCGAGTTGGACTAGGTTTGGTGGGAGGGAGTCCTCCTCCCTTCCCACCTCCTCCTTTTTTTTTCTTTTCCTCTTGATTTTTCTTCTCTTGGCACATAGAACACTTGTGGGCTGTCCCACCAGCCCACTAAGGGCTGGTGTGTCTCCCCCAAGGCCTATGGGCTTCCCCGGGGTGGGTTGCCCCCCCCCCCGGTGAACTCCCGGAACACATTCGTCATTCCCGGTACATTCCCGGTAACTCCGAAAACCTTCCGGTAATCAAATGAGGTCATCCTATATATCAATCTTCGTTTCCGGACCATTCCGTAAACCCTCGTGATGTTCGTGATCTCATCCGGGACTCCGAACAACATTCAGTAACCAACCATATAACTCAAATACGCATAAAACAACGTCGAACCTTAAGTGTGCAGACCCTGCGGGTTCGAGAACTATGTAGACATGACCCGAGAGACTCCTCGGTCAATATCCAATAGCGGGACCTGGATGCCCATATTGGATCCTACATATTCTACGAAGATCTTATCGTTTGAACCTCAGTGCCAAGGATTCGTATAATCCCGTATGTCATTCCCTTTGTCCTTCGGTATGTTACTTGCTCGAGATTCGATCGTCAGTATCCGCATACCTATTTCAATCTCGTTTACCGGCAAGTCTCTTTAATCGTTCCGTAATACAAGATCCCGCAACTTACACTAAGTTACATTGCTTGCAAGGCTTGTGTGTGATGTTGTATTACCGAGTGGGCCCCGAGATACCTCTCCGTCACACGGAGTGACAAATCCCAGTCTTGATCCATACTAACTCAACTAACACCTTCGGAGATACCTGTAGAGCATCTTTATAGTCACCCAGTTACGTTGCGACGTTTGATACACACAAAGCATGCCTCCGGTGTCAGTGAGTTATATGATCTCATGGTCATAGGAATAAATACTTGACACGCAAAAAAACAGTAGCAACAAAATGACACGATCAACATGCTACGTCTATTAGTTTGGGTCTAGTCCATCACGTGATTCTCCCAATGACGTGATCCAGTTATCAAGCAACAACACCTTGTTTATAATCAGAAGACACTGACTATCATCGATCAACTGGCTAGCCAACTAGAGGCATGCTAGGGACGGTGTTTTGTCTATGTATCCACACATGTAAATGAGTCTTCATTCAATACAATTATAGCATGGATAATAAACTATTATCTTGATACAGGAATTATAATAATAACTATATATTTATTATTGCCTCTAGGGCATAATTCCAACAGCTTGTACACGGTGGCCCCGTCCACCCGCACATCGCCCTCACTATCCGTAAGCTCATCCCCGCCATCCCCGCCCCCTGAGCCACCTGGACCCTCGGTCCAATCCGGCAACTCGGTACGATCCGGCCAGGTCTCCCATCCGGGCCTCTCCACGTCGGGTGAAGCCTCCGGAACCGTAGTCTCCTCCGGCTGCTCCTGGCCGAATGCACCTCGACCCGAGGCTGCTCCTGGACCGGAGTCTCATGGGACGAATGCCCGTCAACACGAGGCTCCTGGACCGGAGTCCCCGTAGACTCCTCCGCAAATGGGTCGACCATACTAGTCCTATGCTCGGGTGAATGAGCTGGTGATTGTGGCGAGGACAGCTGAACAGTCCTCCTGGATCTTCCGCGGCCACCACCTCTCCCTGTACCCTTCCCCTTCTTCCCTACCCGACCAACACCTCTCCCAGTGGGCAATGCCGCCGACGAAGAAGAGCCCACGGGTGGTGTCGACAGACTGTTTGCGAAGGCTCTACGGAGAGATAGGGGTGGAAGGGAAGTACCACCCTTCGTGCGGGGCGCCTGGGAAGAACCCGTCGAGCGCTCTGGACCAGCGCCCACCATCTTTCCACACCTGGTGACCTGCCATGATAAAGATTAAAAGAAATTAGTACAACATAAAAAAATTGAATAACTGACATGAATAATAATATGTACATGAATAATAAAGATTAAAATATATATAATTTAAGTTGTGAATCTTACAAACTAATAATCATCATCAATAAATGCATCATCATCATCACTATCACGCATGTCCTCATGAATGACGTGCTCATCGGGTTCAACGGCGTGAAGTTGTGAAATGCCTTCGTTTAATCGTTGAAGCATTGACACGTCATCCGCATGAGTAACCTCTACGAGTTCCAGGTCTTCTGGTTCCGGCCCAGGGCTGGAGTCGGATTCATTGTCGCTGTCTACTTCCATGTTCTTGGGTGAAGCACGGCGGTTCTTGAAACTTTTCTTGGAAAGACGTGTTTGTTGTAAGAATTCTCCATCATATGTGTCTGGGTTAATGTGAGGTTCATAATCCTGTTCATTTGGGAGAGGTGGTCTGACATGTGGCGGCAATTCATAAACAACATACCAACCTTCTAGATTCTTATCCTTTTGGCATGCCCACGGTAGATAGAAAACTTGGGTCGCCTGTTGAGCCGTAATATAGACATCGGGAACATCTAAATGGATGTTTGGATTGATTTCGACTAGTCCTATATGTTCATGAGTCCTTCTAGTCTTTTTCGGCTGGAACCAATAACATTTGAAGACTACGACGTTCGGTGGGTTTTCACCATAGAATTGAAGTTCATAAGTTTCTTCAACTCTTCCAAAATACTCGATAACACCCTCGTCGATAGCAGAGACACCACAATTTGTAGATTTCCGGTCCGGCATAGATAGCTCTTTGCCAAAGGTACGAAAGAGATACCCGTTGATGTTGTATTTCTCAAATGAACAGACCTTATAGTCAAAACCATTTGCGACTTGTCTCAATTCGGCGTCCATAGACTCTAGATTAGCCTACAAGTTTAATACGAAACGGTTGTTGCATTAGCCGCAATTAGACCAAGAATGAAATGGTCCATTATTGATAATTACCGTTTGTTTGAACCAAGAGATGAAACCGGGATAGCCGCCTCCTTTCTTTGACAGAACCTCATACTCTTCGATGTAATCATTTTCGTTCACCGCTC
The DNA here is from genome assembly GCF_904849725.1 of Hordeum vulgare subsp. vulgare. Classification (NCBI taxonomy): domain Eukaryota; kingdom Viridiplantae; phylum Streptophyta; class Magnoliopsida; order Poales; family Poaceae; genus Hordeum; species Hordeum vulgare. The sequence continues at coordinate 288,026,046 of NC_058521.1, read as the reverse complement.
CATCCGAGAATTTGACGACGTAACGGCTGTTTGAAATATCCGGGAATAAGAGCAGTTCAAATGAATTAGAAGTTACGGGAAAATGTGCCGAGAACTCACTCGATGTACGGCCGCACTTTTGTTAGGTTGTTGAAGATATACAACGAAATGTTCCGCCATTCTTCGACATCCAACGTTATTGGTTTCAAAGCACCGGCTGGTGCGAGCTTCCCTTTGAATAGGCTGAGGTTGGACCCACCTTTTTTAGGGTCTGCATCATTGTGCCGAGGCTTCGGATTATGCAAATGATGATTTTTGTCTTCGTAGTGTGCTGTCACAAAGTTTGCCACCTCCTCAGTAATGAATGCCTCAACCATCGATACTTCAATTCTACAGTTATTTTTACATTTAGCTCAAAGGGTCTTCTGCATCCTCTCAGTTGCATAGCACCAACGATCTTGCGCGGGCCCACCCAATCTTGCCTCGGTCGGTAGATGTAAAATAAAATGCTGCATTGGATTAAAGAAGCCCGATGGAAGGATCTTCTCTAACTTGCACAACAACTCCGGTGCAAACTCCTCCATGTCTTCTACCACGCGAGGCGACAATTCTTTCGCACAAAGAACACGGAAGAAATAACTCAGCTCCGCCAGTACTAGCCATTCATCCTCAGGAATAAAGCCACGTAACATCATCGGCATTACCCTCTCTAGCCATATGTGCCAAGCATGACTCTTGAGACCAAAGATTTTTAATTTTTCAAGACTCGCTCCCCTCTTTAGATTCGCTGCATACCCATCGGGGAACATCAAGTGCATTTTGACCCACAAGGTAATTTCCCTCATAGCTGGCCTTCCAAGATTGAACCAGGCCTTTGGCTTCGACCACTTCTGCTTTCCTTTGCCTTCTCGCATGCTTTGGAACGGTCTATGACATAGTGTCTCTTGATCGACTCTAGCCTTAATATTATCCTTTATCTTCCCATCTATGTCGAACAATGTACCAAAAATAGCCTCTCCGATATTCTTTTCAGTGTGCATCATGTCGATATTGTGTGGAAGAAGGAGGTCTTTGAAGTAAGGCAGATCCCAGAAGCATGGCTTGTGTGTCCAGGCGTGTTTTGAATTATACCCCTTGAAATACCCTGGACGCTCTGGATCAGGCTCGAGGGCGTTTAACTGATCCAGGATCTGTTGGCCTATGAACGCAGGTGGTGCCAAGTTTTTGAAAACTTTACCTTTGGTAAAGTTCTTCTTGTCTTTTCTGAACTGATGGTCAGGATCCAGGAACTCTCTATGCAAGTCAAAGAAAGAATACTTCCGACCCTCCTGCAACCAATGAAACTGAAGAGCTGCCTTGCATTGGGGGCACGAGAACCTTCCATGCACACACCATCGAGAGAATATCGCATACGCTGGCAAGTCATGCATAGAGTACATGTACCACACATGCATTTTGAAGTTTTCTTTTCTAGCGGCATCGTATGTCTTGACCCCATTTTCCCAAGCTTCTTCCAATTCACCCTTAAGCGGTTGCAGGCACACATTCATATTCTTCCCCGGATAATTGGGCCCTGGAATTATCAACGTCAGAAATATGTTCTTTCTTTGCATAATCTGCCCGGGGGGGAGATTGAGTGGAATGACAAATACAGGCCAACAACTGTATTGGGTTGCCGTCATGCCGAAGGGATTAAAACAATCCGTGGCGGCGCAGACTCGAGGATTCCTTGGATCTGTCGCTTTATCCTCATGCAATCCATCGAAATGTTTCCACGCTTCCCCATCCGACGTGTGTACCATCATCTTATTCCCATACGCATCTAGTTCGGTTCTTTTGCCCAATTTGTGTCATGTGATCTGTCTGGCTGTCTCTTCGACCATGAAAAGACGTTGAAGTCTTGGTACGATTGGCATATACTGAAGAATACTAACTACGATTTTGGTCTGCCTCTTCTCACCCATACCGTTGTCTACCACAAGATACCTGCAAGACTCGCAATTGGGACAATAGTCCAAGTGTGGATACTCCTTCCTAAATAAGACACATCCTTTCTCACATGCATCTATCTTCTCATAGGGCATCTTAAGTACACGAAGTATTTTGTCCGACTGGTACAGGTTTGCAGGCATGACATGGCCTTTGGGTAGGAAACGTCCAAATAGTATCATCATCGCGTCGTAGCCTTCTCTTCCCAAGTTGAACTGAGCCTTCAGAGCCATTACTTGTGCAATTGCATCCAGCTGACAGAGCTCAGTGTGCTCATGGAGAGGACATTTTGCAGACTCCAACATTTCATAAAAGGCCTTTGCAGATTCCTTCATCTCATCTTCCGAATCTCGAGCATCATCAAAGTCTTGCACCATGTCTTCGATCCCGGTACCATGCTCGTCCGTGCGACGACGGACCACCTCAGCTCTTGTGCGTTGTACAGACTCACCATGAAATGTCCACATCGTATAATTAGGCTTAAAACCCCTCCTCTGCAGGTGTTTAATCATTACAGCCTCTGTCGTCTTTTTATAGTTGTCGCATCCAGTACAGGGGCAATAGTTTCTTTCCTGGTCATTTGCGAATGCGGCTTTCACAAATTCCTTTGTTTTTACAAACCATTCTTTCGTCATTTCTTTCTGACTAGGGTGACCGGTATACATCCATGCACGATCACTCATCTTGCGTAGCTACTAAAGATAGAAGAAATATATTTATATATAATTTAGCATTTATATTCATCGGTTAATCAGGTTCGCCATTTTTATTACGTCCAGGCAACCTACACGCTAATAGGTAAAGATAGGTCCTAATCCCACCCGAGTGTGTGTAGATTGGGTTCGTTTTCCCATGCTCTGCTCCGGATCCAATGCAAAATTTCGGTAGCACCTCCCCGCTGTTCTCCTGATACACGTCTCCGCAATAAACAGAGAGGATGTGCATCCGGAGAACAACAGGGAGGCACTGACGAAATTCCGCATCGGATCCAAAGCACAACATACGGGAAAACGAACCCAATCTACACATACTCGGGTTGTCCATGGATAATGTTGGACAATTCAAAAGGATGGCAGTTATAAATATTCAAAGACATGCATATTTATAGATGTCGCCCTTTCAAACGGGAGACGCATACTGGTCATGCATACTGATAAATTAATTGAATTACCTAATTCTAGAAAGTTTCATCTGGAAACCGAGCCACAGTAAATGAAGGGGCGGGGAGGAGATGAAATTTGTACTGACCCACGAATACAGGGGCGGAGCTCGTACAACGCACGGGCATGTCTTCGCACAGCAGACCTCACAGCGATAAGACAACTGTCACATGTAAATCCACCCGATCAACACAAATATTCCAATTATGTCATTTTAGAGGAAAAATAGCTAATTATATAATATTCATGAGCTAACCAAGGTTCTTATGCCATTTTGAGGTTATTATGGCATTTTGGAGCTAAATGGGCTAATTATGTCATTGTTGGGGAAATTAAAGCAAGGATAATATGAAAGAGGAGAAGAAAGAGGAGGAGGAGGAGAAGAAGAAGAAATCAAAAAGGAGGAGAAGGAGGAGGAGGAGAAGAAGAAGGAGGTTAAGGTATTTTTCTTCTCTTCTTCTTCTTCTTCTTTCTTTCTTTTCAGTTTTCCTATTTATTCTCCTCTTCTCCTCTTGTTGGAGCTAAATTATCTAATTATGTCTTTTTGGAGCTATATGGGCTAATTATCCCATTTTAGAGGAAAACAAGCTAAGTATATAATATTCATGAGCTAACCAAGGTTCTTATGCCATTTTGAGCTTATTATGGCATTTTGGAGCTAAATGGGCTAATTATGTCATTGTTGGGTTAATTAAAGCAAGGATAATATGAAAGAGGAGAAGAAAGAGGAGGAGGAGGAGAAGAAGAAGAAATCAAGAAGAAGGAGGAGAAGGAGGAGGAGAAGGACTAGAAGGTCGTTGGCCTTCTCCTCCTCCTCCTTCTCCTTCTTCTCTTCTTCTTTTTCTTCTTCTTGTTTCTTTTAATTTTTCCTATTTCTCCTCCTCTTCTCCTCTTGTTGGAGCTAAATTACCTAATTATGTCTTCTTGGAGCTATATGGGCTAATTATCCCATTTTAGAGGAAAACAAGCTAAGTATATAATATTCATGAGCTAACCAAGGTTCCTATGCCATTGTGAGATTATTATGGCATTTTGGAGGTAAATGTGCTAATTATGTCATTGTTGGGTTAATTAAAGCAACTATAATATGGAAGAGGAGAAGAAAGAGGAGGAGGAGGAGAAGAAGAAGAAATCAAGAAGAAGGAGGAGAAGGAGGAGAAGGAGGAGGAGGAGAAGGACTAGAAGGTCCTTGGCCTTCTCCTCCTCCTCCTCCTTTTCCTTCTTCTCTTCTTCTTGTTCTTCTTCTTCTTTCTTTTCATTTTGCCTTTTTCTTCTCCTCTTCTCCTCTTGTTGGAGCTAAATTACCTAATTATGTCTTTTTGGAGCTAAATGGGTTAATTATCCCATTTTAGAGGAAAACAAGCTAAGTACATAATATTCATGAGCTAACCAAGGTTCTTATGCCATTTTGAGCTTATTACGGTATTTTTGAGCTAAATGGGCTAATTATGTCATTTTTGGAGAAATTAAAGCAAGGATAATATGAAAGAGGAGAAGAAAGAGGAGGAGGAGGAGAAGAAGAAGAAATCAAGAAGGAGGAGAAGGAGCAGGAGGAGAAGGACTAGAAGGTCCTTGGCCTTCTCCTCCTCCTCCTCCTCCTCCTCCTTCTCCTTCTCTTCTTCTTCTTCTTCTTCTTCTTCTTGTTTCTTTTCATTTTGCCTATTTCTTCTCCTCTTCTCCTCTTGTTGGAGCTAAATTACCTAATTATGTCTTCTTGGAGCTAAATGGGTTAATTATCCCATTTTAGAGGAAAACAAGCTAAGTATATAATATTCATAAGCTAACCAAGGTTCTTATGCCATTTTGAGCTTATTATGGTATTTTGGAGCTAAATGGGCTAATTATGTCATTGTTGGGTTAATTAAAGCAAGGATAATATGAAAGAGGAGAAGAAAGAGGAGGAGGAAAAGAAGAAGAAGAAATCAAGAAGGAGGAGAAGGAGGAGAAGGAGGAGGAGGAGAAGGACTAGAAGGTCCTTGGCCTTCTCCTGCTCCTCCTGCTCCTCCTCCTCCTTCTCCTTCTTGTCTTCTTCTTCTTCTTCTTCTTCTTCTTTCTTTTCATTTTGCCTATTTCTTCTCCTCTTCTCCTCTTGTTGGAGCTAAATTACCTAATTATGTCTTTTTTGAGCTAAATGGGCTAATTATCCCATTTTCGAGGAAAACAAGCTAAGTATATAATATTCATGAGCTAACCAAGCTTCTTATGCCATTTTGAGCTTATTATGGTATTATGGAGCTAAACGGGTAATTATGTCATTGTTGGGTTAATTAAAGCAACGATAATACGAAATAGGAGAAGAATGCGGAGGAGGAGAAGAAGAAGGAGAAGGAGGAGAAGGAGGAGGAGGAGAAGGACTAGAAGGTCCTTGGCCTTCTCCTCCTCCTCCTCCTCCTTCTCCTTCTTCTCTTCTTCTTCTTCTTCTTCTTCTTCTTCTTCTTCTTTCTTTTCATTTTGCCTATTTCTTCTGCTAGTCTCCTCTTGTTGGAGCTAAGTTACCTAATTATGTCTTTTTGGAGCTAAATGGGTTAATTATCCCATTTTAGAGGAAAACAGGCTAAGTATATAATATTCAAGAGCTAACCAAGGTTCTTATGCCATTTTGAGCTTATTATGGTATTTTCGAGCTAAATGGGCTAATTATGTCATTGTTGGAGAAATTGAAGCAACAATAATATGAAAGAGGAGAAGAAAGAGGAGGAGGATAAGAAGAAGAAGAAATCAAGAAGAGAGGAGGAGAAGGAGGAGGAGGAGAAGGACTAGAAGGTCCTTGGCCTTCTCCTTCTCCTCCTCCTCCTCCTCTTCCTTCTCTTCTTCTTCTTCTTGTTCTTCTTTCTTTTCATTTTTCCTATTTCTTCTCCTCTTCTCCTCCTGTTGGAGCTAAATTACCTAACTATGTCTTTTTGGAGCTAAATGGGCTAATTATCCCATTTTAGAGGAAACAAACTAAGTATATAATATTCATGAGCTAACCAAGGTTCTTATGCCATTTTGATCTTATTATGGTATTTTGGAGCTAAATGGGCTAATTATGTCATTGTTGGGTTAATTAAAGCAAGGATAATATGAAAGAGGATAAGAAAAAGGAGGAGGAGGAGAAGAAGAAGAAATCAAGAAGGAGGAGAAGGAGGAGAAGGAGGAGGAGGAGAAGGACTAGAAGGTCCTTAGCCTTCTCCTCCTCCTCCTGTCCCTCCTCCTCCTTCTCCTTCTCTTCTTCTTCTTCTTCTTGTTCTTCTTTCTTTTCATTTTGCCTATTTCTTATCCACTTCTCCTCTTGTTGGTGCTAAATTACCTAATTATGTCTTTTTTGAGCTAAATGGGCTAATTATCCCATTTTCGAGGAAAACAAACTAAGTATATAATATTCATGAGCTAACCAAGGTTCTTATGCCATTTTGAGCTTATTATAGTATTTTGGAGGTGAATGGGCTAATTATGTCATTATTGGGTTAATTAAAGCAACGATAATATGAAAGAGGAGAAGAAAGAGGAGGAGGAGGAGAAGAAGAAGAAATCAAGAAGAAGGAGGAGAAGGAGGAGAAGGAGGAAGAGGAGAAGGACTAGAAGGTCCTTTGGCCTTCTCCTCCTCCTCCTCCTCCTTCTCCCTCTTCTCTACTTCTTCTTCTTCTTCTTCTTCTTCTTTCTTTTCATTTTGACTATTTCCTCTCCTCTTCTCCTCTTGTTGGATCTAAATTACCTAATTATGTCTTTTTTGAGCTAAATGGGCTAACTATCCCATTTTCGAGGAAAACAAGCTAAGTATATAATATTCATGAGCTAACCAAGGTTCTTATGCCATTTTGAGCTTATTATGGTATTATGGAGCTAAACGGGTAATTATGTCATTGTTGGGTTAATTAAAGCAACGATAATACGAAATAGGAGAAGAATGCGGAGGAGGAGAAGAAGAAGGAGAAGGAGGAGAAGGAGGAGGAGGATAAGGACTAGAAGGTCCTTGGCCTTCTCCTCCTCCTCCTCCTCCTTCTCCTTCTCTTCTTCTTCTTCTTCTTCTTCTTCTTCTTCTTCTTCTTCTTCTTTCTTTTCATTTTGCCTATTTCTTCTGCTAGTCTCCTCTTGTTGGAGCTAAATTACCTAATTATGTCTTTTTGGAGCTAAATGGGTTAATTATCCCATTTTAGAGGAAAACAGGCTAAGTATATAATATTCAAGAGCTAACCAAGGTTCTTATGCCATTTTGAGCTTATTATGGTATTTTCGAGCTAAATGGGCTAATTATGTCATTGTTGGAGAAATTGAAGCATCAATAATATGAAAGAGGAGAAGAAAAAGGAGGAGGATAAGAAGAAGAAGAAATCAAGAAGAAGGAGGAGAAGGAGGAGGAGGAGAAGGACTAGAAGGTCCTTGGCCTTCTCCTTCTCCTCCTCCTCCTCCTCTTCCTTCTCTTTCTCTTCTTCTTCTTCTTCTTGTTCTTCTTTCTTTTCATTTTTCCTATTTCTTCTCCTCTTCTCCTCCTGTTGGAGCTAAATTACCTAATTATGTCTTTTTGGAGCTAAATGGGCTAATTATACCATTTTAGAGGAAACAAACTAAGTATATAATATTCATGAGCTAACCAAGGTTCTTATGCCATTTTGATCTTATTATGGTATTTTGGAGCTAAATGGGCTAATTATGTCATTGTTGGGTTAATTAAAGCAAGGATAATATGAAAGAGGATAAGAAAAAGGAGGAGGAGGAGAAGAAGAAGAAATCAAGAAGAAGGAGGAGAAGGAGGAGAACGAGGAGGAGGAGAAGGACTAGAAGGTCCTTAGCCTTCTCCTCCTCCTCCTGTCCCTCCTCCTCCTTCTCCTTCTCTTCTTCTTCTTCTTCTTCTTCTTCTTCTTTCTTTTCATTTTGCCTATTTCTTATCCTCTTCTCCTCTTGTTGGTGCTAAATTACCTAATTATGTCTTTTTGGAGCTAAATGGGTTAATTATCCCATTTTAGAGGAAAACAAGCTAAGTACATAATATTCATGAGCTAACCAAGGTTCTTATGCCATTTTGAGCTTATTATGGTATTTTTGAGCTAAATGGGCTAATTATGTCATTTTTGGAGAAATTAAAGCAAGGATAATATGAAAGAGGAGAAGAAAGAGGAGGAGGAGGAGAAGAAGAAGAAATCAAGAAGGAGGAGAAGGAGCAGGAGGAGAAGGACTAGAAGGTCCTTGGCCTTCTCCTCCTCCTCCTCCTCCTCCTCCTTCTCCTTCTCTTCTTCTTCTTCTTCTTCTTCTTCTTCTTGTTTCTTTTCATTTTGCCTATTTCTTCTCCTCTTCTCCTCTTGTTGGAGCTAAATTACCTAATTATGTCTTCTTGGAGCTAAATGGGTTAATTATCCCATTTTAGAGGAAAACAAGCTAAGTATATAATATTCATAAGCTAACCAAGGTTCTTATGCCATTTTGAGCTTATTATGGTATTTTGGAGCTAAATGGGCTAATTATGTCATTGTTGGGTTAATTAAAGCAAGGATAATATGAAAGAGGAGAAGAAAGAGGAGGAGGAAAAGAAGAAGAAGAAATCAAGAAGGAGGAGAAGGAGGAGAAGGAGGAGGAGGAGAAGGACTAGAAGGTCCTTGGCCTTCTCCTGCTCCTCCTGCTCCTCCTCCTCCTTCTCCTTCTTGTCTTCTTCTTCTTCTTCTTCTTCTTCTTTCTTTTCATTTTGCCTATTTCTTCTCCTCTTCTCCTCTTGTTGGAGCTAAATTACCTAATTATGTCTTTTTTGAGCTAAATGGGCTAATTATCCCATTTTCGAGGAAAACAAGCTAAGTATATAATATTCATGAGCTAACCAAGCTTCTTATGCCATTTTGAGCTTATTATGGTATTATGGAGCTAAACGGGTAATTATGTCATTGTTGGGTTAATTAAAGCAACGATAATACGAAATAGGAGAAGAATGCGGAGGAGGAGAAGAAGAAGGAGAAGGAGGAGAAGGAGGAGGAGGAGAAGGACTAGAAGGTCCTTGGCCTTCTCCTCCTCCTCCTCCTCCTTCTCCTTCTTCTCTTCTTCTTCTTCTTCTTCTTCTTCTTCTTCTTCTTCTTCTTTCTTTTCATTTTGCCTATTTCTTCTGCTAGTCTCCTCTTGTTGGAGCTAAATTACCTAATTATGTCTTTTTGGAGCTAAATGGGTTAATTATCCCATTTTAGAGGAAAACAGGCTAAGTATATAATATTCAAGAGCTAACCAAGGTTCTTATGCCATTTTGAGCTTATTATGGTATTTTCGAGCTAAATGGGCTAATTATGTCATTGTTGGAGAAATTGAAGCAACAATAATATGAAAGAGGAGAAGAAAGAGGAGGAGGATAAGAAGAAGAAGAAATCAAGAAGAAGGAGGAGAAGGAGGAGGAGGAGAAGGACTAGAAGGTCCTTGGCCTTCTCCTTCTCCTCCTCCTCCTCCTCTTCCTTCTCTTCTTCTTCTTCTTGTTCTTCTTTCTTTTCATTTTTCCTATTTCTTCTCCTCTTCTCCTCCTGTTGGAGCTAAATTACCTAACTATGTCTTTTTGGAGCTAAATGGGCTAATTATCCCATTTTAGAGGAAACAAACTAAGTATATAATATTCATGAGCTAACCAAGGTTCTTATGCCATTTTGATCTTATTATGGTATTTTGGAGCTAAATGGGCTAATTATGTCATTGTTGGGTTAATTAAAGCAAGGATAATATGAAAGAGGATAAGAAAAAGGAGGAGGAGGAGAAGAAGAAGAAATCAAGAAGGAGGAGAAGGAGGAGAAGGAGGAGGAGGAGAAGGACTAGAAGGTCCTTAGCCTTCTCCTCCTCCTCCTGTCCCTCCTCCTCCTTCTCCTTCTCTTCTTCTTCTTCTTCTTGTTCTTCTTTCTTTTCATTTTGCCTATTTCTTATCCACTTCTCCTCTTGTTGGTGCTAAATTACCTAATTATGTCTTTTTTGAGCTAAATGGGCTAATTATCCCATTTTCGAGGAAAACAAACTAAGTATATAATATTCATGAGCTAACCAAGGTTCTTATGCCATTTTGAGCTTATTATAGTATTTTGGAGGTGAATGGGCTAATTATGTCATTATTGGGTTAATTAAAGCAACGATAATATGAAAGAGGAGAAGAAAGAGGAGGAGGAGGAGAAGAAGAAGAAATCAAGAAGAAGGAGGAGAAGGAGGAGAAGGAGGAAGAGGAGAAGGACTAGAAGGTCCTTTGGCCTTCTCCTCCTCCTCCTCCTCCTTCTCCCTCTTCTCTACTTCTTCTTCTTCTTCTTCTTCTTCTTTCTTTTCATTTTGACTATTTCCTCTCCTCTTCTCCTCTTGTTGGATCTAAATTACCTAATTATGTCTTTTTTGAGCTAAATGGGCTAACTATCCCATTTTCGAGGAAAACAAGCTAAGTATATAATATTCATGAGCTAACCAAGGTTCTTATGCCATTTTGAGCTTATTATGGTATTATGGAGCTAAACGGGTAATTATGTCATTGTTGGGTTAATTAAAGCAACGATAATACGAAATAGGAGAAGAATGCGGAGGAGGAGAAGAAGAAGGAGAAGGAGGAGAAGGAGGAGGAGGATAAGGACTAGAAGGTCCTTGGCCTTCTCCTCCTCCTCCTCCTCCTTCTCCTTCTCTTCTTCTTCTTCTTCTTCTTCTTCTTCTTCTTCTTCTTTCTTTTCATTTTGCCTATTTCTTCTGCTAGTCTCCTCTTGTTGGAGCTAAATTACCTAATTATGTCTTTTTGGAGCTAAATGGGTTAATTATCCCATTTTAGAGGAAAACAGGCTAAGTATATAATATTCAAGAGCTAACCAAGGTTCTTATGCCATTTTGAGCTTATTATGGTATTTTCGAGCTAAATGGGCTAATTATGTCATTGTTGGAGAAATTGAAGCAACAATAATATGAAAGAGGAGAAGAAAAAGGAGGAGGATAAGAAGAAGAAGAAATCAAGAAGGAGGAGAAGGAGGAGGAGGAGAAGGACTAGAAGGTCCTTGGCCTTCTCCTTCTCCTCCTCCTCCTCCTCTTCCTTCTCTTTCTCTTCTTCTTCTTCTTCTTGTTCTTCTTTCTTTTCATTTTTCCTATTTCTTCTCCTCTTCTCCTCCTGTTGGAGCTAAATTACCTAATTATGTCTTTTTGGAGCTAAATGGGCTAATTATACCATTTTAGAGGAAACAAACTAAGTATATAATATTCATGAGCTAACCAAGGTTCTTATGCCATTTTGATCTTATTATGGTATTTTGGAGCTAAATGGGCTAATTATGTCATTGTTGGGTTAATTAAAGCAAGGATAATATGAAAGAGGATAAGAAAAAGGAGGAGGAGGAGAAGAAGAAGAAATCAAGAAGAAGGAGGAGAAGGAGGAGAAGGAGGAGGAGGAGAAGGACTAGAAGGTCCTTAGCCTTCTCCTCCTCCTCCTGTCCCTCCTCCTCCTTCTCCTTCTCTTCTTCTTCTTCTTCTTCTTCTTCTTCTTCTTTCTTTTCATTTTGCCTATTTCTTATCCTCTTCTCCTCTTGTTGGTGCTAAATTACCTAATTATGTCTTTTTGGAGCTAAATGGGTTAATTATCCCATTTTAGAGGAAAACAAGCTAAGTACATAATATTCATGAGCTAACCAAGGTTCTTATGCCATTTTGAGCTTATTATGGTATTTTTGAGCTAAATGGGCTAATTATGTCATTTTTGGAGAAATTAAAGCAAGGATAATATGAAAGAGGAGAAGAAAGAGGAGGAGGAGGAGAAGAAGAAGAAATCAAGAAGGAGGAGAAGGAGCAGGAGGAGAAGGACTAGAAGGTCCTTGGCCTTCTCCTCCTCCTCCTCCTCCTCCTCCTTCTCCTTCTCTTCTTCTTCTTCTTCTTCTTCTTGTTTCTTTTCATTTTGCCTATTTCTTCTCCTCTTCTCCTCTTGTTGGAGCTAAATTACCTAATTATGTCTTCTTGGAGCTAAATGGGTTAATTATCCCATTTTAGAGGAAAACAAGCTAAGTATATAATATTCATAAGCTAACCAAGGTTCTTATGCCATTTTGAGCTTATTATGGTATTTTGGAGCTAAATGGGCTAATTATGTCATTGTTGGGTTAATTAAAGCAAGGATAATATGAAAGAGGAGAAGAAAGAGGAGGAGGAAAAGAAGAAGAAGAAATCAAGAAGGAGGAGAAGGAGGAGAAGGAGGAGGAGGAGAAGGACTAGAAGGTCCTTGGCCTTCTCCTGCTCCTCCTGCTCCTCCTCCTCCTTCTCCTTCTTGTCTTCTTCTTCTTCTTCTTCTTCTTCTGTCTTTTCATTTTGCCTATTTCTTCTCCTCTTCTCCTCTTGTTGGAGCTAAATTACCTAATTATGTCTTTTTTGAGCTAAATGGGCTAATTATCCCATTTTCGAGGAAAACAAGCTAAGTATATAATATTCATGAGCTAACCAAGCTTCTTATGCCATTTTGAGGTTATTATGGTATTATGGAGCTAAACGGGTAATTATGTCATTGTTGGGTTAATTAAAGCAACGATAATACGAAATAGGAGAAGAATGCGGAGGAGGAGAAGAAGAAGGAGAAGGAGGAGAAGGAGGAGGAGGAGAAGGACTAGAAGGTCGTTGGCCTTCTCCTCCTCCTCCTCCTCCTTCTCCTTCTTCTCTTCTTCTTCTTCTTCTTCTTCTTCTTCTTCTTCTTTCTTTTCATTTTGCCTATTTCTTCTGCTAGTCTCCTCTTGTTGGAGCTAAATTACCTAATTATGTCTTTTTGGAGCTAAATGGGTTAATTATCCCATTTTAGAGGAAAACAGGCTAAGTATATAATATTCAAGAGCTAACCAAGGTTCTTATGCCATTTTGAGCTTATTATGGTATTTTCGAGCTAAATGGGCAAATTATGTCATTGTTGGAGAAATTGAAGCAACAATAATATGAAAGAGGAGAAGAAAGAGGAGGAGGATAAGAAGAAGAAGAAATCAAGAAGAAGGAGGAGAAGGAGGAGGAGGAGAAGGACTAGAAGGTCCTTGGCCTTCTCCTTCTCCTCCTCCTCCTCCTCTTCCTTCTCTTTCTCTTCTTCTTCTTCTTCTTGTTCTTCTTTCTTTTCATTTTTCCTATTTCTTCTCCTCTTCTCCTCCTGTTGGAGCTAAATTACCTAACTATGTCTTTTTGGAGCTAAATGGGCTAATTATCCCATTTTAGAGGAAACAAACTAAGTATATAATATTCATGAGCTAACCAAGGTTCTTATGCCATTTTGATCTTATTATGGTATTTTGGAGCTAAATGGGCTAATTATGTCATTGTTGGGTTAATTAAAGCAAGGATAATATGAAAGAGGATAAGAAAAAGGAGGAGGAGGAGAAGAAGAAGAAATCAAGAAGGAGGAGAAGGAGGAGAAGGAGGAGGAGGAGAAGGACTAGAAGGTCCTTAGCCTTCTCCTCCTCCTCCTGTCCCTCCTCCTCCTTCTCCTTCTCTTCTTCTTCTTCTTCTTGTTCTTCTTTCTTTTCATTTTGCCTATTTCTTATCCACTTCTCCTCTTGTTGGTGCTAAATTACCTAATTATGTCTTTTTTGAGCTAAATGGGCTAATTATCCCATTTTCGAGGAAAACAAACTAAGTATATAATATTCATGAGCTAACCAAGGTTCTTATGCCATTTTGAGCTTATTATAGTATTTTGGAGGTGAATGGGCTAATTATGTCATTATTGGGTTAATTAAAGCAACGATAATATGAAAGAGGAGAAGAAAGAGGAGGATGAGGAGAAGAAGAAGAAATCAAGAAGAAGGAGGAGAAGGAGGAGAAGGAGGAAGAGGAGAAGGACTAGAAGGTCCTTTGGCCTTCTCCTCCTCCTCCTCCTCCTTCTCCCTCTTCTCTACTTCTTCTTCTTCTTCTTCTTCTTTCTTTTCATTTTGACTATTTCCTCTCCTCTTCTCCTGTTGTTGGATCTAAATTACCTAATTATGTCTTTTTTGAGCTAAATGGGCTAACTATTCCATTTTCGAGGAAAACAAGCTAAGTATATAATATTCATGAGCTAACCAAGGTTCTTATGCCATTTTGAGCTTATTATGGTATTATGGAGCTAAACGGGTAATTATGTCATTGTTGGGTTAATTAAAGCAACGATAATATGAAATAGGAGAAGAATGCGGAGGAGGAGAAGAAGAAGGAGAAGGAGGAGAAGGAGGAGGAGGATAAGGACTAGAAGGTCCTTGGCCTTCTCCTCCTCCTCCTCCTCCTTCTCCTTCTCTTCTTCTTCTTCTTCTTCTTCTTCTTCTTCTTTCTTTTCATTTTGCCTATTTCTTCTGCTAGTCTCCTCTTGTTGGAGCTAAATTACCTAATTATGTCTTTTTGGAGCTAAATGGGTTAATTATCCCATTTTAGAGGAAAACAGGCTAAGTATATAATATTCAAGAGCTAACCAAGGTTCTTATGCCATTTTGAGCTTATTATGGTATTTTCGAGCTAAATGGGCTAATTATGTCATTGTTGGAGAAATTGAAGCAACAATAATATGAAAGAGGAGAAGAAAAAGGAGGAGGATAAGAAGAAGAAGAAATCAAGAAGAAGGAGGAGAAGGAGGAGGAGGAGAAGGACTAGAAGGTCCTTGGCCTTCTCCTTCTCCTCCTCCTCCTCCTCTTCCTTCTCTTTCTCTTCTTCTTCTTCTTCTTGTTCTTCTTTCTTTTCATTTTTCCTATTTCTTCTCCTCTTCTCCTCCTGTTGGAGCTAAATTACCTAATTATGTCTTTTTGGAGCTAAATGGGCTAATTATACCATTTTAGAGGAAACAAACTAAGTATATAATATTCATGAGCTAACCAAGGTTCTTATGCCACTTTGATCTTATTATGGTATTTTGGAGCTAAATGGGCTAATTATGTCATTGTTGGGTTAATTGAAGCAAGGATAATATTAAAGAGGAGAAGAAAGAGGAGGAGGAGGAGAAGAAGAAGAAATCAAGAAGAAGGAGAAGGAGGAGAAGGAGGAGGAGGAGAAGGACTAGAAGGTCCTTGGCCTTCTCCTCGTCCTCCTGCTCCTCCTCCTTCTTGTCTTCTTCTTCTTCTTCTTCTTCTTTCTTTTCATTTTGCCTATTTCTTCTCCTCTTCTCCTCTTGTTGGAGCTAAATTACCTAATTATGTCTTTTTTGAGCTAAATGGGCTAATTATCCCATTCTCGAGGAAAACAAGCTAAGTATATAATATTCATGAGCTAACCAAGGTTCTTATGCCATTTTAACCTTATTATGGTATTTTGGAGCTAAATGGGCTAATTATGTCATTATTGGGTTAATTAAAGCAACGATAATATGAAAGAGGAGAAGAAAGAGGAGGAGGAGGAGAAGAAGAAGAAATCAAGAAGAAGGAGCAGAAGGAGGAGAAGGAGGAAGAGGAGAAGGACTAGAAGGTCCTTTGGCCTTCTCCTCCTCCTCCTCCTCCTTCTCCCTCTTCTCTACTTCTTCTTCTTCTTCTTTCTTTTCATTTTGACTATTTCCTCTCCTCTTCTCCTCTTGTTGGATCTAAATTACCTAATTATCTCTTTTTTCACCTAAATGGGTTAATTATCCCATTTTAGAGGAAAACAAGCTAAGTATATAGTATTCATGAGCTAACCAAGGTTCTTATGCCATTTTGAGCTTATTATGGTATTTTGGAGCTAAATGGGCTAATTATGTCATTGTTGGGTTAATTCAAGCAACGATAATATGAAAGAGGACAAGAAACAGGAGGAGGAGGAGAAGAAGAAGAAATCAAGAAGAAGGAGGAGAAGGAGGAGGAGGAGAAGGACTAGAAGGTCCTTGGCCTTCTCCTCCTCCTCCTCCTCCTTCTCCTTCTTCTCTTCTTCTTCTTCCTCTTCTTCTTTCTTTTCGTTTTTCCTATTTCTTCTCCTCTTCTTCTCTTGTTGGAGCTCAATTACCTAATTATGTCTTTTTGGAGCTAAATGGGTTAATTATCCCAATTTAGAGGAAAGCAAGCTAAGTATATAATATTCATGAGCTAACCAAGGTTCTTATGCCATTTTGAGCTTATTATGGTATTTTGGATCTAAATGGGCTAATTATGTCTTTGTTGGAGAAATTAAAGCAAGGATAATATGAAAGAGGAGAAGAAAGAGGAGGAGGAGGAGAAGAAGAAGAAATCAAGAAGAAGGAGGAGAAGGAGGAGAAGATGGAGGAGGAGAAGGACTAGAAGGTCCTTGCCCTTCTCCTTCTCCTCCTCCTCCTACTCCTCCTTCTCCTTCTCTTCTTGTTCTTGTTCTTCTTCTTATTTCTATTCATTTTGCCTATTTCTTCTCCTCTTCTCCTCCTGTTGGAGCTAAATTACCTAATTATGTCTTTTTGGAGCAAAATGGGCTAATTATCCCATTTTAGAGGAAAACAAGCTAAGTATATAATATTCATGAGCTAACCAAGGTTCTCATGCCACTTTGATCTTATTATGGTATTTTGGAGCTAAATGGGTAATTATGTCATTGTTGGGTTAATTAAAGCAAGGATAATATTAAAGAGGAGAAGAAAGAGGAGGAGGAGAAGAAGAAGAAGAAATCAAGAAGAAGGAGGAGAAGGAGGAGAAGGAGGAGGAGGACAAGGACTAGAAGGTCCTTGGCCTTCTCCTCCTCCTCCTGCTCCTCCTCCTCCTTCTCCTTCTTCTCTTCTTCTTCTTCTTCTTCTTCTTGTTCTTTCTTTTCATTTTGCCTATTTCTTCTCTTCCTCTCCTCTTGTTGGAGCTAAATTACCTAATTATGTCTTTTTCAGCTAAATGGGCTAATAATCCCATTTTCGAGGAAAACAAGCTAAGTATATAATATTCATGAGCTAACCAAGGTTCTTATGCCATTTTGAGCTTATTATGGTATTTTGGAGCTAAATGGGCTAATTATGTCATTACCGGGTTAATTAAA
Source organism: Hordeum vulgare subsp. vulgare (assembly GCF_904849725.1). Taxonomy (NCBI): domain Eukaryota; kingdom Viridiplantae; phylum Streptophyta; class Magnoliopsida; order Poales; family Poaceae; genus Hordeum; species Hordeum vulgare. Next base: position 288,009,094 of record NC_058521.1, on the reverse strand, counting down.
GCAACGATAATATTAAAGAGGAGAAGAAAGAGGAGGAGGACGAGAAGAAGAAGAAATCAAGAAGAAGGAGGAGAAGGAGGAGAAGGAGGAAGAGGAGAAGGACTAGAAGGTCCTTTGGCTTTCTCCTCCTCCTCCTTCTCCTTCTCCTCTACTTCTTCTTCTTCTTGTTCTTCTTTTTTGTTTTCATTTTGCCTATTTCTTCTCGTCTTCTCCTCTTGTTGGAGCTAAATTACCTAATTATGTATTTTTTCAGCTAAATGGGCTAATTATCCCATTTTAGAGGAAAACAAGCTAAGTATATAATATTCATGAGCTAACCAAGGTTCTTATGCCATTTTGAGCTTATTTTGGTATTTTGGAGCTAAATGGGCTAATTATGTCATTGTTGGGCAAATTAAAGAAAGGATAATATGAAATACGAAAAGAAAGAGGAGGAGGAGGAGAAGAAGAAGAAATCAAGAAGAAGGAGGAGAAGGAGGAGAAGGAGGAGGAGGAGAAGGACTATAAGGTCCTTGGCCTTCTCCTCCTCCTCCTCCTCCTCCTCCTTCTTCTCTTCTTCTTCATCTTCTTCTTCTTCTTCTTCTTCTTCTTTCTTTTCATTTTTCCTATTTCTTCTCCTCTTCTCCTCTTGTTGGATCTAAATTACCTAATTATGTCTTTTTTGCGCTAAATGGGCTAATTATCCCATTTTAGAGGAAAACAAGCTAAGTATATAATATTCGTGAGCTAACCAAGGTTCTTATGCCATTTTGAGCGTATTATGGTATTTTGGAGCTAAATGGGCTCATTATGTCATTTTTCGGGAAATTAAAGCAAGGATAATAAGAAAGAGGAGAAGAAAGAGGAGGAGGAGGAGAAGAAGAAGAAATCAAGAAGAAGAAGGAGAAGGAGGAGAAGGAGGAGGAGGAGAAGGACTAGAAGGTCCTTGGCCTTCTCCTCCTCCTCCTCCTCCTCCTCCTTCTCCTTCTTCTCTTCTTGTTCTTCTTGTTGTTCTTCTTTCTTTTCATTTTGCCTATTTCTTCTCCTCTTCTCCTCTTGTTGGAGCTAAATTACCTAATTATGTCTTTTTTGCGCTAAATGGGCTCATTATGTCATTGTTGGGTTAATTAAAGCAAGGATAATATGAAGGAGGAGAAGAAAGAAGAGGAGGAGAAGAAGAAGAAATCAAGAAGAAGGAGGAGAAGGAGGAGGAGGAGAAGGACTAGAAGGTCCTTGGCCTTCTCCTCCTCCTCCTCCTTATTCTTCTTCTCTTCTTTTCCTTCTTCTTCTTATTTTTTTCTTCTCCTTTCTCCTTCGTCTTCTCCTTATTGTTTCTCCTTCTTCTTCTTCTCCTTCTTATTTCTTCTCCTTCCCTTCCTTTTCATTCTTCTTCTTCTTCTTCTTCTTCTTCTTCTTCTTCTTCTCCTTCCCTTCCTTTTCCTTCTTCTTCTTCTTCTTCTTTCTTCTCCTTCCCTTCCTTTTCCTTTTAACCCCCCTGTTCACGCGCCACCACAACATAAGCCCCCTGTTTGCCTGGCTCCCTTTTAACCCCCCAGTTGTGCTAACGATGTTGCTAATGGCCCCCTTTGAGTTGATTAGCTCTACATTAAGCAAATAATAGCACCGACTAGTCACACAAGCTGGGCAGAAGCTGCTCCCGTTCTCTGCTCGTTCCCCTCCCAGACCTAGCCGCCCCAAGCACTGCTAGGCCTCGCCTCCGCCGCAGCTGTCCCAGCCGCCGCATCTGCCCCAGCTGCCCCATCTCCATTGCTGCTCCAAGGTAAGGCAAGCCTCTTCCCTTCCCTAGCCGCCCCATTGCTGCTACACCAACAAAGTCTCCAGCAAAAGGAAATAAGAAGAAGATGACCCCAAAGAAGAAGAAATTAAGTGAACTGTGAACTCGTTTGTGCTGCCATGAACTACTTTTGCTACTGCTACACCAACAAAGTCTCCAGCAAAAGGGAAGAAGAAGAAGATGACTCCAAAGAAGAAGAAATTAAGTGAACTATGAACTAGTTTTGTCTATTGATGTACCCATTTGTTATTTATCCATTTACAAATCTGTTAAACATTGCAAAGGGGGGCATCAGCTACAGCATGGTGGAAACTGGGGGGGGGGGGTTAAAAGGGAGCTAGGCAAATAGGGGGGCTTATGTTGTGGTGGCGCACGAACAGGGGGTGATAATCAATTCTCCCCTTCTTCTTTTCCTTCTTCTTCTTATTTTTTCTTCTCCTTTCTCCTTCTTCTTCTTCTCCTTTCTCCTTCTTCTTCTTCTCCTTTTCTCCTTTACTAAACAGGAAACTAACCTAACTAAACGTAAACTAAAATTGAACCTAAACTAAACTAATTTAACAACCTAACTAACTAGCCTAACTAACCTAATAAACTAAAAAACTAACCTAACTAATTTAACATAAATAAAAATAAGGAAAAACAAAGAAAAATGGGGGGACTCACCGGCGGGGGCGGCTGGGGCGTCGGGGCTGCGAGGAGGACGGGTGCGACGGGGCAGTGGGGCATCGCTGGGGGCAGTGCGGTGGCGGGGGGCAGTGGTGGCGGCGGGGCGGCTGTGGAGGCGACAGGGGCGGCGGCACAACGGTGGTGGCAGCGGAAGCGGGGGCGAGGTGGGGAGAGAGAGAGGGGCGGCAGCGGGGGTGACAGGGGCGGCAGTGGGGGCGACAGGTCGCGACGGGGGCGACAGGGGTGGCGACGCGAGGGGGGCGGGGGCGCGATGGTGGTGGCGGCATCCGTTACAGAGAGAGGGGCGCGCGGGGTGGGGAGAGAGAGAGAGGGGCACGCGGGGTGACCGTTACAAAGAGAGAGAGGGGCGGGGTGGGGGGGGAGGAGCCGTTAACGGTGTTAGAGCATTGTCGTCTGCCGGCGGACGGAAAAGAGTCTAGACTCTTTGCCGTCTGCCTCCGGACTCTTTGTCGTCCGCTAGCAGACAACAAAGGTCCGACTCCAGTTTGACCTAGCCACCCCGTGGTCAGGTGGGCCTATCTATATCTTTGTCGTCTGCCTCTGGACTCTTTGCTGTCCGCCAGCAGACGACAAAGATGTGACACATGGCAAAAAGGCTTTATGCCATCAGCCTGTGCTTTGCCGTCTGTTTTGCTGAAGCTGACGGCAAAGACACTCATTGCCATCAGCTAGCAGACGGCAAAGAATAGGCAGATGGCAAAAAACTGTTTTCCAGTAGTGTCATCGCCTAGCGGCGCATCAAGGACATATTGCTTTTGGGAAGCTGTGAGGATAAGCCTCAAATTATGGCCCAGTCAACAAAGTTGCTTCCATCATCTTTTAGCTTAGCATTCTCTAGGAACGCAATAAAATTCATGGTTGCTACTACAAGAGCCATTCATCTACAACATCAAATTTTGCAAAGATTACTTAGACTATGTTCAACATAATTGAGTTTAGTTAATCATATTACTAATAAACTCCCACTCAAATTGACATCCCTCTAGTCATTCGAGTGTCACATGATCCAAATTCACTAACTCAAGTCCGATCATCACGTGAGTTAAGTTAGCTTCAATGGTGAACATCTCCATGTTGATCATATCCACTATATGATTCATGTTTGACATTTTGGTCTCTTGTGTTCTGAGGACATGTCTGTACATGCTTGGCTCGTCAAGTTAACCCGAGTGTTTTGCGTGTGCAACTCTTTTGCACCCGTTGTATGTGAACATAGAGTCTATCACACCCGATCATCACGTGGTGTCTCGAAACTATGACATGTCGCAATGGTGCACAATCGGGGCGAATTCTATTTTATCTTGAAATTTTAGTGAGGGGTCACCTTATAATGCTACCGTCGTCCTAAGCAAAATGAGATGCATCAAAGGATTAACATCACATGCAAATTCATAAGTGACATACTATGGCCATGAACTTGTGCTTCTTGATCTCCATCACCAAAGCACCGGCATGATCTCCATCGTCACCGGCGCCACACCATGATCTTCATCATTGTGCTGCCATCGAGGTTATACTGCTAACTATGCTGTTACTACTAAAGCTATTGACTAGCGATAAAGCAAAGCATCAGCAAGCGCAAAATAATTAAAGACAACCCTATGGATCCTGCCGGTTGTCGTAGCATCGACATGCAAGTCTATATTTAACTATTACAACATGATCATCTCATACAGCAAATATATCATATCATGTGTTTGGACATATCACATCACAACATACCCTGCAAAACAAGTTAGACATCCTGTAATTTGTTGTTGCAAATTTTACGTGGCTGCTATGGGTATCTAGTATGATCGCATCTTACTTACGGAAAACCACAATGGTTTTATGCAAGTTGCTATTTAACCTTCTCCAAGGACCGCCTCGGTCAAAACTGATTCAATTAAAGTTGGAGAAACAGACACCCGCCAGTCATCTTTATAAGCAATTTACATGCTAGTCGATGAAACCGGTCTCTCGTAAGCATACGAGTAATGTTGGTCACAGCCGCTTCATCCAACAATACCACCGAATCAAGAAAAGACTAAGGAGGGCAATAAATTGAACATCAACTCCCACAAACTCCTTTGTGTTCTACTAGAGATATTGTCTACGCATAAACCTAGATCATGATGCCACTGTTGGGGAATGTTGCATGGGAAACAAAAAATTTCCTACGCACACGCAATACCTATCCATGGTGATTATCATCTATGAGAGGGGAGGTCGGATCCACGTACCCTTGTAGATTGCTAAGCGGGAAGCATTGAGAAACGCGGTTGATATAGTCGAACGTCTTTGTGATCCAAATCGCAAGCCCTCGCATGAATTCCGTCCCGATCAAGCGCCAAACGGACGACACGTCCGCATTCAGCACACGTGTAGCTCGATGACGATCTCCGCCTTCTTTATCCATCAAGAGAGACGAAGAGGTAGCTGAATTCTCTGGTATCATGACGGCGTGGTAGAGATGGTGGTGGAGCTACTCTAGCACGGCTTCAACGTACCGTACCGAACTAGCTACGGGGTGTCACGAAGTGGTGGAGGGATAGAGGGTCGTGCCTTGGCTTGAGGTGCCAAAAGCATCTCTCACCTCCACTATATATAGGATGGAGGGGAGGGGTCACGCCCTAGGGACAAGACCTAGGATTCGACCGGTGCAAGGAGAGGAGGACGAGTCCTCCTCCAATACGAGTTGGAAGGAGGACTCCCCTTCCCCAATTTGGGTTGGCGCCACCCTCCTTTCCTTGTTTCCCTTGGCCAAAAAGGCCTCCTTGGGCTGGCCACCAGCCCACCAGGGGCTGGTCCGCCACCCTTGGGACTCTTTGGTTACCTCCGGGTGGAACTCCGGAACCCATTGCTCACTCCCGGTACTTTACCGGTAATGCCTGAAAATCTTTCGGGAGCAAAATCGGCACTTCCTATATATCAATCTTCATCTCTGGACCATTCCGGAAACCCTCGTGACGTCCAGGATCCCATCCGGGACTCCGAACAACATTCAGTTACCAACATCAATAATTCAACTATACCAAAACATCACCGAACCTTAAGTGTGCAGACCCTGCGGGTTCGAGAGCTGTGTAGACATGACCGAGACACACTCCGGTCAGTATACAATAGCGGGACCTGGATGTCCATATTTGATCCGACATATTCTACGAAGATATTTATCGGTTAAACCTATGTGTCAAGGATTCAGTTAATCCCGTATCACATTCCCTTTGTCCTTCGGTATGTTACTTGCCCGAGATTCGATCATCGGCATCTCTATACATATTTCAATCTAGTTAACGGAAGGTCTCTTTACTAGTTCCATAATAAAAAATCCCGTGGCTAACTCTTTTGTCACATTGCTTGCAAGACTTCTTTGTGATGATGTATTACGTAGTGGGCCCTGAGATACCTCTCCGTCATACAGAGCGACAAATCCCAGTCTTGACCCATGCTAACTCAACGGGTACCTTCGGAGATACCTGTAGAGCACCTTTATAGTCACCCAATTACGTTGCGACGTTTGATACACACAAGGCATTCCTCCGGTGTTAGTGAGTTACATGATCCCATGGTCATAGGAATGTATCCTTGACACGCAGAAAATTGTAGCAATAAAAAACACGATCACATGCTACATTCATTGTTTGGGTCTTGTCCATCACATCATTCTCCTAATGATGTGATCCCGTTGTCAAGTGATAACACTTGTCGATGGCTAGGAAACCTTAACCATCCTTGATCAACGAGCTAATCAACTAGAGGCTTATTAGGGCAGTGTTTTGTCTATGTATCCACACATATATTTGTGTTTCCATTCAATACAATTCTAGCATGGATAATAAGCAATTTACTTGAAACGGGAAATCTAATCTTAACTATTTTATTATTTCCTCTAGGACATATTTCTAACAACCCGACACATCATCCAACTGGTAGACGATCTCAAAGAAACGTTTACCAGCCTACGGGCATATGACATACAACTTAATTTGGAAAAATACGTCTTCGGAGTCCCAGCCGACAAACTCCTTGCGTTTATAGTGTCAGAGCATGTAATCAAGTCCAATCCGTCCAAAATCCGAGCTCTGTGTGAATTCAGTATCCCAACAAAGCTACCACACGTACAAAAATTGATAGGCTGCATGGCGGCATTAAGCTGGTTCATCTCTCGCCTTCTCCTTGTAGACGTTGTTGGGCCTCCAAGTGCAGAGGTTTGTAGGACAGTAGCAATTTTCCGTCAAGTGCGTGACCTATGGTTTATCAATCCGTGGGAGGCGTAGGATGAAGATGGTCTCTCTCAAGCAACCCTGCAACCAAATAACAAAGAGTCTCTTGTGTCCCCAACACACCCAATACAATGGTAAATTGTATAGGTGCACTAGTTCGACGAAGAGATGGTGATACAAGTGCAATATGGATGGTAGATATAGGTTTTTGTAATCTGAAATTACAAAAACAGCCAGGTAACTAGTAACAAAAGTGAGCACGAACGGTATTGCAATGCGTGGAAACAAGGCCTAGGGTTGATACTTTCACTAGTGAAGTTCTCTCAACAATGAAAACATAATTGGATCATATAACTAGCCCTCAACACGCAACAAAGAGTCACTCCAAAGTCACTAATAGAGGAGAACAAACGAAAAGATTATTGTCGGGTACGAAACCACCACAAAGTTATTCTTTCTGATCGATCTATTCAAGAGTCCGTAGTAAAATAGCACGAGGCTATTCTTTCCGTTCAATCTTCCATAGATTTCGTACTAGAATAACACCTTAAGATACTTATCAACACAGACCCTAATGTCACCTAGATACTCGATTGTCACCTCAAGTATCCGTGGGTATTATTATATGATATGCATCACACAATCTCAGAATCATGTATTCAACCAACACATAGAACTTCAAAGAGTGCCCCGAAGTTTCTACCGGAGAGTCAAAACGTCTGCCAACCCCTGTGCATAGGTTCCCAATGTCACGAACCCGCAAGTTGATCACCAAAACATACATCGAGTACTCACATGAATCAAATGTGTGCCAACCCATATGCATAGGTTTCCAATGTCACAAACCTGCAAGTTGATCACCGCAGATAGACACATGCAAGACATACATCAAGTGTTCTCAAAGACTCAATCTGATAAGATAACTTCAAAGGGGAAACTCAATTCATTACAAGAAGGGAGAGGGGGAAGAACATCATAAGATCCAACTATAGTAGCAAAGCCCACGATACATCGAGATGAAGACATCTCAAGAACACGAGAGAGAGAGAGAGATCAAACACATAGCTACTGGTACATACCCTCAGCTCCGAGGGAGAACTACTCCCTCCTCGTCATGGAGATCGCCGGGATGATGAAGATGACCACCGGAGATGGATTCCCCCTCCGGCAGGTTGCCGGAACGGGATCCAGATTGGTTTTTGGTGGCTACAGAGGCTTGCGGCGGCGGAACTCTCGATCCAGGTTTCTTTCCGTTTCTGGATTTATAGGACCAGATCGCTGTCGAGTTGCGTCAAGTGGGCCCCTGAGGGGCCCACAAGCTTGGTTGGTGCGGGCTGGGGGGCGCCGACAGGGCTTGTGGCTTGCTCGGGACCGCTCTCCGGTATCTTCTTCTTCCGGTATTTTTGATATTTTCCATAAAAAATCATCACGAAAGAATTATTCCATTTGGACTACGCCTGAAAAAGGGTCAAAAACACGGAAAGAACAGGAACTGGCACTTGGCACTGAATTAATAGGTCAGTCCCAAAAAAGATATAAAAGGTATATAAAACATCCAAAGTTTGACAAGATAACAACATGAAACCATCAAAAATTATATATACGTTGGGGACGTATCAAGCATCCCCAAGCTTAACTCCTGCTCGTCCTCAAGTAGGGAAGTGATAAAGAATGAATTTTTGATGCTTTCATGCTACCTAGCATAGATGTCCTTTGTAACTCCTCTTATGTGACATGAATGTTCAGATCCGTTAGATTCAAAACAATAGTTTTCTATTGATGTGGAGACAATAATACTTCAAGCAAACTAGCAAGGTAATCATGAACTTTCAAAATAACAAGGCCCAAAGAAAGTTATCCCTACAAAATCATATAGTCTGGCTATGCTCTATCATCCTTGCACAACAAATTTAAATCATGCACGACCCCAGTATTGGCCAAGTAATTGTTTTCACACCTTTACTTTCTCAAACTTTTTCGACTCTCACGCAATACATGAGCGTGAGCCATGGTTATAGCACTATAGGTGGAATGGAGTGGTGGAGGTTGTGAGACAAAAAGGGAGAAGATGGTCACATTGACTAGGCATATTAAAAAGGCTATGGAGATGCCCCTTAATAGATATCAATGTGAATGAGTAGGGAATGCTATACAAAAGATGCACTATAGCTATAAGTATGTGAAAGCTCTTAAAGAAAACTAGTGGGTCTGCATCCAACTTGCTTGCTCACGAAGACCTAAGGCAATTTTGAGGAAGCCCATCATTGGAATATACAAGCCAAGTTATATAGTGATAATTTCCCACTAGCTATATGATGGTGACAAAACGAGAGACTCTCAATCATGAAGATCATGGTGCTTAATAAGTACAAGTGTGGAAGGGTGGTATCATTGTCCCTTCTCTCTTTTTCTCTCTTTTTTTGTGGGCTCTTTGGCCTCTCTTTTTTATTTTGGTGGGCATCTTTGGCCTATTTTATTTCCTCACATGGAACAATGCTCCATCAATGATGATCATCACACTTACAACTCAAAACTTAGAACAATAATGACTCTATATGAAATGCCTTCGGTAGTGTACCGTGACAATGATCTAGCATGGCATAGACATCTATGGGAACATCACGCTAGCTATCTTACGATCATGCAATGGCAATGTAGAAGTGGTGGCACATGTCATGGTGGTAGTCGTATGGCAATATATCTCGGAATAGCTTTGAAAAAGCCATAATAGGTAGGTATGGTGGCTGTTTTGAGGGAGGCTATAGGGGCGGTTTTGTGCACCGGCGAAAGTTGCACGGCACTAAAGAAGATAGTGATGGTGGAAGGTGAAAGTGCATCTAAACCATGGACTCAACATAAGTCATGAGGAACTCATATACTTGTTGCAAAAGTTTTAGTAGTAATCGAAACAAAGGATTCAACGCATACTCCTAGGGAAAGGGTTGGTAGGTATAAACCATCGCGCGATCCCGACCGCCACACAAAGGATGACAATCAATAGACTTATCATGCTCAGACTTCATCACATAGCGGTTCACCATACGTGCATGCTACAGGGATCACTAACTTCAACACAAGTATTTCTAGATCCACAACAGCATACTAATATAACTTCAATATTACCACAACCACAACTCAAAACTAATTGAGATGAATCAAACTTCTCTAACTATTCAATGCACATGAATGTGGAAGTTTTCATATCCCTTTGGATAACTACCCCTTTTGAGACTACTATCAAAGCATAGATCAAATATCAAGCCACGCGCCGCTGTGCTCTAAAAGATATAAGTGAAGCACATAGAGCAAAAGCAACTAGCTCAAAAGATATAAGTGAAGCACATGTGAGCTGAATTGTCTAACCAAAGGATATAAGTGAAGCTCGACAAAATCATGGTGAGTGCATGTCTCTCTCTCTAGGTGTTTATAAAGGATGATTGTGACACAAAAATAAAGACTCCTACGATACAAGACGCTCCAAGCAAAACACATAACATGTGGTGAATAAAAATATAGCCCCAAGTAACATTAGCGATGGATCGAAGACGAAAGAGGGGTTGCCTTCCCGGGGCATCCCCAAGCTTAGGCTTTTACGACATCCTTGAACCAACTTGCGGTGCCTTGGGCATCCCCAAGCTTGATCTCTTGCCACTCTTTATCTCTTTGTCCATAAGAACTTCACTCAAAACTTGAAAACTTCACAACACGAAACTTAAACAGAAACTCGTGATAACATTAGTATAAGAAAGCAAACCGCCACTTCCTTAGGTACTGTAGAAAACTTAAATTCTACTTGTGTTGGTGTTGCGTTGCTGTATTTTCACTTTTCAATGGCTAGTACCCTCCGATACTATCCATAGTTTCATCAAACTACGCAACCATCTCAACAAAAATAGCATCTGTTAACAGCTGACCAGTCTGTAGTAATCTGTATTCTTCGTACACTTCGGTTTCTTCAAAAAATCTGAACAATTACGACAGTCTGAAGAAATTGCATAGAAATCAGCAGCAAAAAGAGTCAACTCAAAATATCTTACAGAATAAAAATGAAAATTCGTTTCGTGAGCAGAAAGTTTCTGTCTTTTTCCAGCATGATCAAACAATCATCACCAAGACTAATCATAACGGTTTTGCTTGGCACAAACACAAAATACACAATCATAACAGAATTATGATGGTGTGGAGAAAACAAAACAGGAAGCAAAAAAGCAAAGAAAAATTTATTCATTGGCTTGCCTCCCAACAAGCGCTATCGTTTAACGCCCTTAGCTAGGCATTGATTTCAATGATGCTCACATAAAAGGTAAGGATTGAAACACAAGAGAGCATCATGGAGCAAATGGCTAGCACATTTAAGTCTAACCCACTTACTATGCATAGGGATTTTGGGATCAAACAATTTATTGGAGCAAGAATCAACTAGCATAGGAAGGTAAAACAAGCATAGCTTCAAAAATTTCAACATATGGAGAGGAAGCTTGATACTATTGCAATAAGTAGAAGCATATGATCCTCTCTCATAGTAATTTTGGGTAGCATCATGAATGAATTCAACAATATAACCAGCACCTAAAGCATTCTTTTCATGATCTACAAGCATAGAAATTTTACTACTCTCCACATAAGGAAATATGTTATCAAGAATAGTAGTGGGAGTATTGTAGAAGACTTGAGCACTACAAATTGTGCCCACAATGAAAAAGCAAGGTTTACCAAAGGGGTTTTAGAAAGTATGATAAGTTTTATCATCTCTCTTCTTCAAAGAGCATAAGTATGCTCACAATAATCATCATAGATAGGGGGCATACTTTCATCAAAATGATTTTGATCATTAAAAGTGGAAGAACTAAAAAGATCATCTTCATCAAATATAGCATCCCCAAGCTTGTGGCTTTGCATATCATTAGCATCATGGGTATTCAAAGAATTTGTGCTAACAACATTGCAATCATTCTCATCATTCACATATTCTATGCCAAACATTCTATGTAATTCTTCTTTCAGCACTTGAGCACAATGTTTCTTCCCATCATGCTCATGAAAGACATTGAAAAGATGGAGCATATGAGGCATCCTCAATTCCATTTCTTTGTAGTTTTCTAGCGAAAGAACAAGAAACAAAAAGATTTGATTGAAAGATCTAAAGATATACCTTCAAGCGCTAACCTCCCCGGCAATAGCGCCAGAAAAGAGCTTGATGTCTACTACGCAACCTTCTCCTTGTAGACGTTGTTGGGCCTCCAAGTGCAGAAGTTTCTAGGACAGTAGCAATTTTCCCTCAAGTGGGTGACCTAAGGTTTATCAATCCGTGGGAGGCGTAGGATGAAGATGGTCTCTCTCAGGCAACCCTGCAACCAAATAACAAAGAGTCTCTTGTGTCCCCAACACACCCAATACAATGGTAAATTGTATAGGTGCACTAGTTCGGCGAAGAGATGGTGATACAAGTGCAATATGGTTGGTAGATATAGGTTTTTGTAATCTGAAATTACAAAAACAGCAAGGTAACTAGTAACAAAAGTGAGCAGGAACGGTATTGCAATGCGTGGAAACAAGGCCTAGGGTTCATACTTTCACTAGTGAAGTTCGCTCAACAATGATAACATAACTGGATCATATAACTAGCCCTCGACATGCAACAAAGAGTCAGTCCAAAGTCACTAATAGCGGAGAAAAACGAAGAGATTATTGTTCTCAAAGTCACTAATAGACATGTGCAAGACATACATCAAGTGTTCTCAAAGACTCAATCCGATAAGATAAATTAAAAGGGGAAACTCAAATCATTACAAGAAGGGAGAGGGGGAAGAACATCATAAGATCCAACTATAGTAGCAAAGCCCACGGTACATCGAGATCAAGACATCTCAAGAAGACGAGAGAGAGAGAGAGATCAAACACATAGCTACTGGTACATACCCTCAGCCCCGAGGGAGAAATACTCCCTCCTCGTCATGGAGATCGCCAGGAGGATGAAGATGGCCACCGGAGATGGATTCCCCCTCCGCCAGGGTGCCGGAACATGCTCCAGATTGGATTTTGGTGGCTACAGAGTCTTGCGGCGGCGGAACTCCCGATCTAGGTTTCTTTCTGGAGGTTTCTGGATTTATAGGACCAGATGGCGGTGGAGTTGTGTCAAGTGGGCCCCTGAGGGGCCCACAAGCTTGGTTGGTGCAGCCTGGGGGGTGCCGACAGGGCTTGTGGCTTCCTCGGGACCCCTCTCCGGTATCTTTTTCTTCCGGTATTTTTTATATTTTCCATAAAAAATCATCGCGAAAGAATTATTCCGTTTGGACTCCGCCTGAAAAGGGTCAAAAACACGGAAAGAACAGGAACTGGCACTTGGCACTGCATTAAAAGGTTAGGCCCAAAAAAGATATAAAAGGTATATAAAAATTCCAAACTTTGACAAGATAACAACATGAAACCATCAAAAATTATAGATACGTTGGAGACGTATCACCCTCCCGCTCTACAGGTTGCTGAAGAAGACTAAGAACTTCAAATGGACCAAGGAGGCCATGACGGCCCTGGAGGAAATCAAAATGCTACTGGCCAGCAACCCTATACTCGTTGCACCTTACCGAGGAGAACCGATGCTGCTATACATCGCAACCACTAATCAAGTGGTCAGCGTGGTCCTCGTCGTAGAACGAGAAGTTGAGTGTCAACAATATGGATACAAAGACTTGTTTACAACGTAACCGAGGTACTTACCCCATGCAAGACCAGATACCAACACTACCGGAAAATTGCTTTCACAGTGTTGATGGCGTTGCGCAAAATCGGACACTATTTTGTGGAGTGCGCAGTCACGGTCACATCAGAAGTACCCATGAATGATATAATTAACAACAAGGATGCTACTGGCCGAATTGCCAAGTTGCATATCGAGCTGCTGCCATTTGAGATCACCTACAAGCCAGAAGGGCTATCAAATCTTAAGTGTTGGTCGACTTCTTTGCAGAATGGACGGAGGTCGAACTCCTCAAAGAGTATAGCACTTACGCTCATTGGATCATGTACTTTGAGGATCCAAAACCCTTGCCGTTCTTGGAGCCGGAGTAATCCTTACATATCCTACCGGGGACAATGTCTGGTACGTGCTACATATTATGTACGTCGACTCCAACATCGCAACCGAATACGAAGCACTGTTGCATGGTCTCCGGATGGCAGTCTCAATGGGTATACAATGGCTTGAGCTGCGGGGAGACTCCAACCTTGCCATATCGCAAATTAACAAAGAATTTGATGCCAAATACCCGAAGATGGCAGCATACAGAGATGTCGTACTCAATATATCGACAGGGTTCGAGGGGTTAGAAGTCCACCATGTCTCAAGAGACAACAATCAAGCTTCAGATGTTCTCACCCTCTTAGGCGCAACACGCGACCCCGTCACCAATAACATATAACTGGAAAATCTCTTTAAGCCATCTGTGGTATGGCAGGACGAGTCTGGGAGCAGAATAGACGACGGTGTGGAGCAAACCGTACCCCCCTCCATAGCCAAGCAAGATGATCGAGTCATTGGCGTGCCTTCCATCGAGGAAACACCCCCAGCCCATCAGGTCATGTCTGTAAGTGCTCCATGGACCGAACCATTCCTTGCTTATCTATCACGCAAGCAGCTTCCCATCAGGTCATGGAACAACGTATTATCCGCCGATCTAAGGCCTACAAGGTCCATGAGGGTGAGCTATATAAAAAGAGCACCATGGGAGTACTTCAATGGTGCATATCCAAAGACGAAGGGAATCAATTGTTGGCTGAAGTACAAGCAGGCATGTGCGGGCATCATGCAGCAGGCCGGCCTTGGCCTACAAGGCTTTTCGACCTGACTTTTTCTGGCCAACAGCTCGAGAAGACGCCCATGCACTTGTTAACTGCTGCACGGGATGCCAACTGTTTCCGAATCAAAGCCATATGCCCCCATAGCCATTCAGACGATTCCGATCACTTGGCCCTTTATAGTCTGGGGTCTGTACATGCTCGTCCCATTTAAAGGGGAAACCAAGAAAAAGAAATATCTCCTGGTTGTGGTCGATAAATTCACCAAGTGGATCGAGGCAAAGTCGGTTAGTTCCGCCAAAGCCAAGCCGGTCATCGATTTCATATCTGGGGTCATGCACCGTTATGGTGTCCCGCATAGCATAATAACCGACAATGGATCCAATTCACCGCCCAGGAGGAGAAGGATTGGTGTCCAAATCTGGGCATAAAGCTCGATAATGCCCCAATTTACCATCCACAAACCAATGGACAGGTTAAACGAGTTAATGGGCTCATTATGAGTGGTATTAAACCACATCTAGTACGCTCTCTTATAGAGTCCGACTGTCATTGGGTGGAGGAACTCGATTCCATATTGTGGGGCTTGTGTACCACCCCGAACAGTTCCACATGACATATGCCATTTTTTGTGGTATACGGGGCCGAAGCGGTCCTTCACTATGATATAGTCCACGGCACACCCGTGTGCATATGTACGAGGAAAAGGAAGCCGGGCTAGATCAGCAGGACTATTTGGATGCCTTAGAAGGTGAGCGCGACATAGCTTGGGCCCGATCAACCTTTTACCTGCAGCAAGCTCGGTGCTACCTCAGCAGAAAAGTTCGGGCAAAGGCATACAACGTGGGCGAACTAGTAATTTACCTACCAGAAAGCCAGAAGCATAAACTTCACCCAAAATGTGAAGGTACCTTCATAATCGACGCAGTTTTAATAGGAGGAGCTTATCGTCTGTGCAATCTAGCAAACAATCACCTGGAGCCAAACCCCTGGAACGCGGCTCGCCTTTGGTGTTTCCACGGCTAGACCAACATCGTCGCCTCTGTATTTTTTCCTTTTTCTGTATTTTTCAAACATTTGCTGTTTTTCTTTCTATGGCTTAACCGAACACTTGTCTTTCTCTGAATACTCATGTAAATTAGAATATTCAAAGATAGCACCTGGGGGCTTCCTAGCGAAGCAATCGGATATGTTTAACATATCCATCCATATAGACCTCGACTCAAAGTAAATTCAGGCCATGGTATACGTCAATTGTACTTAAGATCTTTGCAAAGCTGGGTTGCCTTGGTCCTATGCTTACTCTCTATGTTCCCCATCTATTTGTCTAGAGAGTTATGGGAGCACCTGTATGATTGATATGACCAGTTCGCCTTGACTGGTACCTCAGTCGGTTGAAGCCGAAACCTAGCGTTCTTATTATACAACTTGGTCGGCAGCGAACGAGGTAAATTGAACTGGCAGTCCTTGCCATTGCATATCCGTGTTATTCAGAAATGCATTCACAATAACAACAGATTATGTAGCAACCCGGAAAAAAGTACCTATAAAGGAACTATTTTTTTTCTGGAAGATGTTTCTTACGTTTCATCGTAATATAACGTAATCCCCTGATACCATATTAGTCTGTTCGTACCACATGGCCGGATTGCCTTGTTCTCGGAAATTGATTCCTCCTATCATCGGGTATAAAGTACGAAACACTGTTGGGTTATTTAAACACGGGATGTAGAAGCCGATGGACAGTTTATGACAAATGTTACAAATATGAAGGTAAGTGTCTTGGTGCACAAAATATGAACATTACACATGGTTACCCCCTTGGTTGGTCAAGATCATCTATTATATTATCCAATGCATAGTCTTCTTGTGATAGACGCGCAATCGACATCACTTGGTCCTACACCAGGTGTAGAGGTATCTCCACACCATCAAGTCCCGCTGGACCAACTTGGGCCATGTGTTCAGGATCAAGATGGGTGAAGCGGGTCTTTACCATGGCCCATGCTTCCCGAGCTCCTTCTCGGTGGGCTGAATTCTTCCATAGCTCGAAACGGATCCTAGCTCTTTTAAACAGTTCAGATAGTTCAGCCATCCCTTGTGGTGGAGTTTGGTCCGGCCATAAAGTTCGGATCATATTCCGCATGGCTTTTCGAACCCGCTCATGAATAGTGGAAACCTCTTGTAGCATATCCCCTTCAAAGGAATCGACTTTCGTCATGGGACGCCCAGTCAAGAGACCTTTTCAAGAACAAAGAATGAAGGAAGTCTTTTAGTATACCATCATCACACAATGATTTATCAAACAAACAGGTTAAGGATTTTTACTTACAATATAAACCACTCTTTAAATGTTGATTCTCTTCCTTGTTATGCGCCGGTTAAGCGTTTAAAGCTTCAATCTCTTCGGCTTGATTTTTCTTCTCCTCCTTGAGCTGGTGTTTTCTTCGCGACATCTTTCTAACATGCGATGACCGACTTCAAGCTGGGATTCAGCGTACCTTTGAGAATCACAAGCTGACTCTAGATCCTTGTGAATATGGCTTGGATTTGCCTGCTATATCAAGAAATCCTTTGGTAAATAAGTGGCCCTCTGTAATTCACCACATTATCAATCAAATTACCCTTACCATGTGCTTCCCTGGTAGTAAATTTGACATCCTCGAGCTCTGCCCTGCTAGCTTGGAGTTTGGTTTGAATTCTGTGCAAATCTTCGAACAATTGGTTTATCTCTTACTTCAAAGCTTGGAAAAGAAAAATCAATGGTTAGGTTGAGCCTTAACTCGTCCGTACCAACAAAATTAAGGCTCGGGGTCTACTAGGACTCAACTTTGGTTCGATTTCCAAAATATGGGATCGATTACAAAAATATCGATGAATACTTGTAGTTTGGCTGACGTTTGCAAGGCCAATTCCTTGAGGCTGTTCCGCACAACGCCAACATATGCATCGGTTGAGTTTGGAGCATTAAAATCTTGCTCTGAGAAGATAGGGTGTTGTAAGGATTGCTTTGCTGCTGATGATTCATAGCGCTCTCAATTTGAGAGTTCATCGCTGAAAAGTCCTCGGAAGGGCCAGGCCTCGGGCAAGTGATTGGAGTCCCCGCGTTGGCCGAATACCGTGGATTGGGCTGGCTTCACAAAACCTCGACCATGTTTTCGGACGAGGTGGGTCGCGCTCGTTTTCTTTGATTATCGGCAAAAGGGTTGTAAGTGTACCAAAGAAACCGTTGTTATCGTAAAGACAAATGGTGGGTACATATACCTGGCTGAAGGGGTGGCCGTAGTATTCCCGCCACCTCCTGTTCAGGAACTTGTTCCTCAGTTGACGTAACCCCGGCCGGGGGAACACAAGACGCTCTTCGGCGCGTGTTCCGACGATGTTTCGGCATAGTCCCGTGACGAATGGTTACTTTCCGCTTGCTTGCCGAAGAAGGGAGGGACCTGGGGTTTTCAGCCAGAAGGACCACCACTTGTCCATCAAGGCTCTCCTCATATAATACACCATCCTCAAAGATAATGGAAATTTCCGGATCCTTATGGAATCGAGGGTCGTCGTCACGAGCAAAGTCCTCGGGCTAGGGAGCGGGGCATTTCACTATCTCGATCCTACGCCTCCAATCCTATAAGCAAAGGATCATGGGTTTACGATTATTGGTAACAAGAATGAAAGAGATGACTATAAATGTCTTGATACTTACCCACGAAATGGGGTTATATGACGCAAAGCCTTCCGTGATGGTGAGACGGGTGAGATCTTCCTTTTCCCCTTCAAAGAAATCGGTCAAAATAGCTGGTAAAGCTTGCCGGGTGTCCGGTCCTTGCCGCTTGGAGCGTGTCGAGTCACTCGTCCCGTTGTAACTCCACAACGGACGTATGCACTGCTGAAATAGTTGGACGAACATTGTTATTACGGTGGCCATCACTTGTACGATGGACAGCCCACTATGAGCCAACATTTTTACCTTGGCGGCTAGGCGCTTTACTTTGGAGCTCTCCTCTTCAGAGGTACTCTTCAGACGCGAACGAAATCGTTTCTTCAAGGGAGCCACAGAGTACTCGGGAAGGCCTCTCCGAAGTGGCTCAAATAAAGGAACATCATCGATATAAAACTACTCCGAAGACCATTCATCAGTCTCCTCATTCGGTGTACCGACTGGATATCCGGTGGCTGCTATACTCCACACCTCGGCCCCGCCGACTTCTCGAATGGACGTTCGTTCAGTCTGGGGAACAAGGCAACAGTTTTTTCTCCACAAATCTAAGTGAGGTTAGCATCCTAGAAACATCTCGCACAAAGCTACAAGCCCTGAGATATGGAGGATAGAACCTGGGGTCACATTATGGAGCTGCATCCCGTAAAACTCTAGTAGATCCCTCAAAAACGGGTGACTAGGAAATCCCAGCCCACACAACAGGAAAGAAGTAAAATAGATCCTTTCGCCTATTGGCGGGGTAGGGAATTTTTCTACGGGGGCCTCGCCGTCGGAGGTGGTTAGGCCGGCGTGCGTGCACGCAAGATCAGATGAGGGAATATACCCTTGGACTTCAAGGTCTCACAACCAAAGCTAGGAGACGGAGCAACTGGCCCAATCTCTTGGTTGAGGGCCAAGGGGACGAGAAGAGGAGCCCCCCATGGTGCTAAGTGGTGGGACTCTAGGGTTTCTTGGTAGCACTTGTGTTGGGGGGGAGGAGTGGCGATTGCACCTTATACCTAATTCCTCGTTTATTTATAAGAAGGTCTCGTCCCCCTACGTCTGTAAGGGAAGGTTCCATTGAGAATTGTTCGGACGTGTGCTTATTTTAAAGGGCACAACGTTCAACAATTATTATTGAATTTTGGGGCGGGATTGGAAGTTTTGGGTCCGACGATGCTTCGATAATCGTGGATTCGCCGAAGACTAGTTCGTCATGTTAGGAATCGAGGGAGGAACTCACCTTTCAAGCCGACTACCAGAGATGGGTGGAGCTGCCGAAGACTATAGACAACGACGTTGACGGCTAGTTCAGGGGCTACTGAGGGAGTCCTCGATTAAGGGGTCCTTGGGGCGCCGACCCATGGATCACATCATCGATGTCCGGATAGTTGACAACCTCATAAGAAGGAAGGAACACTTCGAGGACTCGCGTGGACTCCAAGCATGGAAGGACTAGGTCGGCTCACCCACCCCTACTATAGTCGGTAAGTTGTAGAGGAGGTTGAATCATCTAGGGTTTAACATATACGATCTCGAGGTAGATCTACTCCGTAATCATCTTCATCAATACAATCAAGCAGGACGTAGGGTATTACGTCCATAGGAGGGCCCGAACTTTGGTAAACTGTTGTCTCCCCCTTCTTCCTACAACCCATCGATCCAAGGTCCACAGTTCGGGACACCCTACCCAAGATCTGTCGGTTTTAACACCGATAGTCACCACTTTTGACCCAAGAAAGGGCCGCCTTTCTTTGCCTTGCGACATAGCGGCAAGCGACGTCGCCGACGAGAACTCCGGTGATCATCGGGACAACGGAGCTACCGCAGGGATCCATTTTGGACCCAAGTTGGATCTGAGAAGAACAGATGGGCGATCTACGGCAACGCTAGCGGATCTCTCAGGCACATCGTCCTTCGCCAGAACTGCTCGTTTGGGGAACACCCGACGCGCTAGTAACCACTCAGAGAGAGGGTTGGGAACACGGTTCCTTACCCGGCTATGTCGAAGATGATGGGGAAGTACAACGCGGCTGGGGGCGATGACGAGCTCGGCCCAACAAGGAGGACGCAAGGAAAGAAGAGGCTCGACGACAGCTTCCTTTGGCCCTTGCGATGCAGGCGAGGATGCCAGGGACGAAGGGGACGACGAGGCCCTCGCATTTGCTGTCGAGGGGCTGCGGCGGCGATGATGACATCAAAGAGCAGCTTTATCGTTCTCTAGCCATGGCGGGCGACGCCTATCGCGAGGTTGTACTTATCTGGCTATGGAGAAGGAGGAGGAGAGGGGGAGAGGGGAACCCTGGGGCACGACTGTTGCTTAAATAGGGCTGAGGGTGTGTGCGGTTTGGCCACCATTGCCATGGCGCTGACCCGCAGCGCACGCGGGAGCTGGGCTGGGCTGCTGGCTATTTTTCGAGACAGAAATAAATGCACTTAAGTTTTGCCAATGCCTCTGTTTTTTTTGCAAGTTTTAAAACTGCAGAATAAATACAACATACCTAACACTTGATTCTAAAATAACTACAAAATTTCTTCAACAATTGCAACATTTTAAACATGGTGTTGGCCAAAACAAAATTTCAACAAGCACTAGATTTTTAAATATAGGAAAAGGGGTTTTCTTACTAGCATTTGAAAGGAGTGGGTTTTACTCATGATCAACTACTTGAAGCAAACACACAACACAACTCCACACCACTTCCAATCACCACAAGAAACAAGGAGCCAATAAAATAAATGAATGCTACGATGATATAATGACATGATGCAAATGGAAGTCATGAAGCAAACTTGATTTATTCAAATCACGAGGCACAACATGGAAGGTTCAATCATGGAAATATTTCAAAGGG
Source organism: Hordeum vulgare subsp. vulgare (assembly GCF_904849725.1). Taxonomy (NCBI): domain Eukaryota; kingdom Viridiplantae; phylum Streptophyta; class Magnoliopsida; order Poales; family Poaceae; genus Hordeum; species Hordeum vulgare. Next base: position 287,988,085 of record NC_058521.1, on the reverse strand, counting down.
GTTAGGAAATGCACCTGGGATGTTACAACTCTCCCACACTACAAGCGGATCTCGACCCGAGATCTAGGATTGAAAAAACTCAGTATATTTATAACAGAGAAGGTGCTCACATTCCCAAGTGTTTCGTTATAGGAATGTTGTGACCACTTAACTTTGAGGAATTTGATAGACTTTTTGCGAGTCTTGCGCTCAGTCTCTTCAACAATAACAACTGGATGCTCATGATAAGAAAGGTCTGCTTGGAGATCAGTGTCTTGGAAGTCAACGGTGCGCTCAGGAGTCTTGAAACAGTTGCGGATCTAAGATACATGAAACATATGATGCACATTGGAGAAATTGGGAGGAAGCTCTAGTTGACAAGCATGGTCACCTCTTTTGACAACAATCTTGAAAGGACCCACAAAGCGTGGGGCAAGCTTTCCTTTGACGCCAAAACATTGAGTACCTTTCATGCGAGATACTCGAAGATAGACAAAATTATCGCTCTAGAAGGCCAAGTCACGATGTTTCCTATCATAGTAACTCTTCTGACGGTACTGAGCAGTTTGAGATTATCCCGAATGACACGACACATTTATTCTACTTCAGTGATCATGTCATTCCCGAGAATTTGACGATCACCAGTTTCAGATCAATTGAAAGGGGTACGACACTTTCTTCCACAGAGAATCTCGAATGGGGCCTTGCCTGAACTTGCTTGATAACTATTGTTGTAGGAAAATTCAACAAATGGGAGATAGTCTTTCCACTTCATGCCGAAAGAGATAACACACGCTCGAAGAATGTATTCAAGAATTTGATAAACTCTCTCCACTTGACTACTTGTCTGAGAAGGAAGGCTGTACTGAAAAGGACCTTGCTGCCCATTGGAGTTTGGAAGGAATCCCAGAACTTGGAAGTAAAGATGCTTCCTCGATCTGAAGAAATAAGCTTAGGAACACCGTGCAAAGAAACTATCCTTGAAGTGTATAACTCTACCAGCTGAGTTCCCTATATAAGTTCTTTGACTGGCGGGAAGTGGGCAACTTTATTCAGCTTGTCCATGACCACAAAAATCGCATCATTGCCCCTCTTGGACTTAGGAAACACACTCACCAAATCCATCTCCACATGATCGAATTTCCACTCGGGTATAGGAAAAGGGTGAAGAAGACCTGCCGGACGTTGATGTTCCGCCTTCATTATGCAACACACATCACACTCGTTCACAAACTAAGCAATTTTGCATTTCATGCGAGTCCACCAGAAGGTTTTCTTTAGATCCTGATACATCTTAGAAGTGCGTGGATGTATTCAAGAGGAGTAAATTGTGGGCTTCATCCATGATAAATTTTGTGAGCTATCCTTTTGGAACCACAAGGCAATCCTCGAGGAACAAAGTATCTTTGTCATCAACACGGAAGCACTTATGCATTGGAATGCTCTTTGCCAAGCCTACCTTCACTTTCTTCACCATAGCATCAAGAAGTTGAGCTTAGCAGACTTGGTCTTCCAAGGTAGGAGAAAGCTGGAGGTTGGCAAGAAATCCTTGAGGAACTACTTAAAGGTTGAGCTTCCTGAAAGACTCACAAAGATTAGGTTGGAATGGCTTGAGAATGAGATTATTGCATTAAACCTTTGTGCTCAAAGTATGTGAAATCAAGTTTTCTTTGCATGGAGTACAGTCAATGCTTGAATTGTAATCTTGGATCATCTACACCCAACAAGTTTGACGAAGATTGAGATTTGGTTGAGTGAACATATATTTCAAACTGTTGTGGTCGATGTAGACTTCAACGTGTCTTCCCAACAAGAGGTGTTTGCAAGTCACCCAAGCATGGACAACTGCCACCAACTCAAGATCGTGAGTGGGGTAGTTTTTCGCACTTGGCTTCAACTGATGCGAGTTATAAGCTACCACTTTCTTCTCTTGCATCAGAACACCACCGAGACCTTGCAGAGATGCATGATAGAGAACTTGGAATGGTTCGGAATCATCATGAGGAGTTAGAACCGGAGCTGAGGTGAGCTTCTCGTTGAGTGTATTGAAAGCCAAATCACACTTTAGAGTCCACACATATTTTACACTCTTCTGAAGAAGGTTGCAAAGAGTCTTAGCAATCTTGGGGAAGTTCTCAACGAATATTCTGCAATAGCTTGCAAGCGTGAGAAAGCTTCGAAGCTGCTTGACATTCTCAGCAGGCTCCCATTTCACAATGGATTGTACCTTTTCAGGATCCACCTTAATGCCCTCGACAAAGATGGTATGCCCAAGGTACACCACTTCATTGAGCGAAAATTCACATTTTGAGAACTTATTATACAATTATACTCTCTTAGCTTATCAAGCACAACCTGGATATGTTATACATGTTCTTCCTTAGTCCCAAAGAAAACTAGAATGTCATCAAGATAGACCAAGACAAATTCATTCTTGAAGGGAGGCAAGACATAATTCATCATGCAAGAGGAAGTTGGAGGAGCATTGGTGAGACCAAAAGACATCGTGTCTACTCACAAGAGCCAAAGCTTGCCCTGAAAGCAGTCTTGGAAATTCTTCTTCACGAGTGTGAATTTGATGATAGCCCAGCCGAAGATCAAGCTTGGAGAAAACCTTGGCCCCTTTTAATTGTGTAGATAATTCATTGATGTTGGGAAGTGGATACTTGTTTCAGATTGTCTTCTTATTTAATCGATGGTAATCGATGCACAGTCGTTCCATGACATCTTTCTTATTGACAAAAAGAACACCATAACACCAAGGAGAAGAACTTGGTCTGATCCAGACGTTCTTGTTCACCTAGCTACTTATTCAACTCTTTGAGCTCTTCAGGGTCAAGTTTATAAGGACGCTTGCAAACCAATTAGGTTTGAGGCTCGAGCTCAATCACAAACTCTACTGGTTGGTGAGGAGACATTCCTCGACGTTCTTCTAGAAAAACATCTTCATACTTGGCTGAGATTTCAACCTTCTCGTTTAGAGAAAACAGATGAATCGTGTCATCAAGAGGAGCGAAAATGATCACGTCTTCAAAAGGATGAGTCAGTTTGACTTGTTTGGCTTCACAATCGACAAAAGCCTTGTTCATCGCGAGAAAATCCATGCTAATAATAAGATCAATATCTGAATTGCCAAGCACAAATGGAGAGGCTTGAAAAGAATAACTGCCCATTTTCACAGAGACATATGGAACTACCATCTTTGCATGCATGAATAACCCCGACGAAACCACTGACAATGGTCTAGGCAACTACTCATGATACAAATGATGCTTGGTTGCAAAAGGCTTAGATATGAATGAATGTTATGCACCAGTGTCAAATAAAACCTTTGCAGGAAAAGAATTAACCAAAAGATTACCCATTATCATATCTGAAGAGTCCTCTACTTAAGTTGCATTGCCTCGGGGCCAGATTCGAGGAGGAGGCGGAAGACGCCACTTGCTGGTACACTTGTTGGATTATTGACCCTTCTGTCCACACTTGTGACAAGTCACCGATTCGTCTCCATCGTATCTATAATTTTGGATTGTTCCATGCCAATATTATACAACTTTCACATATTTTTGGCAACACTTCATACGATTTATAGGACTAACATATAAATATCCATATCAAACAAAATCCAAACACAATAAAAATTTATGAAGAATTATTATGGAATATATGTGATTTTTGGGATGTGGAATCAATGCAAACGGAGGTGCACGACCTCCACTAGGCACCACGGGGCGACCCATACTCCCTGGCGCCAGGTGGTGCCCAGTGGCCACCTCGTAAGTCGGTTGGGGATCTTCTTCGATGCAAGAAAGCTAATTTATGGGTAAAAATCGGCACAGAATTTTGGCCCGATCATAGTTACAGATCTCTAGGAATTTAAGAAACGGTGAAGGGCCAGAAAATAAGAACACAAAACAGAAGAGAACTTAGAGGGAGATCTAATCTCGGAGGGGCTCCTGCCCCTCCGCCGCCATGCGGGCCATGGACCAGAGGGGGAACTCTCCTCCCATCTAGGGGGAGGCCAAGGAAGAACAAGAAGGAGGGGGGCTCTCTCCCCCTCTCTCCCGGTGGCCCCAGAGTGCCGCCGAGGCGAGGAGCGTGACAACGATCTACATCAACAATCTTGTCGCTGTCAACGCCAACTCTCTCCCCTCCATGTAGCGTTTTAACACCTCTTTTACCGTTGTAACTCTCTACTTAAACATGGTGCTCAACTCTACATACTATTTCCCAATGATATGTGGTTATCCTATGATGTTCGAGTAGATTCGTCTTGTCCTACGGGTTAATTGTGATATATTGTTATTGATATGAGTTGTGTGTTGATATGATGCTGTCGTAAGGTGCCTTCCCAGAGGCGCGCACATGAAGGATACACACTGAAGGGTTTGCAATATGTTCATAATTCTCTTATAGTGATAGTTTTATTCTAGTTTTAGGTAAAGCACCTGGCGCCCATATGCGAGAGTGATAGAAACTTACAACAGAGTACGGGAGTTGTACGCGTATGGGAGTAAAGAGGACTTGATGTTTAATGTTGTGGTTAGGTTTACCTTAATGATTCTACTAGTTGTGGATGCTTGCTAGAGGTCCAATCATAAGTGCATATGATCCAAGTACGAAAAGTGTGTTAGCGTATGCCTCTCCCTCATTGCACATCATAAGTATCTATCATATTATGTTCAGTTGCCTATTCCTCCGTCCCCTTCTCCCTATTTCTCTCTCACCTTCGTGACTCTGTCTCGCCTTTTCCCATGTAGCCTCAAATATTTATTTACTTACTCTTTCTTTTCTTGCAAAGTACTTCTAGTTTTATTCTAGTTTTAGGTAAAGCAAACATTAAGTGTGCGTAGAGTTGTATTGGTGGTTGATAGAACTTGAGGGAATATGTATTCTAACTTTAACTCGTCGTTGGGTTCGACACTCTTACTTATCAAAAAAGGGTACAAACGGTCCCCAACACTTGTGGGTTATAAAGACCTTTTTTGGCTCCGTCGCCGGGGAGCAATAGCGTCGAGTGAATATTCTCGTGTGTGCTTGTTTGCTTTATCACTAAGTAGTTTTTATTTTATATTCTAAGTTGTTCTCTATCATTAGTTATGGATATGGAACACGAAATACCAAAAAAATAGGTGTACTTGCTACTCATGGAGATGGGGAACCTCCTAAAACCCTCGATGCTAATTATGTGGATAATATGAAACACTACTTTGGTAATCCTGAGAAAACACCATTGAACTTGATAATGGGAGTTACATTGGATCAACGTGAATACTTTAGGGATTATCTCTTATCTAAAAAAAGGGAAACACTTATCGGATGAAATTAGATTTTTTTATTGGTTTGCTTGGGATGCATGTTTGAGATGTGATTATAGTTGTTGCTCCAAGATTAAGGGTCTGCACCTTCCTTTTCAATGTGAAATTAATAATAATAAAACCTTGGCTTCTTATGCTAACGGTATATATGATTACTATGATGTGGAACGAATAGAAGAATTTGTTGCTTTTAAAGGTACTTATGAAATTGCTTGTTTGCTTGAAAAGTATGATGATGTTCCTTACAAATATGAAAAAAATTCGATGCTTAGATATTGCTATGATAACTATGAACACAATGCTAATATCGATGAATTTTTTGAAAGAATGATGGCTGCCTTGGAAGATATTAATATTTTGCAGGAATCTATGGAAGAAGAAATTTCTAAAACTGTGAGCTCATTAGATGAAAAAGATGAGGAGGAGAGCAAAGAACAAAAGGAGGAAGAGTGGATTAGCTACCTATGTCGACCTTCTAATAAGAGTAACTTTTTAACTCATACATTGTTTAATTTCCCTTCGCACATACCAAAGGATGAATGCTATGATGATTGCTATGAAACCATGGATTCATTTGAAATATCCCTTTTTGATGAAATTGATGCTTGCCATCTTGTGTCCAAGATGCCAATATGAATTATGCTTATGAAGATGAACTTGTTGTAGTTTCTTATGTTAAGCATGAAATTGTTTCTATTGCACCCACACATGATAGTCAAATTCAATTTTTGAATTCTCCCAACTACACTATATTGGAGAAGTTTGCACTTATTAAGGATGATATTGATGGTTTGTGTTTTACCACTTCACATGATGATTTTGATGGATATAATATGCATGTGCTTTCTGCTCCTACTTGCAATTATTATGAGAGAGGAACCAAATCTTCACCTCTCTATGTTTCCAATAGGATAAAATTGCAAGAAACTATATTTGTCGTTACATTGTGTGAATGAATTCTTCTTTTATGACATGCCAATGCATAGGAAAAGAGTTACACTTTGTTATCACATGATATATGTAGCTCTGTTCTCACTACTAGATTACAAATCATTGTTAATTAAACTTGTCTTTGATATATGTTGGGAACCGGGAGGATCCATTACTTCAGCACTTTATGCCTAGGTTAATGGCTTTAAAGAAAGCGTTGTCAGGGTGGCAACCTAGAAGTTTTAGAGATTCATTTATTTCTGTTGAGTGCTTTTAAAAATATTTTAAACAAAAAAAGGTGGGGACCTTAATTTTTTTCCAAGAAGAAAAGTGAAAGTGAGAACGACGAGCACCGTTGACGTGGGGGCTAGCCTTGAACTTTGTTCATGCCCATGGAAACATTGCGAATCTTGATCACAAAAACTATTCAAAGAAATAATTATGCCCCTGTAAAAATACCATTGTATAAAAAATAATGTGCCAAGATTTGTCTTTAGGATGATTAGATTGCTTGTTGCTATGTGCGGTGCAAAATAGAAACTTTGGCTGTAGTGTGTGAATTTACAGTTTTTACTGGAACATCCAGAGTTTCTAAATTTTTTACACAGTAATGCTATATAATTTTTTTAGTCCTAATTGTTCAGAATTTTTAAAGAGACATAAGAATTGTCAATGTTTAGATTACTACAGACTGTCCTATTTTGCCACATTCTGTTTTTGACGCATTGTTTTGCTCGTTTTAATGAAACTATCGATTGTATCGATGGTATAAGACATGGAGAAGTTATATTGTAGTAGATATAATGAAAAAAATGAATGGTTTTGCGGCAATACTTAAGGTAGTAATTTGCATTAATATACTAACGGATCTCACCAGTTTTCAGTCTAGTTTTGTGTGGATGAAGTGTTCAAAGTTTGAGGAGGTCACGATATGAGGAGATGAAGGATAGGAAAGAGTTCAAGCTTGGGACTGCCCAAGGCACCCCAAGTAAATATCCAAGGATACTCAAGTGTCTAAGCTTGGGGATGCCCCAGAAGGCATCTCATCTGTCTTCAACAAGTATCGATATGTTTTTATCTTTGTTTCGTGCACGTGATATGCGTAAATCTTGGGGCGTATTTTGTGTTTACTTTTCACTTTTATTTTATGCACATGCACGTATGAGATAGTCCATGGTTGATTTATAGAATGCTCATTGCAATTCACTTATATCTTTTGAGTATGGCTTTATAGAATGCTTCATGTGCTTCACTTATATCATTTGAAGTTTAGATTGCATGTTTCGCTACATATAGAAAACCGTTATTTGTAGAATGCTCTTCTGGTTGACTTATATTTATTACAGTGTGGTATGTGTAGAAAGAATCAAACTCTCATGCTTCACTTATACCTATTTATATAGTCAAAAGGAATTGGTGATTTACACGGTTAGTCATAAAATCCTACATAAAATTTGTAGATCACTAAGTATGATATGCTTGATTCCTCGCAATAGTTTTACGAGATTAAGATAGTAAATAATTGGGTGCACTAGTTGATGATTGTTGATTAGTAAGAATATTGATGTTAAGGTTTGTGATTCCCGAAGCATGCACATATAGTCTCTGGTAATGCGATGAAGTTGGAGCATAACTTATCCTTGATTGAAATCCTTTCTGCTGTTATAATTGAAATCCTTGAGTAGTGCTTTGCTTTGAGAGAGCTAATAAAATCTTGCAATCAGTATGTGAGTTCTCTATGACTATTGTGAATCCATGGATATACACACTCTTACCTTTCTGCTATTTTCTAGCATCTTCGGTACCGTGCATTGCCCATTCTCACCTCGAGAGTTGGTGCAAACTTCGCAGGTGCATCCAAACTCCGTGATATGATATGCTCTATCACACATAAGCCTTATTATATCTTCCTCAAAACAACCACCATACCTACCTATTATGGCATTTCCATAGCCATTCTGAGATATATTCCCATGCTACTTCACCCGCTTCCGTTTTGATGACTCGAGCATTCATTGTCATATTGCCTTGCATGATCGTAAGATATCTAGGATGATATTTCCATGGCTTGTCCATTTTTTGATATCTTTTGCTGCGCTAGATCATTGCACATCCTGGTACACTTCCAGACGCATTCATATAGAGTCATATCATCCTATCAATTTTTCATATTGAGTTCTAAGTAAATTGAAGTGCGATGATCACCATTATTCATTAATTGAGCATTGTCCTAGTGAGGAATTGATGATGGAGACTACGATTCCCCCACAAGTCATGGTGAGACTCTGGACGAAACGTGAAAAATGGGGGAGGCCAAATGAGCCCACCAGAAAAGAAAGAAAAAAGAGAAAGAAAAAAAGAGAATAAAGATATAAAGAAAGAAAAAAGGGAAAACATGAGATAAAAGAGAGAAGGGGCATGCTAATTCCACACTTGTGCTTCAAAGTAGCACCATATTTTTCATGTTGAGAGAGTCTCCTATGTTGTCACTCTCATATACTAGTGGGAATTTTCCATTATAGAGTTTGATGCACACCCAATTAGTTTTCGTATTATGATTTTGTACACTCATAGCTCTTAGTGCACTCGTTAGATGGCAATCCCTAATCCTTGCATTGATATCTATTGATTGGCATCTCCATAGCCCATTGATACGCCGAGTTGATGCGAGACATTCTTCTTCACACTTACCCCTTTGAAACCTACCACCATATTCTATTGCACCTATATCCTATATCCATGGTAAGCTCACAGAGCATTTCTTCACATAATATTTTTATTCTTTTTGCATCACTTTGTAATAATTTGAGAAAATTATATACTCAATAAATATTCAAATACCCCTATTATGATATCTTTGTAACACTTCTTCATGTTTTGCAGAAACGGGCGAAAAATCCCCAAATTCTTCTATTGTGGACATGAGGAGAAGTTTATGCCACTGCAAATCAACCGAGGGACCTAAGCATGAAGGAAAGAAGTAACCAAGGGGCGAAGCTAAACATGGGAGGACCAACTTGGGAAGAAAGAAGAGAAGTAGGAGGGCTAAACAACAAGAATGGAGATTTGATTGACAAGGGTCAAAATCCCTAGGATGTCTTTCGATCCTCTTCGGGCGTGGCTACATCTCCTTCTCCCCATCCTCCTTTTCTACCACCGCTCCACGCCACAACTAGGCCGGCGTGGTGGTGCGCCTCCCAGCCATCCATCAGTACCTTCATCCACTGCGCCACATCACCATCCATCTACGACACACCCATCAATCCACGCCATAAACCACCACATCAAGCCCCTCCCGCCCAACGATGCACACCACCATACAGTGTGAGCTTGGAGTCTGATCACCCGCAAAGCTCCTACCTGTTGCTACTCCTTTTCCCCACGATTTGTTACTGATCTTTGCCCTGCTTTCTGCTGCCTCATTTGCTCTGCGGCTTCTCCCTTAGAGCTGTCGATTCTCTCTCTCAACCACTTGATGTTCCCCTTCTCCAGTGTCTTTCTACTACTCCTCTTCTCCCCACGTCTAACTTGCTACTGCTCCACCACAAACTGCTGATGTTCTTTCTCTCTGTTTCTCTCTCTCTCTCTCAATCACTCTCTCTCCCCTCCCTCTCTCTCTCTCTCTCTCTCTCTTATATTTAGTATTCTACTACGATCATCATGCTTATCTGAGCAATAGGAAAAATAGCATGGAAAGTGTTCAAGACCTGATAAGTAAGATTTCCCATCAATTAGATGAGTTAGCTCGCCAGCGATGTAACATTTTCAGGATAGGCCTAGTTGTTATGATCCTTATTCCGTAGGCAATCATTATGTTTCTCCTATGTGGGGACCCCGACTTACGAGTGGAGATTGCTGAATTAACGTGCTCAGTGATCCCAGAGATCAATGCTCACTGAACACACATATGTTGAATATTAAGAGTCTTACATCCAAGTACCAAATTATTACAACACATGAACGAAGGGTCAAGTTCACATGGTAAGGCCTACAAGGCCAAATCACACGGATACAACTAGTAGAGGAAATCTTAGGGATAAGCGGGTGCCCATGCCATCAGCCTAAAGCAACAGGCATTCTGACAGGGAAGCGTCCAAGTTCATAGGGCCGTCTCCGAAGATGTACTCTTCTCCAAACTCCGGTCCTTCCATGTCTGGTCAATAATACAACAAGTGGCAAGCCAATGAGTACTTTTGAATGTACTCGCAAACAACCCATGATATGAACAATGCAATTGATAGGATAACAAGTAATATGTATCTTTGGTGGATAACATCTCGACTATAAATAAACATGATCATGGATGTGCAACATAATCTACATGGTAATTAGAAGAACAAGTTACAGATATAAACATATCTATCAAGGGCTGAACACTCCGGGTTCATCCGATATGCCTAGTCACCAAACTCGGTCATATCAACCGTTTTATATTAACACCATTTACCACACACTCTCACACACTAGTTTATGCGGAAACGACTGGACGTAGTTTAAGCAGTATTAACCAACTGTCCTTGACCACGGACACGGCTATTCGAATAGTTTCACACTCTGTAGAGGTAGTACGCTGGACCCACGAGATCCAGGAAACTTCCGTGTCATCAATGACTCGCGGTATATAACATACCCGAGGTAAGTACCCGATCACTGCCTTTCCCCTAACGATACTAGACAAAGAGGTCCACTCGATTGGTACCCAGCCCACATGTTGTATGTCTTACGAGCATCGACTCTGGACAGTAGCAACCATGCGGGGACCAACGGTGTGTCTGGAACATGTAAAAACGACATAGTCTCCCTTCCTCGCACGACCCCATCACGAGAGTGACCACACATCACTCCAGCCACTAGTAATGTGGCTCTATGCTAGCACTGACCAAAGTAATCAACAATGCAATTTGTAGAATAACAATTATATGCAGTTTGGTGGATAACAACTTAACTGTAAATAAACATGATCAGGGATGTGCAATATAAGCTAGATGTTATTTAGAAGAACAGGTTACACACACACACACACACACACACACACACACAGACACACATATATATATATACATATATATATATGTTAAGGGCTGAATACTCCAGGTTCACCCGATATGCCAAGTCACCAAACTTGGTCATATCAACTCTTTCATTTAAGACCATTAAACACACACACACACACACTTGGTTTGTGCGGAAATGGCTGGATGTAGTTTAAGCAGCACCACCCAACTATCCTTGACCGTGGACACGGTTATTCGAATATTTGTACACTCTGCAGAGGTTGTATGTTGTACCCACGAGATCCGGGAAACTTCCGTGTCATCCACGACAAGCGATATATATCATACCCGTGGTAAGTACCCGATCAATGCCTTTCCCCTGGCGATACTATATAAAGAGGTCCACTCGATTGGTACCCAGCCCACATGATGTACGTCTTGCGAGCACCGACTCTGGACAGTATCATCCATGCGGGGACCAACAGTGTGCCTAGAACACGTAAAAACGGCATAGTCGTCCTACCTGGCACGACCCCGTCACGTGAGTGACCACACATCACTCTCGCCACTAGTAATGTGGCTCTTTTCTAGCACCGACCAGAGTAATCAACAAAGCCCCATCCCATAAAGGGCTAACATGGTCGCACATGTAAGGTTGGGACGGTCGACACATCATAAATCTAATCCCATTTCCGAAACCATACACACACAAAATACCCGGTGCACCACTTCACCAAAAGTGGCCACCTAACTCATCATCACCCTTAAGCATTAATGTCACCCGAAACCTTTGATTTATACCAACATCATGTGCATGCTACTATTCTTAGCTCTACTTGTCCACATGATATTAGAGTGACCCTCATAGGTGGTAGGATCATGCTCAACATGCAGGTGCTCTGGAGGAGCCATCGGTAACATCACTTCAATGATGTACTTATACTTATGATCACATGCAACGGAAATATTTGCTACACTAGCATGCAATGTAACATATGCTCAATCATGGTCGAAGGGTTGCTTGCCTTGGTCAGCTAAGTATCCGGGGTCTTCGGGGCCTTCAAGTCCAACTCCTTCGTCAAACGGGCTTTCTATCTATGTAATAAATAAAAAGCAATAAGTAGCTCACTCCAAAACAGATCACAAAGTCACTTTAGAAATGTTGTTTAATTCTGATAAATCCATATTGTTATTTTAAAATATTTGTCTTTGGTTTTAGTGAAAGGTATATTTTAAAAATCAATTTAACAGAAGCAAAACTATTCCAAATTAGCCTTTTTAATTATTATAAAACAAATAAGTTGTCCAAATTTTCTGCCTAACAGTTCTATTAAATAGTCCTCATTTTTTGAAAAATAAAAGTGGAAGAATCATTAATTTTCATTCGTTAAATCTTTTTATAAAAATATTTTAAAACAGAGTTTAAAATAAAAAGAAAAAAGGGCAACAACCCTGGCTTGGCTTGGCGTGGGGCTGGGTCGGCCCAGATGGCCAGCCAGCCAGCATGCCCACGCGTTCGCACCGTCAGATTCGAACTTGATGCACGGGCCCGTGCGGTCAGCGGCTGCGGGGAGCGAGGGAGAGGAGGATGGGCCACCGATAGGTGGGGCACACCTGTCGGGGTCGTCTCCTACCTCTGGACAGAGAGGAGGAGGAGCATGTCATCGTGGCTACCAACGTCCTGAGGCCCTAACGATGGCGGGAATGGGTCCGGCTCGTCGTCACCTACCTGCTGGTGGTCGAGTCGACGACGGGGGAGGTCATGGTTCACCAGCAACGAGGTGTCCGCGGTGGAGAGGTTTCAATCAACACTTGAAGTGGTGGCTACGGGCACGAAATTGCTCGGGGAAAAGGCGGGAAATGATCCTCGGGTCACGGGGAGTGTGTAGGTGGGTACAGGCACGCAAGAACCGACGTGTAGCCAGAGATCGACCGGAGCTCCGAGGCGGAGGGGGCTCGGTTGATCTCGAGCACCGGGGTTCTCCTTGCTCAATGGGGTGGCTAGGGAGGTGATTGGGGTCTAGGTGTAGTAGAGTGAGGGGTGCTGGAGCGAGGGGGTGGCCTTATATAGTCCTGCGATAGTGCACCGGGCGGGAAGCTTCGGTGGTTTCACCGTGGCATGCATTGGGGCACAGAGAGAGGCCGGAGTTGTAACATTGGTCTTAGAACGTGCTTTCGGACCCCCGAGCTCACATCGAGAGAGGGGGAAGTCAGGAGTGGCGTGCCTGCATGGCTACATTCCTCTGGCCGCTACTGGTGTGCGTGGGCACGCGTCGCACCAGCTCTTAGCACGGGAAAGGAGGGGCCCTGGGGGCTGCCTGATGCACAGAAGCTGTCGGGGGAGAGGAGAGACACCCCAGGGAGGCTGTCACTCGCCACAGCGTAGCTTTGGCATGCCACGGCATGCTGTCGCGCTTGGGGCTGCCTTGGACGCGTCTGGCGTGTCCTGGGCCCTTGCTTGGAAATGCCCAGCCGTTTGAATCCCGTGGGAGCTTTGGCTAGTCAAAGGAGGGGAAGAAAACATGTGCTGTCAGCCTTGGGTTGAAGCTTAGATTGGAGTTTTTGGATTATCTACTTAGAACCCAAGAAGAGCCACTTGACGGGAGTTGGACATTGATGCTGGCCACCTAATCTAGGAGCTTGAGAGAAAGGGAGTGGGTGTAGCTGGGGTTAAGAAGTGTTTTTCCCAACTGTCAGAAGGTGCTCGACTGTGGTTTGGGTTGGTTGCACCCCACCACTGGTTATACAACTTAAGAGGACTAGGTTTGGTGCAAAAACATGAGGCAATACCAAGTTTGGGATCCATTGGACAAGTTTAGCTATGTAAACTTGAAATCACTCCTAAATGGCCAGATCTATTCCTCCCAAAGGGAGTGTGGTCAAATCAAGTCCCACAAATCCCATTTTTGGCATGGAGTCCTCATTTGAGGTATTAGGCACTCCTGCAAAGTTTTAGATCCATTGGATAAACTTTGCTATATAGAATTGCTCTAACTTCATACTGGACAGAAAGGGTTTTGGAATTATTTCTTGACCCTAACCACCTTGGATCAAGGTGAAACTTTATATGGGCACCAAATATGGCTTAGGGAGATCACTTGAATTTTCTAGGGATTTATTGAGAATGTTTCCTTTCGAAATATTTCAAAAGGTCAAAACAGACACAATAGGTTTTTAGGATTTTACTCAAATATTTATAATATAAATAGGGGTAGTAAATCTTATGTATGGAAATATATGACCTGTGAGTATCTCCAATTTTTCTTAGATTTTTCTAAGGGAGAAAAGTACTTTTCCATATAGGAATATCATTTCTCGCCTCAGAAATGGACATTGCAAATAAAATAGGAAAATAATTTATAAAATAATTAGTTTTTTGGTTTTGGTAAACTAAAATAGTTTTAGAACCAAATCACCAACTTTGGGTAGGAGCACTCCTTGCTATCAAGGTCTTGTAGTGCAACCCAAGGCTGGGTTTTGAAATGACCTGAATTGAGAAAAGGGTTTTGAGAATATTTTATGTTAGGAAAAAAATGATTTTGCAAATACACAATCAAGCATACAAGCATACAAGGACAATCATGGCACTCACATAATTGATTTTGAAAAAGTTTTAATAAACTCAGATTTTTGAATTACAGTAAAGTGTAGCGAAAGCAAGGTGTGACAGACCTACCCCCCTTACAAGAATCTCGTCCCCGAGATTCCTAAGCTAGGTGCTAAAAAGGTATGGAAATTCATATCGGAGATAGTCTTCACGCTCCCATGTTGCTTCTGCTTTGGTGTGGTTGCTCCAATGAACCTTGAAATACTTGATGGTGAGGCTTCTGGTGCAACGCTCTACTTCATCCAAGATGTGCATGAGTATCTCACGATACGTGAGATCTGGCTGAAAGTCGATGGCCTCATGGTCAATGTTCTTATAAAGATCTGGATGGTTCGGCGTTTGCAGACACTTCCGAAGTTGCCACACATGGAAAACGTTGTGCACACCCGAAAGCTCTGGAGGTAGCTCGAACTGGTAAGCAACCTCTCCACGCCTTGTCGTGATCTTAGAAGGACCAATGAACCTTGGAGCAAGTTTCCCCTTGACGTGGAAATGCTTGGTTCCCTTGAGTGGTGTGACGCAGAGGTACACCTAGTCTCCAGGAACGAACTGCACTTATGTGCGTTGAGAATCCGCATAGCTCTTTTGTCGCGACTTGGCTGCCTTCAAGTTTTCTCAGACAAGTTGCACCTTATCTTCTGCCTCTTGCAGAACTTCCGGTCCGAAAATCAAACCTTCGCCAGTTTCGGACCAGTTGAGCGGGGTGCGGCACTTTCATTCATACAACACTTCAAATGGGGCCATCTGGAGACTGGACTGGTAGTTGTTGTTGTATGGGCACTCAGCGAACGACAGACAGTCTTCCCATTTGGCACCATGTGCCAAGACACAAGGAGCACATATTCGAGTATCTCATTCACTCTCTCCGTTTGTCCGCCCGTTTGCGGGTGGAAAGCGGTGCTGAAGGAGAGCTTGGTTCCGAGGTCCTCTTGGAACTTCTTCCAGAATCTTGAGGTGAACTGCATGCCTTGGTCAGATATGATCTCCTTTGGAACTCCATGGAGACTCACTATACGATGGATATACAGACTAGCCAACTAGCTACCATCATAAGTGGTGTTGACTGGAATGAAATGGGCCACCTTGGTCAGGTGGTCGACAATGACCCATATGGAATTGTGCCCTTTGCTTGATCTGGGCAGACTAGTGATGAAGTCGATGCTGACTTTGTCCCACTTCCATTGAGGCACTTGGAGAGGTTGTAGCAGTCCAGCGGGTTATTGATGTTCTACTTTGACTCGCTGGCACACATCGCACTTGGCAACATAATACGATATTTCCCTCTTCATGTCATGCCACCAGAATTTGTCTCGAAGGTCTTGATACATCTTGGTAGCACTAGGGTGAATAGAGTAGGGTGTGTCATGGGCTTCCTGTAGGATCAAGTCCTTGAGTTCTGCCTTGTTGGGTACGCATAAACATTTCCCAAACCACACTACTCCATGCTCATCCACCGAGAATTCTGGAGCCTTGCCTTCCTAGATCTTCTTCTTGATGCCTTCAATGCTCTTGTGCCCCTTCTGGGCCTCCTTGATGTAGTCTGCCAGCGTTGGTTTGACTTCGAGGTTACCCAAGAATTCTGCTTCAACTAGCTCTAACCCGAAGCTTTCCATTTCTTCATACAAGGCGGGTAGCTTTTCCTTGAGCATAACATTCAAGGTGCTGGCCTTCCGGCTTAAGGCATCGGCCACCACATTGGCCTTACCGAGGTGGTATTGAATGCTGAGGTCGTACTCCTCGATTAACCACAGCCATCTTCGCTGCCTCATATTCAATTCCTCCTGAGTAAAGATGTACTTCAGACTCTTGTGGTCAGTGAATATTTCACATCGCTTCCCCAGAAGGTAATGTCGCCATGTTTTCAAGGCATGCACTACTAGTGCCAACTCGAGATCATGGGTGGCATAGTTCTCCTCATGCGGGCCCAGTTGTCGTGACAAATACGCCACGACCCTGCCATCTTGCATTACGACTCCATCGAGCCCGGTTATGAAGGCATCACAATATATCACAAACTCCTTGCTGATATCTCGAGTAGGCAATACCGGGGCGATAGTCAATCTCTTCTTCAACTCCTGGAAGCATGCTTCACACTCCAGCGTCCATTCGAACTTCTTACCTTTCTTCAAGAGCCGAGTCATGGGTCCAGCGATGCGAGAGAATCCTTCTATGAACTTGCGGTAATATCCCACGAGTCCTAGGAAGCTCCTGACTTCCTTCACATCGATTGGCGACTCCGAGTTGGTTACCGTAGTAATATTGGAAAGATCGACCGCCAATCCATTTGCCATCATGGTATGTCCCAAGAATCCAACTTCGTGTTGCCATAATTGGCATTTGCTGAACTTGGCATAAATCTGGTGCTCTCGAAGCTTCTCCAACACTAACCTCAAGTGTTGGTCATGCTCTTCTTTGGTCATGGAGAAGAGAAATATGTCATCGATGAATACGATGACAAACTTATCGAGGTATTCCATGAAGACCATGTTCATGAGGTACATGAAGTATGCCGGGGCATTTGTCAACCGAAAAGACATGACAGTGGACTCGTATAGACCATACTGGGTCACGAATGCAGTCTTGGGTATGTCTTCAGTTCGGCTCTTCAGTTGGTAATATCCAGATCAGAGATCGATCTTGGAGAATACCATGGCTCCATCTCACTTGTCAAACAAGTCTTCAATCTTGGGGAGTGGGTACTTGTTCTTGATCGTGAATTCATTGAGAGAACGGTAATCGACGCAGAGTCTGATAGTCCCATCCTCCTTAGACACGAACAGAATAGGTGATCCCAAGCTGATGCACTCAGACGAATGAATCCCTTCCTGAGTTGCTCATCCAGCTGCTTCTTCAGTTCTGCTAGCTCTTCAGATACCATCCTATAAGGTTTATTATAGATAGGCCTCGACCCGGGCATGAGCTCAATGATGAACTCGATGTCTTGGTCGGGAGGCATCCCTGGTAGCTCATCATGAAAGTCGTCCGAGTATTCACAGACTATCGATACTCGGTCCAGCTCTTCTCCCAATAGGCTATTAACCTGCGCGACTTGACTGGATACAGGCTCAGAGACATACTTGACTTTGACCCCTTGGTCGCTTGTCATGGTAATAGTCTTGTTGGTACAGTCCAAGATGCTCGTGTGTTTGGCCAACCAATCCATTCCAAGGATTACTTCTAAGCCTTGCGACTTAATGACAATGAGATCTGTTGAGAAGCTTATCCCATTAATATTGACCCCGACCCCTTTACATCCTAGGTTGGTCCTTAGCACTGCTACCGGGGTATGTACTGCCATTTGCCCATTAAGTAGGATAGGCTTCAAACCACATTTTTCTGCAAACTTGTGATTAACAAAAGAATGCGAAGCACCACAATCAAACAATATTGTTGCTGGGGTGGAGTTGACGAGGAACGTACCCAGAATGCAGTCCGAGTCTTCCTGTGCCTCTTCCGCGGAGATGTGATTAATACGTCTCCTGCTAGTTGTGGGGAGCCTGGTTCCTTCCTGGTGCTCCTTGACCTTGTCCCTGATTCGGCGCATTGGGGCGCGGTGCGTCGGGCTTCTTGTTGGGGCACTGCCTGGAATAGTGCCCTGTTTGTCCACATCCAAAACAGGTAACCTGTCCCGGGATGTTGGTCCTGACTCGACTATTGTTTGGTGGGTTGAATGCTGGCTTGGCGTTGACTTGCTGCTGAGGTTGGTAGTTCTAGCGGAATGTTGGAGCCTTATACTGTTGCTGTTGATAACTAGGTCTTGCTAGAGCTGACTGCCATGGGCGTGGCTTTGGGTTACTGGTTCCTCCACTACCCATCAGCTTGCGTTTACGGGTGTCGTCCATTGCAGGACGCTTATCATCCAACATAAGGGCCTTGTTAACCAGATCGCAGAAGGTCTGGCATTCACATACGACCTATTGATACTGGAGTGACTGCTACAGTCCTTGCATAAACCGTTCCACTTTTGCGTCCTCAGTGTTGACGTCCTCTGGTGCATATCTCGGGAGGAGGTTAAACTCCTGCAGATACTCCTTGATGGTTCCGCTGCCTTGCTGTAAAGCTCGGAATTCCCGCTTCTTAATGGTCATCATTCAGGGAGGAATGTGAGAAGCGCGGAATCCTTCCTTGAACATTACCCAAGTGATAACTTGTCCTGCTCGCATGATCTGAAACCCATCCCACCAAGCTCTGGTCGTGCCTCCGAGACAGTGAGAAGCATAAAGGACATTCTCGCGATCATCGGTGCAATTGAACAACAAGAGGAGGTCTTCGATAGTGCGGATCTAGTAATCAGCATCCAATGGTTCAGTTGTCTCCATGAATATAGGAGGCGTGGTCTGCATAAACTCATATAGAGTAGAGTGACCGTTGCCATTTCCGTTTTGTGGCGGATTGTTCACCAAGACTTGAGCCAGTTGTTGGATGGCGGCATTATTGGCTTGACGTTCCTCTCAGAGAGCTTGGAGGAACTGATCCATAGTCAAGCTTTCCGGAGGAGGCGGTGGCGGTGGAATATCGCCTTGTTGCTGCTCGTCGTGATCTCCAGCTTGAGCGTTCCTTCCGGTTCCCTGCTGCTGGCCTGAAGAGGGAGAGCCGGGGTTGCCGAAGGTGCTGGTGCGAGTTGAAATCACCATCCTGTCAGGGGAGTAGACAGGTCAATATGCCAAATTGGCCAGGAATCATAAGGGATGATGCTCTATTAAGAGGGTTTGGTGTCATGCTAGCGTGAGATTTTGAAACAAAGGTGTTTGGCAAAAGCTAATGCATTAAATTTAAAACGAGTGATGTAGTCGCTTACAAGCTGCCTAAGGTAGAAATGCGGCTTGGATCATACATGCTCACACAACACTCATGGTTCTCATGAACCTATACATGGAGTCACTATGCTCGGGGGAGACTCCTAATTGCCTAAGCGGTTATCCTAAGTGGCGGACTGCTCGGTCTTGTAGGCAGGTTCTGCAGGATCTTTGTCTTCATCTTCATTGGTGCTTTCCGCCTTCTGAGGTCTAGGAGATGGAAATGGTCCATCACAACGTATCTTAGTTGGCGAAGCTGTGAGGAGCTCAGTGTACTCTTCCGCGGTCACACGGCGACTGTGAATAGGAGTGGCCTGGAGCGGTGGTACTCCTCCTCAGAAGGCAATGCATGACCGCCCTCCGGGTGCTGCTTCCTTCTTGACCTTGCGGGTCTTCATCTTCTCCAGGCGAAGTAGGTCCTTGACTTGGTGCAGTTCTTGGCGAAGCTTCATCGACTCCTTGACCAGTAGGTGAGTCAAAGTGTCGGAGGAGAGGCTAAAGTTGGTCGGAAACCTTAGTGGCGTCCCGCCCTCTGAAGATGGGTTCAGTGTCCAACTCCCGTCAATCCCGTCCTTAATAAAAGGCAGGTGACGAGTAGCTGGTTCGTTAGCCATCTCGGGAAGTATGTCGCGGAGACGCATGAGCGCCACTCGTGCGGCTGTCTCCACTATCAACATCAGATCCTCCATCTGTGGTCCTTCAAAGAACCAACTAGTTGGGGACTCGTTAGCCTTCACTATCACCTCCACGTGATAATCCTTGGTGTCGGTGTTGACCCAGTGCTCGTGGTAGAGGAAGATGGGCGTGCGGCATACTTGAAACTTCTCGAGGCAATCTCCTAAAAGTAGGGGAAAGCCCGTCTCTAGAAGCATCTCAGGAACTGCGGCCATCTACAAGGTTGTAGGAGAGGGTCAGAAAGTTTTGGTGGGTGCAGAAAATCTCAAGTTTAAAGGCTGAGTGCACTAATCGTCTCGGCTATCTTCTATGCTACCTAAGGCTTCCTACAGTCAGGATGGCTCTGATACCAGCTCTGTGGGGACCCCGACTTACGAGTCGAGATCGCCGAACGAACGTGCTCAGTGATCCCAGAGATCAATCCTCATCGAACACACATATGCTGAATATTAAGAGTCTTACATCCAAGTACCGACTTATTACAACACATGACCGAAGGGTCAAGTTCACAAGGTAAGGCCTACAAGTCCAAATCACACGGATACAACTAGTAGCGGAAATCTTAGGGCTAAGCAGGTGCCCATGCCATCAGCCTACACCAACAGGGCATTCTAACTGAGAAGCATCCTAGTTCGCAGGGCCATCTCCGAAGACGTACTCTTCTCCAAACTCTGGTACTTCCATGTCTGGTCAATAATATAAGTAGTGGCAAGCCAATGAGTACTTTTAATGTACTCGCAAACAGCCCGTGATATGAACAACGCAGTTGGTAGAATAACAAATTGTGACAATCCGAGACCGACGCCCTAGAAGATTTCCCCTTTATTCCATTGTTGGTGTGTGTTTATTTTTATTTGTCGCATCATCATCGGATCATGCACATCATCCGCACTGCATCGGCACTCCGTTGCCGCCAGTTTTCAAAATTTGCATGCGTTATTAGTTGTCGGTTCTCTCGGTGTTCGTCGTTGCCCATTTTTAGCCCGACCACACTCGCACACGCCCGCGACATCGTTTAAACCATCTTTTTAAAAGTGTGTATAACACTTTCTCTGATTTGGTTAAAACTTGGCGTGCGGTCTTATTTATACGTAGGTAGGCCGTCTGGCAAATTTCGTCGCAATCGGAGTCCGTCTGGTATCCAAAGTACCGACCGTAGGGGCACCGTCTTTGGTTATTCGTCGGACATGTTTCTGTGTTTTCAATCGCATTGCCGGGCGCGCTAATTCCCTCTCACCTTCGCCTAGCCACTCCACACAGCCACCTAGACATTCCCGCGTCCGCGGCTGTTTGATCGCGACCACGTGGTTGAGAACGGAGTCGGATTCGGAGAACCCTAGCCCCCCTTTCCTATTTAAGCCACTCCCACCTGCCCAAAACTACCTCCTCCCACATTTGCCTCGATTTCCGTGCTAACCCTAGACTCCTCTCGCCTCCCCACAGCAGCTGCCCAGATCGGGCCCGCCTCAAGCTGAAACGGGCCCCGAAGGCCCGCACCAGCCAGCCGCCGCCATCAGCTCCAGCTCCCTGCCTGAGCCCCGTCAAGCAGCGTCTCCAGCGCCGCCGAGCCGTCCCTTGCCCCGTGCCTCGTGGCGCCGGCCGCGCAACCTCGCCGGAGCAGGCCAGTCCCGATGCCGGCGACCTCCAGGCCGGAGCCGCGCGCCCCTGCTCCTTCTTCCTTCCCTCGTTTCTCCCTCTCATCTCCCTGCATTCTATCTCTTTGTACAGGAAGCCGCCGGCTCGATCTCCTCGCCCCGGTGCCGCCTCGAGCCTCCGTCATCGGGAATGGAACCCCGACGGCTGGATCCGTCCAGCCCGCCAGTTTCCCGTCGCCCCGCCGCCTGTGGCACCGCCCTTGCCGGTCCGACGAGCCGCTGCCATGGCGCCAGGGAGCCGACGCCTTGCACCTGTGCGTGTGCGGGAGGGCGAAGCCCCGAGCTCCCACCTCACTGCTCTTGGGTCGCGATGCCTTGGCCCACCCTTCGACGTACAGCCTCCCTCCAGATTTGGGTCGCGGCCCACTAGTGTGAGCAACCGCTTGGATGCCTATTTTGCGCACTAGGCGCTAGTTAGTGTTTGGCGCCCACAAGATTCGGTCCATAGAAATTTTAGGTTTTTTTCCGTGAATTAGAGTTTTCAGAAATATGCTAGATTTTCAAACGTCCGTAACTTTTATTTCATGTATCGTATCCGAAAGTTTTTATATGTAACTTGATTCGTTTTCACATAGATTATTATTTTGCAAGTTGCATGCATGTTTGAAGTGGTTTGACCCGCTGTTTACCTAGTTTTGCGTGCTGTTTTTATTTTCGTGCGTGTCTGGATTGCCCTAATCCCGTAGTTTCAATGTTCGTGTTGTTCGGGACCCTTTTCCATGTATTTTAGAGTAGTTGTTTGCATTTTTGCATGTAGGTTCCATCGCTAGTTCGTTATATCGTGTTTAGGGCATATTCTCGCATATACGTGTGGTATTATTTTTATTTTGCAACCCCACTTATTATATATGTTTTCGGGGTAGAAAGATCCATAGAATTTAACTGTGCATTTAGTTTTAGCTTTTCAGCAAGTTAGTGCGCATGATATTTTCCATGTTGCCCTTTTGTTTATTTTGTGGGATTTATTCCATGCATGATATGAATTAGTTCTGAACTAGAGATATGCCCTTGGATTTGTGGGCTAGCCTCTCGTAATTTTGGTTGCAATAGAAATCCATGTTTAGGTGTTGTTTGCTTGTTGTCAACATGCTAGAACATAGTGTTGATTTGGAGGTGCTGAAATATTTCTAAGTCTGAAATATTTCTAAGCCATCGCACCTTGGTGGCCACTCAAAAGGGTTGAACGGGAGCGAGACAGAGATTTACCCAGGTTCGGCCCCTCGTGAGGAGGTAAAATCCAACGTCCTGCTTTGTGTTGTATTAATGGTGTTTCGATTACAAGGAGGGCGTAACTCGCCTAACCTAGCACTCGATGATTTCTAACCTGCCCTCTCCTTCCTTGAGACTCGCCTTTATATACAGGTCGAGTCCTTAGGGTTTACAAGGGTCCTTTCCTTTACACAATTCGGAACTCTTTCGATCTCTAACTCGCCATCCTTCCAAGACTTGGAGACCTTCTCTACTATGGACTCCTCCCGAAGGTCCTGAACCGCCATACGACTTCCGGCCTCACTTCGCCAAGGCCAAAACCACTTGGAGATGAGTCGCCAGCTTTTGTGACCCGGCCAAACTAGGGCGGATTACCCAACGGATAATATCCCAACATTAGGCCCCAGATTGACTTGAATTCCTTTCACGCCAATATCCTCACTCAGTTACGGGCGATTCATCTTCACTCTTCTTATGCACCATGCACTTAAACCGCCATCTGCTGCAGAAAAACCCAAGTCGCCAAACCACTTCTTGTTGGCGCCTTCTTATCCCTTGAATATTAGAACAGATGATGACGTAATCTCCAACGGATCCTTCGGTATCATTATCCCAAAAATTTCGGGGCGCCATCATGGCGTATCTTTATCTTTTGGATGTTCCCGCTCGTGGCTCCTCGATCCTAGTGCCCGACCTAATAAATAGGCGGGAGGAAGGGACAGGGCACATTTCACCTACCCTTCTTGTCGCCCTTCTCTTCCTCTTCGTCGCACCAAGAGCCTCATCGCCACCTGAGAGCTCTGCCGCCACCCGAAGACTTTGACGTCGTACGAAAGCTTCGACTCCGCCCGAAAACTTCGTCGTGGCCGAGCATTTCGTCGCCGTCGAACGCCTCGCCGCCATCGGGCACCTTGTCGCCGTCGAGCACCTCATCGCCGCTCGAGATCTTCGCCGCCGTCCAGAAGCTGCTGAACGTGCAATGCTCGCAGCGAATCCCTCTTCGGACGCGTCCAGACGCATTTACTAGGTCATTATCCCGCCATTGAAGGCAGATCTAAGTTTCTAGAGGTTCATGCCCACTATGTTCTTGGAACATCTCGAACGGCTTCGTAATTCCCGACTAGTTGGCGGTGATGGTAGCGAACACAACAATGTTTTCCATACCTTTAGTTGTTCGGCCTTGATTTGCATAGTTAGGAAAGATTTCACTAGATCAACAATACTGTTCCCACCTTAGTCACTGGCCGTTTTATCCAGACCTTTTCGCATTCATTTCTGTTTGTCGAGTAGATCCATAATTTATCGCTTGTCGAGTGAAACCTATTTATAATCTCATACTTCACCATCTTGGCAAATACTACTGAAGCTCTGAAACACCTTTCCTCTAAGTAGCAAGATTTTCATAAGTCGCCCTGGCATCCTGACCCGGACCTTAATAGGCGGGTCAAAAAATTCCCTCAGCCATCAGGCAAATTGTTTGGCGAGTCAAATGAACTTGTTTCACCATTTTTAGTAGATGCTTGGCATGTTGATTTACCCGTAATTTTATCCCTTTGTAGCATGGGCATTGTTTTCAAAAGTGATTGTCTCCCAACCAAGGTTGACGATGCTCTCCTTAACAAGTATGGAAAAACAGGAAATCTGGACCCTCAAGAGGTTATCGGTTGGCGTACCGGGTTAGGAGAGGAAATCCCCAACCCGAAGGAAGGGGAAATAGTTGTTTTTGTTGAACACCTTGAACGGGGCTTTAAGCCGCCCGGATCGAAATTCCTCAGAGATGCCATGACCTTTATGAATGTCCGCCTCCAGGATTTAGGGCCCAACTCGATAAGCAATTTATGCTGGTTCCAAGTGTTCTGTGAGGCCTACTTGCGGATGGAACCCTCAGTTCCTTTATTCTGGTACTTCTTCCATTTGAATCGCCAAACAAAATTTTCCAATGGCCCTAGCTTGGATCTTGGAGGTGTCAATGTTCAACGACGTAGGGTAGTTCATTCCCGTCACTCGCCATGCGAAGCCATCCCAAAGGCTAGGGCGAGTCTTGGTTTTACTGCCGGGAGACTTCGCGTGAGGGCGAGAACAAGCTTCTCGGTTATAGGGAAGATCGCCTTCCAACAAATTTCAAACTCCCAGATAAGCTCACCGAAGAAGAGGAGTCAGACTTTATCACAGTGTTGTCTGAGTTAAGATCTGTGACAAACAACGGCCTTACTAGGGTTGACTTGATCCGGTGCTGGGTTGAATGGCGTATCCTCCCCTTAAGTCGCCGGGACAGATTAACGTGCGATTTTGACGGCACCCTGGATCACCCCCAGTGCTACTTCCACACGGCTCTGACAGAAAGTGACATTGTAACCATCATCAAGAAGTGGACCGATGAACCCGCGGAAAAATGCGGCCAAATAGGTCTTAAGCCATTCTGCAAGATCAACCCGGCTCCAAAGGTAAATAACTTAACCCGCCACTTGTTTTTATTCCTTCCGTCTTACTTGGGCTAAGACCTCTTATAAATAAAAAATACCATTTCAGAAAGGTGACAAATTCTGGTCCAAGAGGCCAAAAAAGATGGCAATGAAGCAAGCCAGGCCGCCCACGAAGAAGAAGTCCAAGGGCAAAGGCAAAGCCGCCGTCACCGAGCCATCTGACGTCGATGAATCCCAAGTCGGCGACGTACTTTAAGATGTAAAAATCCACCCTCTTTTAACTCGCCATTCATTGTTGACAGTTTTGTATTTACTCCTCTGTAACTCTTGTGTAGAATGAGGAAAATGAAAGCCAGGAAGACTCCATAGAGGTAATTTCTGTTTCCTCCGACTCATCTTCTCCTCCACCTAAGCCGGCCAGGAGAATTTGTGGGAAAGTTCCCTTCTCACACCCAAATGCTTGTTTGGATCCAAATTTCCTTTTGAAGAAAGCGCAACATACTTCAAATCGGAAAACTCAGAGTCATTCTAGAGGCTTGGTGTCCGGGTTACCAACAAGAACCAAGAAAAGGCAAAATGAGTTATCTTTTAATAACACTTCTTCATGTCCTTTTGGATCGTGTTTGTAACTCTCTCATATCTTGGAAGTATTATTTCTGCAGAGTTGTCCTCCCACATCCGGCGACTCAGTGATGTCGGCACTTCCACCGATGATCCGTGTCCCGGGTAAGCCTTTGGCGACATTTACCTTCGTTCTGATGGTGGCAATATTTGTTCCTTTAAACGCACCCCCTTCTCTTCTTAGGGCACAGGCGAAGAAAAGGAAAACTGGCTGGTCAACTCCCATTACAGCTTCGGAGCCTATTGAAAAATCGGCGCCGATCCAGGATAACTCGGACCAAGACAAACCTGAAGATCAAGTGGATCTCCCAAGCTCACCCAAGGAAACCATGGAAACGCCTAACCCGCCAAGTCCATTGAAAACAACCGAAGACCCAGACGCTGTAGTCATCACCGGCACTCGCTTCTCTAAGCCGGCCACAGTAGTTTTATTGAACCATGTATCATCATCAGCTCAACCTTCTTTTGAGCATGAACTTTCCAAGGCTAAGCTCTCCCAGTATGAGAACCTTGAATTAAAAGAACTTTTCTCTGGCTTAACGTCACACTCATCTGGCTTGTAAAAATCGCTGACCATCATTACCTCTTACACAGGTCCGAGAGCTGCCAATCTTCAGAATGATTGTGTCCTGATGCTGAAGGCGATTTATACATTGACGGAGCAACTGTATACCGGAAGTGTGTTGACCATGAAAGCAGCGATGGGTGCCAAGGAACCCATAACATCAATAAAGAAGATGCTTGGCTACTTATCTACTATTCCTCCTCAAATTAGTGAGCTAACTCGGTCTGCCGCCCGAAAAGGAGCACTGACTACGCTGAGTCGGTGTTTGGCGTATGCTCCAGAAATAAACCCAGAATAAGTAGTGACGGGCTTTCCCCAGCTCAAGGATGACGGGTCAGAATTTGGTGAAGAAGAGTACCAGCGTGTTGTCAAAGAATCCCGTTTGGCAGCGACTCAGCTTGCGGCAAGCTTGGATTTATCAAAATACCAAGCCGCCTATGACAACAAGAACAAGAAAGTTAACCCGTCAACCTTTTTAACGACCAGCTTAACTTTGCGTCGACCCAAGAATCCTTTTGACTTGGAGGTTGATTTCTCATCAGTGCTGAACGATGAAGATGAGTTCGCCGCGTTATCCAAGTGTAACTGGGTACTGGGCGACTTGCAAATTGAAGTCGGCTAGTGATCCGAGGACATCAGCAGAATAAAACTTAATAGATTTGGCCATAAGAGCCATGTAATAAGTCTTTTTAGAGATCAAACTGCTTCAGTGATATCTTGAAAAATCCTTATGTCGCCCATAAGGCGCTTTTAAAATGCTTCACCCGCCGTCGAGGCGTTTTTATGATGCTTGACCCGCCATCGCTAGAATGATTTTGATCATCAACCTGTTAGGCTTGAAAACATATATGAAACCATCTTAGTGAGTAATGGATGATAATAAATAATAATCGGCCCAAGATATTTGAGGCGAGTCAGAAAAAAGTCTGAAAGACCTTCTGGCAGTGCCAGGAAGGTAAAAATAGCAATTTCGTTGGCTCATCAGGTCGCGACAGGATAGGACGAGTTAAATAAACTCAAGTGCTACCCGAGGGAGACTTTTGTATCAAAAGCTCAAGTATTTAGACTAACTGATCAGGCACGAGTCAAGCTGCAGTGAAGCGGGTTCAATGAACCAATCGTTTCTCTATTTTCCATGTGAGGTGCTAGCCGGTACCAGACATGTTTTAACCAAGGCGACTTCAGGGTCCATTAGTGGAATAACTCGCCAAGAGTTCACGGGTCCATATGGCGATTCGGCCAACACACAGTCCAGTATAACCATTTGTAATGCGGTAATTTTTCGCAGGCCAAATGGGTAGTAAGGCTGATCTCAGTGAGAGGAAGCCCCCAAGTGACCTATGATTAAGGGAAAGACCGTCATAGGATTGTAGAGGAGTATACGCTATTACCACAAAACGACTTGAGAACAAACTGCCCTCAAGTAAGCCGGCCTAATCCACAGAATCATATAAGGCGCCTATGTTTTAATCGCGCGCTTGTGGCGACTTCGATCCTCTTTGGCTTATCGATACCCAGTTTTGTAATAAGCGCATCGTGGCGACTTAAGCTCTTTGGTATGGATAGCGTCCATGCTTGTAGACTTTGTTGATGAACAAAAATAAAGATCCATACCTTTCAATAAGATGAATTAGCAGGAAAGCCCCCAAGCCGGGAGGCGTTTATTTTATTGCATTATAAGAAATGAAAAACTTACAAAACGTAGAGCTAATAGCTCAAGTGTAATAAGGCCGCAAGTGGGCTATGTTCCAGGGGCGAGTTGACTCAGCCTCCGTGGTTGGCCGATCAGGCCGTAGATCCACCAGATAGTAGGACCCGTTGCGAAGGTTTTTGCTGACGACGAACGGTCCTTCCCATGGTGGTGATAACTTATTCATGCCACTACGATCTTGTATCAGTCGAAGCACTAAGTCGCCCTCCTGAAAAGTTTGGCTCTTGACCCGGCGGCTGTGATAATGCCGTAAGTCCTGCTAATAAATGGCCGATCGGGCTGTAGCCAAATCACGTGCTTCCTCCAAGGCGTCCAATGATTCTTGACGCGCCAACTCGTTGTCCTGTTCCACATAAGCGGCGACTCTGGGCGAGTCATGCCTAATGTCAGTGGGAAGAACAGATTCTGCTCCATATACCAGAAAGAAAGGAGTAAAACCCGTAGAACGGCTCGGGGTGGTCCAGATGCTCCATAGTACTGAAGGCAACTCCTCAACCCAACACCCCGGGGTACGTTCCAAGGGAACCATGAGTCGGGGTTTGATTCCTCGCAAAACTTCTTGATTCGCCCGCTCCGCCTGTCCATTAGATTGTGGGTGAGCTACCGCAGAAACATCAAGCCGGATGTGCTCATGATGGCAAAACTCCTGCATCGCCCGTTGAGACAGATTAGTGCCATTATCAGTAACGATGCTGTGTGGATATCCGAACCGGAAGATCAATTTTTTCAAGAATTTGACTCATGTCTCCGCATCGCAAGCTCCAACAGGTTCTGCTTCAACCCACTTGGTGAACTTATCAACCGCCACCAGCAAATGAGTTTTCTTGTTGGACGACATCTTAAAGGGGCCAACCATGTCTAACCGCCAGACCGCGAAAGGCCAAGTGATGGGTATCATCCTTAGTTCTTGAGCCAGCACATGGTCCTGTCGCCCGTAACGGTGGCATCCATCACATCGACGAGCTATCTCCTCTGCATCTGCATGGGCCGTCAACCAGAAGAAACCACGACGGAACGCTTTTGAAACCAAGGAGCATGACCCAGCGTGATGCCCACAATCTCCGGAATGAATGTCATTTAGAATTATGCACCCTTCTTCGGAGGAAACACATCTTTGGAAAACCCCGGAAGTGCTTCGTTTATATAATTCGCCATTGATGATCACCATGGATTTGCTTCGCCGAACGATTTGGCGAGCCAATACTTCATCCGTAGGTAACTCACCTCGGGCGAGATAGGCCAGTTAAAGAACTACTCTTGAAGAACAGGTTACAGACCGGGTTGAACACACCGGGTTCACCCTATATGCCAAGTCATCGGACTTGTCATAATCTCAATGTATTAATGAGGGCTAAACCATCCGGGTTTACCCTATATGCCAGGTCATCGAACTTGGTCATATTGTTGTGATTATCATAACAACACCTTTTTAAAAACCACACACACACACACTTGGTTTATGCGGAAACACTGGACGTAGTTTAAGTAGCACCACCCAACTGTCCTTGACCATGGACACGGCTATTCGAATAGTTTGACACTCTGCAGAGGTAGTACGCTTGACCCACGAGAAACGGGAAACTTCCGTGTCATCCACGACTCACCGTATATCACGAATACCCAAGGTAAGTACCCGATCATCATCTTTCCCCTAACGATACTAGACAAAGAGGTCCACTCGATTGGTACCCAGCCCACATGTTGTACGTCTTACGAGCACCGACTCTGGACTGTATCAACCATGTAGGGACCAACGGTGTGCCTGGAACTCATAATAATGGCATAGCCGTCCTACCTGGCCCGACCCCATCACTAGAGTGACACCGATCACTCCCGCCACGAGTAATGTGCCTCTTTGCTAGTACCGACCAGGGGTATCGTGGTCGTACTCGTAAGGTTGGGACGGTTGACACATCATAAATCTAATCTCATTTCCGAAACCACACACGCAAATTACCCGGTGCACCAGTTCTCCAAAAGTGGCCACCAACTCATCATCACCCTCGGGCATTAGTGGCACCCGACGGGGTTTTCATAAACTCTTTATTTAACTCATCATCATGCTCATGATAAAATGCTCTATCTTTACATCTCAACATGGTAATAACATGACCCTAAAGGGGTAGGGACAAGCTCAATGCAATGATCTTACTCTACTAGTCAACATGACAGTAGCATGATCCTCATAGATGGTAGGGTCAAGCTCATCATGCTTGTGCTCCGAGGAACCATATGAATAACATCACTACCATGCAAGTGCTTCGAAGAAGCCTTCGGTACCATCACCAGAATGATGAACCGGCATCGTGATCACATGCAATGGGAAAATACCAACTATACTAGCATGCAACAATCTTTGTGCTCAAGTCATGGTCAAAGGGCTGCTTGCCTTGCTCACATAAGTTCTCGGGGTCTTCGAGGTCTTCCGCTCCAACTCTGAATACTCCGTCTACTATCGTCGGAAACAACTATAGTAAGCCATATAGCAAGCAGAATAAAAGTGTTCTATAAATAGAAGTTTTATTTTTCTTGGACTTCTCTGGTCATAAGAAAAATACCTGAAGCTTCTCACAGGAGATTTGAATCATCAAGGATTTTTGAATACGGGAAAGAAGCAATAGGTGATTATTGAAGGAGTCAACAGAAATCATTCTGTTAAAATGAGTGGAGGCACCCATTTAGCAGAGAATGATTTTAGGAATATTTAGGAAGTGGTTTCACTGGATTTGGAGATGGTATGAATATTCTAGAGATTTTACAATCAGGAATAAATAGCAATAGGAGCTATTTATTTATTGCAACAGAAGTAAGTCACACAAAAATGTTGACCAGAGTCCAAAAAATAGAGACTGATTTTAGAAGGCTCTGGGAGTTTGAATCACTCCATTTGGAGTTGATTTGAAGCTTCTAGGAGTTTTGAAAGGAGGGATACTTATATCCAGATTTGGATTTCGGTAAAAACACTACTTCAAATCTTCTTGGAAAATGTGCTAAGCACATATGTGGATAGAGCTTGAATTTAGGAACCTGTAGAAATTTGAATCATTAGAATCGGAGCTAGAATGGAATTATAATGGATATTTGAAGTTTTACTAAAATAGGAAAAGGAGAAAAGCGCTCATCTTCCGAGCTAACTAGCGCCCAGGGCGCTAGATAGGCGAATGGGCTGGCCCAACTGCCGTGGCCACTGGCAGGCTGGCCACGCAGGAGGCGCACTGGCCTAGTACGCCTTCGGTCAGGGGAAAGCGCGAAGCACGTGGGGCGCCTTCACTTAAACGGGCGGCCCAGCTCCTGGCTCGCTGACGCAGGGGTCCCGCTGGCCAGGTCTTCTCCTTCCTCCTGCTAGCATGCACGGGAGGCAGGGAAGGGTAGACCGCCGTGGGAGGAGCTTCCCCCAGGTGGCTCTGGCCACCCCCCGACAGTGCGCCGGCCACCGGCGTGCTCAGGGGAGTTAGCCGCACTCGTTCCCCTGCTCAGCACCCGCAGGGGAGGGCTGCGTGAGCGCCGGCAACGAGGCTACGGGGAGGCCGTCTACCCCCTGGTTTCGGCACCAGCAGCGAAGGGGAAGAGCAGGAGGTGCTGCGGAGGAGTTGCGGCGGCCTAGGGGTCTTCTAGCATGGGAGGAAGGAGGCGAGGGGAGGCCCCGCGCATGCCAACCCGAGAGGAGGCCGGAGCTCTACCCCTTCGGCCATGGCTAAGACAGGAGGAGGGGAAGGCTTGGGGAGATAGCAAGGCTCCAGGGTTGTTCCAAAGAGAGAGGGAGAGGTTCTGGAGGCTTAGGGAGCTCGGAAGGGAGCCATATGGGGAGGGGGAAAAGGAGAGAAAGCCCAGGAGCCTTTGGAGCTCTTTGGTGCATGGATGCCACGCATGCCTGAGGGGGTTTGGAGGGTAGCTAGTGATTGGGAGTAGCTTGGAACGGTCAAGGGATGCTCTGCGGCGCGCTGGGACATGCTGGGGCAACCTGCTTTGCCAAGAAACGGTCGGGAGGGGAGAAACTAGGTGCAGAGCACCCGGTTTGCACGTCAGGGTGGTGGTCACCACGGCCACCCACGCCCACAGGTTTGCAATGGCCAGCAAAACATGTCCAGCATGCAAGGCATACACGCAGAAAGGTAACGCTGGAGTTTGGCAACTAGTGGAGTCGGTTTGAACTAGTTTTGACTGCTGCAAAGTTCCTAACAGCAAACTTAGAGCTGACAACAGGGGGTCTTAGGTGGGGATCCTTGGAGAAAAATTATGTCTGGCAATGCTAGGCATGGAAGGACTTTAATACTGCACAGTTTCAGTTCAAACAAATGAGGGTAGATACTACTTGCTGTTCAACGCCATGATTCAGCCAGAAATGAACTTGAGGTGGTGGTGCTCATTTCCTCCACATGAGCATGCCATCTATTGGTTCCAAGTTATGCTTTGGCATGGGATAGATGCTCTGGAAAGAGTTGGGGTGATAGCTTAAGCAGAATAATGGAAAGAAGGGTAAAACAGTGCTGCCAAGGGTGAAAACGAGAGAAACTTACAAAGGATCCTTCCCCAATAATTGAACAGTGGCCATGGGAAAGTTACTGGAGGTAAAATATGACTATGTGAGGCTGTGGTAGAAAGTTGAGCTCAAGGAATAAAGTGGAAGGGGCAAAAGAAACCAAATTAGTGAGTGCACAGAAGGTGTTTGATCTGTGGTTAGGCTACCAGATGAAAATAGGCTATGAAACTTAACAGGATCAAATAATAGATGAAAATAGGCTTGCACACCAAATTTGGGATTTGCTGGAGAAGTTTTCCAATGTAGACTTGAAAAACCCTAGAAAGGGGCAGAAATGGGTTTCTGCTTAGAACCCTATTCAAATAAATTCCCACAAATCCAATATTTGGTGTAGGAGCATTATTTGAGCATTAAGGCATGCACAAAAAGTTCGAGGTCAATTGGACAAACTTTATAATGTAAAGATTGTCAAACTCAGAAATCAACAGAGAGGGTTTTGAGGGTCTTAGGACAAGTTCCTCTATTCCCCTTGATGTACCACTTGGTGTGGATGCCTCATTGGAGTACTGGAACATGTCCACCAAATTTGAGCACAATTGGAGACACATCACAATGTAGAGTTGCTCAAATTTGATTCTGGACAGATAGGGTTTTACAGTGATTAGGGGAGTCAAATCAACTTGGATTGAAATGAAACTTGGCAAGATCATCAAGAATATCATATATGACATGCTAGAATCTTACTGGAATTTATTGAGAATATTTCTTATAGAAATATTCCAAAAGCTTGAAATAGGCATGAATGGTTTTGGAGTGGTTTGCCAAATATTTTGAACATGACCATGTGTTGAAACTCATAAATATGGAATAAATATATCCACTGAGTTTCCCTAAATTTTCTGAAATATTTTGAAGGCAATAAAAATAACATTCCTTCATAGGAGACCATTTCTGGCCTCACAGAAGGGCTTTTAAATAAAATAATAAAATAAATTTTAAAATAATAATATGGTGGTTTTTGTAAGTCATTTTGATAATGGTTTTAAATAAAACAATTGGTGCAAAAGAAACTCCCTAATTTGAGGACTTATAGTACAAACCTCATCTCAGGGGTTTGAAAGTTTAATTCAAAGAAAAGCTTTTTGGTGAAAATAATATTTGGTAAAAATAGATATTTGTCCTAAACACATGGTATGATCACTAGGTAGGAGATCATGGAGTGAGGAGGTGATTAGGAGGATGGCAAGAACTAATAGGGATCAATCACATGCAATTAAACAAACAGGCAGACAATAGTCACTCCAAGCATCACAAGCATTCACAAAAATTTTAATTGGTCCTAAATTTAGAAATAAGTTAATTAGTCAGGGAAGCCAAAAATAGGGTGTGACAGTGTGAGTATGGTTTCGGAAATGGGATTAGATTTATGATGTCTCGATCGTCCCAACCTTACGAGTACGACCACGTTACCCCTTATTGGACGGGGCTATGTTAATTACTCTAGTCGGTGCTAGCAAAGAGCCACATTACTAGTGGCGGGAGTGATATGTGGTCACTCTCGTGATGGGGTCATGCCAGGTAGGACGACTATGACATTTTTATGATTTCTAGGCACACCGTTGGTCCCCGCATGGTTGACACTGTCCAGAGTCGGTGCTTGTAAGACGTACAACATGTGGGCTGGGTACCAATCGAGTGGACCTATTTCTCTAGTATCGTCAGGGGAAAGGCATTGATCGGGTACTTACCTCGGGTATGTTATATACCGCGAGTCGTGGATGACACGGAAGTTTCCCGGATCTTGTGGGTCCAGCGTACTAAATCTGTAGAGTGTAAAGCTATTTGAATAGGTGTGTCCACGGTGAAGGATAGTTGGGTGGTGCTGCTTAAACTACGTCTAGTTGTTTCTGGAAAAAACTAAGTGTGCGTGTATGAATTGCATCGAATTATTATGAAAGTATTGATATGACCGAGTTTGGTGACTTGGCATATAGGGTGA
This sequence comes from Hordeum vulgare subsp. vulgare, assembly GCF_904849725.1. Taxonomy (NCBI): domain Eukaryota; kingdom Viridiplantae; phylum Streptophyta; class Magnoliopsida; order Poales; family Poaceae; genus Hordeum; species Hordeum vulgare. Next base: position 287,953,123 of record NC_058521.1, on the reverse strand, counting down.
ACCCCGATGGTTCAGCCCTCAACAGATATATTGATATCCGTAACCTCTTCTTCAAATGTAGTTCTTAACTTACCATGCATTCCTGTGATCATGTTTATTTAGCACCAAGAGATATCCACCAAAGATGCATGTTATTGTTATCTTTCACTTTCACTGTTTATACCATGGGCTGTTTGCGAGTACAACCAAAAGTACTCATTGGCTTGCCACTAGTTATTTCATTGACCAGGTATGAAAGAACAAGATATGGTGAAGAGTAACTCGGTGACGTTCTTGCGAGCTAGGACGCTTCCGAGTCAGAATGACTGTAGGTTAAGGCTGATGGCATGGGTTCACGCTTTTTAACCAATAATTCTGCTATTGGTCAAGTTTGGTGTGTTGGCCTTCAAGGCCCTATACATGTAAGGCTTGACCGCAATGGTAAATTATTGTAACTAACGGTGAGCATTGATGTTTGGGATCACTGAGCACGATCATTCGGCTATCTCCACTCGTAAGTCGGGGTCCCCACAGAGATGGTATCGAAGACATCCTGACTGTAGGAAGCCCTTAGTTAGCACGGACGTTAATTAGGATAAAACTGCTTTCCAGACTTTTCAAAATATTTACAAATGTATATCTTTCTCACCTCTCCTAAAGATTCAAAGGAATGAAGGTTTTTCCTTAGCACTCCGAGTCTTATTTTCTTGACATCCCTCGTTTGCATCTTCAAACTTGCAAATAGCCGCTAGCACCCTTATTCCTGACCATGGGATTACCTAAAATCCTCCTGAGCAACTTGGAAGGAAGCAATCATTCCAAGCAATCACCGCTATCTTGAAGGAAAAAGGCGACAACTCTACTACCAGACGACAATAACAGAAGAACCTCCAAGAGGAACAAGGACCTCGAGGCATAGAAGATGGAAACACCCCATCACTGTTCCAGAGTGATACCCTTACACCTACGGTAATCTGGACGTAATATATGCAAGCCATGATCTGCATCACTAATAGAGCGACCCTGCCAATAATAAGGATTGTGTCGACCACCACCGGTGGATGAGAACCTCGCCAATTAGTATGATTGACAGATCAGAACTCTATGATGGCTTGCAAATATCGATGCATGAAGATGTCCACTTGAGACTCTCAAATCCTCAGAAGACAGGAAGACGATGACCGGATAATGAAGAAAATAGAAGACCCTGTTAATGACAGCAATGAAGAACTACCTTCGTCAGCGACTCCCCAAACGAAAAGTCATCAATGATTCTTTCAACTCAACCCGAGGCGTTCGGTGAGCAACAACAAGAGAAGTGGAAACACATGAGAAGGTCCAGAAGACTTAGCAAACTCCTCTCCGAGGCATAATCAAGCACGACTGTCGAGTCCGAGAACCCTAGGGTAGGACGAGTCGTAAATCCCCTATGCATAGTCGAGTCCGTGAAATGGTTCGTATGGACCATATTGTGTGTTGTTGTTTTTGTTGTTTCTGCTATGCTGTAAGTCGCATTATTGCTTAAGCCACAAGCATGCGGTTATATGACCTGTCTTATTTTGATGTTCGGGATGAATTGACACTTGTTTGAGTTGACTTTCCAACGCTTGTTTGATTGCACTAAAACCCTTAGACACTCCCCTATATGCTACTCTTTCTCCTTCACCGCTCTCGACAACATAAGACCGGCAAGATAAGATGCACCAAGGATCCACTTCGAAGTATGACTGACACTGAAGATACTGGTTGTACTATGCTTAACCACACGCAACCGTAGGAGTTGTGCTCTTCCCTCTAGATCGGAAAACCATTGTAGACCAGACCAACCCACAAGCCTTTTATGGCTCAATTTTCAGGTCACGTGTCTAATTCACGGATTTGCCAGAACACCCGTAGATCCCTGACGAACCCCGCTTAACACCGCGTTCTTAATGGAACAAATGGTCGCAGTGAACAAGTATCCTTCAATCTTAAGCTAGCCCCATAACCCTGATGCCATAAGTAAGATCGTTCTCAGATATAGAGTATTGTGCTAGAGGTTGATGAGATGATGATAGTTGTCTTGAAGATACAGCTAGATTATTTTGGTGGATCATAAAACCCTTATAAAGGTAGATGAACTTGGTGGAACAAGTTTATATAGTAGCATAACCTACATATACCTGGAGTAAGGTTGGATTTAGTAGGACGATTATGATCGCGAACAATAAATTCTTGCTGGTATACATGACTTTAGAATGTAGTTGGCATGATTTGCTGCTTTTACCAAAATAACTTGGAGTATCAAGAAAGAGTTCTTATTGGACTTGAGATTGGATTTAAATAGGTAGACCGGCAAACTATTGATGATATATGAGGCCACATGGTTCGGAGTGAATTAGATTAGCCTGATGATCTTAATCGTGATACCATGTTTCTCGGTGTATATGAGTGCGTATACTTGGAGTTGTCAAATTGATTTATGAACCTATGTGAACTGGCCTTGGAGATGAGATGGCCATGATACTGGAAATTGGTGGATATACTGTGACATAAGCCTTGCAATAAATTGCGAATTATGAGGACTCTAAGCAATTTTGTAGGACCCCATCAATATCGGATTTGTAAGAATGATGGGTCCAGTCATGATTGATCAAATTGATGGATCACTTGATCGGATTTGTAGAAAGGAAACAAGATATTGGATTGGGTATACTGTGTGTGTCCTTAATATAGTAATGCAGTACCCTGTCCATTGAATGATCTAGCTGGACATTTGGATTTGTGGTGTCTTAAATTCAATCTTAGGAGCTTGTATGCTTCCCTGAGGATTCTTGCTTAGGAATGCGTGTACATTACAGCTATGCCGTACTTGTAGTGTTTGTGTTTAGTTCTCCCCTCAACCTTGGAGTTGACTAGCATGAGTAATGTGGAGATGACCCATGGGAGGTGGTATCTTTGCTGAAATAGGTTGATGTGGTCCCAAGTTAGAGGTCGAACTACTGGCATCTAAGGAATGTGCTTAGAGATAAGATAATAACTGTTCACCCACATCCTTAGTTCCTTGAGACCCTAAGCTTCACCGAACCATAAGATGGACGGATTACAACCATAGAAAGCGACTTTAAGTCATTAGAATATGGCCAGTTCCCCGCCCATAGCAGGATTCCATTTTCCCTCACTTGTCTCATGAGCACCGCGCTTATGTGATGCTTGGGATAAGTATGTTGTTTTCCTCGCGCATGACATGCTCATTCGCCCAGTAAGGGGACAAACACCTCAGTCCTGTTTAGATGAGCCACAGACTCCATAGACTGAAACCCTCCGGCAACCGAAGACAGTCTCGACAAGCATGGTGAAGCATCAACATGATCAAGGAGCCACGACGACGCAGAAGAAACAACACATTTTATTGCAGCTCCAACGTCTACCAGAGAGTCAAAACGTGTGCCAACCCCTATGCATAGGTTACCAATGTCACGAACCCGCAAGTTGATCACCAAAACATACATCGAGTACTCACATGAATCAAAACGTGTGCCAACCCCTATTCATAGGTTCCCAATGTCACAAACCCGCAAGTTGATCACAGCAGATAGACACGTGCAAGACATACATCAAGTGTTCTCAAAGACTCAATCCGATAAGATAACTCCAAAGGCGAAACTCAATTCATTACAAGAGGGAGAGGGGGAAGAACATCATAAGATCCAACTATAGTAGCAAAGCCCACGGTACATCGAGATCAAGACATCTCAAGAACACGAGAGAGAGATCAAACACATAGCTATTGGTACATACCCTCAGCCCCGAGGGAGAACTACTCCCTCCTCATCATGGAGATCGCCGGGATGATGAAGATGGCCCCCGGAGATGGATTACCCCTCCGGCAGGGTGCCGTAATGGGGCTCCAGATTGGTTTTTGGTGGCTACAGAGGCTTGCGGCGGCGGAACTCCCGATCTAGGTTTCTGGATTTATAGGACCAGATGGCGGTGGAGTTGCGTCAAGTGGGCCCCTTAGGAGCCCAGAAGCTAGGTTGGTGCGGCCTGGGGGGCCGCGCCAACAGGGCTTGTGGCTTCCTCGGGACCCCTCTCTGATATCTTTTTCCTCTGGTATTTTTGATATTTTCCATAAAAAATCATCGCGAAAGAATTATTCCATTTAGACTCTGCCTGAACAAGGGTCAAAACACAGAAAAAACAGGAACTGGCACTTGGCACTGAGTTAATAGGTTAGTCCCAAAAAAGATATAAAAGGTAAACAAAACATCCAAAGTTGACAAGATAACAGCGTGAAACCATCAAAAATTATAGATACGTTTGACACGTATCAAGCATCCCCAAGCTTAACTCCTGCTCGTCCTCGAGTAGGGAAATGATAAAGAATGAATTTTTGATGCTTTAATGCTACCTAGCATAGATGTCCTTTGTAACTCCTCTTATGTGACGTGAATGTTCAGATCCATTAGCTTCAAAACAATAGTTTGCTATTGACGTGGAAACAATAATACTTCAAGCAAACTAACAAGGTAATCATGAACTTTCAAAATAACAAGGCCAAAAGAAAGTTATCTCTACAAAATCATATAGTGTGGCTATGCTCTATCATCATTGCACAACGAATTTAAATGATGCACAACCCTGGTATTGGCCAAGTAATTGTTTTCACACCTTTACTTTCTCAAACCTTTTCAACTCTCACGCAATACATGAGCGTGCGCCATGGTTTTAGCACTATAAATGGTGTGGAGTGTGGTGGAGGTTGCAAGAAAAACAAGGAGAAGATGGTCACATTAACTAGGCATATCAATGAGCTATGGAGATGCTCATCAATAGATATCAATGTGAATGAGTAGGGATTGCCATACAAATGATGCACTAGAGCTAAGAGTATGTGAAAGCTCTTAAAGAAATCTAGTGGGTGTGCATGCAACTTGCTTGCTCACGAAGACCTAAGGAAAATTTGAGGAAGCCTATCATTGGAGTGTACAAGCCAAGTTAATGAAAATTTCCCACTAGCTATATGGTGGTGACAAAATGAGAGACTCTCAATCATGAAGATCATGGTGCTTAATATGCACAAGTGTGCAAAGGTGGTAGCATTGTCCCTTCTCTCTTTTTCTCTCATTTTTTTGGATGGGCTCTTTGGCCTCTTTTTTTTGGTGGGCATCTTTGGCCTCTTTTATTTCCTCACATGGGACAATGCTCCATCAATGATGATCATCACACTTACAACTCAAAACTTAGAGCAACTATGACTCTATATGGAATGCCTTTGCTAGTGTACCGTGACAATGATCTAGCATGGCATGGACATTAATGGAAACATCATGCTAGCTATCTTACGATCATGCAATGGAAATGTGGACGTGGTGGAACATATCATCGTGGTAGTTGCATGGCAATATATCTCGGAATGACTTTGAAAAAGCCATAGTAGGTAGGTATGGTGGCTGTTTTGAGGGAGGCCAATGGTGGGTTTTGTGTACCGGCGAAAGTTGCACGACACTAAAGAAGATAGTGATGGTGGAAGGTGAAAGTGCATCTAAACCATGGACTCAACATTAGTCATGAATAACTCATATACTTGTTGCAAAAGATTTATTAGTAATCGAAACAAAGCATTCAATGCATACTCCTAGGGGAAGGGTTGGTAGGTATAAACCATCGTGCGATCCCGACCACCACACAAAGGATGACAATCAATAGACTAATCATGCTCAAACTTCATCACATAGCGGTTCACACTACGTGCATGCTAAGGGAATCACTAACTTCAACACAAGTATTTCTAGATCCACAACACCTTACTAATACAACTTCAATATTACCATAACCACAACTCAAAACTAGTTGAGATGAATCAAACTTCTCTAACTATTCAATGCACATGAAGGTGGAAGTTTTTGTATCCCTTTGGATAACTACCCTTTTGAGACTACTTTCTAAGCATAGATCAACTACCAAGCCACGCACCACCGTGCTATAAAAGGTATAAGTGAAGAACATAGAGCAAAAGCATCTAGCTCAAAAGATATAAGTGAAGCACATGTGAGCTGAATTGTCTAACCAAAGGATATAAGTGAAGCTCGACAAAATCACGATGAGTGCATGTCTCTCTCTAGGTGTGCAGCAAGGAAGATTGTGACACAACAAAAATAAAAGGCTCCTACCATACAAGACGCTCCAAGCAAAACACATATCATGTGGTGAATAAAAATATAGCTCCAAGTAATGTTACCGATGGATTGAAGACGAAAGAGGGGATGCCTTCCCGGGGCATATCCAAGCTTAGGCTTTTTGGTATCCTTCAATATGGCTTGAGATTCCTTGGGCGTCCCCAAGCTTAGGCTCTTGCCACTCCTTATCTCATCGTCCATGAGAACATCACCCAAAACTTGAAAACTTCACAACACAAAACTTAAACACAAACTCGTGATAACAATAGCACAAGGAAACAAACTACCACTTCTCTTGGTACTGTAGCAAACTTGAATTCTACCTATATTTATGTTAGGCTACTGTATTCTCAATTTTCCAAGGCTAGTACCACCCGATACTAACCATAGTTTCATCAAAACAAGCAACCAACTCAACAAAAACAGAATCTGTCAAAAATAGACCAGCCTGAAGAAATCTGTATACTTCGTATACTTCTGTTACTTCAAAAACTCTGAAAACTTACGACAGTCTTAAGAAATTGCATATAAAGCAGAAGCAAAAAGAATCAACTCAAAATCTCTTATAGAATAAATATGAAAATTATTTTCGTGAGCAGAAAGTTTCTGTCTTTTCCCAGCATGATCAAACAATCATCACCAAGACTAATCATAATGGTTTTGCTTGGCACAAACACAAAAATAAACACAAAAGACACAATCATAACAGAACTATGATGGTGCGGAGAAAACAAAACAGGAAGCTAAAAGAAAAGAAAAATTTACTCATTGGGTTGCCTCCCAACAAGCGCTATTGTTTAACACCCTTAGCTAGGCATTGATTTCAATGATGCTCACATAAAAGGTAAGGATTGAAACACAACGAGAGCATCATGGAGCAAATGGCTAACACATTTAAGTCTAACCCACTTCCTATGCATAGGGATTTTGTGATCAAACAATTTATTGGAGCAAGAATCAACGAGCATAGGAAGGCAAAACAAGCATAGCTTCAAAAATTTCAACATATGGAGAGGAAGCTTGATACTATTGCAATAAGTAGAGGCATATGATCCTCTCTCATAGTAATTTTCAGTAACTCATGAATGAATTCAACAATATAACCAGCACCTAAGGCTTTCTTTTCATGATCTACAAGCATAGAAAATTTCACTACTCTCCACATAAGGAAATCTATTCTCAAGAATAGTAGTGGGAGTATCGTAAAAGACTTTTGCACTACAAATTGTGTCCACAATGAACAAGCAAGGTTTAGAAAAAGGGTTCTCAAGAGTGTCACAAGTTCTATCATCCCTCTTCTTTAAAGCATAAGTATCGCATGCTTTCATCAAAATGATTTTGATCATTCAAAGTGGAAGAACTAAAAAGATCATCTTTATCAAATATAGCATCCCCAAGCTTGTGGCTTTGCATATCATTAGCATCATGGGTATTCAAAGAATTCATGCTAAGAACATTGCAATCATGCTCATCATTCACATATTCTATGCCAAGCATTCTATGTAATTCTTCTTTCAGCACTTGAGCACAATTTTCCTTCCCATCATGCTCACGAAAGACATTGAAAAGATGGAGCATATGAGGCATCCTCAATTCCATTTTTTGTAGTTTTCTAGCAAAAGAACAAGAAACAAAAATATTCGATTGAAAGATCTAAAGATACACCTTCAAGCGCTAACCTCCCCAGCAACGGCGCTAGAAAAGAGCTTGATGTCTACTACGCAACCTTCTCCTTGTAGACGTTGTTGGGCCTCCAAGTGCAGAGGTTTGTAGGCCAGTAGCAATTTTCCCTCAAGTGGGTGACCTAAGGTTTATCAACCGCGGGAGGCGTAGGATGAACATGGTCTCTCTCAAGCAACCCTGCAACCAAATATCAAAGAGTCTCTTGTGTCCCCAACACACCCAATACAATGGTAAATTGTATAGGTGCACTAGTTCGGCGAAGAGATGGTGAAACACGTGCAAAATGGATGGTAGATATAGGTTTTTGTAATCTGAAATTACAAAAACATCAAGGTAACTAGTAAAAAAAGTGAGCACGAACGGTATTGCAATGCGTGGAAACAAGGCCCAAGGTTCATACTTTCACTAGTGAAGTTCTCTCAACAATGATAACATAACTGGCTCATATAACTAGCCCTCAACATGCAACAAAGAGTCACTCCAAAGTCACTAATAGCAGAGAACAAACGAAGAGATTATTGTCGGGTACGAAACCACCACAAAGTTATTCTTTCTGGTCGATCTATTCAAGAGTCGTAGTAAAATAGCAAGAAGCTATTCTTTCCGTTTAATATTTCATAGAGTTCGTGCTAGAATAACACCATAAGATACTTATCAACCAAGACCCTATTGTCACCTAGATTCTCCATTGTCACCTCAAGTGTCCATGGGTATGATTATACGATATGCATCACACAATCCCAGAATCATCTATTGAACCAACACATAGAACTTCAAAGAGTGCCCCAAAGTTTCTACCGGAGAGTCAAAACGTGTGCCAACCCCTATGCATAGGTTCCCAATGTCACGAACCCGCAAGTTGACCACCAAAACATACATCGAGTACTCACATGAATCAAAACGTGTGCCAACCCCTATGCATAGGTTCCCAATTTCACAAACCCGTAAGTTGATCACATCAGATAGACACGTGCAAGACATACATCAAATGTTCTCAAAGACTCAATCCGATAAGATAACTCCAAAGGCGACACTCAATTCATTACAAGAGGGAGAGGGGGAAGAACGTCATAAGATCCAACTATAGTAGCAAAGCCCACGGTACATCGAGATCAAGACATCTCAAGAACACGAGAGAGAGAGATCAAACACATAGCTACTGGTACATACCCTCAGCCCCGAGGGAGAACTACTCCCTCCTCATCATGGAGATCGCCGGGATGATGAAGATGGCCACCGGAGATGGATTTCCCCTCTGGCAGGGTGCGAGAACGGGCTCGAGATTGGTTTTTGGTGGCTACAGAGGCTTGCGGCGGCGGAACTCCCGATCTAGGTTTCTTTCTGGAGGTTTCTGGATTTATAGGACCAGATGGCGGTGGAGTTGCGTCAAGTGGGCCCCTGAGGAGCCCACAAGCTTGGTTGGTGCGGCCTGGGGGGGCGCGCCAACAGGGTTTGTGGCTTCCTCGGGATGCCTCTCCGGTATCTTTTTCTTCCGGTATTTTTTATATTTTCCATAAAAAATCATCGCGAAAGAATTATTTCGTTTGGACTCTACCTGAAAAAGGGTCAAAACATGGAAAGAACAGGAACTCGCACTTGGCACTGAATTAATAGGTTAGTCCCATAAAAGATATAAAAGGCATATAAAACATCCAAAGTTTTACAAGATAACAACATGAAACCATCAAAAATTATAGATGCGTTGGAGACGTATCACGTGGTGCTGCTTAAACTACGTCCAATTGTTTCCTCATAAACCAAGTGTGTGTAAGCATGCGTTACATGGAATTATTATGAAAGTAAAGAACCACCGAGTTTGGTGACTTGGCATATAGGGTGAACCCGGATGATTCAGTCCTCAACAGATATATTGATATCCGTAGTCTGTTCTTCAAAAGTAGTTATTTATGATGCATACCTGTGATCATGTTTATTTACCACCAAGAGATATCCACCAAAGATGGATGTTATTGTTATCCTTCACTTTCATTGTTCGTATCATGGGCTGTTTGCGAGTACAATAAAAAATACTCGTTGGCTTGCCACTGGTTATTTCATTGACCAGGTATGAAAGAACAAGATATGGTGAAGAGTAACCCGGTGACGTTCTTGCGAGCTAGGACGCTTCCAAGTCAGAATGCATGTAGGTTAAGGCTGATGGCATGGGTTCACGCTTTTTAACCAATAATTCCGCTATTGGTCCAGTTTGGTGTGTTGGCCTTCAAGGCCCTATACATGTAAGACTCGACCGTAATGGTCAATTATTCTAACTAACGGTATGTACGGATGTAAAACTCTTATTATTTAGTTTTTATGTGTTCGGTGAGCGTTGACCTTTGGGATCACTGAGCACGATCATTCGGCGATCTCGACTCGTTAGTCCGGGCCCCCACATTTTTTTCGTTTGAAAAAAATGTAATGTATAATTATCTGATCTACCTAACAGTAGCAAGCCATGTTTCTTGGATCGGTGGCTTGTGAAATCTAGTTGCGTCACATAGGAGTTAAGTATAAAAAATGCAATTCTTGAACCAGGTGTATACCATGTTCTCTAGGTCGGTGGTAAGTTCCTTTGGGGAGACAAATTAAAAAACTAATAATTGGTTGAGACAGGTGTCGTACCATGTTCTCGGGATCGGTGGAATGTTCCTTTGGTGACACCGATAATATATTATCATTGCTTCCTTCAAATTCAATAAGTGGTTTAACCACATCACTTTGATTGTGTAAATAAGTGATCTGATCACAAGTTTAAGTTCTTGTTCTCGAGATCATGCTCTCTTTACGAATGTTTTGGCACAATCATCATTTGAACTTGTTTATCCACACTTATCATTGTAAAAGTTTAATATGAGTGAGTATACGGGTATCTTATTGCTTTGTAGAACTCTTAACCATCAATTTTCACTAGCTAAGTCCAAAGCATGCATTGTTTGTAGATCTACTTCACTTGGACATTCTCTAGTCAGCTCACTATTCACTAGCCTGCTCTTGTCATATGCCTTTACTTGAGGACAAGCAAACATTTAAGTGTGGGGGAATATGATAAAGCATTTCTTCACATAATACTTTTAGTATTTTTTGCATCACTTCTTATTCATTTTTGAAAATTATTTACTCAATAAATATTCAAATACTCCTATTATGCTAGTTCTAGAACACTTCTTCATGTTTTGTAGAAAAGGGCGAGAAAGCCCCAAATTCTTTTATTGTGGACATGTGGAGAAGTTATTTTCGCTGCAAAACAACCAAGGGACCTCAGCATGAAGGAACGAATTAACCAAGGGGCCAAGCTAATATGGGAGGACCAACTTGGGAAGAAAAAAGAGAAGTAGGAGGGCTAAACAACAAGAATGCAGATCTGATCGACAACCATCAAAATCCCTAGGATGGCTTTCGATCCCCTTCGGCCTCGCTACATCTCCTTCTCCCCCAACCTCCTTCTCCACCCTGCCACAGCCATGCCGGCATGGTGGTGCGCCTCCCAGCCATCCATCCTTACGTCCATCCACTGCGCCACATCACCATCCATCTGCCACACAACCATCCATCTGCGCCACAAACCACCACATAAAGCTCCTCCCGCCTAGCGTCGCACACCACCGAATAACGTGAGCTGAAGTCTGATCCCCCGCGAAGCTGCTGCTCCTTTTCCCAATGATTTACTTCTACTCTTTCCATACTTTCTGCTACCTCCTTCTTTCTGCTCCTTCTCCCTTAGAGTTGTCGATTCCGTCTCTCAACCACTTGCTGCTACTCTTTTCCCATGTCTTGCTGCTGCTCCTCTTCTCCCCAGGTCCAACTTCCTGCTACTCCTCTCCAAAACACGGATGTCCCACTCTCTCTCTCTCTCTCTCTCTCTCTTATTCAGTACTGCATAATGAAATGATTTGTTGAGCTTTAGATTTATGCTTGTATTGTTAAATTTGTGATCTATGAACCGGATCGTGACATGTGTCACTAGTTTGTATTCTTGATAATTGGTTATATATATTCCCTGTTTATTTCTTGCTTAAGAACCTTGTTACATTTTGTAGTTCTTATGTTAACTCATGTACGTGTGATATATATACATGTGTTTGTGTTTGTGATGTGAAATATCTTTCTCCTGTCACATATAGCGTTGTTTCTTCCCTCTGTTAAATGATAGATAGTTATATATATATGTTCATGTCTTTTTAATTCATTGATGTTTGCTTGTGTTAGCATTTTATTTATCTATTAAAATGAAAATACCAAAAGGACAATGAGTAAAATCTGACCCTCCCTTTGATTGTTTTGCATTTTCTTGATCGATGATTTTTGTAACGATCTTAGATAAATTTAGGTTTATTTTAGATAAATTTATGTTTATTTTCCCACAATCATTCCCGTAATTGTGTTGTCTAGCTTTAGCTGAGCATAGTCTCTGATTTCCCTTGTCCCCGTGGAGAACTTCGACAACCCATAGTTTGGGTGTAACACCTCACTGTACTTACACTCGATCACTCATGCTCTTGTATCAAGGGAGTAATAAAAAGCTGAAGCGCGTTAAAAAGTATGATCCAATTGCTAGATTTGACTCCGGGGTGTTCATGATTTATACCCTATGCAAGGAAGACCAAGCATGATAAGCTATATGCTTTTGTAGGGATAGCATTCTTCAAGCATTGTTAGTTTGAAAGGACATGATTGTTTGCTAGTAAACCTAAGTATGGATGTATTC